>NW_027507748.1:208135673-208730418 GCF_037356315.1 Lithobates pipiens
TACTCTAGTTTTATTGCAGGAATCAGCCCTGCTGCAAAGCATTGCATCAAAAATTGTAATTAAACGCCCCTGTTAAACAGGGGCAGAAAAATCGGGCCTTAGGCACTGGTGCTGGTGCCACGACACTGCAACCTCTCCCATATACTCTAGTTTTATTGCAGGAATCAGCCCTGCTGCAAAGCATTGCATCAAAAATTGTAATTAAACGCCCCTGTTAAACAGGGGCAGAAAAATCGGGCCTTAGGCACTGGTGCTGGTGCCACGACACTGCAACCTCTCCCATATACTCTAGTTTTATTGCAGGAATTAGCCCTGCTGCAAAGCATTGCATCAAAAATTGTAATTAAACACCCCTGTTAAACAGAGCCAGAAAAATTGGGCTGATGGCATCACCCAGAACCAGAAATGTTCTTCCAACATATCAGCGGAGGAGGAAGAGGATAGACAATCAACATAACAGGACAGTCACTCAGCAGCAGCATAGGCAGTCTTGAAGGGATGTGATATTTCAAAAAAAAATTATTCGGTTACATCAGCTTCAGGTGCTTGGTAGCTGTGGGTTATCCAAGACTGATTCATCTTGATGAAGGTCAGTCGATCAACTGATTCGGTGGACAGGCGCACCCTGTGATCGGTAACAAAGCCACCAGCAGCACTGAAGGTGAGTTCCGAAAGAACGCTGGATGCAGGACAGGCCAGTAGCTCAATTGCATACTGTGCAAGCTCTGGCCAGTGATCCATCCTCAAGACCCAGTAAGCCAGAGGATTTTCGGTGGGAAAGGTGTCCAAGTCTGACCTTGCCCCTAGGTATTCCTGCACCATGTAAATCAGACGCTGGCGATGGTTGCTGGAACCGATCATACCCTGGGGCTGCGGACTAAAAAATTGTCTGAAAGCATCAGTCAGACGGTCACCTTCTCCACCGCTCCTTCTGACCGATGCCTCAGCAACACGTTGTCCAGGACCAGGAGTTTGTAACCTCCCAGTCTCTGGGAACGCGTTGCACAGACCTTTCTGCAAGGCCTCCTGGAGATGTCTCATCCTCTGCTCCCTCTGCGATGGCAAGATAAGGTCGGCAACCTTACCCTTGTACCATGGATCAAGGAGAGTGGCCAGCCAGTAATGGTCCCTCTCCTTGATCCGAAGAATACGAGGATCCTTCCGCAGGCTTTGCAGGATCAGGGAGGCCATGCAGCGTAGGTTAGCTGAGGCATTCGGTCCGGAGTCCTCTGGGTCACTAAGGACAACATGATCCGCAGCTACCTCCTCCCAGCCACGTACAAGTCCACGTGTTTCTTGGGACTGTAAATCATCCCTACAAGACTGCTGCTGCTGATGCTGAGTGCCAGCCTCCACCTCCATGCTGACACAATCATCCTCCTCCTCCTCTTCCTCCTCCTCATCCTCTTCCTATGTGATGGGTGGCACAGCAGGAACACTGTCTGGATAAAGGGGGCCTTGAGAGGCAAGGAAGTCCTCCTCTTCCTGCCTCTGTTCTGCCTCAAGTGCCCTGTCCAATATTCCACGCAGCGTATGCTCCAAGAGGTGGACAAGAGGTACAGTGTCACTGATGCATGCACTGTCACTGCTCACCATCCTTGTGGCCTCCTCAAACAGTGACAGGACAGTGCATGCATCCCTGATCATGCCCCACTGGTGTGGTGAGAAAAAATCGAGCTCCCCTGACCCTGTCCTGGTGCCGTAGTCGCACAGGTACTCATTGATGGCCCTCTGCTGCATGTGCAGTCGCTGCAGCATGGCCAACGTTGAGTTCCACCTGGTGGGCATGTCACATATAAGGCGGTTCTTGGGCAGGTTCAACTCCTTTTGGAGCTCAGCCAGCCGAGCACAGGCATTAAATGATCGGCGGAAATGCACACAGACTTTCCTGGCCTGCTTCAGGACATCCTGTAAGCCCGGGTACCTGCCCAAGAACCTCTGCACCACCAGGTTAAGGACGTGAGCTACACAGGGCACATGGGTCAGTTGTCCCTGTCAGAGGGCGGAAAGGAGGTTGGTGCCATTGTCGCAAACCACCATTCCGGGCTTAAGCTGGCGTGGCGCCAACCACCTCTCGGCCTGCCCCTGCAGAGCTGACAAAACATCCGCCCCAGTGTGGCTCCTGTCCCCCAAACAAACCAGCGCAAGCGCGGCATGGCATCGTTTTGCCTGCGTACTTGCGTAGCCCCTGGAACGCCTACGGAGCACCGCTGGTTCTGAGGACAGAGCACTGGAAGAGGCCATGGAGGAAGAAGAA
Organism: Lithobates pipiens; assembly: GCF_037356315.1. Lineage (NCBI taxonomy): Eukaryota > Metazoa > Chordata > Amphibia > Anura > Ranidae > Lithobates > Lithobates pipiens. Next base: position 208,137,931 of record NW_027507748.1, read on the forward strand.
GAGGAGGGGGTGGAGGAGAGAGGTGTGTCACAACCAATAGTAGCATTTTGGAGGCGTGGTGGCAGAACAACCTCCAACACTACTGCACCTTGTCCTGCATCCTTCCCAGTTGCCAGAAGAGTGACCCAATGGGCCGTGAAAGACAGGTAACGTCCCTGTCCATGCCTGCTGGACCATGAGTCAGCGGTAATATGCACCTTACCACTGACCGCCCTGTCCAGCGAGGCAAGGACATTGTCTTCCACATGCCGGTAGAGAGCTGGAATCGCCTTCCGTGAGAAAAAGTGGCGTTTGGGGACCTGCAACTGAGGAACCGCACATTGTACAAACTCACGGAAGGGGGCCGAGTCTACCAACTGAAAAGGTAGCAGTTGAAGTGCTAGCAATTTAGCCAAGCTAGCATTCAACCGCTGGGCATGTGGATGGCTGGGAGTGAACTTCTTTTGCTGGTCCAGCAGCTAGGGCAGGGACATTTGCCTGCTATAATCGGACGTGGGTGTACTGCTAGCAGAGTGCCCGGAGGCACTTAGCTGTGACACACCTAATTCTACACCTTCATTCCTCTCAGAGCAGGTTTCAGAGAGGACTGAAGGTCTAGTAGGGTTGGAGATGCCAGCTGATGAGGAGCAAGGAGAGGTCCGCTTTGTTCTTTGGTGTGGGTCTTTGAGGTACCCTTGCCAACGAGCTGCATGGCAGGTCAACATATGTCTGGTCAAGCATGTGGTGCCCAAGCGGCTGATGTTTTGGCCACGTGAGATACGCTTGAGACATATGTTGCAAATAGCAGCGGTGCGATCTGATGCACTCGTCTCAAAAAAGGCCCACACCAAAGAACTTTTAGAATAACACGCTGAGGCAGCGCCCTGCACAGGCGGAGCTCTGCGGTGTGATTCAGTCGGTGTGCTGCCCCTAAGCTGGCCCCCGGAGGGCATCCTGCCTCGTTGGACATGTGCCTCCTCCTCCTCCCCCTCCTCTCTCCTACCAGGCACCCACGTGGAGTCAGTGCCCTCATCATCCCCTCCCTCTTCATCGCTGTAGCAAACCTGGCAATATGCTGCAGCTTGTGGAACATGGCTGCCAGATTGCTGTCCTTCTTGAGCATCCCCTCTCTCTGCATTCACGCTACTGCCTTCCTCTAGGTGAGTGTCATCATCAGAGCCTACAAAACACTGGGCATCCTCCTGGAGCATGTACCCAACACTGTGCTCAAAGAGTTCAGGAGACTCCTTAGGAGGACGTGGTGGGTCTAGAGAAGGAGTCACTGATGATGACATTGAGAGGAGGGAAGACGATGCGTTGGCAGCTGCTTTGCTAGTACCCTGAGCCTGGGTGAGAGAGGATGAGGAGGATGAAGAGGGCTTGGTCATCCACTCTACCAAGTCGTTGGCATGTTGCGGCTCAAAATGTCCAGCTGCCGAAAAGAAGGACAAGCGTGTCCCATGGCCACGTGCTGATGACAATGCACCGCATCCACGACCAGCACTGTTGTCTCTAGACACAGAGCCTGCTTGCCCTCTTTTATCGGCTCGCGCCTGTCTGCCTCTCCTTGCTGGCCTTCCAGACATGGTAATGGCCTGAAGGGAGTTGGGTAAAACAGCAGTTGGGTAGTGTATATTGTGCTGGAGGCACACAACACCCACTAACTCCTGCAGATGCCTTTATTATAGAACACCAGAGATAAAGGGGTATACTGTACTGGAGGCACACAACACCCACTAATCCCTGCAGATGGCTCTATTAGAGAACAGCAATAAAGGGTAGATACAGGTGTATATTGTGCTGGAGGCACACAACACCCACTAACTCCTGCAGATGCCTTTATTATAGAACACCAGAGATAAAGGGGTATACCGTAATGGAGTCACACAACACCCACTAAGCCCTGCAGATGGCTCTATTAGAGAACAGCAATAAAGGGTAGATACAGGTGTATATTGTGCTGGAGGCACAAAACACCCACTAACTCCTGCAGATGCCTTTATTATAGAACACCAGAGATAAAGGGGTATATACAGATGTATACTGTGCTGTGCTGGAGGCACACACAACTTCCAATAACTGCAGATGGCTCAAATAGAGAAGAGCTATGTAGGTGGATATAGCGGTGTGTACTGGGTACAGAGCACGCAGACAGCACGCACAAGCTCCTAACACTACTGACTGCAAGCTCTATTATAAAAGATAGATCACTAGCTATATAGGTGAATATAGCGGTGTATACTGCGGTCAGGGCACGCAGACAACAACCACTACAGGAGAGCAAGATCGAAAATCGGCCGATAACGATCGGTGTATACTGTGTTGAAGGTACACAGAACACCCACTAACTGATTCAGACGCCAACACACTACACAAGGCCGCTGCGCTGGGGGCCTTATATAGTGTGGGGCATGTACTACACAGCCTGAGCTATGATTGGCATGATGATGATAGGCATCCTGCCTGTGGCCAATCATGGCTCTCCTCGCTGCTGGCGCTGTGATTGGCCAAGCATGCGGGGTCACAGTGCATGCTTGGCCAATCATGAGCCAGCAACGCACTGCGCCATCGCAGTGCATTGTGGGCCATGAGCGCCACACGAATTTGGCGCGAACGGCCCATAACGTTCGGAATTCGCCGAACGGGCGAACAGCCGATGTTCGAGTCGAAACGTATGTTCGACTCGAACACGAAGCTCATCCCTACTCCCCACCCCTGTTCTTTCTGCCCCCCTGGTGCTCTCCAGCCCCCCCCCCCAGTGCTCTCTACGCTCCGTGCTCTCCACCCCTGTTCTTTTTGGCTCCCCCCAGCACTCTCCACTCCCCACCCCTGTACTCTCCCCTCCCCCTGCATTTTGCCCCAACCCATGTGCTCTCTACCCCCCATAGTGCTCTCCAGTCCCCCGTGCTTTCCATCCCTGTTCTTTCTGGCCCCCACTGGTTCTCTCAAGCTCCCCACCATTGCTCTCCACTCCCCCTGTTTTTCTGCCTCCCCCGGTGCTGTTCACCACCCCACACTCTTAGCCCCCCCAGTGCTCTCAGCCTACCATGCTCTCTACCCCTATTCTTATTGGCCCCCCCAGTGCTCTCAAGTTCCCCCCCAGCGCTCTCCACTCCCCACCCCTGTGATCTCCACTCCTCCTCGCTCTTTGCCCCCACCCATGTGTTCTCCAACCCCACCAGTACTCTTTGCTCCCCCTTCTCTCCAACTCCCACCCAGTGCTCTCCACTTCCCCAGGACCAGAGGGCAGGCTGACTGGGGCCGGAAAATGAGGACCACTCCATCTCACAGCAGACAGATCCTCTGGAAGGAGCACCGTCCCCATCCAAAACGAGAACAGACCCTGCCTGCTGCTGGCCATCATGGATATCCTGCTGGCATGCAAGGTACCGTACCAAGCATCAACAACACACCTTCCCACAGACAGGGACTGCAGACTGGGACATGGGGCACAGGAGGGGCTGAAATGATGGGCACAGTGAGACTGCATTCACGGCACAGTAAAGCTGCATTTGATGGGCACAGTGAGGCTGCATTTGATGGGCACAGTGAGGCTGCATTTGGTGGGCACAGTGAGGCTGCATTTGGTGGGCACAGTGAGGCTGCATTTGGTGGGCACAGTGAGGCTGCATTTGATGGGCACTGGTGAGGCTGCGTTGAGCTCTTGCATCAAGTCTGCAGTCTCTGACCATCTCCTGTAGCATGTCTGCAGTCTCTGAGGGAGTCTGGAGAGGAGTCAAGAGTGGGAGCACCGCCTGGATGGGGGTCATGGGAGAAGTCAGACTTGTGTGGACTGAGACTATAGGATAAAACCAGAGACACCAAGCTGGAGCCGACTGACTGAGCCCTGCACAGTGCACCTGAGAGGAGGGCAGTGACAGCACCACCAGGCCAGTCGGGGGTCACTGATGTAAGGGGGGAGTGAATACGATAATGTAAGGGGCACTGATATAAAGGGTTTCCTCCTTATATTAGTAACCCATCCCCCTTACCTTAGAGTATTCTTTCTGCAGAAGGTGGTCACCCCCCATGTTCTGAGTTTCTGGGGTCCCCCTTGATGATTGATCACTTACCACTATTAACTGGAATTTGTATATGTGTGTGTGTGTGTGTGTGTGTGTGTATATATATATATATATATATATATATATATAGCCCTATGTGATTTCATATCTATATATAATACTCTCTTCATCAAATGTGCTTTAAAATGTATGGTTTTCCCTTTCATGAACAAGAAAATAATGACGTTATGCTGTTGGGCTGGTATAATAATGCTGTGAGGCTGGTATGACATTTTTTCCAGGGCTGGTTTTTGAAAGCATGGGCGTCTGCAAGGTTACTCAGGTGGCTGCGTACCGTGCCCATATAGCCCAGAGAATGTACATCTTTTTACATTGCAATACATCTGTTGTTGCCATATTTTTATCTTGATGAAAACAGCCTATACAGTGACAGTATGAGATCAAAATATGGCCACAACAGATGTATTGCAATGTAAAAAGATGTACATTCTCTAGGCTATATGTGCATGGAACACAGCCACCAGAGTAACTTCCAATACAAAGTGAAGCTGAATTATCTGTTATATAACACATATGTATTTCCAGTGGAAAGATTTTCATGAGATTGTCGAAAAGGGACGGAGCATGAGTGGCCTTAAAATGATGCCCCCCCTCGGAAAAAGTTCTGCGGATGCCCATGGTGGCCAGAAGGTGCCACCCTGATGGTTGACATAGGCCACAGTCATGGCATGGTCAGTTTGCACTCTTACCGGGTGACCCTGTAACTTTGATGTCCGATAATTCAGCGTGAAGCGTATTGCCTGCAGCTCTAGCACATTGATGGGCAATCCCTGTTCCTTCAGAGTGCATTTCCCCTGGACTGTGGAACTTTCCGAGACTGCGTCCCAGCCAGAAGGACTGGCACCTTTGGTCACTATCTTCCAGTGGAAGAAAAGACCTTCTCTGTACCAGATTCTGGACTACTAACCACCAGGCAAGATTTTCTCGAGCTTTGGGGGGCAGGGGCGTAACTAGAAATCACAGGGCCCCATAGCAAAATGTTGTATGGCCCCCCCTGCAAACAGCCACCCCCCCAAAAAAAATTAACTAATGCTATTGAACAACAGATTACCATACCCATGTGGCACAGTAACCAGGCAACAGCTTATAATTTTGAACATCAAAGTATGCAGCCCCTGAAGGACACACATTGCTGACCTCCATGCCTTCTAACCAGTTTCTGTTCTGTTATATAAAAAGAAATAGTTCAACTCACTATAATGCGGAATCAGTGGGAGCCCTGAGGGTGTCACTTGCCAACGTTGCCTGCCACCAGATGCAACTTGTCATGGAATGTCACTTGCCACATCACCTGGCACACATTGCGGATTGTCCACTTGTCACGTCGCCTGCCATCAGATGCAGATTGTCACTTCTTGCACGCTGCGAAATGTCACCTGCCACATCACCTGCCACATGTTGATGATTGTCCACTTGCCATGTCCCGGATTGTCACTTGCCACGTCACCTGCCACACGTTATGGATTGTAACTTGCCATGTCACCTGCCACATGTTACGGATTGTCACCTGCCACGTCCTGGATTGTCACCTGCCACACATTACAAATTATCACTTGCCACATACCGGATTGTCACTTGCCACGTCATCTGCCACACATTACGGATTGTCACTTGCCACGTCACGGATTGTCACTTGCAACGTCACCTGTCACACATTAAGGATTGTCACTTGCCACTTCCCAGATTGTCACTTGCCACATCACCTGCCACACATTACAGATTGTCACTTGCTACGTCACGGATTGTCACTTGCCATGTTGCCTGCCACACGTTATGGATTGTCACTTGCCATGTCACGGATTGTCACTTGCCACGTTGCCTGCCACACGTTACTGATTATCACTTGCTGTGTCACTTTCCTGCTGTGTCCCAGAGTCAGGCAGCAGAGAGAGGACGGAACTGCACTGCAGGGATGCAGGGCGGGCACCGGGCGTGAGAGATGATGTCATCTCTATGCTCCCCCACCTGCCAGCTCCCTGATTGGCCAGCCCACTCACCCATGAACCACACAGCTGTCTTACCAACTGAGCTGCCTTACAGACCTTGGAACCACCTGCGCTCTCACCTGTGGTCCCAAGGAGCCACCTGCTCTGACCCGCAGAGCCACCAGTCCACATTGGGCCCCACTCGGCTGCAGGCCCCATAGCGCCCGACTGTGTCACTATGGCGGTAGTTCCGCCAATGTTTGGGGGTTATGATCATGCAGGATATAAAGACAAAGGGGTAGTTACGGCGCTCTCCTGTACTAGTGCAATAAATCGCTTGCTAATCATAAATAAAAAATCGCATAAATAAAAAATCGCATGCTAACTGGGTTACCAATATTCAACCTTCTCAAGTGTTAGTGTTGCTGAATCACAGTGAAAAAAAAAATATATATATATTTTTACAAATTCATTAGAGATCTGCAAAAAACGTATATAACAATAAAATATAATAAAATTAAATAGCTACTGTGCGAGAAAGTGCTAACGTGCTGTAGTGTAGATTAGTGCATCAGGTGCCTGACTAGCTTGCGTTTAATTTACACAAACAAACTTATTAAAGTGCACCAAAAACCTTTTCAGATATACCAAAAAGTCAAAACAGTTGGAAAAAATATAACGATTGCAAAAAGAATTATCACAATAAAAAAGAATTGAAAAAAAGTCAATTGAAAAAATTTTAAAAAATTGGAGAAAAAGTCCTCAGAGAAAATACATTCCTTCTGAAAAAGTTTTTTCTTCCAAGAATTTTCCATAAAGATCAGTGAGCACAAGTCACTTTCATTGATCTTTATGGAAAATTCTTGGAAGAAAAAAACTTTTTCCGAAGGAATGTATTTTCTCTGAGGACTTTTTCTCTGTGCACTTTAATAAGTTTGTTTGTGTAAATTAAACGCAAGCCAGTCAGGCACCTGATGCACTAATCTACACTACAGCACATTAGCACTTTCTCGCACAGTAGCTATTTAATTTTATTTAATTTTATTATATTTTATTGTTATATAAGTTTTTTGCAGATCTCTAAAGAATTTGTAAAAAAAATATTTTTTTTTTCACTGCGATTCAGCAACACTAACACTTGAGAAGGTTAAATATTGGTAACCCAGTTAGCATGCGATTTTTTATTTATGCGATTTTTTATTTATGATTAGCAAGCGATTTATTGCACTAGTACAGGAGAGCGCCGTAACTACCCCTTTGTCTTTATATAGTTTTTCCCTACTTATCCAGTTGGGACGTTTTTGGGTAGTGGCAGCCTCCCTCCTTAAAGGGATTTAACTTTTGACCTCTGTCTTTGACTTTTTCCTTTTTTCTGGTTTCCCAACTATTTTCTCCATAGCGCAAACCCTACCCCCCTTTTTTTCATATGATCATGCAGGAATCCAAAGCCTGCATCTTCCTGCTCCATGCCGACAGAATGTTCTGCTGCAATGCCCTGGAATGGAAATGGGCATACGGGAATTGCCTCGAATGAGGAAACCATCCTTCCCAGAAGACTCATGCAGAGTCGCACAGACTGGTGTCTCTATCTGCTTACCTGCTGAACCTGATCCTTTAGGTCCTCGACCCTTCTTGGAGGCAAGAACACTCTTGCCTGGACTGTGTCCATGATAAGGCCTAAATATCCCAGACTTTGAACCGGTTTTAGGGCTAATTTCTCGGAATATATGATCCATCAAAGATGTTCCAGAAATTGGACCATAAAAGTCACGTTCCTTATCAAAACTTGCTACGATTGATCCCCGAGTAGGAGATCGTCTAAGTAGCCTGTGATTAAAATTCCTCGAGATCTCAGAAGACCCAGTACGGGTGCTAGGATCTTTGTGAAGACCCGGGGTGTGGTTGCGAGCCCAAAGGGCAGAGCCACAACCGGAAAATGTTGTTCCTCTTTGACAAAGCGCAAAAGCCTTTGATGAGGTTGAAAAATTGGCACGTGCAGGTATGCATCCCTGATATCTATGGATGCCAGAAAATCTTCTTCGTGGAGAGAGGTCATGACAGAGCAGACTGTTTGCATTTCAAAGGGCTGCACTGAGAGATATTAGTTCAGTGCTCTTAGATCCAGAATTGGTCTTATATCGCCATTTTGCTTTGGAACCGTGAACAGATTCAAATAAAACCCTGTTCCCTTTTCGGCCATTGGGACCTCCATGCCCCTTAAATGGTCTAGTGCTTGGAGTGATAAGCCTTTTCTTGAAAGGTCTATGGGAACGCTGGGCCTCACAAATCTTTGAGGAGGGTAAGAGCGTAATTCCAGCCTGTACCCATGAGACACTGTGGAGATGACCCACCTGTCCTGAATTATGGCGCGCACACACGAGCGGACTTTTCAACATCCAAAGTCCGACGGAATGATTCCGTCAGACTATTCGATCGTGTGTGGGCTGCAACGGACTTTTGATTCGCAAAAGTCTGACGGACTTTAGAAAATGGAACATGCTTCAAATTTTTCCGACGGAACTCCGCCGGACCCGGTCCCTCCGAAAAATTCGCTCGTGTGTATGCTATTCCGACGGACTAAAACCGACGCTAGGGCAGCTATTGGCTACTGGCTATGAACTTCCTTATTCGAGTCCAGTCGTACGTCATCACGTTCGAATCCGTCGGAGTTTGGTGTGATTGTGTGTGGCCAAGTCCGCTCAGTCGAAAAGTCCGTCAGAACTCTGTCGGAACTCCGGCAGAACTCCTTCGGAAGTCTGTCGGACATAAGTCCTCTCGTGTGTACGGGGCTTTAGCGTTCCCCATAATCCTGAAAACTGCAGCAACCTTCCCCCCACCCGCAGGAGTGGGGGTGTCCCTTCACAAGGAAGGTTTGGTGCCAGTATTAGCAGACTTTTGGACCCACAGCCTCTTTTGGCCCTGGCCCTGGTGTTTACCTTTGGAAGCAGATCCCTGGTGCCGTCAGAACTGCCTAGGGCCTGATAAACCTGAGGAATTAGCGCATGACACCTTAAAAGAGGTCCATGTAGCTACCTTTTTCACAGGAAGGAGGGAACTCTTTCCTCTAGATATCTTCTGTATGTACTTATCAAGCTTATCCCCAAACAAACGTTCTCCATGAAAAGGAATACCAGCTACCATCCTCTTACAAGGGATCTCTGCTGACCAGCTTTTTAGCCATAAAATTCTGTGCATGTGCACAGACAAAAGAGCCATGCGGGAGATCTGCTGCATGGAGTCTTTAAGGGCATCTATAGCAAAGCAAAGAGCCTGAGGCAGATCTGCTACATCCTGAACAGAATCCTCCAGTCTATTGGACCATCTAGCCTGATCCTTCAAGGCTTGACAGACCCCAATTGCTGCTACTGTGGGCTGAATAGCAGAACCTGCCAGGGCAAAGGATGCCTTTAATAAGGCTTCCAGCTTCTTATCTGCAGGATCCTTAAAATGGAAGTAAACCCTTCCAAACAACTTTGACCTACAGGTAAGCCTAGATTAAGGCTTACCTGTAGGTCCAAGTAATATCTCCTAAACCTATATGGTTTAGGAGATATTTGCCCGAAAATGGGCACCGCTGTCTACGGCGCATGCGCCGTAGACAGCGGCGCGCAGGCGCACTAAATGCGGCAAGTCCAAGAATGGATTTGCCAAATTTGTCTACTCCCGTGCGCATGCGCGGGAGTGACGTCATCGCGGCTCCGGCGAATGGCAGCGTCGGAGCTCCGAGACGCGACTCCCGTGCGCATGCGCGGGAGTGACGTCATCGCGGCTTCTCCGCTGTCATTCGTCAGAGCTGCGAGAGACGCCACAACCAAGATGGATGCGGCGGACTACAGGTGACAGCGGCGACTTCGCTGGCTCCTGTGTCAGGTAAGTGACACATAATGAGCTACTATGCGATGCATAGTAGTCCATTATGCTTTACCTTTGCAGGGAAAAAAAGAGGAAGTAAACCCATCAGGGTTTACTTCCTCTTTAAAGACCTGTGTATTATCCACTGGACAAGTTAAGGTCTTGCTCAGAGAGGAAACTCCTGCATCCACGCTCCACTTCTTGGTAAAGCTTTCCTCCATAGGATATAACAGAGAATACCTCCTTGGAGGCACAAATATCCTGTCTGGGTGCTCCCAGTCGGAATATGCCATCTGCTTCAAGAGTGGGTGAAAGGGAAACACCTTTGTACCCTGCTGTGGTTTCAAAGAACCCAGGGAGGAACAAGGTGTTTCAGGGACCTCCTCTGGAGGTAACTTAAAAGCTGTATGGACCATCTGTATAAGAGAATAGATGAGAAGCTTTTGTGATATAACCCAAGCCTCTTCAGGCTCTGAATCGCTTGAAGGAGATTCCTCATTTTAGATATCAATTGCCTGACCAGCCATTACCTCTTCTACCTCATCAACCCAGTCTTGCTCCAATATAGGAGGAACAGGGGAGGGGGGCCTGTCACACTTTGCATTCCAGCAATCTTGCCCTCTAAACCAGCCAAAGCTGATGCCAGGTCCTCTTTAGTAATAAACTCTAAGATAGAAGCAATGGTAGCAGGCACAACACCAGATAGATGCAGTAGCTCAGATTTCCCAGTATCATATGGTCTTTCAGGTGAGGCTATTGCAGCAGAGTTCCGTTTAGCCTCTACAGGGGCCACTGATGGAACAAAATGATAGTGTTTTATTTCTGCACTACCACTGGTGATCTATCAAATGTCAAGGGCTGCTGCTACTACCCGAATGGATCACACCGTATCCACTTAATATGAAACTTAAGATATGTTGGTATTGCGCTGCCCCTATATTAAATAACCCTCCGAGGGTGATAAGTATAATGCCTAGTTACATAAATCAATAGTGTAATATAAATATATATATATGAATGTCTACTGAATAATATCAAAAAGTGCAAAGTGCTACATTAAATAAAATAAAATAAACACACCACAGAGGTGATAGAATCCAAATAAATCAAAATCAAGTGAACAAAGGTAAGTAACTAAAAACAGTCTCTTAAAAATTACTATTTTGATAAAGTGCAGAGAAAATGAATAAAAAAAAAAAAAAAAGTAAACGCACTACAGAGTCAATTGAAAACCTCCACGGAAACACAACTGCTTCAATTGAGTGCAAAGCCAAAAAACTGTGAATTGATCATAAAGTGCCAAGTGCGTCTTATAAATGTGCAAATAAGTAAACACTCTCCAGAGGTGATATAAGTAAACCACCCTAATAATAAACAAATGATATACAAGAAAATAAGAAAAAGTATACCTAGACCAAAAAGAGGGTACCCTCTACTGATCACATGGAAATAAACTTTAGAATTAAACAAAAAATATATATAGTAGTAAACGCACTACAGAGCCGGCTGTAACATACGTTATATCAGAATGAATCCGGCCTCTATAGATTAAATATACATATTGAAATCCATCAAAAAGAAAAAAAAGATATAAATATTCAAGTCCATAAATAAACAACAGTCTCCTTTAAGTGCAAGTGCTTTGTGCAAACTTGTGCAAATTCAACTGAGGTGTGGATCTCCCAGTGCTTAATCCCGCTGTGATCACACTTTAGTGGGCAGTGGCCCCTTACCTATAGCAAGGAGGGATTCGCATAGAGGTATATAGATTTTTTTATATGTCTTCTCTCCTGGTAAATTCGGTCACCTTCTCCTTTAAATTGTATTCTTATTGCTCCATAGGACCCAATAGATTAATAGAAAGGGAATACCATAGTGTAGTATTTCACAAATAGCATTTATTAAAAAATTTCATACACAGGGTACTCACACATTAATAGATAGAAAAAAGCCTTTTTCTAGTAATCAGCAGAAAGTGCATCCACAGTCAGTTTCCTTCCCGTCCCATTTGGTGTCATAGTAGTATTTGTTTGTAACCACTAGATGGTATTCTTTACTGGTTGCAACGGGTATATATATATTCATTATATATGCAGAATTTGGGGTTTTTGTGGACAGCCTCCACTAGTTTGTTTTAATACATTTTAATTTTGGAAATTTTATTATATGGCTGAATCTGCCTCTGCAGTGCTGAATAGTAAATAACACCCTCTGGTTGAGTTAGGGAAAGCTCTAAATAGTCTGTATCACCAATATCTCCGTGCTCCTTAAAGATGTCTATGCCAACGAAATGCGTAGGACCCACTTCTCAGACCAGTGTGGTGTTTTTATGCTTGTTTTCGCTTGACATTTGTGAGTACCTTTTTCTTTTATAAATAAATCAAGTTTTAAGATAGTACACTATTGATTCCTTTTCTCTTTTCCTCTTGCTTGTATTGGTAGCACCCTTATAACTGGAATACCTGTTTGCATTGATGTCTTTCTTAAAACCAGAGTACCACAGATGAACATTAGCACCACATCCCATATATATATAGAAGAAACAAAAACAGGGACAAGGGATCTAGCCCTTAGGGACTTTAAAGGTGCTGATATAACGTAATAGAGATAATAGCCCAAAAAGAGATATCATAAAAAGCACAAAGATTTTTTATTTCACAATATATACAAAATATATTTAAAACCAATTATTCGCATTGTTATTTAGCAAATTGAATACAGCTTGAAATGCTTATAGAATATACCACTCAACATGTTTCGCTCCAAAACAAGCTTCTTCAGGAGTAGTCAGTATATCTAGTAGGTGAAATGTAAAAAAATATGAATATACATATAAATCAAATGTAAATACAGCTAATGTTAAATACGTTTAAAGGATAATCTAAAGTGCCTCAAATTGTGTACACAATAAGATATCACAAAGATCAAACATGTTGGTCCTGAATCAAACAATCATAATTAAATCAAAATAGGTCCAAATGTGATCTCACCTAAGCACTATAACAATAACCAAGCATACAATTTAACATTAGCTGTATTTACATTTGATTTATATGTATATTCATATTTATTTACATTTCACCTACTAGATATACCGACTACTCCTGAAGAAGCTCGTTTTGGAGCGAAACATGTTGAGTGGTATATTCTATAAGCATTTCAAGCTGTATTCAATTTGCTAAATAACAATGCGAATAATTGGTTTTAAATATATTTTGTATATATTGTGAAATAAAAAATCTTTGTGCTTTTTATGATATCTCTTTTTGGGCTATTATCTCTACTACGTTATATCAGCACCTTTAAAGTCCCTAAGGGCTAGATCCCTTGCAGGGGAGGGCTGGCAGCCTTAGGCCTGGGGGGCAAGTCCAATCAAGTGGCCCATTGAACCACTGAATCAGCTCACCACCCATCTACACCACATTTCCCGTACAGAGAGAGAGGGAGACTGCTCCACATTGCCCCAAAGAGAGAGAGACTGCTTGGCACTGCCTGCACAAAGAGAGAGACTGCTTCACACTGCCTCCACAGAGAGAGACCGCTTCACACTGCCTGCACAGAGAGAGACCCCGCTTCACACTGCCTCCACAGAGAGAGACCGCTTCACACTGCCTGCACAGAGAGAGACCCCGCTTCACACTGCCTCCACAGAGAGAGACCCCACTTCACACTGCCTGCAAAGACCCCGCTTCACACTGCCTGCACAGAGAGAGCAGTCACTTTCTGTGCAGGCACTGTGAAGCAGTCAGCCTCTGTACAGGCAGTGTGAAGTGGAGCAGTCTCTCAGAGAATGGAGCAGTCTCTCAGAAAGAGACTGCATGATTGCCCCCAGAGAGACTGAGAAAAAGAGCTTGCCCCTTCCCCACACCCAGTACACAGACCAATGAGACTGCAGGAAGATGAAGACTAAAGACTGTGCTGTCACTGCCACCACACTAAGCACTACTTGTGGAGTCCGGAGCTTCTCTGGTGAGTGAGCACCACACCACTGGGCAAGCCAAGCAAGCAGAGTAGCTGAGAGTCACAGTGAGCGCAGCAGGCTAAACACGCAAGTCCTGCTGTCTCCCCGGCATGAACACCAGATTCGCAAGGCTGCAGGTTCCTCCTGTCTCAATTGCGGATAGTAAGAAATGCACATGCAGACGCATGCTGGAGCACCGGATAGATTAAAGGCATTGTGGGCCTGGTCCTGCAGTGGAGCAGGTTTAGGAGTGGCAGGGATATGAGGTAAGTAATGTCATATCCCAGCTCTTGCCCAGACTTGGTCACAGCCCCACAGGGCTGTAATGTTAGGGAAGCCCAGAACTTGAATTACCAAGCTTCCGTAAGAGCCGTGTGTCGGTGTGTGCTCTGAGGTGAAAGTTTCCAAGCCATCAGAATACAGTGATCACTGCTGGCAGCTATAGCAGCCAGCACTGATTGCTAAAAAACATAAAGACACGCTGGTTGTACTGTCAGTTGATGGAGTCAAATTCTGTACAACCAGTCTGCACAGAGATAGATTGAAATGTCTGCTGAACCGGCAGAATTTCAATCTGTCTATTGTGGCCTAAGTCCACCAGTCTCTGGGTTTAATAATATCCTCAAATCTTCTGAAAGGGGGGCTCCACTTAGGTGTAGAAATTCACTTTGAACTCCACCTTATTTCCAGAACTCTCGTTAGGGTCCTTTAACACTGAAGGCGCTGTACAGGTGTTTTAGTGCTAAAAAATAGCACCTGTAAAGCACTTCTTATGCCACCCCAGGTTTCCCACTGGGGCGGTGCGCTTGAAGGACATTCTGAAAAGTCCAGCAAGCAGCATTATTGGGGTGGTTTGGGAGAGGTGCCCAGCCCATTAAAATTAATGCAACACAGACGTTTTTAACACTTTCTTTGGCCACTAGTGGGGGTTAAAAGTGCCCCGCTAGCGCCACTAAAACAATGATAAAGCCCTACTAAAACAAGCAGCGCTGTACCACTACCGCCCACATCGCCCCAGTGTGAAAGTACCCTTTGGTATTAGATGTGCAAACAAAAAAGTGAGACCACATCTAATACCTACAGAGAGTAATGGAAATAAGGTGGAGTTCAAAGTGAACTGTGTCATTCCCTGCAGGGATTGGCATTTAGAAAGGTTAAAGCAGGCAGGGATGAAATGTGATATCAACTATTCACTGCCTGTCAAATGCTTTTGAAAAGTGACCTGAGCATGGATCACTTTTCAGAGGAGTGGCAGTGGCTGCTGCAAGTGAATACAAGCATTTAGGCTCACACTGGTGTGCTGCGGTTTGGCTGCAGTGCGGGTGTACTGGCGGGTGTCACACCCCCTCAGACTTCTTTTAGGTTACTCATTGTTGCTGCATGTTCTGAAAGTGCACCAAACATGCAGCATGCAGGACGTTTTGTGCACTTTCAGAACATGCAGTAAAAATGTGCATCCATGTCCCAGGGGCAACATGCATGATGACTGCCAGTACACCAGCACTGCAGCCAAACTGCAGCATGTCAGTGAGAGCCCACATCATACCACCTTGCCCTCCTAGGGCACAGGCTGCTAGAAAAAAACTCTTTGGCTGCAGAGAGGAGGAGAGAGGAGGAGCTCACTTATTTGGATGGTCCCAGCCTCCCAGGAGCCTCACTGGATTCCTGCCAGATTGAGCAGAGAGCAGGTCCAGCCTCTGCCAGCCAATGGTGTGGAGTAGGGAGGGGCTGGGCGGGGCTGTGCTGTGTAACACAGACTGTCAGCCCTGACATGAAGACATCGCTGGCTCACAGTACTGGACTCGGCCAGCTCAAGAACTGTGCATGTTGCGGTTTTGAGCTGAGGACACAGCAGCCTTTGCCACCACATATCAGAGCAGCCCAGGGGGCAATTGCATCCCTGCCCCCTGGCCCAGCCCTCCCCTGATCCCTTGTCCCTGTTTTTGTTTCTTCTTTGTAGAAAGTGCTTTTCACAACTGCCAGCCTGATGGTGTGGGGAGTTTAAAATGCAAATTGACCTTCACTAATTTTTTATGGTCTGATTTTTTTCATAAGAGGCTTAGGCTAAGTGGTGGATCACGGAACATTGGAGAAGGAGAACTTGACATTTTGTGATGGGACTGATTTACTACAGGGTGAATATATAAGTATTCATTTCTCATTCTTTCATTGACAGACACAGCCTTCATAACGATAGGGTTATATCGCCTCCACAGGAGTAGGACTAGGCAGAAACCAAAAAAAAAAACACCTGGCCACTCCCATGGGCCATCCCCAGCCAGTATATAACCCCCTCTCTGCTCTAGGTATTCAGTTTTCTTCTGCCTAGTCAGGAGTAAGGAATTCGTTCTCTACTGGGATCGTTAGTCCTGGGAATTTTTGTTTGTTCTTTTCTTTTTTTTTTTTTTTCTTTCCTGGATCTTTTTCCTACAATCAACTGCCGGACTGGGCGATAGACTGGATACTTAGATCTAGGGGTCACCGCAGTCTGGCCAGCAAGTGCGTGCAGACTGCAGCTATGCACTAGGTTGGCCACGACATAGCCCCACTGAACAGAGGCTGGCCCTGCGAGTTAAACGTTTTGCGAGGTCTCATGTGACCGGGTCTCGGCCTGTGTCGCAGCATTCCTCATGGCCGACAGACCCCCACTTCGGTAGCGAGGAGGATCTGTCTGGAAGCGTTACCCGCACAGTTCGCTGGAGACGTAAGTAAGGGGTCCCCTCCTCTCCTTGCCCGGAGACCTTGGTGGGGGATTCCCGGTGGGTGGGACCCCAGCCCCCCCCTGACTTTTTGGTGTGGCGCTTAGGCAGAAAGCCTAGTGTAGGGCACTCCTGCCCTTCCCTACCTCCCCTGTTGAACTATCCTATCTGACTCTGCTGCACTGAGGTGGCCACCCTGCGGGTTGCCCTTCAGGTCTGGTATGGATATTAGGGGGAACCCCGCGTCAAATGTAAAAAAAAAAATTGACGTGGGGGTCCCCCTAAAAATCCATACCAGACCCTTTATCCGAGCACGCAACCTGGCAGGCCGCAGGAAAAGAGGGGGGGGGGGACGAGAGAACGCCCCCCCTCCCTCCTGAACCGCACCAGGCCACATGCCCTTAACATTGGGAGGATGCTTTGGGGGTCTGTGACCCCTCAAAGCACCTTGTCCCCATGTTGATATGGAGAAGGGCCTCATCCCCACAACCGTGGTCGGTGGTTATGGGGGTCTGCGGGCGGGGGGCTTATCAGAATCTGGAAGCCCCCTTTAACAAGGGGACCCCCTTGTTAAATAGCAAGAGTGGATTACCACCGCTGGAATCTTTTTTAAATTTTTTTTTATTTTTAATAAAGGAATTTTTCAAAAGTGTGTTTGTCTTATTTAACTATTTTTTACACTTTCTTTGTGAAATGGTAGGGGTACTTTTGTACCCCCTTACCATTTCAAACAGGGGGGGCCGGGATCTGGGGGTCCCCTTGTTAAAGGAGGCTTCCAGATTCTGATAAGCCCCCCGCCCGCAGACCCCCACAACCACCGGCCACGGTTGTGGGGATGAGGCTCTTCTCCGCATCAACATGGGGACAAGGTGCTTTGAGGGGTCACAGATCCCCAAAGCATCCTCCCAATGTTAAGGGCATGTGGCCTAGTACGGTTCAGGAGGGAGGGGGGGTGCTCTCTCATCCCCCCCTCTTTTCCTGCGGCCTGCCAGGTTGCGTATGGATTGGATTTTTAGGGGGACCCCCACGTCAATTTTTTTTTAAATTTGACGTGGGGTTCCCCTTAATATCCATAGCAGACCTGAAGTGTCTGGTATGGATATTTAGGGGGAACCCCACGTCAATTTTTTTTTAAATTTGACGCAGGGTTTCCCTTAATATCCATACCAGACCTGAAGGGCCTGGTAATTGAATTTGGGGGACTCCCACTCTTTTTTTTTTATTTATTTGTTTTTTTTTTATCAATGACTTTCAATGAGTGTTCTCTGTATTACGGAGCCGACAATTCATAATAGCTGCGAGTGATTTTAAGAGCCGGTTCACACAGCGGGCGATGCGAGGCGACACGACTTGCCTCGCCTCGCTCCCGCAAGTCGCCCCCGTTCTGTACAATGGAACCGTTCTGAGAGGAGCGACTTGAGTCGCTCCGACTCAGAAAAAAGGTTCCTGTACTACTTCTGGGCGACTTCGGGGGCGACTTGCATTGACTTCTATACAGAAGTCATCTGCAAGTCGCCGCTGAGGTCGCCGCAGGTCGCGGCGAGGCAAGTCGGAGACGCCTCGCCGCGCCTGCAGTGTGAACCGGCCCTTAAGGACTTTTTTTCCTGCATAAATGACACTTTGTGCAGGGACAGTTCTAAGCACCAGAAACATGCGCCCCTTCACAGGCATACTATAGACACCCCCCCCCCCTACGAAATTTAAAGGAATATTACGCTTTTATTGTTTCACTTTTTTTATTTTTTTATTTAATAGTATGCGACATACAATGCAAAGGCAACTTCACAAAATGCGTGATACAGATAGTTACATACAAACAATCATATAGCATGGGTATCAGAGCTAATGGCAAGAAAACCGAGGAGAATAAAACATAAACAGCTGTGTGGGCTATTCGAGAGGAGATTAATGCTCCATCTCGTTTAGGATCCTCTTTCACTTGAACTATCATTAATACCAGCCCTGTCACCCTCAAAGGGTTTGAATATCTGTAAGTAGGGGAAGCGTATAGTGTAGTAATCAAATGGGGTCGGAACATACCGTATTTTCCTATTATTAATTTAAGAATGAGAAAAGTAGAACTGAGAAGAGGGAGAAGGGGGGAGAGCCAGACGGGGGGTGTAAGGACAGAGATGGAGAAGAAGAGGTAAGGGGGTAGTGTGGATAGGGTGGGATTCCCTCTCAGGGAGCAAGAGACCCTTTCGGCTCGTCAGCTCATTAGCTGGCCACAGTGTGGGACACCTGTCTCCAATGGTCATCATGAGCTTATTGAATCTCACGGAGGTATTCTCCAGAAAAGCGATACTGAGTCCAGTAGAACCATCTGTTCCCATTCTCCTCCGTTTTATCCCTCATTGTGGCAGTCAGGTCTTCCATGCGTTCAATATCATTCACCCTTGCGAACCACTGTGTCACCGTTGGAGCCGATTGCTGCTTCCACTGACTTGGGATGCAGGCCCTGGCTGCATTGAGGAGATGTTTAAGTAAGGACTTGTGATAACGCTTTCTCGACATGGGGGTTAAATTGAGAAGTACTGCCGCGGGATCATTGTCTAGAGAAATATCTGTAAACTTGTGTATGAGTCTCAGGACAGGTTGCCAGAATGTTTGTAGTTTAGGGCATTCCCAGAAAATGTGGAGAATGGTACCGGCCTGTTGCCCACAGCGCCAAAAACGGTCAGATTGACCGGGGATAATTTTGGCTAATACCACCGGTGTACGATACCAGCGTGTGATCAACTTATAAGATATCTCCTGGTATTTACTGCAGAGTTACGACTTATGGGCGAAAAAGAGTATCCTGTCCTTCTGTGGTTCAGAGAATGTAGTTTGTAGATCCCTTTCCCATTTTGCTAAAAATGGCAGATCTGTGGAGGATTGTGCTTCAGTCAGGAGTTTGTAGGATCTAGAGAGGGACCCGCGAATTGGGCCATCCTCCAGGCAAAGGTCCTCGAAGGGATGGAGTTGTCTAGAAAAAAGCGAGTGGTTAGGTAATGATCCAAGGAAGTGGGCAAGCTGTCTAGCTCTCCAACTATCTAGTACAACTGGTACTTGTTCTCGCAATATGGTCCCCATGGGAATCCAGCCCATGGGTCCCAGAAATAATGCCGCTCTCAAAATTCCCTTCAGGGCCTGCCCAGTAAAGGCCTGGTCATACAGTTCTGGAGGAAATCCAGGGTGTCCAACAATCGGGGTCATTGGAGAAGGGAAGTTTTTTTTTTTTTTAAAGTTTAAAATTTTTATTTTATTTGCTTTATATTCAAATTCACAAATGTTGCCACAAAATAAGCATATACAATAATTCCCCTTGCATACACATTTCCCTAACCACCCCCTCCCATCCCCCCTCCCCCCATCAGCCCTCTCCCCCTCCCATTCCCTCCACCAATAATATTCAATTCACAATTTTACCAAATTTAAATAACATCAAACTTAAACAAACTGCTCATTACTTTCCCCCTCCCCACCCCATATTCATTCTCTCCTTCATCCATAACTCTTACATCCTACTCACACTTTTCCACTACTCACACCACTTTCCCCATATTTTGACAAACTTTCCATAATTGCCTCTTTTCCTATATATGTATTCCTCCTTTTTTATATTGTCTTTCACCATTTCCATCCATTCCTTTACTGTGGGTGCTTCCCTCCTCTGCCATTTATATGCAATTGATTTCCTCCCCTGAAAAAGGCATCTAATTACAGCTGTGTGGATATCCCCTCGCACCTCCTCCTCTTCTATCAATCCCATTATGCAGATTTTAGCTTCTACTTCTAGTGATAGCCCAAACACTTGATTTATTTTCCCTATTATTCCTACCCAATAACTATATAGTCTTGGGCATCGCCAAATCATATGTATTAAATCCCCTCTTTGGTCTCCACACCTTGGGCATTCTGCGTCCTGCCTACTCCCAAATCTAAACAACTTGAGAGGAGTATAGTATACCCTGTGGATTAAATACATTTGAGATATAATATGTGATGGAGATAATGAAACTTTCACTCCCAATGCCAAAACCTTCTCCCACTGTTCTACCGATATTGGGCCCACATCTCTTTCCCATTTTACCTTTTTTTCCTCCTCTGTCACCCCTTCTTGTTCTGTTCCCTTTAGATACCTATAGATCTCGGAAATAACTCCTTTCGATATATTACTACTTATAATTCTCCTGAGTACAGGTATCTTACTCCACACCAACATCCTGTCTCTAAATTGTGCCTCTACCGCATGTTTAATTTGTATATAATTAAGAAGGTAATGAGCAGGTAACCCATATTCATCCCTTAGTTCCTGAAATGTTTTCAGTCTCCCGTCCCTATATAGTTGCGCTAAGAAGTGGACGCCTCTCCGATCCCATTCTGCTAATCTCCCCATTTTCTTAATTTCCTCTAAGTTTTTATTTTCCCATATTGGTGAGAATTCTGTATATCCTCTATACCCCAATATTACTTTTACCTCCTCCCAACACTTTACCATCAGTTGGACTGTGGGGCATCTGGTCCTAAATGAGTCGGCCTCCACTGCTTCCACAACCGTGTTATGTGGGGTATCCCTCCCCAAGGGACAGCCTCCCTTCTCCGTCCCTACTGCTAGGTTACCTCCCTTCATATACTGTAATTGGGCAGCCAGAAAGTAGTATCTCATATTAGGTAGTGCCAACCCACCCAATTCCCTTGGTCTCTGTAGCACTTGTAAACTAATTCTTGCCACTCCATTCTTCCATATCACCTCTCTAAACAAACTTTCCATTTTCTTAAACCAATATTTTGGAATCCAAACTGGTGAATTTTGTATGACATACAATATTTGAGGCATCCACACCATCTTAATTAAATTACACCTGCCGGCTACTGACAAGGGGAGGTTCTTCCATACTCTAATTTTGCGCTTTAATTTTGAAAATAAGTGGGACTAAATTCCCTGCTATATACTGCCTTGGGTCTGACGTCATATTCACTCCCAAGTACTTCATTTGCTTAACTATTTCAATTTGGGATACCTGTACTGGCAATGGAATATCAAGGGGATCCACTGGGAGGAGGGCTGATTTTTCCCAATTAATTTCAAGTCCAGAGAAATACCCAAATTCTTTTATCAGAGTCATTGCCGCCACCAATGAGGGCCCCGTGTCCCCTAAAAACAACAGCACGTCGTCTGCATACATAGCGACCTTTTCCTCTTCATTCCCTCTTTTAAACCCCCGGATATCCTGCGCCTCTCTCAAGGCTATGGCCAGAGGCTCCATCGAGAGGGCGAAAAGCAGGGGCGACAAAGGACACCCCTGTCTTGTCCCCCTCTCCAAATGGAACCCCCCTGAACATTCCCCATTTATCCTCACTTTCGCCCTTGGACCTGTATACAGTACTCTTATCCATTGCATAAATCTCGGACCGAATTGAAATTCCGCTAACACCCTCCTCAAATAATGCCATTCCACTCTATCGAAGGCTTTCTTCGCATCTAAAGACATAACTGCTCTATTCCCTTTATTTTTCTGAAGGAATCTGAATATTTAAATAGGCACATCTCACATTCATATTTGTGGACCGCCCTGGGATAAACCCAGTTTGGTCCTGATGTACTAATTTTGAAATTATATTTTTTACCCTTGTTGCAAGTACTTTTGCCAAAATTTTAACGTCTGAACACAGTAACGATATAGGTCTATATGATGCGGTCTCCAATTGTTTTTTCCCTTCTTTTGCCAAGACCACCACTGTGGCCTCCATCATTGATAGCGGCAACTGCCCCACTTCAAAAGCCCCATTGAACACCTGTAGGAGAGCAGGTAAAAGTATATCCCCAAATTTTTTATAAATCTCTATCGGCAGTCCATCCGGACCTGGGGCTTTCTGATTTATCATTTCTGCTGTTACTTTTTGCAACTCCTCCAGGGTCAATGGCGCCTCCAAGCCCTCCCTATCTTCCTCCGACAGACTGGGTAATGTTATTTTCCCAAAAAATTCCTGCATCTCCCCCTCTACTTCGGAATTTGAAACTTTATATAGTTTTTTGTAATATTTTCTAAACTCTTCCACTATCTCAGGTGTTGACTTCCTTATATCTCCCTCCCTGTCCAAAATCGCCGGTATTATTGGGGACGAACTATTTGATTTAGCAATTAATGATAATACCCTCCCCACTTGTTCCCCTTCACCAAAGAAGGTCTGCCTCTGGAACTGCCTTTTCTTCTCCTCTTTCTCCCATATAAGTCTTTTATATTCTGCACTGATTCTTCTCCCATTCCTTAGAACTCTCTTCTGAGGGGGCTCTTATATACCTCTCTTCTGACCTCCTTACCTTCTCTTTTACTTCTATTTCCTTAGCTAGCCCATTCTTCTTAATCTGCAATATCTTTTTTTATTAATTCCCCCCTTAGGAAGGCTTTCAAAGCATCCCACATTATTCCCAAGGACGTAGATCCCACGTTTATGCTCAGAAATTCTTTTAGATTTTCTTTTACCCCCTCCGTGTTATCCATTAGTTCTAACCAAAATGGATTTATCTTCCATTCCCTACTACTACATCCTCTCCCAATTTTCATTAAAAACGTTACAGGTGAATGGTCTGAAATTCCCCTTGGCTTGTACTCCACCTTCTCCACCATCCCCAGCGCCTCTTCATTGCATAGCACCATATCGATCCTGGACAAGGTGGAGTACGTCTTAGAGTGGCAAGAATACTGTTTCCTTAAGGGGTTCCACCTCCTCCATATATCCACAAAACCTGAAATAACAACCCGCTAGGTCCCTCCCTACTACCTACCTTCTGTGGGAACCTATCTATTTTTTGATCCATTATCATATTAAAGTCCCCTGCTATTATAACTGGGATTCCAGGCTTATCCTTTATAAACTTCAGCAGTTCATTTAATATTTCTGCATTAAATGGCGGTGGGATATACACAGTTGCAATCACACATACTCTATCCTCTATACCACAAAAAAGGAACACATATCTCCCTTTAACATCTATGATGCTCTGCCTGCAGGTTAGACCCGACCCAGGATCTATTAAGACACTCACTCCTCTTGAATAGGAGGTGTATGTAGAATGATATTGTATCCTATACTTCCTGTGTCTTAGCACACTGATTGTATCTCGGTCCAGGTGGGTCTCCTGCAAACAGCATCCCATAGTTACCCATATTTCCCATAGAAAATAACGCACGCCTCTTCAACTGTTCCTTCACCCCCCGTACATTCCAAGAACAAATTTTAACCTTTTTAGTGAAATTCCCTACCTTACTACTTACTCCCATATTTAAAACCTAAATCACAATATCATACTTTTAATCTCCATTCTACGTGCTTTCTCTGTGTTTTAACACGTGGTCTCCCCCTTACTTTTTTCCCTGTGCTCCAAAATTTTAATCCCACACATATTTTGTATCTCAAGTTTACCATATTTCCTACACACATTTTTCACACTTTTTGTATAAATTGGACAATTTATTTCCTTGTGCCTCACTTAATTTCATTTTCTTGTGCCCTTTTTCACTGACCACCATATTTATTGCAGTTCCACACATCAACTTTATACTTAAATATTTTTTGTGCAATTAACAATCCTTTACCATGCCTACCTATATCCTTCCCTATCCTTTCAACCTCCTTTCTCTCTCTATCATTCATCCATTCACACTCCCCATCCCTTTTTTCTTTCCCCTCCCCAAACCTCCCATGCCCCACTTGGGGCCCTTCTAAGGGGCTTCCAACATGACCGTTTTTACCTCCCAGAGTGATATATCCTTCCCACCTACTCACTCTACCTACCCACTCCTATTACTCTTATTTCTACAATGAAAAATAGTCCACATTGCTACCGAAGAAAAAAATAAATAAATAAATAAAAAAAAAAAGGGAAGAGGGGAGGGAGAAAGGGAAGGAGACAAACGGAGCAATATGGGGGCATTCCCTCTTAGTCCAAAACAATAATGTCCATTTTCTTTCTGTTTTCATATTACACCGTTCCCCTCTGTTGCAGCTGACATTTATTTTCCTCCAACCACAATTTAACTTCTTCTGGACTATTAAAGAATATGTTTTCCCCAAATGCTGATACCCTCAACTTTGCCGGATAAAGTAATGCATAGTTCACTTTAAGACTCTGCAATTTCTTTTTGCACTCTATAAACTTGGCTCTCTGTCCTTGCAGCTCGGGGGAAAAATCCGGATACAATGAAATCTTTGTCCCATTATATTCAAGATTACTCAGTTCTCTTGCTCTTTGAAGGATAGAAACTTTATCTCTATAGGACAGCAATTGGATGATTATGGGTCTAGGATGACTTCTTCCTTCCACCATCCTAAACGGAATTCTATACGCCCTTTCAATTGCAAAGAATCTTGATAGCTTCTCGCTCCCTACTTTATCCTTTATCCATATTTCCATAAATTCAACAAGACCATTGCCTTCACTTTTCTCCGGTAGACCTAAAACTCTGATATTTTTCCTGCGTATAATATTTTCCATATTGTCCATTTTAACCATACACAAATTTAACTGGCCATTCATCATTTGCATCTCCTGTTTCAGCGGGAACACATCATCCTCCACTTGGCTGACTCTCTCCTCCATGTCTGATATACGAACCGCAGCTTTCTGTACTTCATTTTTTAGATTTAACCCATCTTCTCTTATCTGCTTTAATTGATCTGATACATCATCCAATGATAATTTGCATGTATTAACCGCAGATAAAATTTCTTTTAATGATGGTTCTTTTCCTTTTGCCCAAGTTTCTCCTTCTATACCTATCTCAGTGTCCCGTCCAGTACCCCTCTCTGTGGAGGGATTACTCAGGGACGTTTGTGCTTCCAATATTCCACCTGTTACACCCGTAGTGTCCGACTGGGCTGCTACATGTATTGTTTTATTTAAACTTGTCGGCTCTATTTCTGTCGTCAAACCCTGGCTCTTCCTTCCAACCGTTTGCACTGCTACAGTACTCTGCGGCCGCCCTTCTCCAATTTGCACGTTCTTTTTGGGTGTTTGGTTTGGAGTCTGATTGGGTGTATGGGCATATCGCTCAAGTTTAGAGACTGCGGCTGCAGCAGCAACGCCTGTCAGCCCGGACGAGTGACCAGCCTTATCCTTAGAGCTGCGCAATACTTGTGATCCATTGTGTGTGGCCGTCTCCTCCCCTCCCCCTTTTCCTGGTCATACCTTCGGATCTAACGTCCCTTCCACCGGGGGGGGGGGGGGGGTAACGCTCTATCCCACCCTTCGTTTTTGTTCCCTCTCTCACCGGGATTTCTTACGTGGGAATTGATGTTCCTCTATGGGAGAGCTTTCTGTGGCGGCCTCCACACACCTCCGCTGTTGCGCCCTTCGGTCAACCGATTATACCGTTGCTCTTGCTTTTGTAGCATCACAGCTTCGCAGCATCCCCTCGTTTCGGCATCTCAGAGTCTCGGCTTCTCCTTCCCTCCTCCTCCTCCACACTACCTCGGCAGCATTAGTCTCTGGAGCGAGCGGTAGGTCTGAGCCCGCCGCAACCTCTCACCCTGACATCCGGTCGGAGAAGGGAAGTTAGTCAGGTGGGATAGGTGAAAAAAACGCTCTGTCTCGGCTAGTGTGGGGCCAATTAACGGGTGAGTAGTCACACAGGACTCCCCGCCCAAGGCAGCCCGGCCAGAGGAGCTCGCGCCATCTCCCGCTCCAGCTTAACCCATAACTTCAGTTCCTCATGTCGACACCAGTCAACCACGCGTGTCATGTGCGTCGCTGTGTAATATAAAGCAGGGTCCGGAAAGCCAATACCTCCCCTCAATTTCGGTCGCACTAGCATTGTCCTTCCAATACGCGGATGTTTGCCGCGCCAGAGGAACTTGATAAAAATTGAGCGAACTGCATGAAAGAAAGTCTGGGGTATTTTAATAGGTAAGGCTTGTAGTAGGTACAGAAGTCTTGGCATCGCGTTCATCTTCAACACGTTACAGCGTCCGAACCAGGATAGAGCCAGTGGGTCCCATCTTCTAAGGTCCGCCGCAAGCGTCGTCAAAAGGGGCCGAAAATTCAGGGAAAAAATGTCCTTGGGGTTGGCTGGTATTTTGGTACCCAAATATTGTATAGACCGGGAAGCCCATTTAAATGGGAAAAAAGGACGCAAGCCTGCCAGTGTGCGTTCCGACACTGAAACATTCAGAGCTTCTGATTTCTGAAGATTGACCTTAAACTTGGATAAGGTGTCATATCGTGTTAATTCACGTAGCAACGACGGCAGGGACGTTATTGGTTTTGTGATAAAAAATAGAAGGTCGTCCGCGTACGCGGCCACTTTGTGGTGGTAACAATTCGACTGAACCCCGCTTACATTGAGGTTGTCTCTTATGTGCCTGAGAAACGGCTCCAATGAGAGGACGAAAAGAAGGGGGGAAAGTGGGCATCCCTGCCGGGTCCCATTGGAGATCGCAAAAGGTTCCGTATCTATCCCGTTAACCCCGACCGTGGCAGTAGGGCTAGAGTATAGAGCAGCTATCCAGTCCATTATCAGTTTAGGCATGCCAAATGACCATAATGCTTCCTGTAGAAACCCCCAGTCCACCCTGTCAAATGCTTTTTCAGCATCAGTGGACAGGAGTATGAGTGGGGTGCCAGATCTCTTCGCCTTCTCTATGACGTTAAGCGTCTGGACGGTATTGTCCCTTGCCTCCCTGGACTGTATAAAGCCCACTTGGTCTAGAGCCACCAGGTGCTGCATAAAGCCACTGAGCCTGGAAGCTAAAATTTTTGTGAGGAGCTTAACATCACAGTTCAGCAGAGAGATGGGCCTGTAGCTGGCGCACAACAGCGGGTCCTTTCCAGGTTTAGGGATCACAGAGATAGATGCCCGTAGCATGTCTGGAGGGACACAATGCACGTCCAGAATAGCGTTGAAGGCTTTAATAAGTTGGGGGGCCAACTGTGTCTGGAAGGTTTTATAATATGGAAGCGTAAAGCCATCTGGTCCCGGGGCCTTCCCCGGCTGAGTATCTGCTATGGCCGCTGTCAATTCCGCTATGCGGATAGGTTGGGATAGTAGTTCTTGGTCAGTCTCAGAGAGCGCAGGAAGGTTGGCCTCTCTGAGATATTCCTGTATATTGAAAATGGTGGTGGCGGGGGTGGTAGCTGCCTGGGACCGATCTAGATTGTAAAGCTTAGAATAGAACTCTCGAAAAGTCGCTGCGAGGTCAGGAGATGCATGCGTCTTAGACCCAGTCGGTGTTGACAATGTAGGGATGTATGATTGCGCTCGTTTCGCTCTGAGTGCATTGGCCAACAGGCGGCCACACTTATCCCCGTACTCATAAAACGCTCGTCTCGCCTTGAGTAGGGTGTACTTTGCCTGATATAAGGAATGGTTCCTGATGGCCTCCCTGGTCTGGAGCAGCTCTGCTTCCAACGCGGGATCAGAGCTCGTTTTGTACCTCTTCTCCAGCTGATGGAGCTTCGTTAGCAGGTCTGCCAGAGTTTTAGCACGGCGTTGCTTTGCCGGGTGCCCTAATTTAATAAAGATCCCCCTGATGAAGCATTTATGTGCCGCCCAGACAGAGAGAGGGTTAGACACTGAGCCGGTATTATCGGCAAAGTAGGCCCATAATTCTGCGTTAATCTCTGCCGCCCCATCGGGGTCCTTAAGGAGCGTTTCATTCAGGCGTCAAAGTGGTGTCTGCTTATGTAGATGTGGCATCATAAGCTGCAAAAGGACTGGTGCATGGTCAGAAAGCGTTATCTGGCCGATCGCTGCTATAGATGCGAGGGGGATGGCAGAGTGTTGGATTAGAAAAAAATCGATCCTGGAGTAGGATCCGTGAGTCGGAGAGTAAAAGGTAAAATCCCTATCTCGTGGATGGAAAATCCTCCAGATATCCACCAATTGATGGCTATGTAGCAATTCTTTCATGTAACAACGCGCACTTTGAGGCAGAGATGATGATTGTACCGAGGAGTCTTTAGAGGGATCTAGGGTCAGGTTAAAGTCCCCACCCACAATGAGCGTGCCTTCACGGAACGTCTCGAGTGTGGTCAGAAAAGTTCCCAGAGCCTGAGCTTGATTCGTATTTGGTAGATAGTAGTTCACAAGGGTAAAGAGTGTGAGAGTCTATTTTTCCTTTTACAAGCAGGAACCTGCCCTCTGGATCTCGAAGTTCTGCCAGATACTGCCAGTGTAGTGATTTGGATATTAAAATGCTTGTCCCCTTGGATTTGGATGAGGCAGATGGACTATGGTAAGCCACCGGAAATTGCTTGTTAGTAAGCTTTGGTACCCTGTCCGCCCGAAAATGTGTCTCTTGGAGAAAGATTATGTGTGCCCTCTGTCTCCAGAGTTCGGACAAACAGCTGGTTCGCTTCTCTGGAGAATTGAGCCCCTTAACGTTCCAAGAGAGAAACTTTAGAGCCATGGTAGCGGGGTACCCGCTCCCCGAGAGGGGGGTGGGGATGGGAAATGGAGGGGGAGAGGAGGGGGGGAAGGGGGTGAACAAAGGTTAAGGACTAAGACGCAAGTAGGCTTCAAATATGAGCTGGGTGGAAGGGGAGATAGAAGGAAGGGAGAAAGAGAGGAAGGGCTATCAGAGGGTGTATCTCAGTCAGGAGAACTACTGCCACCAGGGCAGAGTGTACCTAAGTTGGGAGTTGGTAAGGCACGGTCAAGCGCGGAGCCCCAGCCATTGGGACCCCTGCCGCAGCAGCAGATAATAAACAGAAAAACATTAAAGATAAGACAAAATGACATCACCAACATGGCATGTAATACATTCAACCAAAAATCTAACATAGGGAAACCAGGTGCATCCCGCAGGGATGCTGATAATAACTGACCCCTTACCTGGTGACGGATGTTAAATGCCCCAGTGTCAGGTCTAGCAAGCCCGTAGTTCCAAGGGAAGTGTAATATAATATGTGAGGAGAGCCGTCCCATTCCCGCCCGTAGGCCCCCCCGGGCCCCTCAAGATCTGGCCATTATATCCCTGCCCATCCGCCTTGTCCCTGGACTATCCCCTGGGCCTGACCCTCCCACATTAAAAAAAAGGGGGGGGTTGTAAAAAGGGGGGGACCTTAGTACAGATAAAATATACCACAGGGGACAGGAGCTCCTTGCTCGCTAAACAGCGTATTGGTGGTAGGTGGGGCTCCGGGTGAAAACCGTGGAAGGAAGTACCCCCGCTATCAAGAGCATTAGTTGTGAAGTCCACTGTGTGCAGTTAACACAACATGTCCAGCCCAACCATTACGTTCCTGGCAGGCTTAAAAAAAAAAAAGGGGGGGGGAAGAGGGATGGGGGAGAGGGGGAAATCCAGGAGGTGGAGGGGAGGAAAACAACTACCATCCCCATCTCCCCCAAGTCCAAGGGAGCAAAAAACGTCCAAGTCCATCTGGGAGGCTGGGTGAGCTCTTCTTTCGGAAAATTCAGGCTTGCGTCAAACTGGACCCGATCACCGAGGGCGACTAGTTAGTCTCAACAAAAACTGGCTGTATACAAAAAAAATAGATACAGTCTGGTATGACCGGCAAGGGGGAATATCAGGGTACCTGGTTTCCTAGAATCAAGGTGCCTGTCCCCACGGTCCTCGTGATCGTCCTCTCTGCGGGTGACGTCCGGCTCTGGCTCCCCGTTGTTCTCCAGCGATGGGGCGTTGTTGCGTATTCGGGGGAGTGTTCAGCAGGAGCCAGTTGGGCACAGCGACTGGATCCATCGCGCCAAAAGTAAACAAGTGCGGTAGCTCCGAGGGATGGCGTAGACCGAAGGTCTTTGTCCCTTTACGTATTATCAGATGAAATGGGTGACCCCACTTATAGGTGAGACCTTTCTCGCTGATACCGTCCAAAATGGGTTTTAGCGCCCGCCTCATCAGTAGGGTGCATCGAGAGATTTCCGGGAGCAGGTGTATTACTGCGCCATCGAACTCCAGCACTCCTACCCGCCACGCCTGTCTCGGGATGTCTCCTTTGAGATTAAATGAGTGCAGACAGCAAAGGATGTCTCTGGGTCTATCTGGCAAGTTAGTGTTAGGGCCCAGGGTCCTGTGAACTCGATCAAGGGTGATAGCTGTGTCCGGTGGTCGATTCAGGTACTGATTAAAGACAGCGGTCACCGTCGACCGAAGGTCAGACTGCTGGACAGACTCTGGGCAACCTCGCAGGCGGATATTCTGTCTGCGGCTGCGATTTTCCAGGTCATCAATAAGCAACTGCAGTTGAAGATACTGATCGCTGATATCTGTCTGTGCTGCCTGGACCTCTTGTACCCTGTGAGATAGCACTTCCTGTGTCTGCTTCACAGTGGGTACTCTGGTGTTTATAGCTGTGACTTCTTGTTTAAGGGCTTGCATCTCCCCCCTCATTGCCAGTTCCATTCTAGTGGCCAGTGCTTCAAAGTAATTTCTAGTGGGCAACTGTTGCAATAAATCCCATAACTTATGTGTGGGGTCAGCCTGCAAAACGTCCCCATATTGCTGTGCATGGGTATTATGTGTACTCACTGTGTACTGCAGGCTGGATCCATGGAGAAGTTCAGAGACAGGGATGGAGGGAAGAGCACATGGTGAACTCTTCACTGAGTCAAACAGACCCTCCGTCCGGTCCGGTGTTGCTGCTAGTGATTGTGGGAGACAGGGAGAGAGGTCACTGAGGTGGGAGCAGGGCGACATTGTGAAGTCATCCCCTCTCTGCTGCCTGCCGCTCTGGGTTCCCTGCTCTCCATGCAGGTCGGCCGAGGTGTGCCCCGCCGGCGCCATCTTGGATCGCGCTGGGGTAGAGGCCGCCGGTTTAAACGGTTTGATATAGCGATCCATGCCGCGGATCAAGTGTAGAGAGCGGCGGATCGTTGCCCAGACCTCCGGGTGCGGCGTTGGTGTGTCCAGTGTCCGGTAAGTCAGTACTGCTGAGCTGCAAGGGTGCCGCCGGCCGGGAGCTCACATTGCTAGCGTCCGTTCGCCGCCATGCCGAAGCCACGCCCCCCCTGTTTCACTTTAATCATTATTAAAATCACTGCTCCCGAAAAAACTGCAGTTTTCAAAACTTTTTTTTGCATTGATACATGTCCCCTGCAGCAGGACCCGGGTCCCCAAACACTTTTTAGGACAGTAACTTGCAGAATCTTTTCTCTCTGTCAAATCTTTTTTCTCTGTCGAATATTTTCTCTATATAATCTTGGACTAATAGAGCTAAGGTTAGGCACATTTGACCACAGGTTCTATAGACACAGATTGTTATTGTCAGAGTCACGTCGAATCTCCTATTCTATATCAAACTGTTGTAACAACTAAAACGAAAATAAAGCATTTTTTTTATGTCGGATCTTTCGTTTTTCGGATTCTGTGCTTTCGTTATCGTTTGTCAAAACGAAAATAGCTGAAATTAGGACGAAAATGCATTCGGATGAAAACGAATGCACATGTCTACTTATATGTGAGTGACAGCAAACATGGGAAATAAATAAATAATCCCAGAAAATCTCCAGAAGGAAATGTGTATATGCATGTAAAAGCGCACACCCACACACATACGCGCCTACGTATGTATTAGGAATGGCAAAGAAAAGATGAGATCAATGATCCTGGCAAAAAATAATGGGAAATAAGAGTTTTTTAGAGGAAGGAACAACTCCCCCATGAAAGGCCCTAAGAAATGAGATCATATGACATACTTTGATGAACCACCCGAAGAGTGTATGTATGACAAACTTAGACAAAATATGTAGAGACCTAAAGGGTATAAAAATAAAAACAATGTGTATGGGGCCTAAAAGAGTATATCATAAAAAGCAAAATATGCATAGACAAATCTGTATATATGCATGTACACATACACATACATACATGTGTACGTGTGTGTGTGTATATATATATATATATATATATATATATATATATATATATATATATATATACACACACCTGTACACACATGTATACCGTAAAATTGGGATAAAACACATACGTACATGTGTACATGTGTGTGTGTATATATATATATATATATATATATATATATATATATATATATATACACACACACACACACACACACGTACACACATGTATACCGTAAAATTGGGATAAAAAAGCATTAGATGACAGTGTGGATTTCTATTTCCTCGTTTAGGCCATGAGATGACATTTTATTCAAAGAATATATCCAATAAGTCTCCTGTTTACAGAGGCATTGAAATCTCTCAGCTGAAGTGAATTTTTCCGGTATCAATTCAATTATCCAAACATTGAGATCTGTGATCTCTTTTTGATGATGTGTGGCAAAGTGCCGTGCAACACTATATTTTGAATTTCCCACTTGGAAAGCACGGCGATGTTCTCCAAACCTGGCACGTAAAGCCCTAATGGTTCTACCTACATATAAAAGGCCACAAGGGCAGGAAATACAGTAAACCACATATGAAGTGGAACAATTAGAAAAGCAGCTTAGGGTGAAAGTCTTGGCATTGGTTGTGAAAGATTTCTTGCCATGGGTGACATGTGCACAAGTAAGGTAAAGAGCCATTTTGCACTGAAACATGCCTAAAAGTGGGATTAGTGTAAGCTGTTTCAACATCTGATTTATTTGGGTGACTAAAGATTTAATTTTACTAGGAGCAATCTTGCTCTTGATATTTGGTGCCCTGTGATAGGAAAAAAAGGTTTGTCAGATACGCACTTGGATAAATGAGGGTCTTGTTTGATAATAGACCAGTGTTTTTTAAAAATGTTCTCCATTTTGTATAACTAGAATGGTATTGTGTAATGAACCGAGTTGTAGGTTCTGAATTCTGTTTTTTGGACACAGGCAAATTATCATTTTGGTACAGGGTACAGGCCTCCTCAATGAGTTTGTGCGGATAACCTTTATTGAGGATTTTTTTCTTGAGTGATGTGCTTTGGGATGTATAATCTTCCAACCTTGTACAATTGCATCTTAGATGGTGGAATTGACTTTTGGGTACGTTAATTACCCACCTGGGGTGATGACAGCTGGAGTAATGCAAAACTAATTTCCAGCCATCGGATTCGTAAAGTTTTTGGATGTAATAGTATCAGAGTGGAACAATTCTAGATCCAGGAAACATATGGAGTCAGGATTCATAACAGAAGTGAATGTTAGCCCAAAACTGTTATTATTGCAGTAAGTAACAAAATCGTTAATCAAACTCGCAGGGTCATCCCAAATAATAATGATATCGTCAATATAGCAACCGTAGAAGACCAGGTGTGCCGAGAAAGGGTTATTGGCCCCGACACACCTGGTCTCCCACAGTCCCATGGTCAGGTTGGCAAAGCAGGGGGCGAAATTCGCCCCCATAGCTGTGCCCTGTTTTACAAGTAGAAATCACCATCAAATAAGAAATAATTATGCTCCAGGCAAAAACTAGTGGCAAGGAGAATAAAATCAATTTGTTGTATATTGAGAAGGGGGTCATTATTAAAAAAATTGGCTACTTCCTGGAGGCAAACTGTGTGGGGTATCGAGGTGTATAAAGGATCACATATCTAGAGACACCCACAAATATGTTGTTTTCTTTAGTCCCAAAGTCCATTCTCATGCCTGGCCAGGGGCCAAATATAGTGACACACGTACTCAGATGAGACGAATGCCAACCAGCAATGGTGGGACTGTTTTTTTTAAACAGTACTTTCAATCTAAAATTTCAACCCGTGGACTTTGTGTCCTGAAAGGCTGTTCCTTTTTGGATACAGACTTGCGCACAGAGTGGGAAGGGGTTGCAAAGTTCTGTACCCAGAAATGGATACAAATCCTCATCAGCCATAGAGACCAACGATATCATATTCTCCGCAAAAAAATTGAGAATAATATTTCCCAGCTACATTCTATCTATTCCTCTTTACCCATGGAATGGCTTAATACTTTTAAAAATCAATACCAAAAAAAAATGTCCTGATACAGGGAAAACTGGGAAAATTTAGACGAGATGTGGATGACTACACTCATAACAGAATCTTCAAATGGAAAGGAAAACTTACTCAACCCTCCCCCACTTATCCCACTTTTACCCTATTGTAAGCCCAAAAGTAATACTAATACTGCCACTTTGGATCGTTGAGAACCTAGTTCAGTAGAAATATCTCTCCCCCCCAGCACCAGTTAAAGTGCCACCCCTGCATAGCTCCTCTTCCAAACCTATAGTCTCCCCCAAAAAAATCATTAAGACCTGTTCCACTGTAAAAGCTAATGATACTACAGCATCAGTATCCAATATATCCCCATCTGTTGAACCAGTGGTCCGTATTGACCCCAATAATGCACCTTCATTATGTCCCCCGGATTGTACTCAGATGAGACCAGCTTCTCCTAATGCATCTCCAGTTACTTTCGGACGCCCTTTGGCATCTATCCCTGCTTCTTTTTTTAGTGAAGACCCCCCCTCCCCAGTCCCTCACTCACAACAACAAAAAGAAAACATGTAGAAGAGGAAAGAGAGGGGGGAAACACAAATCTTGATCCATCCCGCCTGGACAAACTTCAGAAACTGTGAAAATATATAATTTATCTTCTTTAAATCTAAATAGGCAAGAAATGTCATTACTATCAAGAGGTCTAAATTTTTCCCCACTACATACCCCAATTCCTTTACTATAGTTAAAGAACTTAATAAATTAATTCAGAATTTAACCCTCAAGAGGCACTATAATATGAAATCTAATACTACCACTAGTATGGTTCCCAGAGAAAAAAACAGTTCCATGGATACTTCTGTTGAACAACAAGCATTCCAAGATATTTGCGATCTATGGAATATAGATGAAGATGACGACCTTTTAATATGGTCCCAATATTCTCAGTCCACCCCTTCCATAGTACACACCTCGTTTAGGCCCAAATCGATGTTTAATCCCACTCAGTCAAAAGGCCCCTATTTATCCACCTTCTATCAAGTTGTCTTCAAAGAACTTATGGACCTCTGTGCATCCGAATCTCACCATTTCACCAATATGCTCCTACACCGCCTCCCCACACTACCTCCTTTCTGTGTGTCAGGCAGTCAAAATCCAGGATTTTGACTGCCTGATGCACAGAAAGAAGGAGGTAGCGAGGGAAGGCGGTGTAGGAGCATCTGAACGTAACACCACCGGGGCTGCAGATCCGGGAACAGGTGACCCTACCCCCCTTACCACTACAGCACTATAAGCACTATAAGCATTTATTTATTTATTTAAATGTGAGTTTGATGGATTATATATTTTAAAGTGAATAAATATTACTTAAGTGGTATTACACTATTGTGTACCTATAATACTCTCCCTATGGGATATGTGAGGAGGCTTGGAGGAGATTTCTTGGAGGAAGGTATACAGCCAGAGTGTGGAGGAGGCTTGCAGTGAGAAGTGTCTATAGCAGCCACTACAGGAATAAAAGAAAGTATCAAGATCCCCCGGCTGATACTACGGTAATCATTTCAGGTGTAAAATTTAAGCCCTTAAGGTGAGGGTACACCTGACGGGGGAGGAGAGCACAATTTTGCATGAAGTCACTGGGCACTTTAAAGAAGGGCTGTTTGCTTTTATGTTCATTCCAATTTTGGTTTTTTAATTTAAAAATATTTTTAAAAATGTTTTTTATGGACTTGAAGGCATCTTATTGATTTCATTCATGTTATATTCACTGAGCACGAGCACTTTATTATTGGAAATTGGATATTAGAGATATATATTGACTTTATATCATCAGGCACTGTATATATATATTCATTTCACGTGATTATATATTATTAGATTTTTTTTTTCATGTATTTATATGTATATTCATATATGGATTTGTAACCTTATTGATTAGCACGTTATGGGGATAGGAATATTTTCATAATAAGTTTGTAATATTAGAAGGCTGCATTGCAGTTAGTTACTCTGCGATACATAGCGTGCATGTGCACAAGACATATATAATAATATATAGAGTTTTTCATTTGATCACATTGTGGGAAGTGTCAGCAGCTGTCACCATCTATAGAATTTAGGTGTTTAGTTTTAGTTTATAGCAGCGCACAAGGTTCCACCTATCTTTTACTTATATTACTGCTTGCTACTAAACTGAATACCTAGAGCAGGGAGGGGGTTATATACTGGCTGGGGACGGCCCACGGGAGTGGCCAAGTGTTTTTTTTTTTTGTTTGTTTCTGCCTAGTCATACCCCTGTGGAGGCGATATAACCCTTTTGTTATGAAGGCTGTGTCTGTCAAATTATTTTACTGTAAGTAAAAAAAACTCTTATTATATTTTACCAGCTTTATTTTACACTACTTCACTAATAACGATTATTAAACCAAATTCATCAAGCTCTGGGGCAAACTCCCTTTGCAAAGTCCAACTTACCTCGCATTAATCAACAGCCTATTTACCCCATTGACTTTGTAGGTATTACGAGAAGAAGCAGTAAAGCACAATCATTCTATAGCACTGCAAAATGTGAAGCCTGCCTATCTAATTAGCAAATATGGCAGCTCCCATTAACATACTGTATATATTATTGTAAGCAAATATGGCAGCTCACATTAACATACTGTATATATTATTGTAAGCAAATATGGCAGCTCACATTAACATACTGTATATATTATTGTAAAGTATACATATAAACAAGTTAAAAAAAAGACCACAACATGCAGATGAGATTGTTTACATCAAGCTGAACTCCTACCTATTAAAAAAAAACCTGCGCATCTCCTTCAAAGCCAAACTGTTGATGAAATTGTGGAAGCTGCTATTGCTGACTTACAGGCATCAGAGCTGTCACCCTAAACTGACTGTACTGGTTATTGAGTAACTGACATATACAAGTATGCAGAATGGGTTTAGAATTTCCAGACTGGCTGGCTTCATGGCTCAGTGACTCACTAAGTAGTGAGGCCAGGATAAGGATGATATCCTCTGATCCCGTACTTTAAAAAAAAAGTAAACAAAGGCAGCTACCATATTTCTATCAACACAATTTCATGTTAAGTGTAAGTAAGCTTTCAAACAGGACAAAAGTGCAACAAATACTAGTAAAGCTCAGATTTTTTTCTATATTATGTGCCTCTTGCACAGTTTCTGAATTGTGCATTGTGGGTATACTGTGTACTATGAAATTTTTTTTTCATCCTTTGTTAAAC
The DNA here is from genome assembly GCF_037356315.1 of Lithobates pipiens. NCBI lineage: Eukaryota > Metazoa > Chordata > Amphibia > Anura > Ranidae > Lithobates > Lithobates pipiens. The sequence continues at coordinate 208,175,521 of NW_027507748.1, forward strand.
TGGAGTTGCCCGGGCTTAACCCTAACTAATCTTAAAGTATCCCCTCCTCCCTCCTAACACCTATGCTTACTAACCTGTGTAAGAAAGATATAAATACTTATCCATTTTCAAGCCTCTCCAGGTGAGTCACGTGCTTCCACTCCCATGTGTCATCCAGAGCGGCTGCAGGGGAGAGGAGGGAGTGCATCCCCCCACAGTTAGAATCGCTCACTAGGTAACACAGTTAACCCCTTAATTGCCCCCTACTCTTAACCCCTTTACTGCCAGTGACATTAACACAGTACTCAGTGTATTTTTATAGTACTGATCGCTATATAAATGCCAATGGTCCCAAAAATGTGTCAAAAGTGTCCAATCTGTCCACCATAATATTGCAGTCCCGATAAAAATTACTAGTAAAAAAAAAAAAATGAATAATAAAAATGCCATAAATCTTTCCCCTATTTGTAGACACTATAACCTTTGCGCAAACCAATCAAGATACGCTTATTGCGATTTTTATTACCAAAAATATGTAGAAGAATACATATTGGCCTAAACTGAGGAAAAAATTAGCTTTTTTTAAAAAAAATGGGGATATTTATTATAGCAAAAAGTTAAAAATATTGTGTTTTTTTCAAAATTGTCGCTCTTCTGAAATGGTTAAGGGAATGTAGACTAGCACCAGTATAGCAGGGTGGCTGCATGCTCGCCACTACCTTGCATTTGGGGAGAGGAGACACGCTGTTTTAAAAAAAAAATGCAAAAAATAAAAATGCTCAACCTGTATTAAAAGCACAAGTTAAAGTGGTTGTAAACCCTTACAAACCACTTTGACCTACAGGTAAGCCTAGATTAAGGCTTATCGGTAGGTCCAAGAAATATCTCCTAAACCTATACGGTTTAGGAGATATTTACTAAAAGACAGTGACAGCTGTCTACGGCGCATGCCGTTAGTGGCGGCTCCCGAGTGATGTCATCGCTGCTCCGGCGCTGTGAGTGGCCGGAGCAGCGATACCAGGAAGAAGATGGATGCTCTGGACTACAGGGGACAGCGGTGACATCGCTGGCTCCTGTGTCAGGTAAGTGAGACATAATAGGCTACTATGCGATGCATAGTAGCCCATTATGCTTTAACTTTGCAGGGAGACAAAGAGGAAGTAAACCCAACAGGGTTTACTTCCTCTTTAAAGTGTTTATTACCCTAAGAAAAAAAATGGATCCTGTTCCCTTAAAGCATGGATAACAGCACAGTGCTTGTGCTGTGTAATTTGGCCCCTTCTATCACCTAAAATACCTGGCCTGGTTCTGCCTGTCAGTACTAGAATCCCTTTAGGACCCAGCACAACTCACCTGACACAGCCTGTGTCTGGGAAACAACAGTGATTGGCCAGCTCACGTTTAAATCACCTGTATCAGCATTCAGTCAGCGCTCGTGTTAGAGTTCACTTGTGTTTGATCCAGCTGATATTTGCTCTGTGACTTTCTTGTTTGACCCGGCTTGTTTGACCTTCCTTGCTTGCTTCTGATTCTGTACCGTTTGGATTCTGATCTACCTGTGTATGACCCAGCTTGCCTAGACTACGCTTTGCCTGATTCTACTAGTACCCACATCTGCAGCAGTGAACCACAAGGTCCAGCAATCATCTATCCTCATCTACAACAGTGAACTACAAGGTCCAGCACTCATCTACCCTCATCTACAGCAGTGAACTACAAGGTCCAGCAATCACCTACCTTCGTCTGCAGCGGTGTACTACAAGTCCCAGCTGACCTGCTCTGCTTAGACCTGCTCATGGTATGTGCTTTGAACTCTTTGTATAATCAGCACACCTGAACTGTTACTTGTTATCTGCACCTAGCCTGACATTAACACGAGCCAATACATAAAGGGAAACCTATCATGAATCCTGAACAGGCTCAGTTGTTTACACAAGAACTTTGCCGTTTATCGCATCAAGTTCAGGAAATGGCCACAGAGCTCACCAAGGTGCAATCTCCTTCTACTACCACCATTACTAAAACTCCATCTGAACCAAAAATTCCTTTGCCCGACCGGTTTTCTGGTGACCGTAAAGCGTTTTGCAACTTTAAAAACAGCTGCAAATTATATTTCAAGTTGAGGCCATCCTCGTCTGGCCCTGAAACTCAGAGGGTTCAAATCATTATCTCTCTACTACAGGGTGACCCCCAGGCTTGGGCCTTTAACCTGGAACCTAACCATCCAGCCTTACTAACAGTAGATGCCTTCTTTGAAGCCCTTGGGTTGCTATATGATGATCCAGATCGTGCTGCTACTGCAGAATCGACCCTGCGTAACTTAAAACAAGGAACTACCACAGCTGAAATGTATTGCTCAGAGTTTCGCAGGTGGGCCCCGGAATCTGGCTGGAATGATGCAGCTCTCCGCAGCCAGTTTAGAATTGGCCTTTCAGATGCGATTAAAGACGCTCTGGTCAACTTCTCCTATCCAGCCTCACTGGAGGAGGCTATGTGTCTAGCTATTAGAATTGACCGCCGCCAGCGAGAGAGGAGGCGAGAACAAACGATGGCTGTGGCAAACTGTATACCTTCCTTACCACCTGATTATTCCATCTCCAGTGCCAAATCTGAGGAAGAACCTATGCAGTTAGGCTCCACCCGGTTATCGGCCCAGGAACACAAACGCAGGCGTAATATGGGACTCTGCTTATACTGTGGCCTCAAGGGTCATATGCTCCGTTCGTGCCCTACACGTCCGGGAAACGCCAGGACCTAGGTGATTGCGGGGAGGTCACCTTAGGTCTACTCTCATCTCCCCAGGGGGACAATCGTATACTTTTACCCGCTGTCATTCACTTTGGGACAGGGGCTCATGAACTGCTGGCCTTGGTGGATTCTGGAGCAGCTGAGAATTTTATTGATAAAACTCTGATCACCTCTTTGTCCCTGGAAACTCATGCTCTAGATTGTCCAGTCCGCCTGATCTCTGTAGATAATCGGCCTCTCTCACAAGACCTAGTGCTCCAATCCACCAACCCTTTCCAGTTACAATTAGGGGCTTTGCATTGGGAGAAGATTTCTTGTCTTGTCATTGACTCTCCATCCACTCCTTTGATCCTAGGCCTTCCTTGGCTTCAGAAGCACAATCCTGTAATTGACTGGCCAACAAGAGATATTCTGGCTTGGTCCAATCAGTGTAAAAAGAGCTGCATCCAGCACCCTGTTCGACTTGATACCTGTCAAGTGGGAATAGAACAGATTCCACTTTGTTATAAGGACTTTCGGGATGTGTTTTCTAAAGGAATTGCTGACACTTTACCTCCTCATCGCAGTTATGATTGTCCCATTGACCTCTTGCCTGACACTACACCTCCTCGAGGGAGAGTCTTTCCACTGTCTGAACCAGAGAATCTTGCTTTGCAAGAATACATCCAGGAAAACCTAGCTAAGGGTTTCATCCGTCCCTCCACTTCTCCCGCAGGAGCAGGATGCTTCTTTGTCCCGAAGAAGGATGGAGGACTGCGACTTTGTGTTGATTACAGAGGCCTAAATAAAATAACCATTCCCAATCGGTATCCTCTCCCTCTCATCACAGAGTTGTTCTCTCAAATCCAGGGAGCCAAAATCTTCTCCAAACTGGATTTAAGGGGAGCCTATAATCTGGTGCGAATCCGTGCAGGCGATGAATGGAAGACGGCCTTTAACACCAAGGATGGTCATTATGAATGTCTTGTCATGCCTTTCGGCCTCAGGAATGCACCAGCCGTCTTTCAGAACTTCATGAATGACATTTTCCGTGACATGATGGGTCGCTTCATGCTTGTTTATTTAGACGATATTTTGATTTACTCTCCCAATCTTGAAACACATCAGAAGCATGTCTGCTCGGTATTAGCCCGACTAAAGACTCACTCCCTTTTTGTAAAGCCTGAAAAATGTCTTTTCCATGTTAAACAAGTACCTTTCCTGGGTTATCTAATTTCTGACACAGGCCTCACCATGGACCCAGCCAAGGTTCAAGCCATTCTAGACTGGGCACCACCTTCAGAACTGAAGGCAGTTCAACGCTTCCTGGGCTTTGCAAATTTCGAAATCGAAAATTCGAAAAAAAAAATCGAAAATTCATTAAGAACTTTGCCACCATTGCACATCCCATCACCTCTCTCACCAGGAAGACTCCTAGTACATTTAAATGGACTACTGAAGCCCAGGCAGCCTTCACCCAGTTAAAGAAAGCCTTTACCTCTGCACCAATTCTACGCCATCCTGTTCCTGAGCTACCTTTTATTGTAGAGGTAGATGCATCTGAAGTAGGAGTGGGGGCGCTTTTGTCACAAAAAGATCCTGTAAGTGCTGCCATCCACCCTTGTGCCTTCTTGTCCCGTAAATATTCCCCAGCAGAACGCAATTACGATATAGGCAACAGAGAACTTTTAGCCATAAAGCTAGCTTTAGAGGAATGGAGACATTGGCTGGAGGGAGCTCGCTATCCATTCATAGTTCTGACTGACCACAAAAACCTTGAATATATCCGTTCTGCTAAAAGACTGAACTCGCGTCAAGCCAGGTGGTCATTGTTCTTCTCCAGATTTGACTTTACAATTTCTTATTTACCAGGTCCAAAAAACATTAAGGCCGATGCCTTGTCTCGCAGTTTTTTATCAGAGTCTCCTCCTCCGCTTCCTCCTCAACCCATTATCTCTGAGGATAGGATTTTGGCTTTTACCCAGACTGACATCTCTGAGGCCTTGTTACCAGCACAGGCTGAAGCCCCTCCCTCCACTCCCCCTGGTATGCTCTTTGTGCCCCTGGCTCTTCGTTTGCAGGTATTGCAACAAGTACATGCATCAAAACCTGCAGCACATCCAGGGTTTAGACAAACTTTTGAGATTGTCTCTTGCAACCTCTGGTGGCCATCGCTTAGGCAGGATGTGTTAGCCTTCGTCCAGGCCTGTGAAGTTTGCGCCAGAAGCAAGAGCAGTACCTCTAAGCCCCCCGGTCTCCTTCGTCCTCTACCAATACCTACCTGTCCCTGGACCCATTTATCTATGGACTTTATCACAGACTTGCCCCTGTCCCAGGGATGTTCCACGATCTGGGTGGTGGTAGACAGGTTCAGTAAAATGGCCCACTTTGTTCCGCTTCCGAAGCTTCCATCTGCTAAAGAACTGGCATCTTTATTCATTAAGCACATTTTCAGGCTCCATGGGGCACCAGTTAACATTGTCTCTGACCGTGGCTCTCAGTTTATAGCTCAGTTTTGGAAGGCCCTTTGCTCTCAGCTGGGGATTAAATTATCATATTCTTCAGCATATCATCCTGAGACTAATGGCCAAACAGAAAGGACTAATCAGACTCTAGAGAAGATGGTACGTTGTCTGATGGCCAAAGATGAGGTGGAGTGGGTCAACATCCTTCCATGGGCAGAGTTTGCCTTTAATAATTGTGCCAGCACATCTACAGGGACCTCTCCTTTCTTTTGTGTTTACGGGTTGCATCCTCGTGTGTGCTCCTTTGATCTTCCGCCCTCTGATGTTCCAGATGCCAACACCACGATTGAACATTTCTCCAAAATCTGGTCCGATGTAAATCATGCTATTTCCCGCTCTGTGCAGGCTTTTAAGAAAACTGCTGACAAGAAGCGCTCAAAGGCACCAGAATATAAAGTTGGTGACAAAGTGTGGTTATCATCTCGGAATCTGTCCCTGCATGTTCCATCTAAAAAGCTTGGCCCAAAATTCATCGGGCCTTATGAAATCTCGGAGATTGTTAATCCTGTGTCCTACAAATTAAAACTGCCCCCATCCATGCGCATTCCAAATGTCTTTCATGTTTCATTGTTGAAACCTGTTCATTCCAGCCTCCTAGTAAATGAACCAGAACCTGTGGATGTGTTGGACAGTCAAGAATATGAAGTGGCATTTATTCTTGATTCCAGACGAGTGCGCAATTCCTTACAATATCTTGTTCATTGGAAAGGGTTCGGCCCAGAGGATCGATCTTGGGTACCAGCTCGTGATCTTCATGCTGATCGACTTAAGAAGAAGTTCCATCTCCGTTATCCAAGTAAGCCTGGGGGTGCAGGAGCAACCCCTCGAGAAAGGGGGGGTACTGTCAGTACTAGAATCCCTTTAGGACCCAGCACAACTCACCTGACACAGCCTGTGTCTGGGAAACAACAGTGATTGGCCAGCTCACGTTTAAATCACCTGTATCAGCATTCAGTCAGCGCTCGTGTTAGAGTTCACTTGTGTTTGATCCAGCTGATATTTGCTCTGTGACTTTCTTGTTTGACCCGGCTTGTTTGACCTTCCTTGCTTGCTTCTGATTCTGTACCGTTTGGATTCTGATCTACCTGTGTATGACCCAGCTTGCCTAGACTACGCTTTGCCTGATTCTACTAGTACCCACATCTGCAGCAGTGAACCACAAGGTCCAGCAATCATCTATCCTCATCTACAACAGTGAACTACAAGGTCCAGCACTCATCTACCCTCATCTACAGCAGTGAACTACAAGGTCCAGCAATCGCCTACCTTCGTCTGCAGCGGTGTACTACAAGTCCCAGCTGACCTGCTCTGCTTAGACCTGCTCATGGTATGTGCTTTGAACTCTTTGTATAATCAGCACACCTGAACTGTTACTTGTTATCTGCACCTAGCCTGACACTGCCCTCCCCTCTGTAAACTAACTACGGTATATCTTGGCTGCTGAGCCCTGACACCGTGGTCAGTTTTATGTGCCTCCATCAGCCGCATCTCTCCTCTCTGCTCTTCTGTGTCCTCCTGTTTCCTCCTCCCCCTCCCCTCCCTGCCTGTCAGCTCCATCCACTCCATGATTCTCCCCTGCTGCTACAGTCATATCCATAGTATAAGCATGCCACCCCCTCTCTTAAATAACATTATGTGTCACTGTGCCTGTGCTGTATAAAAAAGATGCCGATTTTTTACCTTATATCCCGACACTCATGTGGCTCCTCGGCTCTCTCTCTTCTCTCTCCCAGCCAAAAGTTTGCATATTATGCAAGGCGAAAAATGGGCTAATGGAACAAATCTAAATTCATTGAGAAATAAATAGGATAAATAGTACAGGAAAGCACTGTTTCATGACGTTCTCATACAGAAAATTATTATTTGATCCTCTGCAGATTATGTAAGTTTGCCCACTTTCAAAAAAATGAAGGGTCTATAATTATTATCATAGGTGTATTTTAAATGATAGAGACAGAATATCAACCAAAAATCCTGAAAAAAATACGATACAAATGTTATAAATTGAGTTGTAGTTCAGTAAGTAAAATAAGTATTGGATAATATACCAACCAACAATAATTCTGGTTCCCGCAGACTGGCTACAGTATGTGCTCACGTGGTACACAGATTTAAAGGCGTTGTAAAGGCATAAGGTTCTTTTATCTTAATGCATTCTATGCTTTAATCACTTCCCGCACTCCATATGCAGAATGACGGCCGGGAAGTGGCTCTGCTATCCTGACTGGGCGTCATGTGATGTCCAGCAGGATAACATGCTGGCGCACACCCGTGGGGGCGCACAGTACGGCGAGTGTGGCGTGTCAGTCTGACACCCCACGTCTCCGATCGTGATAAGAAGCCTCTGTCAGAGGCTTCTTACCACATGATCAGCTGTGACTAATCACAGCTGATCATCGCGTGAACCAGGAAGTGCGGGTAAACAGCATTTCTAGGTGCTGATAATCAGCACATTGATTATAAGCACAGCCCCCTCAAATGTGCCACAACACCTTTTAATTGTGCCCATAATCTATCAGTCAGTGCCCCATAAAAACACAGCTCACAGTGTCCATCAAAATGCCAATAAGTGCCCATATCTGTGCTAATCAGTTCCCATCTCAGTGCCCAGCAGTAAAACCTGTCAGTACATCAACATCAGTGCCACCTGCCAGTGCCAATCAGTAGCGCCTATTTGCCAATCAGTGCCACCTGTCAATGCCCATCACAGCCACCTGTCAGTGCCCATCACAGCTGCCAGTCAGTGCCCATCAGTGCCGCCTATTGGTGGCCATCAGTGCTGCCTATCAGTGCCCATAAATTCTACATATCAGTGCATCCTCATCAGTGCCCATCAGTGCCAATCAGCGTTGCCTCATCAGTGCCCGTCAGTGAAGGAGAAAACAAAATGTTATAACCGAAATTAAGAAAAACAATTTTTTTCATAAATGTTGTTCTTTTTTAGTTTTTTAGCAAAAAAAAAAAAAACGCAGACGCGATCAAATACCACCAAACAGCATTTCTTGGTGCTGATAATCAGCACATTGATTATCAGCACAGCCCCCTCAGATGTACCACAACACCTTTTAAATGTGCCCATAACCTGTCAGTTAGTGCCCCATAAAAACAAAGCTCACAGTGCCCATCAAAGTGCCAGTCAGTGCCCAGCAGTAAAACCTGTCAGTACCTCAACATCAGTACTGCCCATCAGTGCCACCTGTCAGTGTCAATCAGTACTGCCTAACTGCCAGTCAGTGCCCATCACAGCCGCCAGTCAGTGCCCATCAGTGCCGCCAGTCAGTGCCCATCAGTGCTGCATATCAGTACCGCCTATCGGTGCCCATCAATTCTACATATCAGTGCATCCTCATCAGTGCCACTTTATCAATGCCAACTCATCAGTGCCCATCAGCGCCGCCTCATCAGTGCCCGTCAGTGAAGGAGAAAACATTATTTTTTAACCGAAATGAAGAAAAACTTATTTTTTTTCATAAATGTTGTTAGTTTTTAGTTTGTTTAGCAAAAAATAAAAACTGCAGAGGTGATCAAATACCACCAAATGAAAGCTCTATTTGTGGGAACAAAATGATAAAAATTTTGTTTGGGTACAGTGTAGCATGACTGCGCAATTGTCATTCAAAGTCCGACAGAGCTGAAAGCTGAAAATTGTCCTGGGCAGGAAGGGGCGAAAGTACCTGATATTGAAGTGGTTAAGATAAAAAGCCTTCTGTGTGTAGCAGCCTCCCCAGCACCCCCTAATACTTACCTGAGCCCCATCTCTGTCCAGCAATGTCCATGAGTGCCTCAGCTGTCCCTGATTCTCCCTCCTAAATGGCTTAGAGACAGCAGCGGCACCATTGGCTTCCGCAGCTGTCAGTTAGTCAATCGGGAGAGAGAGGGGGTGGGGGCTGACAGCAGCTACGTGTCTGAATGGACACATAATGCTGTTGCTTGACTCGGGTGCCCCCATAGCAGGCTGCTTGCTGTGGGGGCACTTAACAGGAGGGAGGGGACAGGAGCAGCGAAGAGAGATCTGAGAAGAGGAGGATCCAGGCTGCTCTGTACAAAACCAACTGCACATAGGAGGTAAGTATAACATGTTTGCTTCTTTTTTTTTTAAACAAGACTTTACAATCACTTTAAGAAGGTGCTCCTAATGACAACTCGTTATGTGTATAAAAGACACCTGTCCACAGGGTCACTTTCTTCCATTCAAATATCAACAGCATGGGCAAGGCTGAAATGAGCTACAAGACCATCAGCAAGAAGCTTGGTGAGAAGGAGCTCCATGAAGGCTCTCACCTCATGCGGTAACGATGATCGTGAGAAAAGTGAGGGATCAGTCCAGAACTACATGGGAGGAGCTTGTGAATGATCTCAAGGCAGTTGGGACCACAGTCACCAAACAAACCAATGGTAACACAATACGCTGCCATAAATTGAAATCCTGCACCGCCTGCAAGGTCCCAGTCCTTAAAAAGGCACATGTACAGGCCAGTCTGAAGTTTACCATGAACATCTAAATGATTCAGAGAAGAATTGGGAGAAAGTGCTGTGGTCAGATGAGACCAAAATTGAGCTCATTTGCATTAACTCACCTTGCCGTGTTTGGAGAAAGAAAAATCCTGACTATGACCCTAAGAACACCATCCCTACAGTAAAGCACGAAGGTGTAAACATTTTGCTTTTGGGCTGTTCTTCTGCTAAAGGTACAGTCCAACTATACCACACTGAAGGGCCAATGGACGGGGTCATTGTATTGTAAAATCTTGGGTGAGAACCTTCTTCCCTCAGCCAGAACACTGAAGATGGGTCATGGCTGGGTTTTCCAGCATGACAATGACCCAAAACATACCACCAAGGCAACAAAGGATTGGCTCAAGAAGAAGCACATTAAGGTCATGAAGTGGCTTAGCCATCCTCGAGACCTTAACCACCTCAATACCAGGCACTTAAACACCTTCCTGCCCAGACCAATTTTCAGCTTTCAGCAATGTCGCACTTTGAATAACAATTGCGCGGTCATGCTACACTGTACCCAAATTAAATTTTTATTATTTTTTTCCCACAAATAGAGCTTTCTTTTGGTGGTATTTGATCACCTCTACGTTTTTTTTTTTTTTTTTTTTTTTGCTAAACAAATAAATAGACCGAAAATTTAGAAAAAAAAAATTTTGTTTTTTTTGTTTCAGTTTCAAAACGTTGTAAATAAGTAAGTTTTCTCCTTCACTGATGGGCACTGGTGGGGCGGCACTGACAGGCACTGATAAGGCAGCACTGATGAGGTGGCACCAATGAAGTGGCACTGATGAGGTGGCATTGATGGGCACTGATATGTGGCACTGATAGGTGGCACTGATGGGCGACACGGATTGACACTGATAGGTGGCACAAATTGGCACTGATAGCTGGCACGGATTGGCATGGATAGCTGGCATGGATTGGCATGGATAGGCGGTACGAATGGGCACTGATAGTTGGCATGGATGGGCACTGATAGTTGGCATGGATGGGCACTGATAGTTGGCATGGATGGGCACTGATAGGTGGCACAGATGGGCACTGATAGGCGGCATTGGATTGTACTTATGGATGGCAATCAGTGCCAAACAATAATGCATGCCAATCAGTGATGCCCATTGTGGGCACTGATTGGCATCCATTGTGGGCACTGTTTGGCATCCATTGTGGGCCCTGACTAGCATCCCTGGTGGTCTAGGGTAGCATACCTGGTGCTGGGCATCCCTGGTGGTCCAGTGTGGGCATCCTCGGGGGGGGGGGGGGGGGGGCTGCGCTGATAATCGATAAGCACAGACTCCCCCTGTCAGTGGAGCAGCCGATCGGCTCTTCCTATTTACACTGTCGTCGGAGACTCTTTACCGAGATCATAGTTGCGGGGTGTCAGACTGACACCCCGCAAAAATGATGGCCGCAATGCGCGCCCCCGGGGGTGCGCAATGGCTCAAAATCCCGAGGACGTCCTATGACGCCCAGTCAGGATTTTGAAACCACTTTGCTGCCGTCATTTGCCTATAGGCGGGCGGCAAGTGGTTAACCACTTTCAGACCGGACCATTTTGCTGGCTTAAGACCAGACCACTTTTTGCGATTCGGCACTGCGTCGCTTTAACTGACAATTGCGCGGTCCTGCGACGTGGCTCCCAAACAAAATTGACGTCCTTTTTTTCCGACAAATAGAGCTTTCTTTTGGTGGTATTTGATCACCCCTGCAGTTTTTATCTTTTGCGCTATAAACAAAAATAGAGCGACAATTTTGAAAAAACGCATTATTTTTTACTATTTGTTATAATAAATATCCCCCAAAAATATATTAAAAAACATTTTTTTCCCTGTTTAGGCTGTTACGTATTCTTCTACATATTTTTGGTAAAAAAATCGCAATAAGCGATTATTGATTGGTTTGCGCAAAAGTTATAGTGTTAATAAAAATGCCATAAAACTATCCCCTATTTTGTAAATATTTTTTTTTTACTAGCAATGCGATTTTTATTGTGACTGCGACATTATGGCGGACACATCGGACATTTTTGACACATTTTTGGGACTATTGTCATTTATACAGCAATCACTGCTATACAAAAGCAGTGATTCCTGTGTAAATGACACTGGCAGTGAAGGGTTAACCAGGGAGTGGCAGTGTAGGGGTTAAGTGTTCCTAGGGGTGTGTTACTAACTGTGGGGGGCTGGGCTTTGTTTTAGTGAACACTGATCTCTGCTCCAATCACATGGAGCAAAGATCAGCGTCACTTGTTGCTAGGCAGAAGGGGGAGATGCTGTTTACACAGCATCTCTACGTTCAGCCGTCCTGTTAGACGATCGCGGGTATGCCCGTGGCGATCGAGTCCGCGGGACCCGCGACCGTACTCACGGGTGTCCCGACCGACGCACTCGCAATGGCAGGGCGGCATTTAAAAATGGACGTACCTGTAAGCCAATATGCCTGCCCATGCCATTCTGCTGACGTACATCGGCGTGCGCCGGTCGGGAACTGGTTAATCCTATAGAAAATTTATGGAGGGAGCTGAAACTTCGAGTTGCCAGGTGGTAGCCAAGAAACCTTAAGGATTTAGAGAAGATCTGTAAAGAAGAGTGGACCAAAATACCTCCTGAGATGTTTGCAAACCTGGTCACCAACTACAAGAATCGTCTCACTTCTGTTCTTGCCAACAAGGGTCTCTCCACCAAGCACTAAGTCATGTTTTGCTTGGGATTTTATAAAATTTTCTGGATTTTTGGTTGATGTTCCGTCTCTTATTTAAAATACACCTATGATACGTATTATAGAAGCTGAATGTCTTTGTAAGTGGGCAAACTTACAAAATCTGCAGGGGATCAAATAATTATTTTCCCCCTGTATGGCCTAATCTTGTTTGTTGCTATTTTCTTTGGGTGAAACTTGTTTGAAAATTACTTTGATAAATAAAGGCAATGTGAACTTCTAAATCTTCAAAAAATGTGTGAATGTTTAGAGAATTTCATTTTTAAATTGTTGATAAATACTCCAGACAGTTTACTCGCACTATCAAAGGTGAATTACAGACAATCTAGTTCCATTGCATAAGCCTTACTTCACTTCTGCTGTATCTCTGAATAATGATCTTTTGCCATGATTTTTTGCACTCCCTCTTCCGGCTTTACTTTCATTTTCATCGCTGTTATATTTTTACTGAAAATTAGCGACCAACCTCTCTCTCCCTTTTTCTATCTATTTATCATCAGTTTTTAACCCAAAGCTCACTCTAAAACTCCAGCTAGTCACCAAGTCAGTAAAATGTGTTAATATAGTATTTTAAATGTTTGAGGCTGAGGGAACACATTTAACCCCTAGATCGCCCCCTAGTGTTAACCCCTTCCCTGCCAGTGTCATTTATACATTGATCAGTGCATCTTTTTATTGGCCGAAACGGATGAATAAATTAGTTTTTTTATATTTTTTCGGGGGGATATTCATTATAGCAGAAAGTAAAAAAATTATGTTTTTTTTCAAAATTGTCACTCTTTTTTTGTTTATAGCGCAAAAAATAAAAACTGCAGAGGTGGTTAAATGCCACCAAAAGATAACTCTATTTGTGGGGAAAAAAAGGACATTTTGTTTTGGTAAAGTGTTTAAAGGATATGTAAACGTTCAGTTTTTTTATTTTGGCTCCGATCCTCCTCTTTTGGGGTAACTCAGTGGCGATCCTGGGTCCTCCTCTTCTCGAGTTCCCCGGAGAAGCGCTCTCCCTCAGGGCACCCCTGCGTCCACACTCCAATGTCCTGCTGCTGCACCCATTGACACAGACAGCAAGACTCCGCTCCTGCCCCCGGCTCCCAGGTCATTGGTTTTGATTGACAGCAGCGAGAGCCAATCGCTGCTCTGCTATTATTCTATCCAGTCAGGACCCGAGACCCGGCTGGAGCGCGTGTGCGCATTCCCGGCACAAGAATGATTGGGTTCCGGTAAGTAAAAGGAGGCTCTGGGGGGCTGGTGCACTACAAGAGGTTTTTCACCTCAATGCATAGAATTCATTGAGGTGAAAGACAGAGAGGGTTTACAACCCCTTTAATGGAACAGCTAGTGATACGGCAGTGACACAACAAGGTGAGGGACATGGCGGCAGCAGGTGAGTAGATGCCCACTAACAGGGACTGCCATGATGGATCTGAAATGACAGGTGCTCTTTAATCGCTTGCTGACCAGCTGCCACAGTTATACTGCGGCAGGTTAGCTCAGCTGCGTGAATTGCCTTATGCCACGTACACATGACCAGACTTTTTGACAGCAAAGGTCCGATGGAACGAGTCCGTCGGACAATTCGAACATGTGTGGGCTCCATCGGACCTTTGCTTGCCAAAAATCCAGCAGACTTTAGAAATAGAACATGTTTTAAATTTTCCCATTTGGTGTGATTGTGTGTGGCCAAGTCCGTTCATTGGGAAAGTCCGTCGGAACTCCGTCGAAAGTCCGTTGGAAATCCCGTCGGACCTAGTCCCTCAAAGTCCGGTCGTGTGTACGCGTCATTAGGTGTACGTTGGGCTCATACACGGCTTTCTGTGGGCCAGCAGGGGAGCCAATCAGCGGGTCTGGCGGACTTGATGTCCACCGGCAGCCCGCGATCGTTTCCTGCGGGGACAGAGCAGGGATCTGTCAAAATAAGCAAGGCAGGTCTCTGTTCTGTCAGGGGATGACAAGGAGATCATGTCTTTCAGGCAGCCCATCCCCCCATACAGTTAGTAAACACACCCCGGGAAAACATTTAGCCCCTTGATCGCCCCTGGCGTGAACCCCTTCCCTGGCAGTAGCATTAGCACAATGTCAGTGCATGTTTTTAGCATTAGCATTGATCACTGTAATAATGTCACTGGTTCCCAAAAAAGTGCCAAAAATATCAGTTAGGGGTCCAATCTGTCCGGCGCAATGTCCCAGTCCCGCTAGAAATCGCAGATCACTGCCGTCACTAGTAAAAGAAAAAAAAAAGAAAATAATAAAAATGCTATAAATCTATCCCCTATTTTGTAGACACTATAACTTTTGTGCAAACCAATCAATATAAGCTTTTTGGTTTTTTACCAAAAATATGTAGCAGAATTGAAATTTTATTTTTTTTATTTTTTATTATTGGGTATGTTTTATAGTGGAAAATATTTTTTTTTTTTCAAAATTGTCGGTCTTTTTTGAATAAATCCGTTTTTTTATATTTTTTTGGGGATATGCATTAAGAATTAAAAAATTGTCACTCTTTTTGTTTATAGTGCAAAAAATAAAAAGCACAGAGGTGATCAAATGGCACCAAAAGAAAGCTTTATTGGGGGGGGGGGGGGGGGGACGACATTGATTTTATTTGGGTACAGCATTGCACAATTGCACAACTGTCAGCTAAAGTGCTATTTTGCTGTTCTAGTCATTAAGAGGGTAAATCCTTCCGGGGCTGAAGTGGTTAATTTTAAGGACTTATTCTTGCTGTTAGTTAGAATCTTTAATATTTTTTTTCAAACAAAATTAAGAAGCTGTCAGGTTAATAAAACAGTGATATCAGAACTGATCCAATCATACAGTTTGTAGTGAACATAGATTTGCAAAACAATGGGATAAAGGAATATTTCTGAACTTTGTTTTATTTTATGGTTAATGTGAAATTGTGTGAATGCATCAATGGAGTGCATGTTATCTCAGCTTGGATTCATTGAATGAGTTTACAAATTTTTTTAAATATTGCAAGATATACAGCCTCATACTACATAACTAAGCTCCATTTCATGCTGAATAAATGTATTTATTAATGTATCTTAAATAGAAAACTACCTTTAGAGCCGAGCAGGGCTGAGGAGGGAGGAGGAGAGTAAAACTGTGGGGAGTGAGAGCGGAGGACATCGATGGGGGCCCAGAGGGTGAAGCTGTGGCATGCAGAGGAGGAACAGAGACTGATGTGTTCTATCAACTATCATATTACTTCTCCACATCATCAGTGCTGTGTCCTCCTCCTGTGCCCATTTCACTATGTGCTGTGTGTTTATAGTTCAAATATTGATATTTGCACTATTTAGCACTAAAAATCGTTTTTTTTAGGTACTTTTTTGCAGTGCCAGTAAAGAATGTGGATCTGCCAATAAATTTCATGATTTTTTTGCCAGTAATAAATTGATGCCATTTGTAAATTTTGTCGTTCTGCCAGTAAATTTCACTTCGGCGGTGGGGGGGGTTGGGTATGCCTCTCTGCCCCCATCCCAGGGGCCCCTCTCTGCCCCCATCCCAGGGATCCCTCTCTGCTTCCATCCTAGGGGTTGAGGGGTGTACACATGTTGCAGCCTCAGCAGAAATTATACACCCTGTCACGCTTGGCATGGCGCTTGCTCTGCAAAAGTTGTGCAACCTTATGCAGTACAGCGACCAAGTGGCTAAAGCAGGCTATAAGGAGGAGTTGTATTGCCTCATCACATAACCTGCTTTAACCCCTTGGATCCCACACTAGCATGCTGCTACTGCGTGCATTACACATTGTTGCTGGGTGTTTGCAGAGTGGCCCTATTCACTTGATTGTGTCACGATCACCCACCAAAAGCAACAGGGGGTATAATTCCTGCCGCAGCATGTGTACATCCTCAGCTGCTGCCTCTGTAGCTAAAGGGGGTAGAGACCAATGTATGTAATGTGCACAGTGTGGCTGGGACACAGGAGCGGCCCCATGATCTCCTATTGCCCGGGGGCCCCATGAGTTGTCAGTCCGCCCCTGAGTGTAGCTGAAATTAGAATGGAACGGAGCTCTGGAATCTGGGGCTGACATTCTGTAGCTCCTCTTTTCAGTGCTTCTTCACTTGACTGACATTCTTTTAAAATAACTTTTACTAACTAGGTCAATATGCCTTTATTTTTTAGTAAATAAATGGCTGAAGAGTGGAAAAAAGTATGTGTGCATGTCATGTGATGAAATTTCATGTGAATATGTTCCATCTGAACTCATGATCATCCTACCATTTTCATGTATGCAGTGCTTAAATATAGGAAAATGTGACCAACATTATCCATTTGACCTCCGGAAGGTTTTATTATCTTCATGGCTAGACCATTTGTTTTCTATCCAGCACTGCGCTACTTTAACTATACAACACTGTACTCAAATTACATTTATATAATTTTTTTTAACCCAAGTAGAGCTTTCTTTTGGTGATATTTCACCACTATTGTGATTTTTTATTTTCTACTATATAAAAGGAAAAAAGACTCCAAATTTTGAAAAAACAATATATTATTTTTTCTGTTTATAAAAAATACCCAATAAAATCAAAATGTATCCTGCCACGTCTTTAGTAAAAACCTTTTGAAAGATTATTGGGGACACTAGTATAGTTCTGACCATAAAAAGGTTATGGCGCTAAACCCTATCAGTGATGTGATGAGTTAACCTATCATCAAAACCTGGTATTTATTTTTTATATGGAAAGAAAAAACTGTTGGTGGTAACGTGCATAGATTTCCTAAAATAATTTTATCCTAAAGAAATGTGTGTGATCAATGTGGAGTCAACATTCGTGTTCCATCATAATTAAAACCAAAGTAGGTATTGAATTATCTTATACGTATCAACCTACTATGGGTGGGTACTAAAAACATGTAAACATTCATTTAGGTATGCAAAATGGTGGAAATATTGTTAATATTCAACAATGTGCTAGTTCAAAACAGACTGTGCAAACATGTGCAAAAAAATGTGCAAAAAAAGCAACTAAGGATCAGAACAACAGAAATAATTCAACCAAAAAATCGCATGAAGACGCAAACTATGTGCAAAAAACAACAACTAAGGATCAAAACAACCAGGGGTCTGAAATATTTTCAACCAATAATCGCATGAAGACGCATCTATGTCCAATGTAAGTCCAAAGTTAAATATTTGGCTTAATAATACTGCCTCTTCAGATTATTGTTGTATTTGATGCATAAAGTCAATAGGGAATATTTGATTCACTCGTGCAAATAGTGCGGGTTTTCAATTAGAGAACTTCATCCCCGGTGCGCCACTCAGTGCTATAGTATGTGAATGCTCTCACCAGAGTTAATGCCCCTGTGGGGCTGGATGGACCTTCACAATGTAAGCCACTGTGTCGCTCTCTGGTTGCTGCTGGTGCGCTGGGTGAAGCTTCGTTATTCCGTCCGTATGGTATCCAACGTTAATTATATATGAGGAAAGACATATCCATAGTGTAATACATTCTTAACCAAATCGTTCGTTTATTGGTATAAAAAACTACTCACATTTAATATTAAAAGCATATGCGTATGGAAAAACTCAGCCGTTCGTCTCAAACGAGTGCACACAACGTGGCCACGCCCTACGCGTTTCGTCACTACGACGTCCTCTGGAGCGCTCCAGAGGACGTCGTAGTGACGAAACGCGTAGGGCGTGGCCACGTTGTGTGCACTCGTTTGAGACGAACGGCTGAGTTTTTCCATACGCATATGCTTTTAATATTAAATGTGAGTAGTTTTTTATACCAATAAACGAACGATTTGGTTAAGAATGTATTACACTATGGATATGTCTTTCCTCATATATAATTAACGTTGGATACCATACGGACGGAATAACGAAGCTTCACCCAGCGCACCAGCAGCAACCAGAGAGCGACACAGTGGCTTACATTGTGAAGGTCCATCCAGCCCCACAGGGGCATTAACTCTGGTGAGAGCATTCACATACTATAGCACTGAGTGGCGCACCGGGGATGAAGTTCTCTAATTGAAAACCCGCACTATTTGCACGAGTGAATCAAATATTCCCTATTGACTTTATGCATCAAATACAACAATAATCTGAAGAGGCAGTATTATTAAGCCAAATATTTAACTTTGGACTTACATTGGACATAGATGCGTCTTCATGCGATTATTGGTTGAAAATATTTCAGACCCCTGGTTGTTTTGATCCTTAGTTGTTGTTTTTTGCACATAGTTTGCGTCTTCATGCGATTTTTTGGTTGAATTATTTCTGTTGTTCTGATCCTTAGTTGCTTTTTTTGCACATTTTTTTGCACATGTTTGCACAGTCTGTTTTGAACTAGCACATTGTTGAATATTAACAATATTTCCACCATTTTGCATACCTAAATGAATGTTTACATGTTTTTAGTACCCACCCATAGTAGGTTGATACGTATAAGATAATTCAATACCTACTTTGGTTTTAATTATGATGGAACACGAATGTTGACTCCACATTGATCACACACATTTCTTTAGGATAAAATTATTTTAGGAAATCTATGCACGTTACCACCAACAGTTTTTTCTTTCCATATAAAAAATAAATACCAGGTTTTGATGATAGGTTAACTCATCACATCACTGATAGGGTTTAGCGCCATAACCTTTTTATTTTACACTTTTCATTTCCCTCTCCTCCCTATTAAGGAAGTGAGGGCTTCAGGCACAGGCAGCTCTAACCCAGTATATTTTCTTTTCTCTCCACTTTTTTATTAATTTTATTTCACATATTTCTATCGCATTGGAGATCTGATTTTTCCATAGCGCGACTTTAGTTATTCATAGTTCTGACCATGACCACGATACTGATCCAGACAGACACTATACTAGTAATGGCAGTGATCAGCGACTTACAGTGTGACTGTGACAGTGTGGCGGCCAATGGCTCCTGCTGCTGCCAAAGCCAATCAGGAGTGTGAGTCCCCAGAGAGGCAAGGCTCTCACAGACATCAGTGGATCGAGAGGGGTCTCAGGTAAGTATTAGGGAGGGCTGCTGCACACAGGGTTCTTACCTTCAGAGTGAAAATTTTGAAAAAAAAACACAATATTTTGTACTTTTTGCTATAATAAATATCCCCAATTAAAAAAAAAATTTTAGGCCGATATGTATTCTTCTACATATTCTACATTTTGGTAATAAAAATCGCAATAAGCATATATTGATTGGTTTGCACAAAAGTTATAGCGTCTACAAAATAGGGGATAGATTTATGGCATTTTTATTATTATTATTTTTTTAACTAGTAATGGCGGCGATGTGCGATTTTTATCATGACTGCGACTTTATGGCGGACACATCGGACACTTTTGACACATTTTTGGAACAATTGACAATTATACAGCGATCAGTGCTATAAAAATACACCGATTACTGTATAAATGTCACTGGCAGGGAAGGGGTTAACACTAGGGGGCGATCAAGGGGGTTAACTGTGTTCCCGATTGTGTGTTCTAACTGTGGGGGGAGGGGACTGACTATAGGAGATGACAGATCGTGATTCCTAGCTATTAGCAACTCACAATCTGCATCTCCTCTCAGAACAGAACAGGGATTTGTGTGTTTACACACACACACCCACACACACACCCCCCTGTTCTGCCTCTTGTGCTTGCGATGGGTGTGTTTGTTTGTTTTTTAATCATACTTACCTAGGTGGATGCAGCATTGATGCAATACTGCATCTGTCCCCCGCCATCTCTAAGACCCTTTTCACACTGGAGCGGTGTGCTAGCAGGATGGTAAAAAAAGTCTTGCTAGCAGCATCTGTGGAGCGGTGGAGGAGCGGTGTATACACCGCTCCTGCCCATTTAATTCAATGGGGCAGCGCGGCTATACTGCCGGCAAAGTGATGCTGCAGCATCGCTTTGCAGTGGTTTTAACCCTTTCTCTGCCGCTAGCGGGGGGGGGGGGTAAAACCACCCCGCTAGTGGCTGAATACTGCTGCTAAAACTACGGTAAAGCGGTGCTAAAAATAGTGCCGTCTTACCGCCGATGCCACTCCAGCCCCAGGGTGAAAGGGGCCTATGGGTTAGAACTGAGCAATCAATCAGCCATGAATGTTTAAACATTTCAATTTAGTTTTAGTCATAGTCTTTGGACTACAATGGCAATTTTATTTTAAGTCGCATTTATTCATCTGAATTGTTTTAGTTGTATTTAGTCGACTAAAATTAATTGGGTTTAGTTAAATTGTAATGCATTATTTAATAATTTCTCTAGAATTTTCAAACTTATAAG
This sequence comes from Lithobates pipiens, assembly GCF_037356315.1. Lineage (NCBI taxonomy): Eukaryota > Metazoa > Chordata > Amphibia > Anura > Ranidae > Lithobates > Lithobates pipiens. The sequence continues at coordinate 208,196,227 of NW_027507748.1, forward strand.
GAGTAAAAAAAAAAAATTGAATGTTATTGTTTATGGTATTAAAGAGGAAGTAAACCTGATGGGTTTTACTTCCTCTTTATTTCCCTGCAAAGTAAAAGCATAATGGGCTAGTATGCATCGCATAGTAGCTCATTATGTGCTACTTACCTGTAAAGTCCCCGCTGGTGGAAGCATCCATCTCCGCCCGTCGCCCTTCTGGGGCTACAGACTATGGCTTTGTGACTGGCCGAAACCATGTGACGTCAGTCCCGCGCATGCCATGGATGACATCATCAGTGCAGTGTACATGAAATATCTCCTAATTGGTGCACGTTTAGGAGATATTTTCAGCACATATAGTAAGCCTTATTATAGGCTTACCTATTTGTAAAAATAGGTCTGGGGGGTTTACAACCACTTTAAGTATACCTCCCAACTTTCTAAAATGGAATGAAGGATGCCCATTAGCAAAAGTATGCAGGCATAGGACACACCCCCTGTCACAGCTTCTTAAAGGAGAATTGCACAAAATAAAACGTTTAGTTAAACCTGAACTGTTTTTTTTTTTTTTACCACTACTATTCCTTTATATTAGCTGTTGGAATTTACAAATGCAGCAATTTAGAAATCAGATGAAAGGTTTAGCACTGGGAAACACCTTTTGATAGATAAATAGTGCATTTTATATACAACTATATAGATCAGACCAAAATGAAGGAAAATGAGGAGGAAAGAGGGACAGAGGAACATCTCGATCCAAATCAGGGACAGTCCCTCCAAATCAGGGACAGTTGGGAGATATGCGTTAAGGTTTGAACAAACTACATGCTCTACGGTCTGAGGAGGCCTGTAATACTGCACAGTGCTCTGGACAGTGGTCTGAAGAGGCTTGTAATGCACAGTGCTCTAGATGGTGGTCTGAGGAGGCCTGTAATACAGTGCTCTGGACGGTCTGAGGAGGCCTACTGTATAATGCTGCACAGTGCTCTGGACAGTGGTCTGAGGAGGCTTGTAATGCACAGTGCTCTGGATGGTGGTCTAAGGAGGTCTGTAATGCATTGCACAGTGCTCTGGACGGTCTGAGGAGGCCTATAATGCTGCACAGTGATAACCACGCCACACCACTAAGCACACTATGGTCACTACCTTGCTTGCTGAGAGGGGAAACACAGGCTTTACAGGTGAAGCTCCAAGGAAGTTCACTGTAAAAATGCCGAAAATTATGCCAAAAATGTTGTTGTCTATGAAATTGACACTAGCAGTGTGGGTCTTTTTTCAATATGTCATATTGACACCCCGGGCTTGGTGTGCCTCTGCACACCGTGCTTGTCCCAGATTCATTTACCTGTTTACAACAGGTACAAGAATTTGTCTCTTGCCTCATTTGTTGAGCACAGTCACGCTGGAATTCTAAAGTGTGTTTTATGCCTAGTACACATGATGAGAAAAGCGGACGAAAAAAACCCAAAAACTTTAGAAGCGATAGTATGATAATCTAAACGTTGGCTTTCGAGAGCCAATCACGACAGCTAATGCAAAATTATCCAAAGGGACAAACATTAAAAATGTTCTCATACGATGCCAGAACGTACAATTTAAGTCATTGTAAAAGGTTTGTTTTAAAAAACAAACGTGTTATACTTACCTCCTCTGTGCAAGGGTTTTGCACAGAGTGGAATACATTAAGGTGAAAAACCTTGAGACTGTACAAACCCTTTAATCAGTACCAGAAAAAAACGGAAGACGCATGCTCTGGAATGAAAGAATACATCACAATACAACACATTACATCACTTCTGAAGTTGTATTTTGTTGTAGAAGCATTTTCGTTAACTTTAGTAAACTCTTCCTTTTCGATATGAGACTAATGTGCTAGAAAAAAAAAAAAAAAAGACGATCATTTGAAATTCTCATCGTGTTTCCGAGACGTTAGACATTCTTGCATTCACATGCACTTAAATTCTGGAATCTCATGCCCCAGGGCTAAATGTAGAGAGTAAGTCATCAAAACTTGAACAGTGTATATCCTTGAACGGCTGTGTGTGACCACCAATCAGCTTCTATCTGCAGCTTGTTTAGTTAAACTAAATGAAAGAAATAAGCTGATTGGTGGCCATACTCAGCTGCTCGAGCTTTAATCAATTCTCCACAGAGTGTGAACGAGGCCCTAGTGTGCATGAGGGAACCCTGTGTTTACCTAAAACACAGGAGAGGGTTTTTTTTTCTGTAGTTCTACTTCAACAGATGTTCTTTTTCCTTCTGAGCTCATGAAATCTGTATAGGCTCAACAAAAGAGTCTGCATTAGGATCACTTTTCTCCATCATTGGAGCACGGAGGAAAACCAGAAGGTGAAGTTAATGTTAACCGGTTCCTGACCGGCGCACGCCAATGTACGTCGGCAGAATGGCACGGACAGGCAAATCCCTTTAAATTTACCGTCGCGCCATCGCGTGCGCACCGGCTGGGACCTCTGTGAGTCCAGTCGCAGTTCCCACGGACTCGATCGCCGGGGGGGATAACTGCAATCGTCTCACGGGGAGAAGCCAATGTAAACAAGCATCTCCCATTTCTCTATTTTTTATATATTTTTGGGGGATTTTTATTATAGCAAAATGAAAAAATAATGCATTTTTTTTCAAAATTGTCACTTTTTTTGTTTATAGCACAAAAAAACAACAACGCAGGGGTGATCAAATACCACCAAAAGAAAGCTCTATTTGTGGGGAAAAAAGGACGTCAATTTTGCTTAGCAGCAACATCGCACGGCTGCGCAATTGTCAGTTAAAGCAACGCAGTGCCGAATTGCAAAAAGTGCTCTGGTCAGGAAGGGGTAAAATCTTCTTTTACCAAAAATATGTAGAAGAAGAATACGTATCGGCCTAAACTGAGGGAAATTTTTTTTTTATATATTTTGGGGGATATTTATTATAGCAAAGTGTAAAAAATAATGTGTTTTTTTCAAAATTGTCACTTTTTTTTGTTTATAGCACAAAAAAAACAGGGTTGATCAAATACCACCAAAAAGCTCTATTTGTGGGGGGAAAAAGAAAGTAAATTTTGCTTAGGAGCAACGTCGCACGGCTGCGCAATTGTCACTTAAAGTGACGCAGTGCCGAATCGCAAAAAGTAGCTCTGGTCAGGAAGGGTTAAAATCTTCTGGGGCTGAGGAGTTAAATGGAGGGTTTTGTGCATCTGAGTTCCAGGGAAAGATGAGGTCCCCAGTCCAGTGCTGAGGTCTACATGTGAATGCCCAGCCCAGCCCCTGTTATTATGACACAAAGTAGCAGTCATCTCTCATGTGCTCCTTAGTAAGAGGGTAGGCAACCTGGGGCCCGCCAGGCGCCAGCTGTTGCAGAACTACAAGTCCCATCATGCCTCTGGGAGTAATTGTAACTTCCAGCCTTGCATAGCCTCATGGGAAATGTAGTTCCACAACAGCTGGAATAGCCCCAAGGTTGCCCAAGAAGTTTCAGTGACAGAAGATGACAGGCCTCCAATCCCCGCCCCGACCCTGTCCAGCCTCACAGCCGCGCCCCCTCCGGGCAGCTCGGAGTGCGGGATGCCGAGCTGCCTGCCGCCCCGCTATCGCTTCTGGGACCTGGTTTTCGCGCTCTATGGGACGGTGGCCTTCCTGGGGGACCTCGGCTTCGATGTGTGGAACGCAGTGAAGTACTATGAGTCCGGGGAATTCGTGTTTGCTGGCCTGCACATCGGCCTGTACGTTCTCTCCTCCCTTGTGCTGCAGCTCCTCAGCTGGGGCTGGTTCCAGGCTGACTGGAAGGACTTGGCGGCTGAGGCGAACGGTGAAGGGAAGGCGGCCGACGAAGCGAAGCCAACCAGCGAGGGGAAGGCAGCCAATGGGCATCCAGGAGTGAATGGGATGAGCAGTGCTGAGGGGACAGAGGGCAGCGCATGCTCTGTGGATGCGGCTGTGTGTATGGATGAACAGCCAACAGATGACATAACCTATCACCCTGAGCCCTCGCTAGAAGATAATGGGGACACCCAGCCACCAATGGGGACACCCAGCACCTCAAAGACACCAATGCCTGAGGATGCTGTAAAGCCCACCTTTCTTAATCATTTTTATACCTCCAGCATCTGGCTGCAGCCCTGCTGTCGCTCTATACTTCACATACTCCAGTTAGGGTACCCGTTTAGGTAAGTTTTACCGTCTATGGGTCTGATTTGTTAAAGTAGTACAAAAAATTTTTGTATACCACTTATGTCGGCAACTAAATCTATAGACAAAAAAGAATTATATAAAAATATTTTTATTGATCTCATCAGATAAAAGTGGCCAATAGCAATGGCCTCATCTTAAAGCGGTTGTATACTCACAAAAAAAGAAACGCGTAAGGAAAAGGCATAATGAGCTAGTATGCAGCGCATACTAGCTCATTATAAAATACGTACCTTCGATCGAGGCGTCAGCATCAGATCCCGGTCACCGCACGCGCGCTGGAGTCTTCTTTCTGGCAAGGACATCCGCCAGGACCTTCAGAGTGCATGCGCCACTGTCGTCAGCAGCTTCATGCAAGGTGAATATCTCCTAAACCAGTGATGGTGAACCTTGGCGCTCCAGATGTTTTGGAACTACGTTTCCCATGATGCTCATGCACTCTGCAGTATAGTGGAGCATCATGGGACATGTAGTTCCAAAACATCTGGGGTGCCAAGGTTCACCATCACTGTCCTAAACCATACAGGTTTAGGAGATATTCATTTTACCTACAGGTAAGCCTCATTATAGGAACTATTTTTAATTTTTAAATACAGGTAAGCCTCATTATCCACTTAAAGAGGAAGTAAACCCTGATGAGTTTACTTCCTCTTTCATTCCCTGCAAAGGCAAAGCATAATGAACTACTATGCATCGCATAGTAGTCCATTATGTGTCACTTACCTTGACACAGGAGCCAGCGAAGTCACCGCTGTCCCCTGTAGTCCGGCGCATCCATCTTCTTCGTGGGGTCTCGCAGCTCCGCCGCTGTCATTTGGCGAAGCCGCGATGACGTCACTCTCGTGCATGCACACGGGAGCTGACACGGGTGGCAGCTCCGTCATTGAAAATGCCGCACTCAGTGCGCCTGCGCGCCGCTGTCTACGGCGCATGCGCCGTAGACAGCGGTGCCTGTCTTCGGGCAACTATCTCCTAAACCTATACGGTTTAGGAGATATTTCTTGGACCTACAGGTAAGCCTTAATCTAGGCTTACCTGTAGGTCAAAGTGTGTTGTAAGGGTTTACAACCACTTTAAGCCCCGGACCAATTTGCAGCCAAAGGACCAAGCCCCTTTTTGTGATTCGGCACTGAGTTGCTTTAACTGACAATGGCGCGGAACGTGCGATGTGGCTCCCATACAAAATTTGCGTCCTTTTTTTCCCCACAAATAGAGCTTTCTTTTGGTGGTATTTGATCACCCCTGCAGGTTTTATTTTTTGCGCAAAAAAAAAAAATAGAGCGACAATTTTGAAAAAAATTCAATATTTTTTACTTTTTGCTATAATAAATATCCCTAAAAAATATATAAAAAACATTTTTTTTCCTCGGTTTAGGCCGATACGTATTCTTCTACATATTTTTGGTAAAAAAAAATCGGAATTAGCATGCAAAAGTTATAGCGTTTACAAAATATTAGCATTTTCATTAATATTTTTTTTTAATAGTAATGGCAGCGACCAGCGATTTTTATTGTGACATTATGGTGGACACATTCAGACTTTTTTGACACATTTTTGGGACCATTGTCATTTATACAGCAATCAGTGCTATTTAAATGCACTGAATCCTGTGTAAATGACACTGGCAGTGAAGGAGTTAACTACTAGGGGGCAGTGTAGGTGTTATGTGTTTTTTTTTTTTTATTGTAGGGGGGCGTGGCCTGGCATGTGAAAAGGGAACAGACGATCGGTGACAGCTACAGTAGGAAGCACGGGGAGAGGTTTGTTTACACAGACCTCTCCTCATTATTCAGCTCTGTGACCCGATGGCGGGACACCAGCCGCGATCGGGTCCACTGGTCCCCCGGCCACGGTCACGGAGCTCAGGACCGGGTCGGGAAAGCGAGGCGTCGTGCTCCCGACCCACGGCTGGGCACTTAAAAAGCAACGTACAGGTACGTGCTTGTGCCCAGCTGTGCCATTCTGCCAACGTACATCGGCGTGAGGCAGTTCTTAACTGGTTATAGGAACTCTTTTTTTTATAATTTTTTACCTACAGGTAAGCCTCATTATAGGAACTATTTTTTATTTTTACCTACAGGTAAGCCTCATTATAGGCTTGCCTGTAGGTAAAAATGTAAACAAAGGGTATACATCCACCTTAAAAAAAAAAAAAAAAAAACTGTGTTACAATGCACATATTCAAAAAAAGAAGCAGGGAGGTCAACAATGTCAAACTTGAAAGCAAGTACAGTGGTACAAACAGTTGTACTTTGTAGACTGGGGGGGGGGGGGGGGTGTTGAACATGCATCACATATTGTTCTTCATCAGGAGTGTACCACTCATCATGAACAAATACACGTTCTCCTACGATCTCTCAAAGAATCCACTAAGGCCCCTTTCACATGGGCGCCTCTGTTGTGCGGTATCCACAAAGGTGCTGTTCCTGAGGAGAGACCTAGTCACACAAGTGTGAGGAAGCGCTCTTAACCTATTCTTTGTTGATTGGACATGTGTCCCCATTTTGGCTTTGTTGTAGTTGAGTGCATACACGTATACCTCTCCTTCTTCCACCCATTGGGCCTTAGTGAATTTGTCGCAGATCGCAGGTGAGCTTATATTTGTTCATAAGTGGTACTACCAGATGAAAAACAATATGTGATGCATGTTCGATACGTATCGGACTCCTCCAGTTGAAGCGGTAGTGATGTCATCCCCAATATGCAAAGTGCAATTGGTTGTTCTGCTTATTTTCAAGTTTGACATTGTTGATCTCTTTGCTTCTTTTTTGAGAATGTGTATTGTAATGCTGGCCATACACTATATGAAAAATCATTCCAACCCATTTTAGCAAAACAAGCTTTCGGCCACAAGAGCAAACGATAGTGCCATCATGTAATGACTGATGAATCGCTCAATGGACATAAATGAATCGGTTTTTGTTAGTTTTTTCACATATACCTACTGCAAACAGTTTGTACCAGAAACATATTTACCTTACAATTTTATCGTTTGGCAGAAAATGTATAAACTTGTCCTTCGTTTTTTCAGCTTTAACCACTTACCAAGCGGCCCATAGCCGAATGACGGCTACAGGGCAGTTGGATAACAGTGACATCCTCCCAGAATCGCGCTCTCGCACGCCCCCTGGGGCACGCACCTGAGAACATCCGTGACTGCCGGGTCCATAGGACGTGGAGCATCGCGAATCACGGTAAACGGCCGCTAAACGCGCCCATTTACCACGTGATCGCTCCGTCAAATGACGGAGCGATCACTTGTAAACAAACCAGCGTCATGTCATGATGCTGGTTCCTCTCTCCCCTCTGTGTACTGATCTGTACAGTGGAGGGGAGAGATCGGATGGCATCAGCACTGTGGGCTGGATCTGTAGTGCCTACAGCACTGCTCTGTGACAATTGCAGTCACATCCATGGATCCATCCATCCATGCTCAGCCATCCCTCCATACTCTGCCATACCCTGCCAATACGCTGCAATACCCTGCCGTACGCTGCCATACCCAGCCGTACGCTGCAGTACCCTGCGGTACGCTGCAATACTCTGCCAATATTTTGCCATACCCTGCAATACCCAGCCGTACTCTGCAATACCCAGCCATACCCTGCAATACCCAGCCATATCCTGCAATCAATACCCAGCCATACCCAGCCATACTCTGCCATGCCCAGCCATACTCTGCCATGCCCAGCCATACTCTGCCATGCCCAGCCATACGCTTTAATACTCTGCAATACTCGGTGATACCCAGCCATACCCTGCCATATCCAGCCATACCCTGCCATATCCAGCCATACCCTGCCATATCCAGCCATACCCTGCCATATCCAGCCATACCCTGCCATATCCATCCATACTCTGCCATATCCAGCCATACTCTGCATTGCCCAGCCAAACTCTGCAATATTCTAATAGATAAGAATCTGTTTTGGGATGTAATTTTTGGTATGTAGATGCTATGTGTTAGAAATATTGTATAAACGGACAACTTTGTGTTAAAAAAAAATGCATTTTAACCACTTCCATATGATGTCCTTGACTGTGCAGGGATATGGGAAGCATCATTCAGATATCAGCTTTTTCCGCCGGCGATTCCCTACACCATAAGAATGATCATAGCGACTGTCCCACTGCTTGATTGTTCTTACGGGAGGCAGGGGGGCAATCCCCCCCCTCTCGCCGCGCTGCTTCTACCGACTCGCCAAGACGATCGATGGAAGCCAGGATCGTTTTTTTTTATTTTTTTATTTATTTTTGGATTTCAGGCTTCCCAGCCTAGAGGTGAGATGTGGGGTCTTATTGACTTGACCTGTCATGCAATATTCCTATTACAAGGAATGTTTACATTCCCTGTAATAGGAATAAAAGTGATCAAAAAATGTATTTCCACCAGGAAACTGAAACTGACAACTGTTTCATGTGTGTCTTAAAAAATGCTGGTATGTTATTTTTGCTCAACAGTCTGCAGACCTGTCCACGTTACAATGCTTTATTATCTCCCTTGTCTTACCCAAAATTATGGCCCTTCTAACTTTAGTACCCTCTTGCTAGCCTGTTTCTGAAGTTAGAATTTTGCCCTGTTAACCTGCCAAGCTTTATTGCCTCCTGAGTGATAATTTAAATCCACCCACACCCCACCCCTATTAGTATAAAGATAAGCTTCTTTGTGGGGGAAGCTATTGCAGGGGGCACATTTGCAACTGCGTAACTTTCTCAAAGTGGGGGCATTTCTATAAGTGGAAGCACTTCTGACTCTGCACTTCAGCGAATGCACAAAGTAAAGAGACACAAGAAAATACTTTGAAAAACACCACACAGACATCAGGTAACCTTGTTTACCCCTTTAGCTCTTTCTCCTTGTAACATGCATTCTCTACCACTCCTTTTGACAGCTCTGTCCTCTATCCTAAAATTATCTCTCCTTCACCCCTCTTCTCCCCCCCACAGCATATATATATATATATATATATATATCACCCTCACTTCTGTCCTCTCCTTATTACTGCACCCACCAACTCCTGATAATTCTAAATCCACACGCTAAAAATCTCAAAGACCCTGGGGCATGTCCCTTCATATAAATCCCACTCCCATATTACCTCCCTCACCCTCCTGCTTCTCCTAACCTCTGGAGATATATCCCCAAACCCTGGGCCTCCATAATCAAACTGTACCCCATGCACCCATCACCCTGCACCCTCTGACAGCAGCCGCAATCAACACAATTTAGTTCCCATTTCTATTCTTCCCAAGACCAGACTCCCTTTCTCTTGTGCCCTTTGGAACTCCCACTCTGTCTGCAACAAACTCACCTCTCTCCATGACATCTTTATCGCTAACTCGTTTAACCTACTCGCCATCACCGAAACCTGGCTCCACGAATCAGACACTGCGTCTTCTGCTGCCCTCTCCCATGGTGGTCTTCTCTGGACTCACTCCCCCCACATCCAATGGACGTAAGGAAGGAGGTGTCGGAATCCTTCTAGCCCCACATAGCACCTTTCAGGTACTTCAGCCACCTCCCTCTCTTTCATTCTACTTTTTTGAAGCACACTGCATTCGTCTTTTCACTCCAATTTCTCTAAGGATAGCTGCAGGCCCCCTGGACCAGGATCAACATTTCTTGATGACTTCTCTGCCTGGCTACCCTACTTTCTTTCTTCTGAAATCCCCACAATCATTCTCGGGGACTTCAACATCCCTATTAATACTAACACTCCTGCCCCTTCCAAACTTCTCAGCCTAACCTCCTCTTTGACCTGAAGCAGTGGATACATGCTCCTACTTACTCCGAAGGCAATATCCTTGACCTTGTTTTCTCTCACCTTTGCACTCCATGCAACCTCTCTAACTATCCATTTTTTTTCTCTGATCACCACCTTATTAGTTTCACTCTCTCCCTCTCCTTCACCTCCTCTCCCTCCAACCACCTAAAAGTTACCCGCAGAAACCTACGTCATCTCAACCCTTCTCTACTCTGCTATCGACAACCCCTACGACAAAATCTTACCCCTATCCTGCACCATCCTAGCCACTTCTGTCTACATCGCTTCACTTCTAGCCTCACTGGACTCACTGGCCCCCCTCACTACACACAGCATCAATCCCCGACCCCTTCAACCTTGGCAAACAGATGTTACTAGAAGTCTGAAAAAACATAGTCGTGCTCATGAGCGCCTGTGGTTTAAGACCAAGTCTCAGAGAGATTTCAATCAATATAAATCTGCCCTCCAAAAATACAATCCCTGCCTCCTCTCTGCCAAGCAGACCTATTTTATCACTCTCATTAGCAACTTATCATCCCGTCCCCGTCAACTCTTCTCTACCTTCAACTCTCTACTTCATCCTCCACCGCCTCCACCCGCCAACTCACTCACTGCCCAGGAGATTGCCAATCACTTCAAACAGAAGATTGATACAATTCGCGCGGAGATCTCTACTGTTCTGATACCCTCCATGCTTTACATTTCATGAGCACAGGCACGATCATTACTTCCCTTTTTCAACCCCACCACTATAGACAAAGTTGCTAAACTACTTGGTAATGTCCACCTTACCACCTGCCCTCTGGATCCTGTTCCCTCACAAATGCTACGTTCACCCTCTGGCTCTATGCTACACTCTCTAACCCACATCTACAATCTCTCCCTCTCTGCTGACGTCTTCCCCAACTCTTCCCCAATTTGGCACCATTCCATGAGTGTGCGCAATTTTAAAGCGTGACATTTTGGGTATCTATTTACTCTGTGTAACATCATCTTTCACATTATACAAAAAAATTGGGCTACCTTTACTGTTTCGTTTTTTTTAAATCCATGAAAGTGTCCCTTTTCCCAAAAAGTTGCATTTAAAACACTGCTGCACAAATACCGTGTGACATAAAATATTGCAACAATCGCCATTTTATTCTCTAGATTTTCTACTAATAAAATATATATAATGTTTAGGGGCTTTAAGTAATTTTCTAGCAAAAAAGATGGATTTTAACTTGTAAACACCAAATGTCAGGAATGGGCTTAGTCATGAAAGGGTTAAGTCTAGGTTCACACTAGATGCTGTGCGAATTCGACATTGCATTCCGTTCATGCAAACCTTTGCAAAGTGTATGTTAAGTTAACAACACCCCACAATCGGTTTGCAAAATGCAGCACTATTTGCAGAATCCGATCGCAGAGTTGTGAACACCCATGCAATCCGATTCTGGGGCGGACAAATAAAGGGTCCTTCACCAGTTTGAGCCATACAAATCTATGGGCTCAAATTACACCCCAGAGACACCCCGCATGTAACTCGCACAGTAATGTGCTGCTATTCCTGTCCGAATTACATGCGGTGCCTGAGCTGCAGTAGTGTAAATCCAGGCTCAGTGTCCCTGAATTCATTTGTTAAAAAAATGCAAGCAGGCAGGCTATTTTCCAGAGAAGAGACATGCAATAAAATACACCTACCTGCCTGCTCGCAGTCTTCTGCAGATTGTAAACTGAGTTGCGTATGCACAGCTCAGCTTACATCACTGGCATGGTCCCTGTGTGCCGGGATGACTGACTCCTGCACATGTGTAGGAGTTAGGCCGCATACACACGGGCAGATTGTATGGCCTACTTAGTCTGTCATACAATCCGACGGACAGTCCGTCATACTTTCGAATGAACGGACTTGACCACACACGGATGCACAAACAGTCTGTCGAAAGCTTGCGCGATGACGTGTACAGCACGTACAATGGGACTAGAAATAGGAAGTCCAATACACAGCAATGCAACCTTCCGCCGTGTAAATCCTTTCTGAGCATGCACCATTCTTAGTCCGTCGAACTAGCCTACTCACGAGCGGATTGTCCGCTGAAACCAAAGTATGACGGACAGAATTACGGAAATTCCGAAATACTTAGTACGCCAGACTGCACGCTGAAAAAGTCAGCTGAAGCCCACACACGAGCGGACTGTCCGCTGAAATGTGTTTCGGCGGACTAAGTAGGCCATACAGTCCGCCCGTGTGTACGCGGCCTTAGGTTATCCCATGCCAGCCAACTAAGATGTCTAAAAATCAGCACGCGGGGGAAAAGAGAATGTCAGATAAATAATTGTCTGGTTTTTTTTCTTGCTAGTCTCATATCAAAATATATACGTAACAAATAGGTTACTAAAGGTATGAAACTTGTTGTACAACTTCGGAAGTGATATGTTGTATTGTATTGTATATGTCGCACTTTGAATGACAATTGTGCGGTCATACAACACTGTACCCAAACTAATGGTTAGCAGTAGGTAGTAGTAGTTAAGCCTAATGCCGCGTACACACAATCTAACAATCCGGTGGAAACGTTTTCTTCTTCATCGCCGCCCTCTTCTTCCGACTTCGGGGGTCTTGTCCCCCTCTTTGGGGGTCTTGTCCCCCTCTTTGGTTCTTCTTGTGGCGGCGACAGAAGACCGGGCCACCGCTTGTAAAAGAGCTAGAAGAAGGCGCGGAGGCCCGGTAAGAAGAACTGAAGAGGGGGACAAGACCCCCGAAGTCAGAAGAAGAGGGTGGCGACGAAGAAGAAAGCCGGGCTCTTCCGCTAGTAAAAGAGCTAGCAGAAGATAGCGGAGAGAAGACCCCCGAAGACGGAAGAAGACCCCCTGAGCTGTGCAATAAACTATTTTTGTGTGTTGTGTTTTTTTTTTTTTACTTTTTTTTTTTTCACAGGTGAATGGGTAGGGGTACATTGTACCCCATACTCATTCACATAGGGTGGGGGGCCGGGATTCCGGGGGCCCCCTTATTAAAGGGTGCTCACGGATTCCGATAAGCCCCCCACCCACAGACCCTGACAACCAACGGCCAGGGTTGTCGAAAAGAGGCCCTTGTCCTCATCAACATATTGAGGGCACGCGGCCTGGTACGACTCGGGGGGGGGGGGGCGCTCGCTCATCCCCACCCCCCTTTCTTGACCGGCTGGGTTGCGTGCTCGCATAAGGGTCTGATATGGACCTAGGGGGGACCCCCCAAGCCATTTTTTCAGCGTAGGGCTTCCCCTGTAACTCCATACCAGGTGACGGGGCCAGCGACGCTGCCTTCGCTGGTCCTGGCTACCTGGAGCCGCACTCAAAATGAACGGACATTTCTCTGTGTGTGTGGGCAAGTCCGTTCATTTCAAAAGTACGGCGGATAATAGTCCGCCGGAAAAGTCACGTGTGTGGGCAGGTCCGCTCGTTCAGACAGTCCTGCGGGCTTTACGGAGGTTTGTCCGCCAGACTAAGTCCACCGGATAGTCTGATCGTGTGTACGCGGCATAAGTTTAACGTTTTTAGGTTAGAGTGCTGATTAGGAGTAGATGCTGCTATCTACTAACTAGCTACTATTTACTATCTTGCTGGTTCCTGACTTTCCCTAAATGGCAATGCTATTCTTTCCAGTGATTACTCCCTGTGATGCAGCAGTGTTACTCATGTGGTTGTATGTGGGCAGGTCACTGATTAGCTATTTATAGTGTTCTTATCAAAACCTCAAAACCCTCTATTAGGTTGGATTGATGGGATGTACAAAGTAAATGGCTCTATATTGTGCAGCTGTGTATTTCAGAGCGGTTTATTTGTTCATATTTTACAGTGCTAAAAAAATTCCAGTTACACATATGCAGAAATGGAACACTGAAGATTTGCAATGTAAACTATTGCTGTTATTTTCAGTACCAGTAAATCATTACTTCCCAAGTAGAACCTCTCCCTACAGCTCACTACACATGTTACAGTCAGTTTTAGAACTACACACACTATGTATTGCCAGCGCCTTGCTTGATTGGACACATTAAGCAGAAGTTACAGGAACAAAATGTGAAATGAGTGATGTTATATATCCCTCCTCTTTGTTGTCTGCTTACATTTAGAAAGCATGATGGTGGGAAGGAGAATAAATTGAGCAGAGATGATGTACACAACATTGAGTTAGATTGTCAGATAACAGACCTCCTCACCAACTCGTGACAAAAGATTGGCCAATCTCACACCACTCTGTCACTTACGTAATAATGCCACTCTCAGCGGCACCCCGCACAATGATTTTCCAGCGCGCGGGACCCAATCTAGGTGCCAGCAGCCTGAGAGTGATTGTTGCTGGGCTACGTTAATTAAGCAATTAACCCTTTAAACTCCAAACTGCCACCAGATTGCTTTGGGCCTATAAACCCTTCACAATATTAGAAATACCACCTATGATTTTAGAATAAACATCTGCTACACGCACTGTCACCACAGACAGGTATGTTCAGAGATTTATACTACAGTCAGCTATCTCAGCCTTTCCAGCCCATGTCAGCGGCTGTGCAGTTAGTCTGTACATTAGCCTGGATGCTATGATTTTAATCATATTTTTGCGATAAAGTTGAATACTTTGGAGTGTGGCTATCCAGCAATATTTTTTCACTTTGATTCCTGTTGCAGCACCCTGTAGGATTGTGGAGACAGCTGTTTAGGGAGAGGTCATTACTTTGGAGTGGTAATCTTTTTGTACAGTCAGTGGTGTATTTTGGTTTTGTGCTGCCATAGGTGGGATTAAAATCGGGCACCACCCCTCCATCTAAACATGTCATGCTTCAAAATAGCACGGCGCTCGTGGAATGGCGCCAAACTTTGGTATTTAAAAATCCTCATAGGCAACGTTTTTAAATTTTTTTACTGGTTGCATGTTTTACGTTACTGAGGAGGTCTAGGGCTAGAATTATTGCTCTTGCTCTAACGTTCGTGGCAATACCTCACATGTGTGGTTTGTACACCGTTTTCATATGTTTGCGGGACTTACGTATGCGTTCGCTTCTGCGTACGAGCTCACGGGGACAGGGGTGCTTTACATTTTTATTTTTTTTTTTTTTTTTTTTTATTGTTCATTTTACTTTTATTTTTTTATTTATTTTTTTTTTTAATTCTTTATTTATATCAGATTTTTTTTCATAGCAAAATAAATACATGTATGGAAAGGAAAGGGACCATATTCATACAAATACAATATATACCATAGCAAAAGAAAAAAGATTATTAGTTTGAACCTACACCAATGTAATCTTTAAATACCCCTCTACTTTCCCCCTCCCCCCCCCCCCCCCAGCCCACCCCACCCATACCTTGTAGGACCGCTAGTTGGTTCCCTCTTAGTGACCGTTATTTTTTAACAGGATAATACTTTCTTCTGAAGTTTGTTGTGTAATTTCCTCCACATATCTCCAGGACCGTTTAAATTCTTCCCACAAAGCCCATTTATTTAAACCTCCCTCTTCTGCTGTTACCTCATCATCCCCTTCATTATAGTTTTCTATTTTTTTTATTTCATTTAAGCGAAAAATCCAATCCGATATTTTAGGGCTCTCCTTTTCCTTCCATTTTTTTGGGATTAAATTTTTGGCGGTGTCTAACAGGGTTGGAATTAATGAGTTTTTATAATGCTTTATGGGTTCGTCTGTCCCATGAAATAGGACAGTCCACGGGTCTTCTCTTATTTCCTTTTTTGTTACAACTTTAATTATCTCTAAGATTTTTCTCCAATAAGTTTTAATAATGGGGCAATCCCACCAAATGTGGGCCATAGTCCCAATTTTTTTACACCCACGCCAGCAATCCGCAGATTGCTCTATTCCAAATTTGGCCATTTTATCGGGTGTCGCATACCACCTTGCAAGGCATTTGTAGTTCGTTTCTATCAGTTTATTATCTACAACCCCCGAGTGAATAAGTTTGAAAATCTTATTACGAGTTGGTGTGCTACATTGTGACCCCAGCTCTGATTCCCACTTTTGGAAGTATGGCGGGTCCTCCAATTCGTCCCCCTCAGAGAGAATCTTATATAAAAGTGTAATATTTTTTTTTGATGTTTCATAAACGCTCCAAGGGTCTCAGTTCCTCTTCACCACGAATTGGCTGAGGTAAACTTGAAATGAAGTGGCTAAGTTGGAGGAACCGCCACCCGTCCATTTTCATAAGGTCTGTGTCCAAACTAAGTGCTTGAAATGAAGCTATTTTACCGTTAACTAATATATCTTTTAATTGTGCTGTGTCTTTCCTGATCCAATTACCCCCCACCTCCTGTTTACCCGGAGTGAAAAAAACATTATCTTTAAGAAAAATCAAAGGTGAATTGTACCCCCACTTATTTTGTGAATGTGTTCGGTCCCATATCTTTAAGGCTAAACGTGTTATCTCGTGAGCGTGAGGTCCAATGGACCTAAACTGTGGAGGGTTCCATATCGTGCGGCCTAAAAGTGCTTGACTCATTGTGTTCTCTACACTCACCCACCTCTTTTTATTTGCCTCTTTCGCCCATTCAACTACTCGAGACAGAACCACTGCATTGTAGTATCTTTTTAGGTCCGGGACAGACAGTCCCCCGTGTCTTTTTCCCCTGCATAACACCCCCATGGCAATTCTCGGTTTTTTATGTTGCCAAATATACTTCGAAATTAAATTTTTCAGTAATCTGAAGTAAGCAGAAGAGAGCGGGATGGGCAGCATTTGAAACTTGTAGATTATCTTCGGGATTAGTATCATTTTGACTGCGTTGATACGCCCTAGCCAAGAAAGGGAACATGCTGAGATTTTTTTTATTTCTCTTTTGATTTCATCAAGTAAGGGGATATAATTCTTCGTATATATTTTCCTAATGGTGTTCGATAGATAGATTCCCAAGTATTTAATCTCCTTGCGCCATGGGAAACGGAATTCTGTCCGAAGGTTCTCCTCTTCCTGGGTGCTGATGTTAACATTCATAACTTCGGACTTGCTGAGGTTTATTTTCAAATTCGATATTTTGCCGAATTTTTCCAATACCCTCAGCAAGTTCGGAATCGTGATCCTCGGTTTAGTTATGAAGAATAAAACATCATCCGCGTAAGCGGCTAATTTATGTTCGTCCCCTCCCAGCTTGATCCCCGTTATATCCTGATTTTTTCGAATATGGGTCAATAACGGCTCCAAAGAAAGAGCAAATAGGAGTGGGGAGAGTGGACACCCCTGTCTGGTGCCGTTCCCCATTTGAAATTGAGAGGAGGATTCTCCATTAATTTTGACGGAGGCCTGCGGGTGATTATATAGAGCCTGGATCCATTGGATCATTCTCGGGCCTATACCCATAACTTCCAGTGTTTCTATCATAAGTCCCCAGTCTACCCTGTCGAATGCTTTTTCTGCATCTATAGACAGGAATAGAGCTGGGGACCCACTGTTTTTTAGGGCCTGGAGGAGGAGTAAGGCCCTCACCCCATTGTCCCTTCCTTCTCTCTCGGGAATAAATCCGACCTGATCAGGGTGCACTAGATCGCTCATCTTGTTCTTCAGCCTGGCTGCCAGTATTTTGGCGAATAATTTTGTGTCCGCATTCAATAATGCTATTGGCCTATAGCTTGAGCAGAGTGAATGATCCTTCCCTTCCTTCGGAATTACCGTAATTGAGGCCAATAAAGCTTCAGCTTTCATGTCGTATTTTGTACCAAGCCCATTCATATAGTGACATAATCTTGGGACTAAGATTTCCTTGAATTTTTTATAGTAAAAAATCGTGAACCCGTCAGGACCGGGACTTTTGCCCAATTCTGTCTCCTTTAATGCTCTATATATTTCCTCCTCAGTAATAGGTCTATCTATACTGTTTCTTTCACTCTCTTGTAATTGGGGTAAGTTGGTATCATACAAAAATTCTTTAATAATTTCCTTAACCCCTTTACCACCCCTCCCTTTTTGGCCAACATTATATAGGGCGCTATAATATTGTCTAAATACCTCCGCGATTTCCTTAGTCGTATGGACCGTCTTCCCGTTCTTATCCTGGATTTTATCAATAAAGTTGGTCTCCCTCCTCCCTTTTAATTGTCTCGCTAAGTATTTGCCTGTTTTATTTCTCCCATAGTATCTCTCTCTGATTCTCCCTTCGAGTGACCTCCTTGCTTCCTGATCCAACAGGTCTTTAAGTTCCTCCCTTTTATTAATCAAAAGGTGAAGATGTTCCGGCTGTTGGACCTTTTGTTTTTTGTGCTCTTGCTCTAATCTATGGACTTCTTTAATCAGATACTCCCTTCTCTGAATTTTAGCTTTCTTTTTATTTGTGCCAATGGAGATGAGGATACCCCTTATATATGCTTTATGTCCTTCCCATAGGGAGGCACCCGAGATATCCCCTGTATCGTTCGTCGAGAAGTAGAATTCTAATTCTTTCCGGATTATCTCGATATTATATTAAATTTTTTTACTGGTTGCATGTTTTACGTTACTGAGGAGGTCTAGGGCTAGAATTATTGCTCTTGCTCTAACGTTCGTGGCAATACCTCACATGTGTGGTTTGTACACCGTTTTCATATGTTTGCGGGACTTACGTATGCGTTCGCTTCTGCGTACGAGCTCACGGGGACAGGGGCGCTTTACATTTTTTTTTTTTTTTTTTTTATTGTTCATTTTACTTTTATTTTTTTAGTTTGACACTTAGAAAAAAAAAATTGATTACTTTTATTCCTATTACAAGGAATGTAAACATCCCTTGCAATAGGAATATGGCATGATCGGACATATTTACATATTTACAGTGAGATATGGGGTCAATAAGACCCAACATCTCACCTCTAGGCTGGGAAGCCTAAAATAAAAAAAAAAAAATGATCACGGCTTCCCAGCCGAGGCTGCGCCGTTATTTGAATGCAGAGGCCGGGCGTGACGTCATAACATCGCATCCGGCCTCCGAACAATCATAGAGACTTCGGCGACCATCTGGTCCGCCGGAAATCTCTATGATCATTATCTGGGGGGCGGCGGATCCTGTGTCCGACTCACCAATGGAAGCGGTGAGTCGGTAGAAGCACTGGAGGGCGGCGGAAGGGGGGGCCGCCCGTAAGAACGATCAAGTGGCGGAACAGCCGCTATGATCGTTCTTATGGTGCAGGGAATCGCCGGCTGAAAATGGCGATATCTGAATGTGTGTAACCCCCAGAAAGTTGAGCCCAGGACGTCCTCCAGGCGCGAAGTGGTTAATCATCAGGATTCACTGTTTTTATATTCTGTCCCTTAATTTTTGTTATTATCCTATAATTGGGTTCTATTAACCCATCCATATATACACTCAATGTTTTATGTTGATAATTTCCATTTTGTAGTTTTTACTTTTGTGTTCACATGGTATTAGTATTGGGGGTTTTATTTGCCTTCTCATCACGGAGTGACTTTTACCATTTGCTGTTGGTGATCAGAACTGGACCACACTATAGAAGACCTCAATGTTTTAGTTCTTAAATGGAATTTCAGAACTATCCAGGAAAGGAAAACCTTTGAACTAAGAATGATAATTCTTTTTGACACAAAAAATAATGGCCTGAATTTAGATATAGGTTTCTTTACCCATTATACTAAAGTTTTACAACCCCCTCTGTGACTAGCACCCCCCCTCCATTCCATAGCTCTCCCTCTGTCTTATCTCACTAACTCTGCAGTTATCTTTATTGCCATTGTATGTGTTTTTTTTCTCTCCTTTCCCTCAGAGGTGTGTTTTTTTATTTTTGTGTTTTGTTTTTACATTCTGCTTAAAAATTATTTGAAAATCAGTACTGCTTGGACCTTCAAGAAGGGGACATACCCCGAAAGCTTGTCCTGAAAAATTGTATGTTAGTGCAAATAAAAAAAAGTATCACGGACAGTACTCAATTTTCTCTACCATTTGCTATTGGTAAACGCATTGGCCCAATTCCATTGTTTTTTTTTTTTACTATGAATTCTTAGCGCAGCTTCATATTTTTTCTACTTGTGGAATGGTGCCAAACTTCAGTACTTAAAAAGCTCCATAGGCGACACTTTCAATTTTTTTTATAGGTTACATGTTTAGAGTTAGCGGTCTTGGGCTAGAATTTGTTGCTTTTGCTCTAACGCACGCAGGGATACCTCGCATGTGTGATTTGAACGCCGTTTACAAATGTGGAGGCTTTAAAAAATGTTGTTGTGTTTTTTTTTTTTTTTTTTTAAACTTTCTCTTTCAAAAAAATTATTTTGATCACTTTTATTCCTATTACAAGGAATGTTGACATCCCTTGTAATAGAAATGGTGTGAGACAGGTCCTCTTTATGGAGAGATGGGGGACAATAAAACCTGACAACTCTACGGCTGGAAAGGCTGAGATAAAAGAAAAAAACTATGCAATTTCAGCTGCGTCCTCGGATTTGTTTAATTCCACCGGCCTGGACGTGATGTCATAACGTCGTCCCCGGGCCTCCAAGGGTCATAGAGATGGCTGGGGACCATCTACAGTGAATTTCCGGGGCCGGATTCTTTCTCTGGGTCACTGAACGCACGAGCGAGCTCAAAGAAGCATCAGAGGGCGGCGGGAAGGGGGACGTCCCCTCCTGCCGCCTGTAAGAATGATCAAGCGGCTGAACTGCCGTTATGATTGCTCTTACGGTGCACAGAATCACTGGCAGAAAACAATTATATCTAGATAATGCCTGCAGCTGTAGGCATCATTCAGATATCACCAATCAAAGTCCATGGCGTCATATGACGTACCTTGGGCAGGAAGTGGGTAATAATTCTCATCCCTGCTAGTCATCCAGATATTCTGGAAAAACTGCAGCAGCGCTTTGCCGGTGGTATAGCCGTGCTGCCCATTGATTTCAATGGGCAGGAGCGGTGGAGGAGCAGTATACACACCTCTCCAAAGATGCTGCTAGTGGGAATTTTTTTAGCGTCCTGCCAGTGCACCGCTCCAGTGTGAAAGCCCTCGGGCTTTCACATTGGAGACACAGGAGCTGCTCTTTCAGGGCACTTTGCAGGCGCTATTTTTAGCGCTGTAGTGCCTGCAAAGTGTGAAAGGAGTGTTAGCGTAAACTAGCATGTAAAGGAAGCATCAAGATATAATAGGTATGCTGTCATTCATCCATCGATGGCCTCTTTGGGATCTGACACTGTCATCCTTACCCTTGCTTTGTGTATTAGTCAGTGACCCAGATCAAACCTGGGCATATCATGTATCTCCACATCTCATATGTACATACTTGTTTAAAGGGGTTGTAAAGGTTTGTGTTTTGTTTTTGTTTTTGTCAATATATATGAATTAAAATGTAAATTCAGATTTTCACGTAAAATAAAAAGGTGAACTAACACCCTACACCAGTGATGGAGAACCTTGGCACCCCAGATATTTTGGAACTACATTTCCCATGATGCTCAACTGCACTGCAGAGTGCATGAGCATCATGGGAAATGTAGTTCCAACATCTGGGGTGCCAAGGTTCGCCATCACTGCCCTACGCCCTTCCCACCCCCTCCTCCAGTCCCTGCTGCATTGTAATTAGCTGTCAACTGATGCAGCAGTTCTAGGTTTGGAAAGCCCCTTTCTTCTCCCCATCTTTCCTTGGGCTCCCAGGAATGAATCACTCTGATCTGTCAAGGAAGCTGTTTAAAAAAAAAAAAACTATTCACTGAACTGCAGTAGTTCTTTAGGGAGTCTATTGTACATGTTCACAGCTCTTACTGTGAAGAAGCCTTTCCATATGTGGATGTTTCTCTTTTCTATAGAGGTAAAGAGCACCCCCTTTGTTCTTTGTAATGTCCTAAAAGTGAATAACTCAACACTAGGATCACCATATGGACCACTTTTGTATTTTTACATTATATGATTATATCCCCTCTTAATCTTCTCTTCTCAAGAGAGAATACATTCAGTTCAGGTGGATACAAACCATCTGGTCCAGATATTTTATTCAACTTTATTTTGCTTATTGCTCAAGAAACCTCTAAAATGGGGATATACAATTAGTGGACCTCCAGTTATTGCAGAACTACAACTCCCATGAGGCATAGCAAGACTCTGACAGCCACAAGCATGACACCCAGAGGCAGAGGCATGATGGGACTTGTAGTTTTGCAACAGCTGGAGGTCCGCTAATTGCATATCCCAACTCTAAAAGAACCCTGGTTGAGAAAGAAAAGCTGATCCATATTGTATACGTTTCTGGAGCCATTCTATTTTTTGACTGCTTGCCAAACACAATTCACAGAAGTTGCCAGTGCTACCATATTGCATATGTTCTATAAATGAAAGTATGGTGAGATCTAAAATTCATTTTATACCAGGAACCAAGTTGAAATGTTATCTGCTGCCTTACCCTGACTGCAGTCATACTGATGATTCATGTGGCCTCTAACATTTGTTATTTGTTCCAAAGCTATAAAAAGTCACGTTGGGTCAATATATATTGATTAATTAGTATCATGTTGGCTTTCTACACCTGATCAAGTTCTTGGGAAACTGTAGGAGGGAGGTCATTGGATAGCTATTATAAATGAATGTGAAAAAGCTAGGTGCCTGCTATCGCTGTCTTTGTCCCTTGAACAGAAAGTGAGGATAAATCTCCATACTTGGGACACAAATACCAAAAGAAGCTTACAAAGCAAGGGATTTTGGCCCAGGGTGGTGGTTAGGGCCTCAGTCACACTTGTGGATGGGGCCATTTGCGATTAGCTGAAGGAGACCCAGTCCCTGTCTACCTCCAGGGCCAATCATTCTCAAGTAATTGCTCAATGAGCTGTCAGCCTCCCATTTATTTCACTAGGGCTATCCACCCTCAGCCAATTGCAGGAAGTCTAAAGCTAGCTATACATTGATTAAAATTTGTCTGGTTTAGTAGAGATGGACGAGTTTCAGTTAGTGGGTGGCCCTAAATCTTAGAAGAAATTGACTGGCCAATTTCTGTCAAAGGAACGTGCTGGAAAACTTTTCTTTGACTAGTGTAGCTGGTGGGTGCAGCTGTCAGAATACAATGTCCACCTCAACAGGGAAGAATCCTTCATTCACCCCCATTCTGTGAATGGAGGAATCTTTAAGTTTTTTCACCTTGATCTGACAGCCGCAGCCTCCAGGGATTGTTTCCTGGAAACTGTGTAAAAAACGGGAAGATTAGGTCTAAGTGCCGGTGTTCTGCCAAAAACTGTGCCCCCATCAGATAGTGTCCGCCCCGCAATGTGCAGGCGCAGCGCTTGCGCAGTACAGAGGACAAGGAGACTCCAAAAGTCTTCGAAGATGATTCCAGATTCAAGCCCCACCATGCAACTGGACATACAGGAGCACTTAGTAGCAGGACCCCTCGCTTCGCTCGCCACGCTTTGGGCACGGTCTCGCTTCGCTTGGTCATTTTTTGTTCTAACTCTATGTACACTTGGTTGGTGGGGCTTGAACCTGGACTCTGGGCAGGCGCATCTTTGGAGACTTTCAGCGTCTCCTTGTCTTCCGTACTGCGCAAGCGCAGTACAGGGTGGACACTATCCGACGGGAGACAGTATTGGACACAACACTGGTTCACACTAGTGTGATGCCAGACATCGCATTTAATTTGCAGCGCTACTGCTGTTCACATTACATGTGATGTCTGTGCGGTGCAATGTCAGCCATACAGATAGTATGGCTGATATCGTACCGCATTCGGTCCAAAAACGCACAGGACCCTTTTTTCTGTTCGGACCAGAATCGGATCGCATGTGTGTTTACATATATGCAATCCGATTCATGTCCGAACTGTCAGTTCACAGTGTGATATGCGAGCTGAAATGGGGGTGTCATTAACGTATAATGACACTCCCCAGCAGTTCGCATATGGCAGTGTGAACTGCCATGCGTGTCGGGTGCGATGCGGGAACCCGCAGTTGATTCGCAGTGTTCTCGCATCGCAATAGTGTGAACCGGCACTAAGACTTAATGTACACGGGGCATTTTTACAAACTCTCCTGAACGATTTAACTTGACAGATAGTAACCCACGTTTAAAGCGTTCGTTTTGCCGCGTTTAAGAAGCGTTTGAAAAAAAATATATATTTTCTTTTTTTTGTTTTGTTTTTTTAATCAAAATAGCCAAAAATTAAAAACGGCTGTAAATGAAATGCAACTAAACGAGTTACCGAGGCATTGATATTATATTAGAGGGGACAAGTGTTCCTGCAATGCGATTTTCAAAGAGCAATTTGTACGCAATGTTGCATCTCACATAAGGGCGGCCCATTCACTTGGCTGCCCTACGTGTGCAAAAAGAAGTCCCTGCTCCCAGTTAGGGGCGACCAGCTTCGCACAATGTTTTTAAAGGCACGTTCTCCCACGTGACAATCACAGCAGAAGCGCATCGCATTTGGGGTGCCCTGAAAGGATATAGGCACCTAATGCTGTGTTGTAGAGCTGCAACTAACGATTAGTTTGTCTGTCGACTAATCTATCAATTATTTTTTCGATTAGTCTTCGACTATACGATTATTATTATTATTATTATTTTTTAATTAATCTAGTGTTTTTTTTTTTTGATTAGCTAATTAATCCTTTGGATAACTTTACAAAAAATAAGTACATAAAAAAAAAAGTACGATAAAAGAATATAACTAGTACATACATATATATATTATATATAAGTATGTAGTTATATTCTTTTATCTTAGCTTTTTTTATTTTCTGTTCAGAAGTTCATGAATGTTTATAATTAATTTTTTTCAATGCTTTCTTTTTTTAAGGGGGAGGGTGTGTGTTTTTTTTTATTTTTATTTTTTATTATTATTATTTTTTACAATTTATTTTTATTTTTTTATCAGCCCTGTTGGGGGGGGGGGGGCTATGGTGAGATATCAGGGGTCCAAACAGACCTCTGACATCTCCCATTTGAGACAGGGAAAGGGACTGGGGACAGAGATTCTCCAGTCCCTTTCTCTGCAGCCTCTGCTGCACTGATAATGAATGGAGAGAAGACAGCGGCTTCTCTCCATTAATTAACTGAGACATCGTAATCACAGGAGGTTACAATGTTTCAGTTATGTGAATGGACAGAGTCAGTGGTCAGTGTCCATTCTGAAAACGAAGGAGCCGGGTTTACCGGCTCCTACCTCCGCTCTCCATCCTGAGATACCGAGGGGGGCGGCAGCACGGAGGGGGAGAAGAGAGGGGGACAGATGCATGGAGGGGGACACAGAAGAGAGAGAGGGACAGATGCACAGAGGGGGAGAAGAGAGGGGGGGCGGCAGCACAGAGGGGGACAGATGCACGGAGGGGGAGAAGAGAGGGGGGCGGCAGCATGGAGGGTGAGAAGAGAGGGGGACGGCAGCACGGAGGGGGACAGATGCACGGAGGGGGAGAAGAGAAGGGGACAGCAGCATGGAGGAGAGCGGGAGACACGGAGCAGAATGAGAGAAGCACCGCGCTGAAAGCCGCAGTGGGGGTGTGGACCTGCAACTCTCACTGTGTGACGCATCGACGCCTTGCACACACGTGAATGTATTTTTGTAGTCGACGTAATCGATTACGTCGACTCGTCGTCGCAGCTCTACTGTGTTGTGTTGTGCAGCAATTGCCAGATAATTTAAAATCCGATTGTATGGTGTGTAATAATAGGTTTTCTCCTCCTTTTGGAGGAGGTTCTGGATCCTCCCATTCCAGTGCAGGTTTTACTGCCTTAATGAATGGTGGTATTGGTGCAAAATCAAAGCCTGAATCTTCAGGATTCTCTGCTATGGAGGAAGCGATATCTTCTCCCTCTGCCTGGAAGGTTGGCTATAATCCTGGGTCTAGGAAATCAGCCTGTGTAATCTGCTGGGCTGGAGTCACCCCTGAAGTGCCTGGTACCCCTCTAGTAAGAGAGGGTTGAATGGCTTGGTTTAGACCTAGTGCAGGGCCCACACTGTTCTATCCCTGGTTGCCCAAGACGATTGGAAAATTCTGCCAGGGAGTTGGGGACTACTTTCTTGAGCAAGGTTGACACCTGCTGACTCTCATATTCCTGGTCTCTGGCAAGCTGCCTGAAGCAGTTTCCAGGCATAGGGTCATTGCCATATGACCAACTTTTGCCTTTCGGGTGCTGAGCCCTCGGAGAAGCTGTGTGCGTTCTCTTAAGCGTACATTTGCACCCTTTGTACTCGGATCTGCCAGGACTGGAGGAGGCGCTTTCTGCCCTGGAAAAATCCTGACAATCCAGAGGGCCTCTGGACCTCCTAGAGCGGGAATGGGAGCCGATGGGACTGCAATAGACAGGAAAACACGTTCTTCAGGGCAGAACGCACTCTTTTTCCCGCATCTTCTTACTTACTGAAAGTTAGCCTTTACCTGGTATTGCGGTGGTCTTGGTTATGTGGTGTTGGGCTCATGCTGGCAGAAGAACCGAAAGGTGCAAGGGGGACTGCATGGCAACAGAGAGGAATAAGGGAAGCAAGATATATATATATCCTTTTTTTTGGCAAAGAGTAACAAATGTAAAAAAAAAATCTGGGCATCCCCCCTCCCATCCTCTAGTAATACATCGCTCCATTAACCCCCCCATCCCCATTGCTCGGATAGCAAGACTTACCTGTCATTGACTGTTCCTCAGAACAAGGTCATTACCTGGCCATTTGTGCTCTGTAAATAGCACGAGAGAGAGAGACTCAGCCCTCTCTCACCTCAGTTCTAATCAAAAAAGTGCTATTGCAATTAGGAGTGAAGAAGTTTACCAAAACCACAAAATATGAGGTCAAACCTTAAGAGCCTCAATTTGTATGCAATCAGGCAGGTCCCTGCACCACATGGTCCTGGCAAATCTAAGGCTACTTTCACACTGAGGCGCTTTGTCGGTGCTATAGTGCTAAAAATATAGCACCTGCAAAGAGCCTTGAAAGAGCCTCTCAATTCACTCCAATGTGAAAGCCCAGAGGGCTTTAACACTGGAGTGGTGCGCTTGCAGGACGGTCAAAAAAGTCCCGCAAGCCGCATCTTTGCAGCGCTATAGGAGACTATTGAAAACAATGGAGCAGAGGTGCTTTGTAGGCCTTTGTAACCCTTTTTCGGCCGTTAGTGGGGGCTAAAACTGCCCCGCTAGCGGCCGAATAGTGCCACTAAAACTACGGTAAAGTGGCGCTAAAAATGATGTCGCTTTACCACCGGCGCCCGCCCGCCCCTGTGTGAAAGTAGCCTAAAGGAAATCGAACAACAAAAGCTGCACAGTGTTTATGGGGTCTTTAGAGACATGAGAGCAAGAAAAATAAAGTTTTATAGAAATTGACAGACCTGGAAAGAGTTATAGTCATAGGAGAGAAGACATCATACATTCCCAGCTGCTGGATCCGGACTCTAAAGCAGGCATGCCACAAGAGGATTATCGTCTCTGATTAGAGAACACCTCTACCCCAAAAGACCACTAGAAGGGGCTCCCCACCTTGTTGGTATGTTTAGCAGCCTAAGCTATGGGACTGTGTGCTGGGAGAGGCTTGAACCCAGATGGACTCCAACATAGTCGACAGGTAAGGGCTTTATTCTGAGTGTAACGGTCTGTAGGTGTTGATCTTTTGAGGACAATAAGGAGAATGGGGGAGGTAGCTCTCAGTCAGACTTTTATATAGCTAAACAGGTTCCTTGGGTGGATATGGGGGTGTCAGGAAAAGTCCCTTTTTCAATCATTGCTGTTCGGAGGTCACAGGCCATTTCCCTAGTCTTTCCTGTCCTCAGGGAAAGTTTTAAGTGAGGAGTTTCTGGCACTTTGCTGATGTATGAATCTGGGTCTGCACAGCATTGATTGGTGCTGTGCTGGTCACATAAAAAGGCTTTCAGAATAGAGAATTTAAATAAATATTATTATTATTATTATTCACGATTTATATAGCGCCAACAGTTTACGCAGTGCTTTACAATGATAAATAGCAACAATAAATAAATGATAAATAGCAACAAAGTGTTTTTTATTGCCTCATACAAATCTATATTTCAAAGCAAAGGTTTTACTTTTTTTTGCAATAACATGGTATATGCAGAGTTTAGGTTGACTGACAATAACTTTCATTTTGTTCACACTGTAATGATATCTAGAGGATTCAATAAACAGGATTTGAAAAAAAAATGCGAGGGAGGTTCTGCCAACTACAAGCTGTGTCACTCCCTTCCAGCCTGTGTCTATAGTGTGTATGTGCAGGGACTAGCAGGGAGATGAAGCCTCCATCAACCACCATCTTATATCCCCCATAGTGTTTAGCAATACAAGGACATGAAGGGGAGGGAGGTGAATGTCATTTACAACAGTTTATACATCCACATGTGTGACTCTATAGTGACATGGGCTGCACAGAAAAAAAAAGAGCAAATGAAGAACTACCAAAAGAACTGAAACTGGAGCATGCTCGGTAGATGTCAACTACTTCTAAGGTCCTTGCAAATTGAAATTCAATTTGATCTTCAACTTCTCTTTTTGACTAAATTGCAAAGCAATCAAAGATTGCATAGGGCAGCCCTTTCACTTGGATGGACTGCCCTATTGGTGATAAAGGTCCCAAAAAGCACCAAAACCTCTTTTGGAGCGGACTTTTGTGTTTTTTCACCGCAAATTTTGATGCGTTTGTAGTATTACAAAAGGCATGGCAAACACACTTGCTTGCTACCCACACTTTGGGTGGCATTAACAAGACAAGGAATAGCACCAGAAGTGCAGTGTGCAATTGCAGCATGTTTAGGAAATGCACAGCAAAACGCAAATTTTCTGTGCGCATTCTTGCACGTTCCAGAAATGCCATGTGTGAATGGAGCTTTAAAGATATTGGCGGATCTCCATCAGCCGTCACGCCAAGTGTACCGATTCTTTGATACAATTTCTCCT
This sequence comes from Lithobates pipiens, assembly GCF_037356315.1. Lineage (NCBI taxonomy): Eukaryota > Metazoa > Chordata > Amphibia > Anura > Ranidae > Lithobates > Lithobates pipiens. The sequence continues at coordinate 208,224,962 of NW_027507748.1, forward strand.
CATTTCATTGTGGGGGATCTATACTCTGTTCACTGTTTACGGAGCTTCTGCAATTTGGCTACACCTACTTCAGACTCGCCGGGCGTGACTCTATATTCTGCTGGAATATGCTATTACCATATACATGTTGTTTTTACCTATGATGACTGTTTATGTACTGAACCCTTTTTTCTCTTTCCCCGAAACACATTGGGTCTAGCTGTGAACACATTTTAGCAATCTGGCCTTCAATTCATCTTGGCCGACTTGGTGCTCCAGCATAGCTGACGATTTGGGTGCTTTTCTGTTTATGTATCATCATGCTATGTTTTTATCATGTGAGGTTATCTGCTCTCTTTAGGCTATACTTTTTAGATCTGTAAACTAATACAATTCTGTTACATTTTCTACCTCAGGATATACCCTCCAATTACCCCCTAGTCTGCCTTTAAAGTCCCTGTTGGGGTAATCATTCTCTCTATTTGAGCTTTAACCACTTCAATACAGGGCACATTCGCCCCCTTCCTTCCCAGCCCAATTTTCAGCTTTCAGCGCTCTAGCGCTTTCAGTGACAATTGCGCGGTCATGCTACACTGTACCCAAATGAAATTTTTATCATTTTGTTCGCACAAATAGAGCTTTATTTTGGTGGTATTTATTCACGACTCCGTTTTTTATTTTTTGCGATATAAGCGCAAAAAAGCGGAAATTTGGAAAAAAAAAACAATATTTTCTTTTTTCTACTTCAATAAAAATCCAATAAAATCAAATTTTGTCATAAATTTAAGCCAAAATGTATTCTGCTACATGTTTTTGGTAAAAAAAAATCCGTTAAGTGTATAATAATTGGTTTGTGTGATCACGGACATATGTACGCAAATGATCATGTACATATGTGTGCAGGTGATCATGTACATATGTGTGCAGATAATCATTGGGACATGTGATTTTAGTGGGACATATGTGGGGGACATGTTTTTATTATTAGGGACATGTGTTTTTATTATTTGGGGACATGTATGTTTTGGGGACATGTGTGGGGACATTGTGTTTATACTGTGTGATGTGTTTACTGTGTGGTGTGTTTACTGTGTACACTAGACTGGTGATCAGTGAGTAAAAAGCTGTAAAAAGCAGCTCATACTCACTGATCAGCAGCCGGCTGCAGCGATCTGCTCTCCTCTCCACAGCGATGACTTCTGTGTGAGGAGAGGAGGAGCCGATTGCCTAGCAACCGGCTGTTTGTTTACATCACATGACGGCCGTGATTGGACACGGCCGTCATGTGATCAGGAGGGCCAATCACAGAGCCCTCCTGCCGATCTGAGATGCGCCGTGTCCGGGTGACACGGGCGCATTGGGATCTCGCCGCTGCGCGGGCGCGCGCGCGCGCGCGATCCCGCTACTCCTGAATGACGTTCCTGAACGTCCTATCAGGAGTAGGCGGCTCCCACCCGGCCGTATATGTGCATTGGCCGGGTGGGAAGTGGTTAAAGATGTAAACTTTTGGCCCAGTTTTAGCTTCATGACTAATGGAATTCTGGTGGCTGATTAAACTCATGGGTGGAAATTTCTGGTAATTACTTACGATCTTCTGTGCAATTTCTGGTGGATGGAACATAATTGAAAATGACTAAAAATTGCCAAGCGCATCGCCTTCAGAGCTACTGTAGATATTGAAACATAAAAAAGTGACGGCAGGAAAAGACCAAGTGTAGTCCATTGAGTCTGCACATTTTTGGCCAGGGAACATTCCATTACAGGCCTGGACTTACTAAGACTGCTTCATGTGGACTGTGATGTCTTTGGCTTTTGGATGGAAGTCACAAAATGATCTTCATCTGGCAGTCTTGGGCTGCAGGAATCTGAAGTTGGGCTTTAAAGGCTAAGTGCACTTTCAGTGAAAATGTGCTAATATGATTTGCCCCTTTAAGGTGACCTAATAGATCCCACTTCCTCTCTGCAGAAATACCTTTGGGGATTGTTGACACCCCATGCTACAAGTCCTCTGTCTCCTGCCCATGCATGCATGCACAGTAGAGCCCCGTTGGAGGGAAACAAGCCCCATAGACTTCATCTCCTCGATGGAGTCAGAGATAGATGGACCCCATAGTCTTCTATGGAGCTCTACTGCACAGGTGTGGCCAGGACACAGAAGACAAAGCTTGGGTTGTAAACAATCCTCAGAGGCTGTGCCTGTAAGATCAGGGCAAGTATGAATCTCTGGCCGGGGGAAGGGAAAAGGGATAATAATTGGGTCTAGGGCCGAAACAACTAATCGATTATGAAATGAATCGATTACTATTTTCATAATCGATTAATCGGCCACTAACATAATGGGGTTGAAAAAAAAACTAAAATTAACCCTTTATAGTACAAAAAGAGCAAATCGCTACTGTAAATATTAATTTCACTGTCTCATAGTAAAAAAATGAACCCCTTACAGTAGCGATTATTTGCTCTTTTTGTACTAATTTTATTTCTTTTAACCCCGTTATGTTACTAAACATCTCAGGCCTGGGTCACATCTCTGTGTTTTTTGGTGCTTTTTGCAGAAACACACTACAGTTCATTTACATGATTTCCTATGGGACACGTTCACATCCATGATTTTTTCAGCTGCTGCGTATTTGGAAAAGACAAGGACTTTTTTTTTAATGCAAAAACTGTGCTATTTTGTTTTTTTGGTTCAATATACTTCAATGGAGAAGCTGCAGAAAAGCATGCAATAATGCGTTTTTGCAGCAATTTGTGTTTTTTTATTTGTGTTTTTTAATCTGCCCAACAACAAATTACTTATTTTTTTTCCTTTAAGGTTATTAACCAATTAATCAAAACAATAATCAGCCAACTAATCGGTTATGAAAATAATCGTTAGTTGCAGCCCTAGTTGGGTCACCCTAAGGCTAGATTCACACCTATGCATTTTTAGTGATTTTTGCATTTTGCAGATTTGCACTACGGTCCATTTAACATGGTTCCCTATGGAACACGTTCTGTAGTGCAAATCTGCAAAATGCAAAAAGCACTAAAAATGCATAGGTGTGAATCCAGCCTAAAGAAGCGAAAAGGATAAGTGAAGTGTGCTCATCCTTTAGGGCAGGGCTTGACAAATTTACTTAGAATCTAGGAGCCAGCTAAAAAAGGAACCAGTTTTTTTTAAATCTGCTGCCTAGTGCCCAGAACTGCATGTTCTGGGCGTCAGGCAATAAGAATTGCTCACACCTGGTGCCAAGTAAAAAAAAGACTGAATTAAAATAAAAATAAAAAAGAGGCTGCACTGATAATGCAGCACTGATGAGGCTGCACTGATAAGCACTGATAGGCAGCACTGACAGGTGGCACTGATGAACACTGAGATAATTAGGGCTGCAACTAACAATTATTTTCATAATCGATTAGTTGGCCGATTATTGTTTTGATCGATTAATCGGTTGATAACCCTAAGAAAAAGTGTGGTATATAATTGAGTTAATGTAAAGTTAAAAAAAAAAAAAGGGCAATTTATTCTTAAATATCTCTATATGTAGTGGTAAATATAAATAACCAACTATATGGTTAGGGAGCAAAATATCTAATCCACTCTGAGAATAACAGACAGAAGAGAGATACTGTATATACTATTAGAGGAGAGATATACTGTATATACCATTAGAAGACCTATACTGTATATACTATTAGAGGAGATATATTATATACTATTAAAGGGTGAATCTGGTAAATAACAGACTCAGAGATCACTTTTTTATTTTATTTAAAAAACAAATGTCCTCCTTCAAAAAAAAAAAAAGTAATTTTAAGAATGTTTGTTCGATTTTCTAATCGTTAGTGGGGGTCAAATCGACGTTCATTTTCACCCACAGTGACGGGAAAATTTAGAAATAATAGAAAACTCCTTGGTCAAAGGAATTTTCACAGTGTATGTGGTTTTCGTTCAGAAGTTACATTAATTTTAAAAGCAGAATGTTAAAAAAAAAAAAAAAAAGTGTAAATTTCAAACAAAATTCTTTCATTCAGCGAATGTACAAAGATTTTTCGTCTGAATATTCTCATCTGAAAATTGATCAGTGAGGCCAGCATAAGGCTCGGCACACACCTATGCAGTTTGCTTTTGATCTGTTTCTGCAGTGCTTTTCGCTGTGCGTTTTGATTTTTGCGCACGTGATTTTGCTGCGATTTGCGCATTTCCTTATTTTTTTTTTTGGTCGATTTGTTGGGCAGATTAAAAAACACAAATTGCTGCAAAAACGCATTGCAACCTTTTCTGCAGCTTCTCCATTGCAGTGTATTGAACCAAAAAAAGCAGTTTTTGTATTAAAAAAAAAAAAAAAGTCCCTGACCCTTTCCAAATACGCAGCGGCTGAAAAAAAAGCATAGAACTGTAGTGCGTTTCTGCAAAAAGCACCAAAAAAACACAGGTGTGAACCCGGCTGAAGACATTTAGTAACATAATGGGGGTTAAAAAAAACTAAAATTAGCCATTTATAGTACAAAAAAATATATATATATAATCGCTACTGTAAGGGTTTCATTTTTTTCATGTAGAACTGTGAAAATAATATTTACAGTAGCGATTATTTGCGCTTTTTGTACTATAAAGGGCTCATTTTAGGTTTTTTTTTTAACCCTATTATGTTACTGGCCAATTAATCGATTATGAAAATAGTAATCGATTAATTTCATAATCGATTAGTTGTTTCAACCCTAGACATGATACTAATGGGCGGTGGTGGCAAGGAAAGGGCAACGGATTAGTGAGAACAAGCCGCGCTCATCACAGCACTGCCCACAAGGGGGCGTGGGTTCGCACAAAGGAGCGCATGTATGTCGCTCCAGCAGGCCACAAAGCCGTGGCCTCAATTACCGGCCAACCCTGACGGTAGTCCACACACCTGCCGTGGGGGCCACATGGGAGGAATCCCGACCGCTGCTACAGTGTAACCCAGGATGCAATTTCCAGTCGCCATTGCGACCTAGTGCCTGGCTTTCGTCTAGCCCATCTTTAGGGAGATGTGCAGGGATTGTATTTTGATTGCAATGTGTGTAGTTGGCTTGAGAATGAAAGTGGGCTTAAAACGGGTTAGTTGTTAATGCCTATTTTGCCACCTTATTTATAAAGCACTACAGGCAGTCCCCGAATTACAAACATCTGACTTGCATACAACTTGTATTGAAGAACGGAGACAGCGTGATGTCACGCTGGTCCCGGGAACTGTGGGGTGCCCATCTTGCTGCTCTCGGCATGCTGCCACCTACTTTTCGGTGGACCTGTTAGCAATCCCACATCACTGCATGGTCAGTTAACTCTTCCTTGTGCTATCCAAAACTTAAAAATAATGATTGTTAACTTTAGTTGAACTTGTATGTAAGTTGGAACAGGTACATTTTTTTAACTGCTTCAGATCCGCGCTATAGCCAAATGACAGCTACAGCGTGGATCTGCTTTGCTGGGAGGCCGTCAATAGATGTCCTCCCCTTTGCAGGCTCGCCACGCCCCCCTGAAGGGCGTGCGTGAAGCGCGCTGTGATTACTCGAGTCAATGAGACTCAGGTGATCACTGATCACCAATCCCGGCCTCTTACCACGTGATTAGCTGTCAGCCAATGACAGCTGATCACGTGATGTAAACAGAAGATCGGTAATCGTTTTTTTTTTCTTCTCACGCTGACAGAAAAAAAGCCAGCCACCGGCTTCTGTTTGAAGGGACATCGGTCCTGAAGAGGAAGAGGTGAAGCTGTCTCATATGTGCCCACCAGTACCGCCTCCCAGTGCCACCTGCCAGTGCCACGAATCAGTGCCCACAGTGTCGTGAATCAGTGCCCACAGTACATAAGTGCCAGCAATCAGTGTCACCTGGCAGTGCTGCCTATCAGTGCCCATCACTGCCACCCATCAGTGCCAGCTATCAGTGCCACCTATTAGTGCCCTTCAGTGCCACCTATCAATGCCCTTCAGTGCCACCCATAAGTACCATCTCTTGGTGCCCACTAATGCCACCTCATCGGTGCCCATCAATGCCACATTATTAGTGCCCATCAATGCAGCCTATCGGTGCCCATCGGTGTAGCCTCATCAGCGTACATCAATGGAGGAGAAAAATGACCTGTTTGCTAAATTTATTAACAAAATATAAAACGCTTTTGTATTTTTTTTTTTTTTTTTTTAAAGATAGGCATTTTTTTTTACATTTTTAATAAAAAACCCAAGGTGATCAAATGCCACCAAAAGAAAGCTCTATTTGTGGGGAAAAAAATAATTCTGGTACAATGCAGCATGACCGTGCAATTGTCATTCAAAGAGTAACAGCGCTAAAAGCTGAAAATTGGTCTGGGCAGGAGGGGAGTTTAGGTGCCCAGTAAATAAGTGGTTAAGAACAAACCAGCAGAACCATGTTTGTGACCCGGGGACTGCCTGTACTTGTGTTACTAGACAGTTTGTTAGGTTTATTTTATTCAGGATTAACTAAATGTTTAGTTTATATTTAAAGAACCAAGTAAAGCAGATGTAAAGTATACAAGATACAAACTTGCATAGTGTTATGATGGCATATGGCATCCCAGTGGAGATGTTAAGATTTTTATTCAAAATGCTTTTTTCTTTACTGCTTTGTCAGTGATCACTGGTCATTGGATTGCTATCGTCTCTGTTTTCTAAGGTCTGAGGAAATCATAAGCGGTTACTCATTTATTCTATTGGACTGCACTAGAAATAAATTATAATGTGCACGTTTAAAGGAACATAACCTGCAATATATATGGTTTTATATTTGGTGCTTACATCCACTTTAATATCATTACAGGTGTCTACATTCGCTGGAAGTGGGGTTAGCCGCATACAAAAGTCCAGAATGTAGCCTCTACCAGGAATATGCCTATTTTCTAACTCATGACATTAGTATGATGAGACTTCTAGAGACCTTCCTGGAGAACACTCCTCAACTCATCCTTGTCTTATATGTAATAATACAGAAAGAAACTATATTCCTCTATCAGTGTAAGTAATGCACAACAATGTTTCTTTGCAATAACAGACCACAAAAATGGCACATAATAATGTACATTATAATATATCAAAGGCCATATATTGTCATGTGGTGATCCCAGTAGGTTAAACATGTACAGGCAGTGATGACTGACTGGTCTTTGTCAAACTTTTATGATGAAACGTAATATCACATGGTCAGTACAGTACAGTCATAGCTGTAAACCTCCAAACTGACTGTATAATACATAGGACCTGAGCCATGAACTCCATTATATAGGTCATGTTTCTCATATTATACTAGGTTTCATTGAGTAGAAAAACGTATTAATTATTAATTTATTACTAGATTCATATAATAGCCTTATTAATATCACGTAGTTAAATGTGTTCAGGGGTATTATTCTTTTCTACACTTCATGGAAACACCTTTTTCCTGTCTCTTTCTAAATGAGACAAAATCGGAAGCAAGTCCTGTTATGGGTGGAAGTCTTTGATGTAGATTTCTGTAAGATATCCATGGAAGTAATTACTATGCCCTTAATGCTTAAAGCTACATTGAAATATTTACCTGCAGGAAAGCAAGTGGTGGTCATGGAGCAGTACAGCCAGTGCAAACCAGGTAGAGGGAAAAAGGTGGCTGCTAGTTCCAAAAAGTTTTTATTGCAAGCAAAAAGATTCCCTGGGCATTGGGCATTCAATATAAAAATCCTCCTTGAGATCGGAAAATACAAAGCTGGCATTTGGGAGGTGACAGTATCGCTTCTTGAATACCTGCAAACTTCGCCACCCCTGAAAAGTGATCCACCACAGATTGATCTTCAGAGGAGCTGTAAAGTCCACCGCCTTGTGATAGAAGCCTTACTGGGTCATATAACCCTTTACTCAAATTATATAATATAATTTATTTTAAATAGAGCTTTCTTTTGGCAGTAGTTAATAACAACTGGGCTTTTTTTTTTTTTTACTATGTAAAGTAAAAAGACTCACATTTTAGAACAAAAATACTGTTTCCCTTACATTGTGTTATGAAACCTATAAAAAAATGTCAGGACAGCACGAACACCCCCACCCAAAAGGATCCCTTTTTGACAAGTAGATATCCCATTTTTTTATTTTTTTTACACTTTTTTGAAAATCTGGAAATGTGCTGGTATCGAGGTGGTTAAAACATGATGCACTACATACAGCGCTCTATTAGATTTATTAGGGATTTATTAGGGATTTATTTACTAAAAGCAAACCCACTGTGCAATACAAGTATACTTGGAAATGCATTCACTCTAGATCCAAGGGGAACATGCAAGGAAAATAAAAAAACAACAGCATTTTTGCTTGCACATGATTGGATCATAGAAATGAGCAGAGCTTCCCCTCAGATCTACGGGCACTGCACTTCCAAGTGCACTTGCAGCGGATTTGCCTTTAGTAAATAAATCCCAATGTATAGGTCAAACACAGAGGGAGGAGAAGGTGAAGGGGTTAATGTGCAAGTTGCATACAGTGGGAGGATGAAAATTAGCCAAGGAGGACTCCAGTCATGGGATAGACTCTAATACCTCCAGATAGTTGCCACTGTCAGGAAGAGGCATGAGTCAAGCAATTCCTGACCTGTTAGTGGACAGTGTGCTGGGGGCACTTGGTACAGTGGGACTGCACACCCATTTCTAGCATCAGACATGTTGAAGCTGCAGGTGTGGTAAACAATGTACAACTCGAGGTCTTAAAATGGTTAAGGCAAGGCCTTTAAAATGGTTGTAAAGCCTTAAAGAGGAGGTCTGTCCACCCCTGCAAAAATGAAAAGCCAGCAGCTACACATACTGCATCTGCAGTATACAGGGGATCCCCTGATGAAGTCACGTGATGTGATGTCACGCGTAGGGACGGGAAGGAAGCTGACTGTGGATGCACTTTCTGCTGATTACTAGAAAAAGGCTTTTTTCTATCTATTAATGTGTGAGTACCCTGTGTATAAAATTTTTTAATAAATGCTATTTGTGAAATACTACACTATGGTATTCCCTTTCTATTAATCTATTGGGTCCTATGGAGCAATAAGAATACAATTTAAAGGAGAAGGTGACCGAATTTACCAGGAGAGAAGACATATAAAGAAATCTATATACCTCTATGCGAATCCCTCCTTGCTATAGGTAAGGGGCCACTGCCCACTAAAGTGTGATCACAGCGGGATTAAGCACTGGGAGATCCACACCTCAGTTGAATTTGCACAAGTTTGCACAAAGCACTTGCACTTAAAGGAGACTGTTGTTTATTTACGGACTTGAATATTTATATCTTTTTCTTTTTGATGGATTTCAATATGTATATTTAATCTATAGAGGCCGGATTCATTCTGATATAACGTATGTTACAGCCGGCTCTGTAGTGCGTTTACTACTATATATATTTTTTGTTTAATTCTAAAGTTTATTTCCATGTGATCAGGAGAGGGTACCCTCTTTTTGGTCTAGGTATACTCTTTCTTATTTTCTTGTATATCATTTGTTTATTATTAGGGTGGTTCACTTATATCACCTCTGGAGAGTGTTTACTTATTTGCACATTTATAAGACGCACTTGGCACTTTATGATCAATTCACTGTTTTTTGGCTTTGCACTCAATTGAAGCAGTTGTGTTTCCGTGGAGGTTTTCAATTGACTCTGTAGTGCGTTTACTTTTTTTTTTTTTTTTTGCATTTTCTCTGCACTTTATCAAAATAGTAATTTTTTTTTAAGAGACTGTTTTTAGTTACTTACCTTTGTTCACTTGATTTTCATTTATTTGGATTCTATCACCTCTGTGGTGTGTTTATTTTATTTAATGTAGCACTTTGCACTTTTTGATATTATTCAGTAGACATTTATATATATATTTTTATATTACACTATTGATTTATGTAACTAGGCATTATACTTATCACCCTCGGAGGGTTATTTAATATAGGGGCAGCGCAATAGCAACATATCTTAACGTTCAACATATGTGCTACCAATGACTTTTTATATTTATGGTGAGGTATCGCATTTAGGTGCAGGAGATATCCCAGAGGGTCCGAACCAAGGTCAATTGATGTCAGTTGTTTAATCCAGTTCCTCACTTCCTTCAAAACGGTATAATTAAAGGGCATTCCCAGAAAATATGCAATAATGTCCCTGGCTCTTTCTTGCACTGCCAACATAGGTTAGAGGTTTGCGGGTAAAGTTTATTAACCACTTCAATACTGGGCACTTATACACCTTCCTGCCCAGACCAGCTTTCAGCGCTGTCGCACTTTGAATGACAATTGCGCGGTCATGCTACACTGTACCCAAACTAAATTTTTATCATTTTGTTCCCACAAATAGAGATTTCTTTTGGTGGTATTTGATCGCCTCTGGGATTTTTATTTTCTGTTAAACAAATAAAAAAAGATCGAACATTTTGAAAAAAAATAAAAAATTTTATGTTTCAGTTACAAAACTTTGTAAATAAGTACGTTTTCTCCTTCACTGATGGGGCTGCACTGATGAGGTGGCATTGATGGGCACTGATATGTGGTACTGATAGGCGGCACGGATGAGCATGGATAGGCAGCACGGATGGGCACTGACAGGCTGCATGGATGGGCACTGATAGGTGGCATTATAGTGTAACGTATTGTACTGATGGATTCCAATCAGTGGCAAACAATAATGCATGCCAATCAGTGATGCCCATTGTGGGCACTGATTGGCATCCATTGTGGGCACTGACTGGCATCCCTGGTGTTCTAGGGTGGCATACCTGGTGCTGGGCATCCTTGGTGGTCCAGTGTGGGCATCCTCGGGGGGGGGGGGCTGCGCTGATAATCGATCAGCACATACCCCCCCCCCTGTCTGACAGATGTGAGTGAGGAAAAGCCGATCAACGGCTCTTCCTATTTACACTGTGATCAGCCGTGATTGGACACGGCTGATCACGTGGTAAAGAGTCTCCGTCAGAGACTCTTTATCGAGATCGTAGTTGCGGTGTGTCAGACTGACACACCGCAACAATGATTGCCGTAATGCGCACCCTCAGTTTATTATCCTGAGGACGTCATATGACGCCCAGTCAGGATATTGAAACAACTTTGCCACCGTCATTCTGCTATATGGCGGGCAGCAAGTGGTTAAGTAGGGCCTGAACGCTGTACCACCTGACCAGCAGCTTATACCCCTGTTCTTGAAAACGACTTGCTATCGAAGACTCATGGGCCAGTGAAATAATCCTTTTAATTTGCATGCTTGTGAAGGAAATTTGAAGGTCTTCCTCCCAGTGGCGTATATAGGAGGGGATGTGGCCTTCTGGAGGCTCAATGATCAGTTTATAGAAAAATGAAACACATAGATGCTCAAAGGATGTCAGTGGCCTAACATGAAGTTCCGCATCTGGTAAAGACCTTAACCACTTGCCGACCGCCGCACGATGATGTACGTCGACAGAATGGCACGGGCAGGCATAAGGGCTTACATGTACGTCCTTGCCTGCCCGCGGGTCGGGGGCCCGATCGGGCCCCCGCCCGGTGCCTGCGGCGGTCGGTATTCGTTCGGGAGCGATCCCGGACGAGGGGACGGCCATTCATTCATGGCCACCCCCTCGCGATCGCTCCCGACGAATGAAAATGTCCGGTGACATCACTTCCTCTCCTGTAATGTAAACACAGGAGAGGAAGTGATGTATTCTCTCCTCCGTGTCGGTATTTTTCGTTCCGGCACCGAGGAGAGAGCATCGGTGAGTTGCACAAGCACTACACTACACAGTAGAACATGCCAGGCACACTCACACCCCCCCCTTTACCCCCCGATCACCCCCCAATTACCCCTGCCCCCCCAGTCACAGTGACACCAATTGCTTTTTTTTTTTTTTTTTTGCATTGGTGTCATTTGTGACTGTAATAACTGTTAGGGCAGTTAGGGTTAGCCCCCTTTAGTTCTAATGTGCCCCCCTAACCCCCCCAATAAAGGTTTAACCCCGTGATCACCCCCCCTCGCCAGTGTCACTAAGGCTGGGTTCACATTGCAGCGGTTTATGAGAACGAATGTGATTCGCACCGCACTGCAGTGCAAATCACATCCGATCTCTGTGCGATTCGAGTTCAGCCATACAGATAGTATGGCTGAATTCGTGTCGCACCCGCCGCAAATTCGCACGGGACCCTTTTTTTGGCCCGCAGCAGAATCGGATCGCATGGGTGTTCACACCATGCGATCCGAGTTTGCAGATCGCACTGCGATATGCGAACTGATCTGGGGGTGTCATTAACATTTCACTGACACTCCCAGCAGTTCGCATAGGGCAGTGTGAACTGCCGCCGGGAGGCATGCGATGCGGGAACCCGCCGCGGATTCGTGGCGTTCCCGCATCGCTCCAGTGTGAACCCAGCCTAATAAGCGATCATTTTTCTGATCGCTGTATTAGTGTCACAGGTGACGCTAGTTAGGCAGGTAGGTATTTAGGTTCGCCGCAGCTTTTTATAGCGCCAGGGACCCCCATATACTACCGCATAAAGCCCCCTGATTTCCCCCTAGTTAACCCTTTCACCAGTGATCACCATATAACTGTTACAGGTGACGCTGGTTGGTTAGTTATTTTTTTATAGTTTCAGGGCACCCGCCATTTATTACCTAATAAAGGTTTAACCCCCTGATCACCCGGCGGGTGTCATTTGTGACTGTAATAACTGTTAGGGCAGTTAGGGTTAGCCCCCTTTAGTTCTAAGGTACCCCCCTAACCCCCCCAATAAAGGTTTAACCCCGTGATCACCCCCCGTCGCCAGTGTCACTAAGGCTGGGTTCACATTGCAGCGGTTTATGAGAACGGATGTGATTCGCACCGCACTGCAGTGCAAATCACATCCGATCTCTGTGCGATTCGAGTTCAGCCATACAGATAGTATGGCTGAATTCGTGTCGCACCCGCCGCAAACTCGCACGGGACCCTTTTTTTGGTCCGCAGCAGAATCGGATCGCATGGGTGTTCACACCATGCGATCCGAGTTTGCAGATCGCACTGCGATATGCGAACTGATCTGGGGGTGTCATTAACATTTCACTGACACTCCCAGCAGTTCGCATAGGGCAGTGTGAACTGCCGCTGGGAGGCATGTGATGCGGGAACCCGCCGCGCATTCGTGGCGTTCCCACATCGCTCCAGTGTGAACCCAGCCTAATAAGCGATCGTTTTTCTGATCACTGTATTAGTGTCACAGGTGACGCTAGTTAGGCAGGTAGGTATTTAGGTTCGCCGCAGCTTTTTATAGCGCCAGGGACCCCCATATACTACCGCATAAAGCCCCCTAGTTAACCCTTTCACCAGTGATCACCATATAACTGTTACAGGTGACGCTGGTTGGTTAGTTATTTTTTTTATAGTTTCAGGGCACCCGCCATTTATTACCTAGTCTCACTAGTGTACCCCTAAATTTAGGGGTGTCTACTTTCCAAAATGGGGTCATTTGGGGGGGGGTTTGTGCCATCTTGGCATTTTATGGCCTTCAAAACTGTAACGCCCTTAGAAAGCCTGAAGGCGGTGCTTGGTTTTCGGGGCCCCGTACGCGGCTAGGCTCCCAAAAAGTCCCACATATGTGGTATCCCCGTACTCAGGAGAAGCAGCAGAATGTATTTTGGGGTGTCATTTCACATATGCCCATAGCATGTGTGAGCAATATATCATTTAGTGACAACTTTGTGAAAAAAAAATTAAAGTTTGTAATTTTCCTGCAACTTGTGGCAAAATATAAAATATTCCATGGACTCAAAATGCCTCTCAGCAAATAGCTTGGGGTGTCTACTTTCTAAAATGGGGTCATTTGTGGGGGTTTTGTGCCATCTTGGCATTTTATGGCCTTCAAAACTGTAATAGGTAGTGAGAAGTGAAATCAAAAATTTACGCCCTTAGAAAGCCTGAAGGCGGTGCTTGGTTTTCGGGGCCCCGTACGCGGCTAGGCTCCCAAAAAGTCCCACATATGTGGTATCCCCGTACTCCGGAGAAGCAGCAGAATTTATTTTGGTGTCATTTCACATATGCCCATAGCATGTGTGAGCAATATATCATTTAGTGACAACTTTGTGTAAAAAAAAAAAAAAAAAATTATTTTTTGTCATTATTCAATCGCTTGAGGCAAAAAAATAAAATATTCAATGGGCTCAACATGCCACTTATCAATTTCCTTAGGGTGTCTACTTTCCAAAATGGGGTCATTTGGGGGGGTTTTGTACTGCCCTGCCATTTTAGCACCTCAAGAAATGAGATAGGCAGTCGTAAACTAAAAGCTGCGTAAATTCCAGAAAACGTACCTTAGTTTGTAGATGTGACAACTTTTGCGCAAACCAATAAATATACAATTATTGACTTTTTTTTTTACCAAAGACATGTGGCTGAATACATTTTGGCCTAAATGTATGACTAAAATTGAGTTTATTGGATTTTTCTAATAACAAAAAGTAGAAAATATCATTTTTTTTCAAAATTTGCGGTCTTTTTACGTTTATATCGCAAAAAATAAAAATCGCAGAGGCAATCAAATACCATCAAAAGAAAGCTCTATTTGTGGGAAGAAAAGGACGCAAATTTTGTTTGGGTACAACATTGCATGAACCCATTTAAACCGATAGAGGTCTTGTAGCTTTACAATACACTCCGTTGGGAGAAGAATACTCATTGCTTCTCTTTTAACATCGTTTATAGAAAAATTAGAAAGATCCTTATACTGAGCAAAACATTGAACTAGACGAGGTAGTGAAGCCTCTGGATCATAGAGAAAAAAATAAGAGATCATCTGAATATGCAGCGATTTTATGCTCCATGCTTGAGACCTGTATTCCACCGAACAAGGGGTCTAATCTAACTTTGCAGAGAAAGGGTTCTAGAGTTAACACAAAATTAATGGAGAAAGAGGGCAGCCCTGTATCGTCCCATTGGACAAAGAAAAATACTCTGATCAGACCCCATTCACCAGCACAGTGGCTGTGGGGCCAGTGTATAATGCGCGGATCCAGGACTGCATTTGTGGCCCCAAGCCAAGATGTCTGAGGGTAAGTCATAAGACCTGCCAGTCCACCCGATCAAAGGCCGTTTCGGTGTCTGTTGATAGGAGCAAAAAATGTCTAGCAAGTTCTAAAAAAATAAAAATAAACGCTTACTCTTTTTTATATTTTTTCTAGATTTCAGCATTGCATTTTCATTCATCTGCATTAGCTGGGCAATACTGGACTACCACCAATCACTAAGACTGTTTCTTAAAGACAAACAAAAGCTGAACCTTTTACCTTCAGTCATTTACTTCCTGTGGAATTTTTGCCTAATTTCATCACGTATCCTGTGTATAACACTATTTACTGTCACCTTTAATTGGAGGATTTCTCTGCATTTTGCTGCTGTGTGGCTTGCATTTTTTCTATGGGCGTTCCTGCAGAAGACAACATTTATGAAGAGTAAATTTCTGGAGCCTTTCTTCAGAGCGTCAGTAGCTGTGATCCTCTACTTCTCATGGTTTAATGTAGCTGATGGGAGAACAGTCTACAGATGTATTGTCTACCATGTGTTTATTACCATAGATTCTTTGTTGCTTCTGCTTTCGTGGATATGTCTGAGGTGTCCATCCTTCATGGATGAGTATGAAAGCTTAATTATTGGGACAGCTGTTTGTCTTACTGGTCTAGGTCTCATAACAAGGTTGATTTATTACAGGTGTCTGCACCCCAATGTGACTAGAGAAACTAAAGTGTATTATGATGAACCTGATGGTAAAGTAGGGGAAGGAACATACAGGATGATTACACCAACATTGAAGAAAAAGTCCTGGAAACAAAATGATCGAATGGTCTACTTGGCACAGCACATTTATTAGCAGTATTTCTGTCAAGTGTAGCATTGGATTACATTGGAACACACTGCCATATGACTTTTCAGTTAATAAACAGACCCATAATAATGTGTTTGTATAGAACATACTATGAACAGCTCAGACCCAAATAATAGAGCCCTGGACACGTAAATGAACCGTGCATACAAATAGTTCAATGCCTATATTTTTATTGAGGCAAATTGCAGTAAGCTGTTGCTATATGGGTTTACTTTTTTTGTGGACATTTCCACATCAGCCTGGCTTTAGGAACCCCTGCTGACTTCCTTCCCAGTTGTCTTGACAAGGGGTTTTCCTCTTCCTTTTGGGTTCTCTTTTACATTATGGAGAATGAGACTGGAGCTCCTACTACAGCAGGAAATTCTAATAAAGCACTCCAGCAGGGAGTTCCCGAGACGCACAGAACTAGTGCAACAAATTCTTCAAGCTTTCACCTACAGCTAAAATCCCATTTTAGGTGGTCTATTTAATAGATGGTAGTCATGTTCTGTTTTTATAATAATATTTGAAATGCTTGACTGTCAGTATTTTCTATATGAAAAACAATGTCTAGAGAGCTGCAAAACAAATTCAGTTGCTATTACAATGTCCTATTCGAAATCCTAGATTAAATTTTCCAGATGTATTGCATTATCAGTGTTCTGCAAACAAAAAGGAAAATCATATGCAGCTTGTAATAAACATATTTAAATAGCTTGTTTACAATATACACCAATCACCCATAACTTTATGGCCACCCACCTAATATTAAGTAGGTCCACTTTTGCCACCAAAACAGCCCCAACCTGGGCACCACTAGACCTCTGAAGGTATGTTGTGGTGTCTAGTACCAAGTCATCAGCTGCAAACCCTCTAAGTTGCAAGGTGGGGTCTCAATGGATTGGACTTTTTTTCTGAGTACGTATACCCCACAGACGCTTGATTGGATTGAGATCTGGAGAACCCGGAGGCCAGGTCAGCGCTTCGAACGTGACGTTGTGTTCCTCAAACAATTTTTGCAGTGTAGCAGGGCACATTATCCTGCAGAAATAGCCCAGTGCCATCAGGAAATGCAGTTTTCATGAAGGGGTATACTTGGTCAGCCACAGTGTTTAGGTAGGCGGTGCATGTCATGTAACATCCACATAAACGGCAGGACCCAAGGTTTCCCAGCAGAACATTGCCGATGCATCACACTGCCTCTGCTATTTTGCTGTCTTATACTGATGCCATCTTATCCCCAGGTAAGCTGCTCAGAAGCACCCAACCATCCACATAATGTAAAAGAAAAGGTGATTCATCAGACTAGCCAATCTTCTTTCATTGCTCCATGGTCCAGTTCTGATGCTCAAATGCCCATTGTAGGCAATTTTGTCTGTGGACACGGGTTAGCATGGGCACCCTGACCAGTCTGTGGCTGTGCAGCCCCCATACACAACAAACTAATGCCCATTGTTTCTTCTTTCAACACATCGCCTTCGGGGACAACATGTTTTCTTTTGCTGCCTAATATATCCCACAAACTTTCAGATGCCATTGTAACGGGACAGTCAATGTTATTCACTTAACCTGTCAGTGGTCATAAAGTTATGGCTGATCAATGTATATAAATATGTTTGTTTAAAGTACAAAGATCAAAACCATATGGAGGTATTTTTGAATGGAAATCATATTATGCAGTTTTTTTGGTTGTCTTTCAATGTTTCTGTTATTTAGATGGCTGATGTGGTTCACACATTATACCTGCAAGTTTATCAGGGTCAAATTGGATGCTATGAGGGCCATTGGGCAATTTTGCAACATATAAAAGACAATCATTTTGGAACACTTATTTAAAGCGGTATTAAACCCAAAAGCAAACATTTATTATATTGCAGGTTTTGGATTTTTAGATGTGATGGCTTTATTTGTTTTCCTTTTTTGGTTTTGGGTTTAATACCGTTATCTGTGATTATTTAAGCCAGCAGACAGGAAGATGAGAACAAGTGCTCTGTAAGGTAGCTCCTCTTCTGCAGATACTGGTGTGACAGCTGATGTGTTAACCACTTCCCAATCAGCGCACGATTATGTACGTCAGTAGAATGGCACGGGCAGGCAAATTGGCGTACAGGTACGTCCATTTGAAATTGCGGCCCTGCCATTGCGTGCGTGTGACGGTTGGGACCCCTGTGAGTCCGGTCGCGGGTCCCGCGGACTCGATTGCCACGGGGATACCCGCGATCGTCTCACGGATAGGCTAGACGGGGAGATGCGGAAGTAAACAGCATCTCCCCGTTCTGCCTAGCAACAAGTGACACTGATCTCTGCTCCCTGTGATTGGAGCAGAGATCAGTGTTCACTAACACACAGCCCAGCCCCCCACAGTTAGTAACACGCCCCTAGGACACACTTAACCACTACACTGCCACCCCCTGGTTAACCCCTTCACTGCCAGTGTCATTTGCACAGGAATCAGTGCATTTGTAGAGCACTGATTGCTGTATAAATGACAATGGTCCCAAAAATGTTCCATGTGTCCGCCTTAATGTCGCAGTCACAATAAAAACCGCTGATTGCCGCCATTACTAGTAAAAAAAAAAAAAAATTATTACTAAAAACGGCATAAAACTCACCCCTATTTTGTAAACGCTATAAATTTTGCACAAACCAATCAATAATCGCTTATTGCGATTTTTTTTACCAAAAATATGTAGAAGAATACGTATCGGCCTAAACTGAGGAAAAAAAATGTTTATATTTTTGGGGGATATTTATTATAGCAAAAAGTAGAAAATAATGTGTTTTTTTCAAAATTGTCGCTTTTTTTTTGTTTATAGCGCAAAAAATAAAAACCACAGGGTTGATCAAATACCACCAAAAGAAAGCTCTATTTGTGTGAAAAAAAGGACATCAATTTTGTTTGGGAGCCACGTCGGAAGACCGCGCAATTGACAGTTAAAGCGATGCAGTGCCAAATCGCAAAAAGTTGTCTGGTCTTAAGCCAGCAAATTGGTCTGGTCTGAAAGTGGTTAAAGGTTCTCTGTACAATCTTGTAGAATATGTTCGTGCTATATACAGGTAAATGTATAATATAAATAGTAATGTGTAGGGGTGCAACGGATCGTCACCGATCCGTGATCCGAACGGGTCACCCCGCACGGATCGGCACATGCCGCGATCCGCGGAGCGCTCTGCGTTCTCGGCCTTAGGAAAGGCCGCGGCTTCGGCCTAGCGCCGAAGCCGCAGCCATCTTTCTACACCCAGGCTGTTTACACTGATCGCTCCAACGGAGCGATCACTTGTAAACAAACCGGCATCATGTCATGACGCCGGTTCCTCTCTCCCCTCTCTGTACTAACCTGTACAGTGGAGGGGAGAGATCCTGAGATGGAAGCAGCCATCCCTCCATACCCTGCCAATACTCTGCAGTACCCCAATACCCTGCCAATACTCTGCAGTACCCCAATACTCTAGCCATACTCTGCAGTACCCCAATACTCTGCAATACCCCAATACTCTAGCGATACCCTGCCAATACTCTGCGATACCCTGCCTGCCAATACTCAGCAATACCCTGCCTGCCAATACTCTGCGATACCCAGCCATACTCTGCGATACTCTGCCGTGCCCAGCCATACTCAGCCAATATTACAGTGGGGGAGATTGTGGATATTACAGTGGGGACTATATGGTGGTGGAATTTTCACAGGTTTTTGCAAATTCAATTATTTGCTGATCCAAAAAATGATCCGATGCGTGACTCTGATCCGAGGAACGATCCGATCCTTGAGTTTTTTGATCCGTTGCACCCCTAGTAATGTGACTGTAGGACATTAGAATGTAAGGTCCCCTGCTGCAAAGACTTGACATAAGTGGCTCATTATTCGCTGTACAACATTGAGGAGAAACAGATAAACCACTGCATGCTTGCCGATGGCCTCTGTGTCATTTCCTCAGTATGCTCCCTAACAAGTGTGCCATCTATGCAGCTACCTTTAAAGTGGAAGTCCATGCAAAATGTAAAATCCCTGCATCTATAGACACCAGGGATCTAACACTAACCTCTTTATCCCGGTAAAGAAAGGATGAGTATACATACCTTTTTGAAAGCTCATCTCCAGCGCCGGAAGCTCTGCAGAGGACACGGAGCACAATGGCTGTGAAATGAATGGGAAGTGATGTCACCCATAGACTTACTATGGGGCTTCCATTGTCCTCTGTCTCCTCTGCACCCACCTACACAGAGAAGCCACGCCTGACAGCTCTGCGTGAAATCCAGTCGCAACGGGTCAGACCAGCTTCCAAAAAGGTATGTATGCTCTTTTTTTATACTTTACAGGGATGGAGCGGTTAGTGTTAGATCCCTGGTGTCTATAGATGGAGGGATTTTAGATTTTGAATGGACTTCCACTTTAGGGTTATAGGATAGGACACTGGCATGGACAGCTGTGTTTCTGCTACTGTAGGTCATGGATGTCTTCTCTCTGCTGAGAGAAGCATACCACTTTCTTTGTATTGTTTTTCTCAAGGATCTTATAGCTGCTACATAGCCACTGTTGCTCCCCTATTTGCAATTTTCTGGATCAGTTTGCTCCTTGGTTGAGCCTTGGGGGACTGTACCTGGATCCTGCCAGCAAAAAGATGTGGGGCAGGCCTGTAATGTTCCTTTGTGCACTAGATCCTGTGTTAAGTGCGCACCTTGGCAAATAGTTTTCAATTGAAGTGGCCAACCGATGCCACCCAACATTTGGCCCATGTGTACTAGGCTTTACTGTACAACACATACATTAGGTTTTCAATTTGGGTGAATACCAGAATATCACATCCCTTACAAGCCATGCATATGTAGACAAAAAATTACCAGCCCTTTGTAATAAATACATGTTCCCATGTTATGTGACAAAACATTACAGTAGTGATATATTCTTAAAGGGCAAGGCCACACATAGTTGATATTTATTTTATTTTTTGAAAAGTAAGCAGCAGCACTGCTGGGTCCAGACAATATGCACACAAAGCTGTGCCTAGAGGTGCCTGTACATATCTGCAGCTGGATTCATTGCTTTCTGCATTTCTGAGTGCTAGGCTGTGCTAAACCAACAAAGCTTTGGCATTCTCTTTCTTTCCCAGGTATTCCTTTAGGCTGCTGGGACAGCCCACCAAAGCAATGTGATAATAGGACATGTGTGGGGTGGGGCGATAATGGGTAAGCTCTGATAATTCATGACAGTGTCAGAGCTTTGAAAGTTCAGAATTACCCACCATTTAGGCATGTAATAAGCAAAGTGGATGGCATTCATTTGTTAAACTACACCTGCAATATTCTGTAAGATGCTGCTGTACAATTTAACATAGTCCTAGTGTCTATGCATTTAATAATTTATTTTACCTCCTGGGGCTTCATGATATTTTTGCACTGGACTTTCCAAGCCTATGCACTTGCAGCAGCATAGGTGCCACACTTTCCTTGTGCGCAGAAGGAGAACAAGGAACTATGGCAAGGATATCTCTCCCATGAAGTCCCAAACAGATCTATGAAACCAGTGGGTGATTAAATCCATGCACTTTACCTGTAAATGAAATATTGTGGGGATACCAGCCCTTAAAGAAAAAGCTATATTTTTTCTTGTTAATTATATAACCAAATATATAAAAACAAAACATTTTAAATGTATGTTGCCATCTGTTTGGAATTAGAGTATTTTTATAAACTAATTTTGTGTTAAACAAAATGTATGCAATCTTTGTAAAATGTTAACCTTTTGCATATATCAATAAATACGTGTATTTTACATCTCTCTACTTGCTATAGTTGTTATCTAATGTCTTCCAAAACTATAAACCAACAAAATAATTGTGTGGCATTCTTCTTTTAAAAATGTTTTTAATTTAATGAATCCTACTTAGCAATTATTATAATGTGTAAACAATGTGTACACTAACAGCTGTAGCTTGGAATCAAATCAATGACAGGCTGACAGTAGCCGCAGCTGTTGGCATGTATCCGCATATCCAGCATTTACCCAAGGTTAGCGACAGATGACGGACACTGGATGTTTTTAGAGATTGTGTCCAGGGTCAGAGAACTATCCTTAACTGCAGGTAAGTGATAGAAGTGTAGATACAGGTGAACAGTAACGGCACCCGTCAGCCTGTCGTTGCTTTACACAGGCTTCTTGGTCACAGCTGTTTGTCTACACCTGTGATCCCAGCAGCAGGTGCCCACTATTTCTTACCATAGGTATCCCCTGTATGCCCCTAATCCCTATATGAATGTAGCCACTTTTGTACAGCACAGGACACTGGATTGGTTACTCATAGACCAATAGGTTGTGCTTTACTTCCAGGTGATTGGGCACTGGTAATATCAATAGTGAGTATTAATGAGAGGGGTCGCTAGTGTTGGGCAAAGACTTGATTGGTATTCTATAAACTTATATCGCTATAGTAAAAGATAGCATTGCTGCCAAAACCGTGACCTATTGGTACAATACAATGTGCTAAATAAATTCTACAACTTCAATAAACAAAAGTTCAAAATGTCCTTTGGAACAGTTCGTAGGTTCTTCTATGTAATCTTCAATAACATAAATTGTGGAAGACCATCACTAGCTTGGAACATATTTAAAATCACCCAGAAGTGCTCAGTTAGATATCCACTCACCAGAAGACCAGAACCCCTTTAACCAGGTCTGGACCGCCCAAACTGTGCAAAACAACGTGCCTGTACATTGCGGCTTCTTCCGGGTCTGGGGCATACACCGCCATATTTGGACACAGTGGGTCTGGCAGACCCGATGTTCGCCGGCACCAGACAAACTCTTCTGAGAGAGGCAGAACGGTGGTCTGCCTACATAAACAAGGGAGGTCGCCGTGCTGTTAGAGGGGGAGATGGAGATCTTCCGTTTCTGCTAAGCAGGAACACAGATCTCTCTCTTTCCTCAGTAAAAACATCACCCACAAAGTTAGCAAACACTGCCTAGAAACACTTTTAACCCTTTGGTCGCCCCTGTTAACCCCTTCCCTGCCAGTGTCATTAGTACAGTGACATTGCATTTTTTTTTAGCACTGATCACTGTATTAGTGTCACTGGTCCCCAAAAAGTGTCGCTTAGTGTGAGATTTGTCCGCAGCAATGTCGCAGTCCCGCTAAAAATCGCTGATTTCCACCATTACAAGTAAAAATAAAAATGGCATAAAATTATTCCATAGCTTGTAGATGCAATAACTTTTGTGCAAACCAATCAATATACGCTTTATTGGGATTTTTTTTATCAAGAAATTCGATTTTTTTCTCTCTTTTTTTTGGACATATTTTATACAAGAAAGTAAAAAATTGTATTTTTTTCAAAATTTACGATTTTTTTTGTTTATAGTGCAAAAAATAAAAACCACATTTTATGTGGGTATGTTGCATGAGCATACAATTACCAGTTAAAGTAGCGCATTGCCAAACTGGAAAAAATGCTCTGGTCAGGAAGGGGGTGAAACCTTCTGGAGCTGAAGTGGTTAACTAACAAGAAAGTCAAAAAGCGCCTGTGTGGTTGGGTCTTTGATCTTGATTGGCACCTCTCGGAAGTTAGTCAAGAATCTCTCCTCCTCTCCACCATAACACCACATTAAAGCAAGAAAAAGGGGAGCCTATAGAGCCAATAGTGTGAGTGGCCCTCTAACTGAGCACGTCTGGGTGATTTTACCACTTCAGACCCAGAAGGATTTACCCCCTTAATGACCAGGCCATTTTTTGAGATACAGCACTGTGTCTCTTTATTTGACAATTGAGCAGTTGTGCGACGTTGTACACAAACAAAATGTATGTCCTTTTTCCAGTGCTGGGACAAGGTCATCCAGCGCCCAGGGCAAAGATGCCAAGCTACGCCCCCCCTTTCCCTTAGGGTTGGGGTCAGGGTGCCCCCTACCCTTGCAATAAACCATTGCGCCAGGGGCAGCCGCCCCTCCTGCCCACCCCTTGTCCCGGCCCTGCCTTTTCCCCCCACAAATAGAGCTTTCTTTTGGTGGTATTTGATCACCTCTGCGGTTTTTGTTTTGTGCTATAAATAAAAAAAAAACTGACAATTTTGAAAAAAATAAAAAATTTTTTTTTTACTTTTTGCTATAATAAATATCCAAAAAAAACAAAATAAAAGAAAAACAAAATGTCTTCATCAGTTTAGGCCAATATGTATTCTTCTACATTATTATTATTGGTAAAAAAAAAACGTATATTGATTGGTTGCGCAAAAGTTCTAGCATCTACAAAACAGGAATATATTCATGGCATTTTCATTATTTAAATATTTTTTTTTTTTTTTTAGTAATGGCAGTGCTCAGCAATTTTTAGCCTGCAACATTGCGGCGGACAGATCGGACACTTTTTTTGGGACCGGTGACATTTATAAAAAAGAAACTGGTTACTGTATAAATGACACTAGCAGAGAGGGGGTTAACACTAGGTGACGAACAAGGGGTTAAATGTGTTCCCTGGGAGGTTATTATAACTGTGGGGGGGGGGGGGGGGGGAGTGGGCTGACTGGAGGAGGAGAGAGATCACTGTTCCTAATCACTAGGAACAGACAGACAATCTCTCTCTACTCCCCTATCAGAACGGGGATCTGTTTGTTTACATTGAGAGATCCCCGTTCTGGCTCTGTGGACATCGCAGCCACCAGCCACACACATCGCTTCCGATGACGCGCCTGCTATTGCTATTAAAGGGACTGCCGTACTGGTACGGTGATTCCAGCAACCGAGCCAACCTGCCCCAGTATAACTGCGGAAGTCGGTCGGCAAGCGGTTAAATATGTTCCAAGCTAGTGATGAAGATTTAACATAGAATAACCTATGAACTGTTCCAAAGGACATTTTGTTTATTGAAGTTGTAGAATTTATTTAGCACATTGTAATGTACCAATATGTCATGGTTTTAGCATCAATGTTAACTTCCACTATAGCAGGGGTAGTAAATTTAAATTGAAGGAGGTCCATTTGCTAAAAAAAAATTCCGGCTGAGGTCCGAATCAAGAAGTCTCTGCCATGAAAGATTGTATGCATCTTTTCTTTTTGTGGTGCAAGCTGTGCTCTCTGGCGCTCTTCTTATGCCCTGTACACACGTTCGGATATTCCGACGTCAAAATCTGTTGGATTTTTCCTGACGGATTTTGGCCCAAACTTGTCTTGCATACACACGGTTGCACAAAGTTGTCTGAAAATCCGATCGTTCAGAACGAGGCGACATAAAAGTAGTATGTTGGGACTATAAACGGGCCATTAGACAATAGCTTTCATCTCGTAATTTATTCTGAGCATGCGTGACACTTTGTGCGTTGGATTTGTCTACACACGATCGGAATGTAAACGATCGGATTTTGTTGTTGGAAAATTTTAGATCCAGTTTTCAAACTTTGTGTGTCGGAAATTCTGACGGAAAAAGTCTCATGGAGCCCACACCCGATTGTTTTTTTTCCCCGACAACACAATCCGATCTCACATTTTCCGTCAGAAAGTCTGTGTGTACAGGGCATAACTGTTTACTCCACACACTCTGGTAATACTCTAAGTGTAAATGTCCCCTCAATAGTTTTCCCCCTTATAGCAGGTGCCCCTACCAGAATAATTCATTACATTGGGTGCCTCCATTAGACTACCCCCCATAAATCAGCTGCCACCATCAGAGGACCCCCTTATATCGAGTGTCCCCATCAGAGTGCCCCCTTACATCAGGTATTCTCATCAGAATGCCCACTTACATGAAGTTTCTTCATCAGTAGGCACACTTACCTCTGGTTTCTTGATCAGTAAGGCCCACATTAGGTGCTGTCAGAGTGCCCCTTTACATCAGGTGTCCCCATCAGAGTGCGCCTTTACATTAGGTGTCCCCCTCAGAGTGCCCCCTTACAGCAGGTGTTCCCATCAGAGTGCCCCCTTAACATAATATGTGCCCATCAGTTGCCCCTATTTTATGTTAAGGGACACTCTGATGGGTAAATTTATCTTAAGAGGCATGATGATGGGCACATTTTGTTGTGCCCCTTAACAAAATGTACGCATCAGGGTTCTAGCAACCAGGGGCAGGGTGCATACAAGACAGTGTCCCAGCAACCACAGGCGGGGGGCACAAACATAATGTCACTGTCCCAGTAAAAGAGTGCTGAAATGCGGCAACACACTAGCGGCCTGATGATCCGGACAGGAGCGTCACTCGGTCCGTGTTCCAATCACTGGCTGCCATTTCATGACGGCTGCAATATAGCGATATAAGTTTATAGCATACCACTCAAGTCTTTGCCCACCACTAGTGCCCCTTCACATTCATACTCAATCATAGGTAGGTCATCTACACTATTGGGGAGCAGCTTTTAATCACATTTTTTGGTAATTGGTCTAAACCTATAGGGTGCGAGTTACCCCCAAATATTGTTTTGCACTGGTAATATCTAAACTGAAACTTTTGCCTGCATAAGCCCTCCCAGAATGCCTATAGTTGTTTGTTATTTTTGCTGGTATCTTTAGGCGATGTACATGTATTCTCTCTGCTCTCTTTCTACTGGAAAGTTTTTGCTCCTCTAGCAAGGGCCTTTCACAGCAGCAATTATCTGGATCAGTTGCCTCTCAGCCTTCTGTGCTCACCTTGGAGTAGCATAGGAGAGGCCTTTTAGTGACCCAGTACAGTGGAGCCCAAATTCTGAAGACCCCTGTGGTAGTAATCCTGACCAGAATGGAGGCAATGATTTAGCTGAGTTCCAAGGACTGGTACTCCTACTACATGGGTCCCAAAGGGTTGTACCCCTTGCCATTGGGCAATGGGGAGCAGTGCCTAAGCAGTGGTTTTAGCTGGCCATGGGCTCCCTTCCGCAGCTGAAGAAGGTGAGTGGCAAGGAAGGTGCCCTTTTTTGTTAGACTTTTGGTCATTTCGCGTTCTTCCCTTTCATTGCCAGTGCTTTTCTATTACAGATTTGCATGCTTGTCTCCAGACTGTACCATGCAAGCACAAACCATCTTGCAGGAGGACACTTATGCGGTGTACACACGGCCGGACTTTTCAACAGCAAAGGTCCAACGAAAATGAATCCGTCGGCAATTCGACCGTGTGTGGGCTTCATCTGACCTTCGCTGTCGAAAAATCAGACGCACTTTAGATTTAGAACATGTTTCAGATCTTTCCGATGGACTCGAGTCCGGTCGAAAAATCCGTTTGTCTGTATGCTAGTCCAACGGATGAAAACCGACGCTAGGGCAGCTATTGGCTACTGGCTATGAACTTCCTTATTCTAGTCCTGTCGTACGTCATCACGGTCAAATCCGTCAGACTTTGGTGTTATTGTGTGTGAGCAAGTCCGTTCGTTCGCAAAGTCCATCGGAAGTCCGCCGAAAGTCCTGTCGGAAAGACCATCGGACCTAGTCTGTCAAAGTCCGGCCATGTGTACACGGCCTAAGGATAATTTCCTCCATATACAAGCAGCACAGAGTGTCCTTCTGCTTCTAAGCGCTAACCTCCATTTTGGACGAACACCACAAGGCTTTCCTCTCCAGTATTGCTTGGGGTTAGGTCATACCTACTCTTGGAGAACACATTTGGTAGCACATGGCGTACCCATAGACACAAGAGGGTGGGTTCTGCAGGCTCAGCTGGTACCCCAGTGGCTACTGGCAAAGGTGATGGCGAATCTCTTAGTGAACTCTGCCAGCATAAGTCCTCTGTCTGACTTATACGCAGTCTGGCAGCATCAAGGTCTCCCTTAGGTTGGGTTCACACGTGTGGTGCGAATTGAAGCTCAGTTTTCCCAGCTAATTGAAAAAGTAGTTGTTCAGCATTTCACGTCAGTGTTTGATCAGGATCAGGTCAGGATTGCATCAGTATCAGGTCAGGATTTTATCCTGTTCACGACGATAATATGCTTGTAATTCGCACCGCAATGCCCAGAAAACGCAAGTTTTTTGGGCAATGTGGGGTGCAAATGCAACGCGCATATGTGAACCAGCCTCATTGAAATGAACTTATTTTAAAATGTAAGCCGCAACCAATTGGCACAGGTGTGAACCCAGCCTTACTCCATCAGGGATGCTTTTTGCTGCTTCTTTTGTTTCTAAGGAGGAATTTTCATCTGCCAATAACCAATAAGTCCAATATCATGGAACAGGAGGCAGACAGTCGGAAAGATATGAGCAGCAAATGGTCCTGGTTGCCCCCAAGTGGGGGGAACAGTTGATGGCCTGTGTGCCCCCAACCAGGATATCCCTGCCATGTGGGTCCCTGAAATTGTTTCCAAAGACTACAAGCTGGAGTTTTACGCTCCTTGCCTTCGTGTTAATACAAATGACTTCTGTTTCCAGCAGAATTTTTTTTACCGTAAAATCAGTTTCTCTGAGTTCATTGACGGACACAGCCTTCTTTATTCAGAACGGTAGGGTTATATCATCTCTGCAGGAGTAGGACTAGGCAGAACAAAAGAACAACCCCTGGCTATGCCCATGGGCTGTCCTCTGTCAGTATATAACCCCCTCCTTGCTCTAGGTATTCAGTTTAGTAGCAAGCAGTAATAGAAGTGGGGACACATGTGGGGGTGGCGTTTCTGCACCTGAAAAGTCCTGGAGCATCTTCAAAAGTTTTTTTCCCCATTGCAGATCAGAGCATTCGGCAAGTATGCACTCATCCACACTTGGGTACACATATTTATTAACATTTGCGAGTGCCACATTTTCATAATTTTAAGCACCACTGAAGAGACCTTAGAAGTTCAGCAACCTGGGGAACTATGGTCAAGATGCTGCAGTGCCTAGATCATAGGTCCGGAAATGCAGCAAGGGCAGGGGAATTCTCAAATGGGTACCTCACAGCAAGCGTTTTTTTTTTTTTTTTTAGAAACGCAAATTCACTCTAAACCTTCCCAGTCTTAAAGGACAATATTGTGACGATAATAGGGAAAAGGGAACACGTTTGCTGCGCAAGATGGCTTATGAAGTATCGGCTCTCCGCTGCAGCCACCGCTGCATCCCCATCTTGAAAGGTACCTGCACTGATGTAATAAGTGCAATAACCAGGGCTTTTTCACTCCCTACCCTACCATTCTGAAGAAGGCTGTGTCTGTCAATGAAAGAACGAGAAACAACCCTGTTCATTGCACTAAAGCAGCAACTTTGGAAAGAGGTCATTACTCCTGTTCTGGAGCAGGAGAGATTCTGGGAGTTTTATTCTAACCCGTTTAATGTTCCTCAGAGCCAGATAGGAGACAAAGGGGGGGAGGGGAGGGCAGGGGTGCCATATAATAGGCTATATGCCTAAGCGCCACCCCAAAAAACACAGGCGGAGGAGGCCACCAACTGGAACACCCCCCCCGTCCGAGCTCCACATATGGGATGTCGACCGAGGCCCCTCACAGGGGGCACAGAACAAAGGGCCCTTTACACGGGGCACAAAACAGAGTCCCTCACAAGGGGCAAAAACCAGGGCCCCTCATGGGGGGGGGGCAAATACCAGGTGCCCTCACCGGGGGCAAATACAGGGGCGCCAATCTAGGAGGCCACAGATGCCACGGCCCAATAGGTACAAAAATGCTGCCTAATAGGCCGCAAAAGCCACCGGCTAAATTTTGGCCACCCGCCGCGAGCGAGTAGCCCATGGTAGGACCGGTAAGCCGGTCGGTATGCCACGGCCTAAACTTTCAGACCTCTAAGCCGACAGGCTGAAAATCCACGGCACAAATTTTTGGCGGTGGGCCGCAAAGCCACAAGAGCAGCCCTCCGCCTGGGAGGCTGCAAAGCCACAGCCTAAATTACGGCAAACACTCACCTCCCAAGCCCAACCCTAGATGACCCCCCCCCCCCCCCAGTAACAACCCCAAGGTGGAAAAGGGGCCAGTGTCCCAAAGCCCCTAGGCCGGGACCCTGGGCCTCACCCGGGATAGAAGGGGGAGGAGGAAGGGGGTGGAGAACCCCGGAGGGACCGACCACCCCAGGGAGTACCCGCGCCCCACTCCAGGGAAGGAGAGGAGGGGACCCTTTACTTACCTTTCCAGTGAAAAAGACAGATCCTCCTCCCTGTCAGCCATGAGGAACACTCTGCCGAGACCCGGTCGTATGCGACCTTGCAAGACGTTTAACTCGCAGGGCCAGCCCCGTCCAGCGGGGCTATGTCTTGGCCGACCTAGCGCATAGCTGTGGTCTGTGCGCACTCGCTGGCCAGACTGGGGTGACCACTCGATCAAGCGTCTAGCCCAGCAGTTGATTGTAATCTCACCAGAAAAAATATCCAGGAAAAATAAAAAAAATAAATTCCCAGGACTAGATTCCAGCAGGCAACTAGATCCTTACACCTGACTAGGCAGAAAAAAAAAACTGAATACCTAGAGCAGGGAGGGGGTTATATACTGATGGAGGACAGCCCATGGGTGTAGCCAAGGGTTTTTTTTTGTTCTGCCTAGTCCTCCTCCTGCGAAGATGATATAACCCTACCATTCTGAAGAAGGCTGTGTCTGTCAATGAACGAATGAGAAACAACCCTGTTTATTGCACTAAAGCAGCAACTTTGGAAAGAGGTCATTACCCCTGTTCTGGAGCAGGAGAGATTCTGGGAGTTTTATTCTAACCCGTTTACTGTTCTCAAACCAAATGGAGGGGCATGTCCCCTTCTGGATTGAAAGCCTCTAAAAAAAATCCTCCTCATGCAAAAGCTGAAGTAGTCAGCTTTCAATTTGTCCACTCCTAGAATGTAGACTGCAGTGCAGAGATCAGTGAATAATGAATTTGAGAGATTATCTGGCTTGCTTCCTTCCTTCCTTCAAGGCTGCATGACTCCTGATGCCCCCTTGGTAGTTGATATAGGCCAGTCCCGTGGCATTGTCTGACTGCACCCTGATTGGGCATCTCCACAAAAGGAAGATCCAATGTTGCAGAGCCATACTTATTGTTCTGCGTTCCAGATGCCCCTGATGCCCCCTTGGTAGCGGATGTAGGCCAGTGCCGTGGCATTATCTGACTGCACCCTGATTGGTTATCTCCACAAAAAGGAAGGTCCAATGTTGCAGAGCCATACTTATTTCCTGCGTTCTGAAAGACTTCTCTACTGTTAAAACTAGAGATTGTCCAAGTTAGGGAATTCCTTGCTTAGCTGGACAGAAGCATGTTTTTTTTTACCAGGTTAATAAGAAATGTGTTGGACAGGTCTCAAATGAAATTAGGTGAATGGCACATCCTTGAAGGAAGCTACATGGGGCCTGGACCTATCATAGACAATCTCATTATGAGATGCCCCTTCTCAAATCTCAAGTGTGGGCAGAGAGAATTTTCTTTTCTGGAAGGAAAATCTTTGCCCGAATTGTGTCCAGGACCAGCCTCAAGTATTTTAGATGAAGAGGAGGCTGGAGAGCAGATTTTGTTTTTAAAATGATCACCCAACCCAAAGGCCTGGAACATCTGAATTGTCTTTTGAACATTGGCAGACAGCTGGAAGGCAAAAGGAATCCTTCATCCTGTGACCTGGATGATGATTATTTCTTAGAAGGGCCAGAGGAGATGCTAGGTCCTTTCTCAATACTCCGGGAGCAGAAGATAGCTGAAAAGAAATGCTGTGAAGAAAGAAAGCTTTCAAAAATATATTGTTTAAATAGTTTTTTCTATATCTATCTATCTCTATATCTATCTATCTCTATATCTATCTATCTCTATATCTATCTATCTATCTCTATATCTATCTATCTCTATATCTATCTATCTATCTCTATATCTACACATACATACATACATACATACACACATACATACATACATACAGTAGCTCCCAAAAGTGAGTACAGCCCCCACATTTTTTAAAATATTTTATTATATTTTTCATGTGACAACACTGAAGAAATTACACTTTGCAACAATGTAAAGTAGTGAGTGTACAGCTTGTATGACAGTGTAAATTTGCTGTCCCCTCAAAATAACATGACACAGCCATTAATGTCTAAACTGCTGGCAACAAAAGTGAGTACACCTCTAAGTGAAAATGTCCAAATTGGGCCCAAAGTGTCAATATTTTGAGTGACCATCATTATTTTCCAGCACTGCCTTAACCGTCTTGGACATGGAGTTCCTCAGAGCTTCACAGGTTGCCACTGGAGTCCTCTTCCTCTCCTCCATGATGACATCACAGAGCTGCTGGATGTTCGAGACCTTGCGTTCCTCCACCTTCCATTTGAGAATGCCCCACAGATGCTCAATAGGGTTTAGGTCTGGAGACATGCTTGGCTAGTCCATCACCTTTACCCTCAGCTTCTTTAGCAAGGCAGTGGTGGTCTTGGTGAGGTGTTTGGGGTCATTATGTTGCAATACTGCCTTGCAGCCCAGTCTCCAAAGGGAGGGGGATCATGCTCTGCTTCAGTATTTCACAGTACATGCTGGCATTCATGGTTCCCTTAAAGAACTGTAGCGCCCCAGTGCCGGGAGCACTCATGCAGCCCCAGACCATGACACTCCCACCACCGTGCTTGACTGTAGGCAAGACACACCGTCTTTGTACTCCCTCACCTGGTTGCCACCACACATGCTTGGCATCATCTGAACAAAATAAGTTTATCTTGGTCTCATCAGATCACAGGACATGGCTTCTGTAATCCATGTCCTTAGTCTGCTTGTCTTCAGCAAACTGTTAGCAGCTTTCTTGTGCATCATCTTTAGAGGAAGCTTCCTTCTGGGATGATAGCCATGCAGACCAATTTGATGCAGTGTGCGGCATATGGTCTGAGCACTGACAGGCTACCCCCCCCCCCCCCCCAACTTCTGCAACAATGCTGACAGCACTCATACGTCTATTTCCCAAAGACAACCTCTGGATCGAACGGTGAGCATGTGCACTCAACTTCTTTGGTGGACCATGGCAAGGCCTGTTCTGAATGGAACCTGTCCTGTTAAACCGCTGTATGGTCTTGACCACTGTGCTTCAGCTCAGTTTTCAGGGTCTTGGTATCTTTATACAGAGCAACAATTCTTGTTTTTAGATCCTCAGAGTTCTTTTCCATGAGGTACCATGTTCAACTTCCAGTGACCAGTACGAGAGAGTGAGAACACCAAATTTAAACACACCTGCTCCTCATTCACACCTGAAATCTTGTAACCTGAACGAATCATATGACACTGGGAAGGAAAATGGCTAATTGGGCCCAATTTAGACATTTTCATGTAGGGGTGTACTCACTTTGGTTGCCAGTGGTTTAGACATTAATGGCTGAGTGTTGAGTTATTATTATTTTTTTGGGGGGGGGGGGGGCAGCAAATTTACACTGTTATACAAGTTGTACACTCACTACTTTACATTGTAGCAAAGTGTAATTTCTTCAATGTTGTCACTTGGAAAGATATAATAAAATATAGAATATTTAGAAAAATGTGAGGGGTGTACTCACTTTATATATATATATATATATATATATATATATATATATATACACACACACACACACACAACCTTTTTGTTACAGTGGGATAAGTTAATTGTTAGACATGGAAATCATTTTGATGGTTATACACTATGCACAAAAGTTTCTGTAACATTCATGTGAGCAATTGATTTCAACATGTTATTGAGGAGATTGCAGATCTTGCCTTTAATACCAAGTAGATATTTAACTTTTATTCATGTATTTAATTAAAGAGTGTATTTGCATTACCACAAACAGCCTCTCCCAATGACAGTATCTGTTACAAATCCCCGCTGAGGATAAAATACAGACGTGGGAAAAATATCAAGGAAAAAAATTCTTTAATAAGTTATAGATTCAAAAAGGTATAATAATGGAGGCCTTTCTTCCCCTCCCGTGAGGTATTTCACAAAGAGTTCCAGAATGGTAATGAGACAATAATAAAAAAATCAGAAAAATGTACACTGACTCAGCTGTTCATAAGGAGAGGACAGTTAAAGTTCAATGCAGAAGCCATCCATCCTTAGGTGAAGGTCTTGGCTACTCCATTCACATCAAGATGCAATACATTATTAGGATCCACTGCTACATGTTATGGCTCATTCTATATAAGCATAGCTGCTCCATATGTTCTCATAGCATTATAATTATTTCCTGGTATGGGAGGAACAGCCTACAACTAACCAGAAGTTGGCCTCAAGTGAAACTGAAGACTTTCCATACATGAGGAGGTAGGTGGGACTTTGAAAATAGTTACCGTATCTACCAGGAAACTGAAGAAACTCTCTGGCAAGTAAATGAGAGGTAGGTGGGATGTAAAAGCTAAACAGGGTATTCTGCAAGACAGGATAGTTGAAATGGTTTCTCCTCGATGAACGAAAAAGCTGAAAGCATCTCCCTCTTGGAAAGTTTTTGGATAGATGCAGGTTTACCACATCGAACAACTGTTCCTCGGGTCTCCACCTAAGCTTTTGTTTGTCAGGCACCTGGCTGATCTAATCGGCTTGCATACAAAACATGGTTATTCAGCATTTCTCACAAGAAGTCCAGCTCCAGTGCCTGATGTAGAGAGATGAGGTCATTGTGGTTTGTGATTCTCCAGAAAGGCATATTGTGCTGCAAGAAAAAAAATATACAAACTCAGAGACTGCCAAAATGATAGCCCAACTTTAACTGCACAAAAATGAAGTAAAAGAAAAATTTGCTGGTTGATGTGCAAGTAGACAAAACAAATAACTTATTGACTTTTTCTCCTATAGGAACACTTCAAAGGACAACTGTACTATTTATACACGTTGTACTTTAAGGGCATGCCTGCACCCCAGACTGCAACCCACTCACTCCTATACTTACTCCTGTCCCTGGTTAACTGATCTTCACGGTGTGGCCCAGTCCACAGCCATACTTACAAAGTCCTTTACCATTCATGCATATTCCCTATTCATTGCTGCCAGAGTGGTACTAATGGTGACCTTCAGCAGGCATTCAAAGTACAGCTCTTGACACAGACCATAATAGAACTATGGCAAACATGCTCAGGATGAAGATTGCTGGAACAGGTATAGGGAAATAAATACTGGGCCTGGTAGGGTTCCCTAAGGAGGGGAGGGCGTGTGCCATAAAGGACATATACCAAAGGAATTTTTCATTTTAATAATAATGCATAAAATCTGCAATATTGCAACTGTTAAGGTAATGGAAAAAAAATACCTTCATTACTATAATGCATCCATACCATTCTTGAAGGAAATTGCTAGCTCCTACACTTTTCAGATCTTCATACTACAACTTACACGAAATAACCTACTCTAAATAAGTAATCTCTCCACCTCAGAATAAATCTAAATTGGAGGTAGGTAGTTGGCTTGAGCTCAGATCTTCACGAAATACAGGGTCTACCTAATTTTGAACCCCGTACAGAAGTGCTCATGCATTTTACGAAACAAGGTCTGCGTCTTTTCTCATTACTGTGATCTGAGGCTTTACAATTATCTCTTCAACCTCTGTAGACAAGAAATCAGTCGCAAATTAAGTTAATCAGCTTTGAATCATATAAGGCTTTATCTGTATTGTAAATGTAGGTAGTAAGGGCGCTCTACTCTAATATTTTATATAACCCCAGGGAATAAAATACATGTGAAAAAAATTGGTGGAAAAAAAATAATAAAATAGAAAAAAATTAAATAGAAAAAAAAATTGGTGGGTGTATAAAAAAATAAATAATTATAATGAATGCACGATGTGAAAATGAATCAATAATCAGATGCTAATCTAAAAATTATACCATGTGCCAAATATATGTCCAAACGTGCAATAACTAAATAATAAAACAAATATATATATATATATATATAAAAAAACTTTGTCACAATTGTATACAGTGGTACAAATGCAAAGCAAAAGTTACTCCTCTACTTAGTGTCCATAATACACAAATTTAAAACATGTGAAAACATGTGAAAACAAGTCCATAGGTGCAAAGTGATAAGTGCAAATGATCCTTGGGGGGTAAAAAATCCGGTGCGATTTGGTGCAATTTCCATGCAATAAGCAGAATTCGCACTCACCAACTCCCCTGCCCCTGCAGGGGTAGAAGCGCCTTCACAGTATTAGCCACTGTGTAGCTGTTTGTTGATCCTGGTGTTCCGCTCTCTATTGGTCCCAGTGGTCTGTTTGCTGTCTCAGGGATGTAATACTCTCGTTGGGTGTAAAGAAAAAAGATCGCCCATAGCGTGATATTGTAACCAACGTTCAATATTTATTACTTAAAAAGAGAAAAACTACTCACAAGGATACAATATTCAGACCGCAATATATGTAAACACTGTCTCTTGAAGGGAGAGTCCATGTGTGTCCTAGGCCACGCCCTACGCGTTTCGTCATACAACATCCTCTCCGCTCCAGAGGACGTCGTATGACGTATGATGGACTTGTTTTCACATGTTTTAAATTTGTGTATTATGGACACTAAGTAGAGGAGTAACTTTTGCTTAGCATTTGTACCACTGTATACAATTGTGACAAACGTTTTTTCATATATATATATATATATATATATATATATATATATATATATATATATATATATATAATATATATATATATATATATATATATGTTATATTATTTAGTTATTGCATGTTTGGACATATATGTGGCACATGGTATAATTTTTAGATTAGCATCTGATTATTGATTTATTTTCACACCGTGCATTCATTATAATTATTTTCTATTTATTTTTTTATACACCCACCAATTTTTTTCTATTTTATTATTTTTTTCACCAATTTTTTCACATGTATTTTATTCCCTGGGGTTATATAAAATATTAGAGTAGAGTGCCCTTATTACCTACATTTACAATACAGATATACAGTTCCAACTTTTTGTTGTGAGCCTGAGGTAGTGGCAGCCCTCTTATTTACAGATCCTTTTTTCAGTTTATCCATAGCGCAACCCCCTTCTTTTTTGTCATATAAGGCTTTATGTCCTTGTTAGCTTGTTTTCAGATTTGTCAGCCCCATGTGGATGACAATGGACCCTCTTTTGCTCATGTGGCTGTATATAAAACTGTAATGTAAGCGCACTATATTGAAGGTATTGGACGTCAGTAGTTTGCGGTTTTAGTGACAATACAAATGTACATACACTGAACATTCACAAAAAATACATATATACTTTAATACAGACTTTAAAAAATGACAACGTTCTATGAAAATTCCTGAAGAACACAGACACAAGGTATCCCAAGGAAATACCTTCACATACTTCATTGCAAATACCTGTTTGGCAGCCATTTCTTCATCCCTACCATCTCCAATCACCACATAGGTAACTTTCTTGCCAAATCTTGTCACTATCCTTTCAAAGCAGCTCTCTTTTCCTGCAAGCAAAGGCCAATGTTATTTTACTATAGGTGTGGAGTGTACACAAATGCTGGCATCACTAACCAATAATTCATAAACAAAATACAGTGGTTAATCAGTCCATCAGCCTTGTTTCTAAATTTTATACACTTCGACATTATAGACAATTGTGCACTTACAGTCTATTAACAAGAAGGCCCTTTCCTGCTCCAGCGGGACTATGCTACTGTGCACAAAGTCAGGTCCAAAGACATGATTTGACAGGTTTGGTGTGGAGAAACTTGAATGGTCTGCACACAGCCCTGATTTTCAAAATGATTTAACACCTTTCAGATAATTAGGCAACTATGAGACAGATTTTCTCATTAAATATTCCTTTGGCTGAATGGATAAACACTTCCACAGACTCGCTCCAAAATCTTGTGGAAGTAGAGAATTTTTATGTGTAAAAGGCAACCCACTCCATATCTCCATGGTTTTGGAATGGGAAGACCAACCAGCTCCTATAGATGCGAGTGTGTCCACAACCTTTTGGCCTTACAATAAACTCATTAGTTCTTCATGTGAAAAGGCACTATTGTAAGTAGCAGCTCCAGTGTCAGCAATGTTTTAGGGTATCAGCTTAAAATCGTTAATACACAATTATTTTATAGTAGAAAAAAAAATGTGAGGGAGGGAGAACAAATTCAAACACAGGCTGAAAGTCATATCCTAAACACTATTTTACAATATTTACTAAATTATTTGTTCCACACTACGCAATCATCACTAACAAAACATGGCGTACTGTCATCATTATGGAACCAAGGTGTGAAACCAATCACATTGTAAACTGTATCACATTTATATGCTGCGGAACAAGACACACAGACAATAAGACCCACTTCTACCGGAGATCAGGACTCGGTCACTTTGTAATGTTACCTATTTTTGTGGCACTGTATATATTCTGTATTGGAAACACTTCTCCAAGCCCGTAGAGTAGAACTTTGGCCAGAGCTGGAACCAGTTGTGTTGTAGTTATTAACACGTTGACACAGTTTTTCCTAAAATGAAAACAGTGCAATATATAATTCTTTTTAAGAGTGAAGTAGAGAAATGCAACAAATAGCTAATCAGTAACTTCTACTATAAACATAGAAAAAGTGGCCTTTTTTTTCTCCCTTAAAGAGTGAACATCAAACATAGGGAACCAACATGATTAAAAGCTTAAAATGTAATTTGTTTTTCTTTTTGTACAGCCATATTGGTCCAGCCCGGATCAATGTAAGTATGCACGTGCCATACCTGTAGTATTCCTATGAAACTTAAAATGATCCTGTCTTCTGGGTGGATGAGGTAGCAAATGCAAGGCGATCTGTGAATGGCGCTTGTGTTGAGCGGGAACCCCAGTAGTTACTATGCAGCAGGGCAGCTTTTCAGCACAAGTCCTGGAGGACAGCAAGGATCACTGTAGTAGCAGTGGCTACTAAGAGGTTTTCTGCTTCCACAAGGATTGGCCAGGTATGGAATACTTGCATTGGTCCAAGCTAAGCCAGTATAACTATCCAAAAAATCCATCCATGAGGATTTCAGCTTTAACTATAAAATAAAGTAAATTTAGTATAGAAAGCATGAACCAATCCCCCCCCCCCCCCCCACACACACACACACAGACACACACACAGACAGACACACACACACAGACAGACACACACACACAGACAGACACACACACACACACACACACACACACGCCCCGAAATAAAAAATAAAATAAAAAATTGTTGACACCCTACTGACTGGTCAGAGAATTGTTCCATGATACAAATCTACTTTATTGATAGCGCCACATACAGGCTTTTGACTTTGTCTTTCTATTCTGGACCCATTGAATCAGTTTGTTGAATTGTAGCACTGAATCTTGATATATCAGCTAAAAGCATGGTATATACTGTATATGTACATGTTCAACCTATCCTTTGTTCAATAAAAAACATTGAAAAAAAACACAAAACGTGTTTCTGGTTACCTGGCCTGGATGAGTTGTAAACACTTCACAGCAGTGCCTAACCAGCCATCTGTCAATGTCTCTATATCATCTCTAAGTCTCTGGAGAGAGTCACGCCTCTGTGGGCTGAGTAATCCTGTGACAGAAATCAAATTTTTTTTAAATGCTTTGAATAAATCCCCAAATAAAGTGGTCTGTGATAAACCAAACACTTGCACAATGTGTAAATATGCTCTCCTCTAAGCAGCATCTAAAATGACAGCATGGTTTAAAAGATTCTATTTCACAGTGTTCAAGGATTAAATTCCCCAGTAAAGCACGACAAATCTTTTCAGCAATATAACGCATTAGGTACACATAGGGGCCTATTTACTAAAACTGGAGAGTGCAAAATCTGGTGCAGCTCTGCAGAGAAACAAATTAGCCTCCATTTTTTTTTTTTTAATCAAAGCTTTTTTAAACAAGCTGTATTAAGATGCTGACAGTCTTCCACGCACAACTGTACCAGATTTTGTACTCTACAGTTTTGGTAAATAAACCCCACATTCTACTACTACTACAAGTAACCTACTTTTCTACTAAAAACTGTTCATCTACTCTCCATGAAAGATTATTAAATATTTTACCATCTCCCAAGAAAAATAGGATTTTTCATAACAGCTTACCTGTAAAATCCTTGGAGTACATCACAGGACATAGAGCCTCAGTATTTACTTATAGGCACCATTAGGCGATGGACACTGGCACACCCTAGACAGGAAGTTTAGCCCCCTATATAACCCCTCCCCTAACTGGGAGTTTTGTAGCAAAGAAATACGTGTGTAATACATATCCCCAAAAAAGAGGGGCGGGAGCTCTGTGTCCTGTGATGTACTCCAAGAAAAGGATTTTACAGGTAAGCTGTTATAAAAAATCCTATTTTCTTTATTGTACATCGCAGGACACAGAGCCTCGGTATTTACTGATGCGATGTCCCAGAGCAATGCCACATGAGGGGAGGGGACACAAAAGTAGGGAGCAATCAGACGTGAGAACCTTGTACTGCAGCCTGCAGCACACTGCGCCTGAAGGCGATATTCTCATGCCTTTTCACATCCACCTGATAGAATCTGGTGAATGTATGGACTGAAGGCCAAGTTGCGGCCTTACAGATCTGAGCCATGGAGGCCTGGTGATGCACTGCCCATGAAGTGCTTACAGCCCTGGTGGAGTGCGCTTTGATTTGAAAAGGTGGAACTTTCCCCTTTAAACCATAAACGTGAAAAATTACCTGTCGAATACATTTAGCAATGGTGGATTTCAACGCTGCCTGTCCTATCTTAGGACCCTCAGGCAACACGAACAAAACATCCATTTTGCGAACCTGAGCGGTCGCTTCCAAATAGGCTTTGACCACTCTCACTATATCCAGAGAATATAGTGACTTCTCTTCCTTAGAACAGGGATCTAGAAAGAATGAAGGCAGAACAATAGCCTGGTTTAGGTGAAAATTTTAAACCACCTTCGGAAGAAAACTAGGATGAGGACGTAATACTACTCTATCCTTATGAACAATTAAATATGGCTCTTTACAAGAGAGCTGCCAATTCTGATATCCTTCTCACAGAAGAAATGGCTAAAAGAAAAATTAGCTTCCTTTGTCTAAAGGACCAAAGGAATATGTTGTATCGGCTCAAAAGGCTGTTTCTGTAATGCCGACAGAACTAAATTCAAGTCCCAGGAGTTCAGGGGTGCTCTAAACGGTGGATTAAGCCTCGTTACCCCCTGTACAAAGCTTCGGACCAAAGAATGCGCAGCAAGCGGATGTTGAAACAATACTGACTGAGACCTGGCCCTTGATAGTACTCAAGGCCAGCTTCATCTCTAACACCGTTTGCAGAAAAGCAAGGATTCTCCCTATGACATACTTTCTGGGATGCCAACCCCTGGATTCACACCATGAGACATATGCCTTCCAGATTCTATAATAAATTACTCTGGAAGCTGGCTTACTTGCATTAATCAAGGTAGAAATGACTGGACCTGAAAAGCCCACGACTCATCAGAATGTGGGTTTCAATAGCCAAACCGTTAAATTTAGCATTTGTAAAGTAGAATGGAACACTGGTCCCTGCGATAGCAGGTCTGGACATGGTGGACCCTACCGCCATCTTCACTATTTCTGCATACCAAGATCTTCTGGGCCACTAGAAGCACAGACTTCTTTTCCTGCTTGATCCTGCAAAGAAGTCGTGGTAGCAGCAGAATGGGAGGGAATGCATAAATCAGTGAGAACTGATGCCATGGAGTCACCAACGCATCTGTCCCGCATGCAAGTGGATCTCTTGTTCTTGACACAAAGTTGTCGATCTTGTTGTTGAACATGGACGCAAATAGATCTACATCCGGGATCCCCCATCTTTGACATATGGCCAGGAAGATGTCGGGGGGGGGGGGGGGAAGAGACCATTCCCCTGGGAACAACTGCTGGCAACTTAAGTAGTCCACCTGCCAGTCCTCTACCCCTGGAATGAAGATTGCTGATATGCACGGCACATGCTTTTCTGCCCAGATTAGGATCTGGTTTACCTATTTCTGTGCTGCACAACTCCTGGTGCCCCCTTGGTGATTGATATAAACCATTGCTGTGGCATTGTTGGATTGGACCCTGACAGGACAACCTTGCAACCTGAATGTCCAGGTTTTTAGGGCCAGGTACGCCGCACTTATCTCCAGAATATTGATGGGTAAGGTCTTCTCGATCCTGGGTGAATTCCCTTGGACAGTTGCCTCTTTCAGTACAGCTCCCAAACCCGAAAGGCTGGCATCTGTTGTTGCCACCTTCAAGGTGACTGGTAGAAAGGGATTTCCCTTT
Organism: Lithobates pipiens; assembly: GCF_037356315.1. Lineage (NCBI taxonomy): Eukaryota > Metazoa > Chordata > Amphibia > Anura > Ranidae > Lithobates > Lithobates pipiens. The sequence continues at coordinate 208,266,852 of NW_027507748.1, forward strand.
CCGCAGATTCTCGGGTACCAACCACCAAATGAAGCCCCGACGCACTATTGGAGATGAGCGCAGTGGAAAATTTAGTGCCTGGACCTTCTTGTTCCAGGCAGATAGGATACGGTCTTGCAACAGTCTTGAATGAAACTAAGCATAGGGAACCACTTGGAACGATGCCACCATCTTTCCCAACAATCTCATACAAAGGCGAATAGAAGGGCTTTTCTTTGCCCTTCTTAGCTGAACCAGCTCCTTTAATGCACTGATTTTTGCCTGGGGTAAAAACACCCTTTTTTGGGTTGTATCTATGATTAGACTCTAGTACTTTAGTCTTCTTACTGGTTTTAAAGAAGACTTCTCTAGTTTGAGAACCCAACCTAGATATTCCAGGTAGTTGGCTGTGGTGACCAAGCCTTGGTCTAAACGGGCTACCGACCGGTCTATTAAGAGCAGGTCATCTAGGTACGCTATAACCGTTATACCGAGGGCCCTTAATCTGGCTAGAGGAGGAGCCAGGGCCTTTATGAACACCTGAGGTGCAGTAGATATACCGAAAGGCAGAGCTACAAACTGGAAATTATGTTTTTCCACTTTGAAACACAGATATTTCTGATGGGCGGGGAAAACAGGTACATGCAGGTAAGCATCTTTGATGTCTATTGATGCCAGAAGTTCTCCTCCTTATAGGATGGAGACTACTGATCGAATTGATTCCATGCGAAAAAATCGAATCTTTAGGAACCGATTTAGATCCTTGAGATCCAGAATATGTCTGACATCTCCATTTGGCTTTGGCACCGTGAAAAGGTTTGAATAAAAGCCCTGCTCTTGCACGGGAAGTGCCATGATTACTTCTTGCGACAGAAGTCAATCCAACGCTTGGAAGACCAACTTCTTTTCCTCTGGGTCCTTGGGGACATTTGATCTGAGGAAACAAGGAGACGGGAATTCTCTGAACTCGTTTGTAACCTAGAGTTATTGTGGAGATCACCCATCTGTCCTGAAAATCCTCCTGCCAGACCCTTGAGAACTGTAGCAGTCTTCCCCTACTCTAATGAGCGGGGGTGCCCCTTCATAAAGAGGCTTTAGCGTTCTATCTTGTAGATTTACTCCCCAGGATTTCTTTTGTCCTTGGGGTTGACTCTGAGTTTTACCTCCTGAATCTGATGGCAGAGGCCGTTGCCCCAGGCACTGGAAAAAGAGTCCGTTTACTCCATTTAACTGGCAAAAAGGTACTTTTCCCACTTGATATCTTTTGTATATATTTGTCCAAGTCATCCCCAAACAGCCATTCACCGCGAAAAGGGAACCCCCCCAGGAGCTTAGGAGTTTCGGCTGACCAATTTTTCAGCCACAAGACTCTACGCATATGCACCAGCCCAAGCGTAAGACGAGAGGTCTGAAGGATAGAATCTCTGATTGCATCAACCGCGAAACACAAGGCTGGCAGCTCGGCTAATTCTTGGGCCTGCTGTTCAGGGAAAACCTTGAGCACCTGTTTCAAGTGATCTCTTAACGATTGGCATACCCCAATTGCCGGAACTGCAGGTTGAGCTACTTAACCTGCCAAGGCAAAAACATTTTTCAGCAGGAATTTCATCTTTTTATCAGTTGAATCCCTAAGCATTTGAGCGGTGTCAACCGGAAAATTTTGTTCACAGAGGAGATAGCGGCGACAATTGATGGAATATCCCACCTCTTTGTGAACTTTTCCTTCATAGGATAAAAAATTGAAAACTTTTTAGGAGGGAAATTTAAAGTTTTTTTTATCTGGGTGATGCCACTCAGAATAAATAAGCTTTTCCAGCATAAAATGAACAGGAAAAGCATGCGCAGCTTGAGGAGGCTTAAGTGAACCCAAACTGGATGTGGGTTTTTCAATCGGCTCAGTTACGGTAACTTAAATGTGGCACGGACCCTTTCAGTAAGAGATTGCACCAGCAACTTCTCAGGCTGTGAAGCCGAAGGAGGACCTTCCCCACTAGATTCTCCAGAAGAGGAGTCATCCTCATCCCCATCCCCATCTCCAGAGGGGGAATCATCTGCCCTTCCCCAGAGTACCTCTGTTTGAGGATCCCGGGTAGAAGGGGATCTACTGCAGTAATGTATACAGGGGCTGAAATGCCAGCAAAAGATGTAGCCCCTGACCCCGACGGCTCATCCTGACCAGCCTCTCTAGGTCCTTCAAGGGGAGATGGTGCTGCAGAGGGGGGGTCCTCATAGCCTGAGGGAGATCCCCCTTGAGCCCCTATTTCTAGGGGTACCTATACCTCTTCTGCCCATAGTGCCAAGCACAAATGCTGAGGTACAACCAGAAATGGACGTACTGCTGAGCAAATAGTCCAGCAACTACCGCTGCTATAAAGGCCCAGCCTGGTGCTAAGTAAATGCTGCCTGGGGATGCCTGTGTCAGCCAAACTCACATGCCCTCCACCTGCTCTGTGTCCCTCCTTGAGCTGTATACCAGCAAAGGAGTGCATCTTATAGCCCCATTTAGACCACCCCTTTTTCCAAGCACCCATACTGCCCCTCCCCTTGTCCTTTTTTAAACAAGCCCTGCTTTCTCGCCCGAGCCGAGGGTTCTGATCCTTATCGTATTGCTATGAAGGGGAGGCTGGGGCGGAGGAGAGAGGAGGGGAGGCTGGGGCGGAGGAGAGAGGAGGGGAGGCTGGGGCAGAGGAGAGAGGAGGGGAGGCTGGGGCAGAGGAGAGAGGAGGGGAGGCTGGGGCAGAGGAGAGAGGAGGGGAGGCTGGGGCAGAGGAGAGAGGAGGGGAGGCTGGGGCAGAGGAGAGAGGAGGGGAGGCTGGGGCAGAGGAGAGAGGAGGGGAGGCTGGGGCAGAGGAGAGAGGAGGGGAGGCTGGGGCAGAGGAGAGAGGAGGGGAGGCTGGGGCAGAGGAGAGAGGAGGGGAGGCTGGGGCAGAGGAGAGAGGAGGGGAGGCTGGGGCAGAGGAGAGAGGAGGGGAGGCTGGGGCAGAGGAGAGAGGAGGGGAGGCTGGGGCAGAGGAGAGAGGAGGGGAGGCTGGGGCAGAGGAGAGAGGAGGGGAGGCTGGGGGCGGAGGAGAGAGGAGGGGAGGCTGGGGGCGGAGGAGAGAGGAGGGGAGGCTGGGGGCGGAGGAGAGAGGAGGGGAGGCTGGGGGCGGAGGAGAGAGGAGGGGAGGCTGGGGGCGGAGGAGAGAGGAGGGGAGGCTGGGGGCGGAGGAGAGAGGAGGGGAGGCTGGGGGCGGAGGAGAGAGGAGGGGAGGCTGGGGGCGGAGGAGAGAGGAGGGGAGGCTGGGGGCGGAGGAGAGAGGAGGGGAGGCTGGGGGCGGAGGAGAGGGGAGGCTGGGGGCGGAGGAGAGAGGAGGGGAGGCTGGGGGCGGAGGAGAGAGGAGGGGAGGCTGGGTCGGAGGAGAGAGGAGGGGAGGCTGGGGCGGAGGAGAGAGGAGGGGAGGCTGGGGCGGAGGAGAGAGGAGGGGAGGCTGGGGCAGAGGAGAGAGGAGGGTATGTGGATGAAAAACCACTGTAATGGCGGCGGCAGGAGGCGGTGCGGGGTACCGTCAACTGGCCTATGCCCTATAGTTTGAAGAGAGCTGTGGGGAGACATTCTTTGGGAAGAAAAAAAACCCCATCACACATCCTACCTGGGGCATGGGCCCGGAGGAGAGTGCAGCACGAACACAGCAATGAAAATAACAAGTATGGAAAGGCACGTGCTCTTGACAGCCCCCCGGTGGCGACTTTAGGCATAGCAACATTACTTAAGGAGAAAAAAAAACATAAGAAACTAGAAAAATTCCTTAGGCATCTCTTACCTTATCCAGCTGCTGGTAGCAGACCCAATCTTCACCTCTCACGGTGGGCTTCGTTTGAAAAAACCTTCAGGGACTAGGGCCTCCTTAAAAAAGGGGGATCCTAGCTCTGGGCCTGTAAAGCACCCCGCCAAGTATATGGCTGAAAAAAACAAATACTGGATACCGGGGTCCAGCTTTCTAAAAAGAAAAACATTACTGGCAGAACCTAATTTTCTTCGGACACAAGGCCCGGGTACCATTTGATCCAGCCTAGAAAAGCATTCCAGCGGAGCTCAGCACAGCAGCTCTTTATATTGCTTTATTTATTTTCCATTTTATTTATAAATAGCATTTACATTTTCCAAATATCCAAACCATAGTTAGAATACATCATATTGGTTAAAAGATCTAAAAAAAAAAAAAAAAAAGACCTATTCTTATAGCTGCTATTCCGTTGTATCTTCTTTAACCACTTAAGGACCGCCGCATGTCAATGTACGTCATCAGAATGGCATGTACAGGCACAAGCACGTACATGTACGTGCTTGCCTTCCAGCGGGTGGGGGGTCCGTTTTGCTTCAGGAGCGATCTGGGATCAGGGGATGGCCGTTGGTTTCTGGCCATCCCCTCTCGATCGCTCCTGGCGAATGAGAAGCTTCCTCCCGCTGTGTATAGTAAACACAGGCAGGGAGGAAGTGATGTCATTCTCCTCAGGGCGGTCTTTTTGACCGGACTACGAGGAGAACACTGAAAGTAAGTGCACCAAACACTACACTAACATGTAGGCACACAAATCCCCCCCCGACCGCACAATTACCAGTTAAAGCAGTGCAGTGTGAAAATTGTAAAAAGACCTCTGGTCCTTAGGCTGACAATTGGTCTGGGGCTGAAGTGGTTAATATAAGCACCCCTCCCTAGCCTCAGTATACCACTTCGACTAAAATCATTTAATGTTAGCACTGAGTAAGCAGAAGAGTTGAAAAGGAAGAAAGAAAAAAAAAAAAAAAAAAAAGGGGGAAAAGTTTCTCATAGACAAAGAAACCTATTAAGTATCGAGGGGGGGAAGGGGAGGGAAGTCACCCCTCACTTTCTATAAAGGTAGCCCCAGGTTATTCAACCACTGTCCCCACATTCTCTTGAACTTGCTTTAGTTCCCTTGTCTAATGTAGAATGCGAGCCAGTTTTCTACCAAGGGGGGATTTTGTGCTTGCCAATATTGAGCGATCAATTTTCTCGCCTGAAATAGACATCTTAGCACTGCTTCAATAATATCGCGGTTTACATTACTCCCCTCTATTAGACCCAGTATACAAGTCTTAACCATCGCATCTATTCCAATATTGAAGATGTTGTTTAGATTATAAATAATCTCTACCCAGTACCGGAATAGTTTTGGGCATTTCCATATCATGTGAATAAAATCCCTAGTTGGGGCATTGGTCATTCTTCCGCCATCCCAATTTAACATTTTTTTTAGGAGCATACTCTATGAATCAAGAATAGATGGGATACCTTCTGTGAGGGGGAAATGGAAACCAGAGTCCCTTGGGTAAGGATCCGATCCCATTCTCCTGTAGTTAATGGCCCTACGTCTCTCTCCCAGCTCACCTTCCTTTTGATAGTGCCCTTGCGATCTGTTATTCTAACAGTCTATTCAGTCTATTATATAAGCAGGATATCAACCCTTTGGTTGAATCCCGATTTATCATATGTACCAATGGGGAGATCTGGGACCACTCGACAGTTTGGGATCTAAACTGGGTCTGGATCGCATGTCTAATTTGGAGATATTTATAGAATGATTTATTAGATATGTTCCTGTTTTAAATCTGAAAAAGTTTTCATGCTGGTGCCCACGTATAATTGGCATATTCGATTAATACCCTGGTTTTCCCATTGCTGGGATCTCGTTATTTTGCTTAGTTCTGGGTATTTTTTATTATTCCAAAGGGGTGCAAACTCTGATATTCCTTGGTAACCCAATATGGCCTTTGATGTCTGCCAAGTTTTCATAATTAATGTTATCGTTGGGGACCTCGAAATGAACGTTTCGGCCTCTAAGGCCTCGATCAAGGTTGTGTGTGCTGCAGCATTTGGAGACTAATTCTAGGTTGTCCCTTTTTCCAAATGAGGTCCTTTAACAGGGAGTCTTATTCTCTTAAACCATTTCTGGTTTATCCAAACTGGAGAATTGTGGAAAAGATATAGTAGCTGGGGCAACCTTATCTTACCTAGGCTGCAGTGTCCTGCAATAGACAATGGGAGTCGGCTCCATATATCACCCTTGTGTTTCAACTTGGATAAGAAGGGGCTACATTTTGGTTCAGATATGCGTTTATATCACTAGAAATCCAGATCCCCAGGTATTTTCGTTTATCCACGACTTTTAAATTAGGAACTTCCAACGGGATCTGGCAATCTAATGGATCTATCGGAAACAGGGTGGATTTGTCCCAATTAATAACTAAACCGGAGCGTCGACCAAACACTCCGATTATTCGTATCACAGTTTCTAGGGATGTTTGAACATCCCCAAGCAAAAAGAGGACATCATCCGCGAACAATGCTATCCTATCTTCTTCTAGGCCCCTCTGAAAACCCTGCATTTCCAAATTGGATCTAGCCATTATGGCCAACGGCTCCATCGCCAGGGCAAACAGTAAGGGAGACGGGACAACCCTGCCTCGTGCCTCTTTCCAATTGAAACTGGTCGGAGTATTCATTGTTAATTTTTAATTTAGCCTTGAGGTCAGTATAAAGTATCTTCACCCAGCTAATGAAGTTTGGCCCAAAGCCAAATCTCATAAGCACCTCCAGTAGGTATTCCCACTCAAGGCTACCAAAATCCTTGGCTGCATCAAGGGCCAACAAGGCCCTGGAGCTGCCATTATCCGCTGGGGTTTAGATATTCATAAAAACTCGTTGAATATTGATACTAGTGGATTTATTCGGTATAAATCCCGATTGGTCGGGATGGATGAGATTCTGCATAAATTTGTTTAACCGGGTTGCTAATATTTTGGCCAATATTTTTATATCTGCACATAGTAGTGATATCGGACGATATGAAGAGGGTTGCATATAATCTTTCCCTTCCTTGAATACAACAACAATAGTAGCTTCTAACATCGAGGCTGGGAGTCTCCCATTAGTTAGTGCCCAACACAGCGTCTTCAATAACTCAGAGAGGAGAACCTCACCATAGCGTTTGTACATCTCGATGGGCAGCCCATCCGCACCCGGTGACTTGTGATTTGGCATCTCAGCCACCGCCCTCCAGACCTCATCAACAGTGATTGGTGCATCCATAATAGTTTTGTCCTTTTCGGAGGGTGGGCATTCTTATTTTCTGGAAGAACTCCTCGATTTCCCCCCTGTCCATTCCCTTACGAGATTTATATAGCGATTCATAATATTCTCTGAATATATGCATTATATCAATAGGATCAAAGGAAATCCCTCCCTGTAGAGTTTTAACTATTGGGACCGTTGGGGGGGGAGTATTCGCTCTAACCAAAAGGGCAAGCATGCGACCCACTTTCTCCCCTTCTCCAAATTTAGACTGGGACTGGAATATACGCGTATTTTCTGCTTGTCTTGTTATAATCATTTTATAGGCTTGCTGTTTTTCCAGCCAGTCGTTCTGAGTATCTGGGGTTGGGTTACCAACAAACTGCCTCTCCGCCGTCATTGCTGAATTTTTGGCTATCCTTTCCTGTTCCCTAGATTTAGCCTTGATTCATGCTACTTGTTGTATAAGCAGGCCTCTCATATATGCTTTGAAAGACTTCCAGACCACTCCAACCGATGCCGTATCTGTATTGATACTTATGAATTCTTTTAGTTTGTTTATTAATTCATTGGGATTCTCCAGCACCTCTAACCAAGCAGGGTTGATTTTCCACTCTCTCGAGTGGGTCCTAGACCCTAGATTGATTGTCAACATCAAAGGGGAGTGGTCAGAAATTCCTCTTGGGCCATACTCTATATCTCTTACCAGGGGCAGGGCTTCTCCATTAGCGAAGGCCATATCTATTCTCGACAAAGTGAAACGGGTACTGGAAAAGCAAGAGTATTGCCTATTGAGTGGGTAACATGTACTCCAGATATCGCATAGCCCTGATTCTTTCAGAAAACAAGATAATCTACCCTCCCCCGATCCTGCAGGGGAATTTGTTAATGGGAATCTATCAGTAAGTCTATCCAAGACTTCATTAAAGTCCCCTACCACAAGAATAGGAACCCCAACCTTGTCTAGTGTAAATGCTAACAGTTGGTATAGGATCTCCAATTTGAATGGGGGGCGGGGGGGAATTATATAGATATTAGCTATCACATACGATCTGCTTGCGATATAGCAGTATAAGAAGGTATACCGACCCAAGGGGTCAATACAGCTCTGGGAGCAGGAGAATAGCACCCGGCTGCTGACCAATATGCTCACCCCTCTTGAATAAGGAGGAGTGCACCGAGTGATATTGTATTCAAAATTGCCGGTTCCGAAGTAAAGAAATTGTGTCAGCAGTCAGGTGTGTCTCCTGCAAGCAGAGCAATCCAGGCCCCTTCTCCTCCAGGGCTGAAAGGACCAAGGCCCTCTTAATTGAATTTCCCAAGCCCGTAACATTCCAGGAAATGACTCTTAACATTTTATCCTGCATGGCATCTCCTGAAGGTGATATATATAACAAAGAATGAAAAGCGATACCAATAAAAAAGAAAAACAGATGAAGACATACAATAACATCAGTAAACATGCATTGCACTCCCCTCCACCTTTGGCAATTGCCTTCACGTGTAAACGTTCCCTTCTCTTGAAGTGTCTTTCCCATCACAATTTGAATCGTTAAATGTGTCAATATGAAATGTCTGAGCTCTCCCATCCCTCCCTCCCAACCTACCCTCCCAATCACCCGTCCCACCCAAAAGCCTACCAATCCCCCACCCCCCCGCCCATCAGGGCTTCCCCTTAAGGGTGTATTCGTGACCTTCCCATACCCACTCCAACAATATAAGAATAAATAGTGAATATAATGAGGGGGAACATTGGCTCCCTTAAACTCATACTTACAAACATTCTCCCCTCACTCGTGTGATTCTATCAATTATTTTTTGTGCGATTTCAGAAAGAAAAAAAAAAGAAAAAAAAAGTTTCTCTCCCCCCCCCTTCCCTCCCGAAAAAGGAGAAATCTTTTCCTCTCCCGAAAGGGGAAGGGGAAAAAAAGGCAGGAAAGGGCAGCAAAAAAAAAAAGGGGGGGGGGAGCGCCAGAATAAGCTACATCATAGCCCCCTCGAAGGAACAATTTAAGTGTCCCAACTTCTCTAGTCTCTGTAGGGCTACAAGTCTTTCTTATTTTCCTCCAGCCATTTAGTTGCGTCGGGCCATTAGTAAAGAACAGTCTTGCCAAGCGCCATCGCCCTTAGGCGTGCAGGATACAGCAAAGCATATTTAGTATTGTATTTCATCAAACAGCGGTTAATTGGGATAAATTGAGCTCTGCGTTCTTGAAGTTCTGGCAAGAAATCGGGATAAAAGGAGACCTTGGCTTCCCTGAACCTAATGTCCCCATCTCCCTGGCCTTCTGGAGTATGAACACCTTATCGTTGTAATTAAGAAATTTTCATAATCAGCAGCCTAGCACATTCACCTGACCGTTGTGGTTTTACCGGGACTCGATGGGCTCTCTCGATTGCAAACAAAGCTGAAAACGAAGTAGCCCCAAATATATCCCTGAGCCACCCCTCGAGAAAGACTATTGGATTTGAGTCTTCGCTAAACTCCAGAAGGCCTATCACTCTAACATTGTTTCTATGACTCCTGTTCTCTATTTCATCATTTTTTTCAGCTTGCTTATTTATTATTTGTTTAAGCCCTATGATCTCTCACTTAGCTGGTCCCAGATCATCCTCAATAATGCTAACTTGCTCTTCTAAATCAGAAGCGCTTTGCACAATTTTGACAAGCTCGTTTCTCATGGAAATTAGTTCATCCTTGATAGATTTTAATTGGGTATCAAAACCAGAGATTGAGGCCTTACAGTCACAGATTGCGTTAATTACCTCTCTTAGTGTGGGCTCTCCCTCCATCGAATGAACATCAGGCATTTGAGACGATGCGCCAGTTACACCCAGATTTATAGGTATAGTGTCTGGTTTAATCCCCCCTGAACTCTTAGTACTCACGATTTTAGCAGCTGAAGGGGTAGATGGCTTTTTCTATCCACAGTGGGGTTCTTTAGCTCTTTAGGGTGCAGATTTGATGCCTGAGAGCTCCCTCTAGTTGGTGACAAGCTGGCTGGGTGAGCATATCGCTCCAATTTAGCGGCGGCCGAAGCCGCCAGCTGGTTGCTCTCGTCTTTAGCGGATCTGGTGACTTAACTCGCCTCCTGGGATAGATGTTCCTCTGGGAGCCTTTTTCTGGACATCTTTGCTTGCAGTTACAGTTTGTACTCCCCGCTAGCACAGCGCTTTCTATCACTGCTTATTAATCACACAGTCCCACAAAACCCTTCTTCTGGTGTCTAGGAAGAGTTGGCAAAGTAGATAGATGGGGGGGGGGGGGGGTTAAACTTACTGCGTTGGTTAGTCGCTGGTCCCTTTTCCCAGGGGATCAAACCCGCCAGCCAGTCCTACAATTGCAAAGGTCAAGTTACTGGTCTCCACGACGATGCACCGGTGTACCACGACAAGCAACTATGCCATAGAGATCAGACCTGGCTAGGGAGGGAGAGCGGCGTCATAGCTTCCAGGCTTCCCGCGAGATCACAGCGGAATCCTCTCCATCTCTCCCTGCATCCAGCGCGAGGCTCCGGAGCATCGAAGCGCACCGTCCATAGCAGGAGGGAGCCGAAAGAGTGGTCACACGTCCAGGAAGGACAAGGCGCCCAGGCAGGGGACCCAGAAAAGAGAAGAGCCTACAGTGGAAAAAAGCGCTCGGTCCACACAGCGCCCAGTTTGCACATCACAGCATGGTAAGCAGCGGAGGAGGGAGAGAAAGCACCTCACTCACACACTCAACTCGGCTCGCATCTGGTCACGACCCCCGTGCAGCACAGCACCTCTTTACTCGTGACCAACACCTAAGGCACTGGCGAAAAAACTGATGTACGACAAAGAAAGAGGGGTTTATCATTTTGTTTCTCCAAAACAGTAACACTAAGGCTGCATTCACACCTGAGCGTAGTGTTTTCAAGCGTTTTTTGCGGCGTTTTTTACCGCGATTTGCGGCGTTTTGCCGCAAATTTGTGCAGAGCAAAAGGTCACCAATGTTAAAAGAAAAACGCCCAAATCCGCCTGATTCGCGCGACAAAAAAGGGTCTGGAACTTGTTTGAGCTTCAGGCGACTTGGAGTGGAGATGTGAACCATCTCCATTGAGAATAATGGATTTTTTCCCCTCCAGCGTTTTGTAGCTTCAGGCGTCAAGCTACAAAACGCTCAGGTGTGAATGGGGTCTGACAGAGAGAGGAATTGGTTATAAGAGACCCTGAGAGGAGATGCATTCTAGTTTTGGGCAAGATGGGAGACAATTTAATTACCATGCATGAATATTTGCTACGCGTCAAAACCAGAACCAATTCAACATCAATTATTCACGACATGGACGCCACATGTGTTGGATATTCTTATTTAGAGGGGGGCACAGAAGCAATACTTGAGAAATGATCACATATTTGTGCCCTCTTGCTTGATTTCTGACTAAGGATGAATCGATTGTTTAGACCTGGGATCGTCAAACAGGCAATCGCGGGCTACTCGACCACCATCAAGTAGCTCGCGAAGTCGTCCCCCGGTTGCGACCCGTGTAAAGAGCTCATCCAATGCCAGTCTGCAGAGGCAGTCCCGGCCCCCCGCATATGTGCGGCATCACATTACATGTCAAACGAGAGGTGTCATATATATTGTACTCTGTCAATGTGGAGCCTTCTGTATAGGCAAAACGATCAGGCCATTGTGGAAGAGGATAAAGGACCACGTAGATATGAAAAATAAATAATCTCTTAATGTTTATGTATCTATTTTTCTAAGTGTTCATGAAGGTTTTTATTTGGCTAGCATGTGCTCTCTATTCACAACGATTGTAGGGTTCATATGCTTTTCAGTCTTGATCTGAGACGGTTTCTTTTTCCTTTGTTTAACTATATATGTGCGGGCAGTGTGGTGTCTGGTTTGCTTGTGAGCGAACAAGTCTGCAGATATCTATTCGCCTGTGGGGCACATGCGCCAACTAATCATCTGGCTACTGCAATATTCGCAGCAATCGTGGCCCCTTTCTGCTTTATGAGGCGCCGGGATGTGTCGGTGTTGTATTGTGCTGCTATGCACAGAGGGCACCTTGTTTGTTATAGGCATCTCATGTCTGTGCGCACGCATAAGTTAGATCCACAATCCCCACAATGCAGCTTGGATAGTATGATGCGTGTGCGTCTGTTGGCTTAGCGAACTCCTTTGGTAGTTTTTTTTTTTCCCTACAATCCCCATAATTCACTCTCACTATGATAACCGATTAGTGCGCATCATTTGATACAGGTGAGTTCCTACTATAAATTACCCACACTTGCAGCCCCAAGGTGTGCTCAGCATTGGGCTGTCTCCCAGGGGTATGCCTTCATTGTCTCCACAAAAATGTAAGTACTTTTATTTGGACACTATACCTACTTTATTTGGGCAGTCGACATGGTGGTTATTCCTTTGGTCTCGCTCACCATTGCAGACTTTTACCTTTAGTTTTTATATGCTGTTTGGCCATACTATGTGTCACCAGCATCTACTAAGCTTCATGTGGATGGAATTATGTCATCTATTGGCCATCCCCACTGATGGTAATATACTGAATGAGACGTCTTTCCTGCCCCTGCTATAAGCAACTATCAATTTTTGTTTGGTAGGTACTCTGTCTATACAACCAATTTGTGCTATTATGTATATATAATACACTGACGTTAGATGGCGGTTATTATTGGTCTTTTTATTTATTTTTCTTTTAGGTTATTACTCATCAGAATGTGCCACTTGCTGTCTACTCTATCACAGCGTGGTTGACCGCTCCATATATTTGGATCTGTCCTGGTTGCTATGACATTTGTACTTTAGGCACAGCTCATTTGAAGGTATTTTCACATCTTCTCTTTTTCTCCATCGTTTTTAATTATGCTTGCCTCCCTGCTTTCTGGATAGTTAAGCACATGCTTTTTAAATGTGACATACAATGCAAAGTTTATGTATATATGCCTTGTTTTGAATTTTAAGTCTGATGTATCTCATTTCAGATAGTGACATTTATTGTTGCTCTCTCTTGCTACATCTTTGAAACTTTTTCCGTGTCCTGAGGAAGGCTTTACGGCGAAACGCGTAGACGTGACGCACAAGGGCTCAATGTACAAATTATATAATTTCATATGATTTTTATATTGTTTTGAACACTGTTATGATATTGTATTTTCCAATAAAATAAATATTTTTTGTCTACTTTCCCATTTGCTTCCATGCCTTAAAAGTCCGACCTGTTGATATCTATTTGGTATCTTCTTTGTTAAACAATGCTTCCACTTCTGGGTATGCATGATGATGTTATAGGCTCTGACCCCATGTGGTTCGTCAGATCATGTGAATGTCAAGAGAAAAACTATGATGAAACATGTTGGAATGTAGTCTATGATGTCATCATGCACGCATACCCGGAAGTGAAGGAATTGGTTATTACACCGAGTTGTCAATCTGAAATTGATATGTTTGCATGTTTTTATACTGAGGTGCACCAGATGATGGTGCACGGGCCCCAAGTGTGTGTGTGTATTTGTTATTTATAAACAGTACTTTTAACTAAGCAGTAAGCCTGCTAAAAGTTTTATTTCTTTGATCTTATATACTGGAGTCTTTTTTACGAAGAGATGGATGGTTCCAACTTGACCTGAGGATTCTGAGAATAGGCACAGTGATAAGTCCTGGTGCCTGAAAGAAGTTATAAACCCCTTAAAGAGGAAGACACACAGATCTATTTTCCATATAGGTCCATTCTTCCAGGTAAGAGCATATGGTGTTAGGTGGTGGAAGTCACTATTACTGGATTTTTGTACTTGTGTTCTTCACAGACACTATGATGTTAAACACATTGGACTCTTATATTTTATCACTTTGAACATTCAAAACAATTTTACTGTTATTATAGGATTATAAGTGGTGTTACAGATATTTTCCAGCATGCTGTGGGTTTTTCTTTTGCAAACAACAACTGATGATGGGGGGATGCATAATTGTAGGGTGGATTGTGTGGCACTATTGAAATATGGATTACTGTTTTTTATGGGAGAACACATTAGCGCAGGTGGCAATCAATATACAATTGAAGTGGTGATTATTTTAATTGGTAATTGTGCAGAGGGTTATTTTTAAGACTTTCTTGGAAGGGTGTTTTCTAGAAAAAGCCAAACCAGTAAATCCTCCCTCTGGTGTACACGCAATAAGGAGGGAAGACTTGAAGGCATTAGTTAGGATAAAAACACTGACTTTTATGTTAGCGTTTTTACTACTTCGTAAATCATTTTCCCAGAGCAAGCATGAAATGGCAGCTTCCATATTTCATTTCTCATGGGCTGCTTTGAAGTTATCTTCAACAAAATGAAACTAATAGTGACGTATATTAGAAATACTAAAGTGACATGAAAAGCACCCTTACTGAGTGTAAAACTGGATACACATTATACAATTTTCTGTAGATTTTTTCCTTCAGATTTACCAAAACCATATAATATGAGGTCAAACCTTAAGCGTTTCAATTTGTATGTAATCAGGCAGGCCCTTGCACAACATGATTTTGGTAAATCTAAAGGAAATCTGACAAAAGTTGTATAGTGTGTATGGGGTCTAAGAGAGTCTAAGCATTCAATCTTAGAACATATGATCTGATGTGTGTCCTACAGACATTATCATTTCACTAGTAGACCAGATTTGTTTTCCTGCTTTCTTTTTGGGTTTATACATATAAACACAAAGATCTGGGAACATTATTAGCGATTCAGCACTGTCGCTTTAACTGACAATTGCGTGGTTGTGCGACGTTGTAACCAAACAAAATTGATGTCTTTTTCCCCACAAATAGAGTTATCTTTGGGTGGTATTTGATCGTCTCTGTGTTTTAAATTTTTTGTGCTATAAACAAAAAAAAGTGTGCCAATTTTGAAAAAAAAAATAAAAAATAATGTTTTTTTACTTTCTGCTATAATAAATTTCCCCTCAGAAATATGTTTAAAATAAAATTTCCTCAGTTTATGCCGATATGTATTCTACATATTTTTTGGGGAAAAACAAAACAAAAAAAAATCGCAATATGCGTATATTGATTGGTTTGTGCAAAAGTTATAGCGTCTACAAAATAGGGGATAGATTTATAGCATTTATATTGTTTTTTTTTTTTTTAACTAGTAATGGCAGTGATCTGCGTTTATCGTGACTGCGACATTAGGACGTACACATCGGACAATTTTGACATTTTTAGGACCATCGGCATTAATACAGCCATCAATGCTATAAAATTGCACTGATTACTGTAAAAATGTCACTGGTAGTGAAGGGCTTAAAACTAGGGGGGCATTCGAGGGGTTAATGGTGTTCCCTGGGAGGTGATTCTAACTTAAGGGGGACTGACTGGAGGAAGTGAATGATTGTGGTTCCTAGCTAATAGGAACACATGATCTGTCACTCATGTCAGAACAGGGAAGTGTGTGTTTATACACACCCAGTCCCGGTTTAGTCTCCCCTGCTCATGATCACTCGTGGCCTGCGGTCATCGACACTGTCGGCCACAAGCATTGACACACCCCTGTGCAACAGCGTGCCAGCTATCCCAGCCCCTGAGCCGGCGTATAGCTGTGACGGCTCATGCAAGGGAACATAACTGCGGCAGTTGGTCGGGAAATGGTTAAAGTGGTTGTAAACCTCAAACAAGAAGCATGAACATAGCACATCCTTCTATACTGTGTACTTGTCTCTATCCAAAACACTGAATATGATTTCTCTGTTGCCTCCTTCCTTCCTTCAATATCTGCATTAATCATTTATTTTCTGCTTTTCTGACTCCAAGAGATGATTAGTGATGGGGAAGGAGAGCTCCAGAGCATAGCATGTGATGGGCAGTCACAGCTGTGCATGTTCCCCTATACTATGAGAAGGGGGTGTATCCCTACCCTTCAATCAGGACTCAGAGCTCTTCTCATTGAGTGAGACTTTAGATCCATGCCTTCTGCTTTTCAGAGCTGAGAAGTGCTATGTAAAATGTAGGTTTTAAAAAAAATTGTAGAGAAGCGAAGGCTGCAGATAAACAGGTACAAATTATGCAGGAGGATTTCTTTAATCTGTCTATTACCTAATGCTGGCCACTTTTTTTATTTTTTATTGACGGAGTTGCATTACATTAAAGAGGATGTAAACCCTCACATATACCCAGTGAAGTGAATAGCCACAGATGATACACAGGGATGAAACAAATCTCCCTACACAAGCATTACATTTATATCTGCTGTATTCAGCTTTATATACTGTTTAGAAAGTGCATGTCCTGTTAGAATTTTCTCTACCTGATTCACCTGTGGGTGTGGATTCTTACCATACACTGAGACAGCTGATTAGAGGAAAGGCACATACACCCTCTCCAGATAGGCAGAAAAAGGAAGAAACAATACAGAGCTGTGCTGTCAATAGACCAGCTCTTTGATAATCTATTTTTAGAACCAACCTGGACACAAAATTCAGTGGAGAACTTGTCAGAAGTTATCATGCTGATAACAGAAGAACAGAACAGGAGAAAGCCACAGGACTCATGGCTTTGAAGAGAGATAAGAAAACACTGCAGATATATGTAACCAGCTCAAATTTCACAAATTAGGTTTATATCCACTTTAATACAAACAACATAGTGCTCAACGTGAGTACAATAAAAAGGTGCAAAATGCAGTTTACAGACGTGAAAGAGGTCAACATAGACATGTACATAACTTTGCTTAGTGTTCTAAATAAAAGGTTAAATACCAGATATCCTCCTGGGTTTACAAAATGTCAAGACCAACATGTGAGGCCCTGGGTCATAATGTTTAATGGTATTGCTTCCCTAAGTCAAGGGTCAATTTTAATTTGTACATCACTAGTCACTAATTATGGTGACGGAGGAAGAACACCATGCATCCCAAATCTTACTGTATTTCTTCTCTATGTTCATAAATGAGTTTCCTATATGGCAGTAATTGATTTACTATCTGTATCCATTTACGAACAGATAAATGGATACACTTATCCATTGCTCCTCATCAAATATTCCCAGAAGGCATTCTCGGGGTGCAAGGTACAGGTGCAGATAAAATAGAGAGAATGTCAATCACCCTTTCCAATATCTAGCCATGACAGGGCACACCCACATAATATGAGCAAAGTCATCACTTACATCTAGTTCAATTTGGAGTGGGTATGCAGTGCATAGCATGTAATCTCACCGGGGTATGATTGATGTAGCATGTAGAGTTGTGATAAATCGGGGATGAGTTGCTGCCACTTAGAATACACCTTTCGTATGATTTTGTTAATAGTGGCGGATAACAAATTGGTATATTTCTAGGGCCCTGTCGCCTTAGCACCCCCATTAATGGGTAATTAGAAAATTTTGTAGTATTGATCCTAAACTGAAGATACCTGTAAAAGACAGAACAAGGGAGGTCATATTTTCTTTGTAACTAATCAAAAGAGGAGAGGACGTTGCCAGTTTATCGATCTTCCAAAATGTCAAGACCCTTTTGTTTCCAAAAATAATTATTCACAAATTGTAGTAAATGGTGAAACGTGGGATTATGCCAAAATGAGTGTTCAGTCATTTTCTTTGAACTCTGCTGTGTGTTTAGCTTCTCTCCATACTACTCAAGCTAAACCCGGGATTGGCAAACGCATTTTTTCCAAAACGGTCATTGGCACTTCCAGAAATATTAGTAAATGGTTTAACTTGAGGACATGAGCTAAATGGGACTCCACCACTGCCGGGGTAACAGGTCTCAGCCAATCAGACAAGTGAAGCAGTTCCCCAGCTAAATGATAATAGTACAGATTAGGGAGTGTCATGCCGTCTTTATCTTTAGGGCACTGTAAGCTGAATAAGGTTGTCATGAAATATATAAAAACATACTCTGTTCACTCATCCCCAACATTGCTCCTGTAATTTTCATAAACTATCAATTCTCCTAAGGAAACATTTAACACAGTTCACTCACCCCCAACATTGCTCTTGTATTTTTCATAAACCTCATTGACTCTCCTATATCGAAATGCCAACTTTCTCATCCAGTCCATTCCACCTTGGACACCACTATTCGAGTTGAGGTTTCGGTTTCCTGCTGTCCCATTAAATCCATCGGTAGTAAAGTTGTAATTACTGGATCAAAATGGAAAACAAATGGCAAAATATTATTGTGACCCTTTCAGTAAGTAGAGCAAATTAAACCAAGCCCAGACTATAAAAAAAGATGCTAAATACTTACCCTTATGTGGCAGCAAATTAAACTAAGCCAAGCCTTTAAAAGAAGGTAAATACTTACAATTCCAACTGCTCATGTCCCAATACTCCACCTTGTTGTGGATATTTGACCACTGCAGCTATCCAACATTTCTAGGTGGGATGAATACCTACTCCTCTACTATCTGATATAGTTTCTGAACACAAGAGCCAGGCTCATGCGCTGGCTCTTGTGTTCAGTAGTGTCAAATGAGCCAGCGGGAGGAACCACAACACATAGTAGTGGAGCAAGTTTTACACAAACCCAAATTGCTAGATATCTGCTAAGGCCAGAGATCTGCAACATGGTGGTGTTTAAGGACATGAGCCAGATGTAAGTATTTATCTTCTTCTATTAAAGGCTGGACATAGTTTATTTTGTTTCACTTACTGACAGGGTTGCTTTAAGACATACCACATAGAACTAACAGTAACCTATAGTTGAAAGCATTAATGCTTCTATAGTGTTGTAATATTACACTTCCCTATAGCCATCTAAAAGATATTGCGCGTTTATGCTCAAGCAATCTTTTAAGTTTTTTTTTACATGCATGTGTCATTGATACAGAGAAATTGAGACAGAGAGACTGTGTCAACAAGATTTTGTTCCCCAAAAGCGGTTCTGCATTCTTGTACAGGTCTATGAGAAAATCCTGCTTTAAGATGGCCATACGTAGGTTAGAAAGAGCTTAACTGCAGGTCAAATACACCAGTCAATGAATTCTGAGTAATCTTAGAAGCGTCTCAAATGCATTTCAAACTGATGTCATTGACGCACACTTACAGCTGTGAAAGTTATTAGTAACCTTTTCAGAATACAAACCAAAAATGTTGCATTATTTTGAGCACTGTGGTCTCTTAACATGGGCCGAACAGTACTCGTAATGAGACTTCTATACTATATACCAGCCCTCAAAATTTCCACTCGCCTGCTCGCTGAAGTGATGCGGTCAGAGTGGCCCGGTGAGGGGGCTCCTCCGATACCCTGTAAAAAAGGCCGCACTGCTTCTGCCAGAAGTGATCAGCCAGGAATTGGTCAGAAGGATCTGGTGGCTGGATCACACAGAGTGGGGATCTCCTGCTGAGACATAGCTTGTATATGAATAGCTGCCCGCTGTCAAAGTCCCGCCTCCTAGGATAGACAGCAAACTGGTCCAATGCCAGTCCAGGAGGCGGGACTTTGACAGCGGCTGGCTATTCCTATACAAGCTGTGTCACAGTGGGAGATCCCCGCTCTGTGTGATCTGGCCTCCAGATTCTCCGGATTCTTCCCTGCTGCACTGATGAGGCTGCACTGATATGCTGAACTGATGGTCAGTAATGAGGCGGCACATGGATGGCCACTTATTAAAAGAGAAGCTATTTATCACACAACATATTACCTTAAATCTTGACCATTATCATCAGATGATACATCTTCCACGTGAACCTGATCACACTCCTACAAATACAATATTGTTGAGATTAGTGTTACTGTATCAAGGCAACGGCATCCGAAATGGATATTAAGGTCCATACGTACATGCTCAGAATTACACTTTGCAAAACTGCCTTAACAAACATTCCTGCATTAAATTAGTAAGCAACTAATTGCCTTACAACATAGGTCTATTTAGATACTTCTAAATTGAGTTTCTTATTGAACCACTACAATACCGAGCACTTTTACCCCCTTCCTGCACAGGCCGATTTCATTTCATCGCTGTTGTACTTTGAATGACAATTGCGCTATCATGCAACACGTATGACATGCTTATCCTTTTTTCACATAGAGCTTTCTTTTGGTGGTATTTATTCGCCACTGGGTTTTTTTTTTTTCTAAACAAAAAAAAGCCAAACCTTTTCTTAATTTATGTTCTAAAATTTCGCAAATAATCTTTCTTCATAAATTGTGGCCAAAATTTACTTTCTCTGCTACATTTCTTTGGTGAAAATAACCAAATCAGGGTATATTATTTAGTCTGTAGGAAAGTTATATAGAGTCCACAAACTATGGTATATAGTGGGAAAAATTATTATTTGATCCCCCGCAGATTTTGTAAGTCTGTCCACTTACAAAAAAATTAATGGTCGGTCATTTTTATCATAGGTGTATTTTAACCCCCCTGACGGTATTCCCGAGTCTGGCTCGGGGTGGAATTTTTATACCAAAAGCGGTATCCCCGAGCCAGACTCGGGACTGCATCGCTGGATCCAGGAGGAGGTTTACTTACCTTCTCCCTCGGATCCAGCGTTGTCTCCCCGCTGTACGAGCGAGCCGTGTCTCGCTCGATCTATCACGGAGCCAAGCTCCGTTCCCTGCGAGCGTTGCGACGCACGGGGACGGAGATCGGCGCCAAATTCTAAAAGTGAAACACACAGTATACACACAGTAAAATGTAATCTTATAGATTACATTGCTGTATGTAAATATTTCACATCCCCTTTGTCCCTAGTGGTCTGCCCAGTGTCCTGCATGCAGTTTTATATAATAAAAACTGTTCTTTATGCCTGGAAACTGGAGATTGTCCATAGCAACCAAAACTGTCACTTTACATCAAAAATGGTTTTAGACCAGCTAGAAAACAGCGATAATAAATTGGAATCACTCGCAGAATTGGGGGATAGCGATTTGTGGGGAGATCCGTCATTAAATACTGAAAAGTAATGACAGTGACAATTCTGCAACTGAGCAAATTTCAGTGTTTTTGATTTGATTACATTATTGAATAATTTTTATTATTGTTATATTATTATTTGGTACAATTATTTATAGTTATTTATTATATTATAATTTATGATTTCATTTTTCAAACTTTATCATACCCGGGATGTCTGCTAGACTCTGGTTTGGACAGATTTAAGAGAGTTATTCCTAAGAATTACAGGACTACAATATAAAACGCCAAATTTTCATGAAAAATAATGGTACCCCTTTTAGCACCTAAAATACGAAATAATCGTACCGCAAGGGAGGTTAAATGATAGAGACAGAATATCATCCAAAAATCCAGAGAAAAAAAAAAAAGAAAAAAGGATACAAATTAAAGAGGAAAATGAGTTTACTTCCTCTTTCATTCCCTGCAAAGGCAAAGCATAATGGACTACTATGCATCGCATAGTAGTCCATTATGTGTCACTTACCTGACACAGGAGCCAGCGATGTCACCGCTGTCCCCTGTAGTTCCGAGCATCCATCTTCTTGGTGGGTCTCCGTGGGTCTCGCTGCTCCGGCGCTGTGATTCGCCGGAGCAGCAATGACGTCACTCCCGCGCATGCGCACGGGAGCCGAGACTCGCGGCATTGCCGTCATCGTTGATGCCCCGCTCAGTGCGCCTATGCGCCGCTGTCTACGGCGCATGCGCCGTAGATAGCGGTGCCCGTCTTCAGGCAAATATCTCTTAAACCGTATAGGTTTGGGTGATATTTCTTGGACCTACAGGTAAGCCTTAATCTAGGCTTACCTGTAGGTCAAAGTGGTTTGCAAGGGTTTACAACCACTTTAAGTAGCAGTTCAGTGAGTAAAATAAGTATTTGATTGCCAAGCAAAACAGGACTTACAATATCTCACAAAAGTGAGTACACCCCCGCTCATTTTGTAAATATGTTATTATATATTTTGTTGCCAGCAGTTTAGACATTAAATGGCTGTGTGTTATTTTGAGGGGACAGGATCTTTACACGTTATACAAGCTGTACACTCACTACTTTAAATTGTAACAAAGTGTAATTTCTTCAATGTTGTCACATGAAAAGATAGAATAAAATATTTTAAAACAGGGCTCGACAAACACCAGGCGTCAGGTCGCCAATGCGACCAGAAATCGCAACCTGGCGCCTAAGCTGCCACCAGCCCACTAACTATTGATGCCCCAGACATGCAGAGCATTAACACTGACTGCCGTCCTCCTCCCTCCTCCACACTCAGCGGCTCTGGCAAGCAACAAGCGCCACGCTACGTGTGTGAAACAGAGGAGAGAGGAGGATGTCAGATTTCAGCTTGATGTCTGGGGTGGGCGGGACCCGGCCAGAGTGGGCGGGACCCAGCAGCTATCAAACACCAGCCAATGGGATCTGGGAGGGCCGCTGCTTGTATGTGGCCCACCCCTTTTCTTAAGCAGCCCAATCGTTGGCTGATGTTTGATAGCTGCTGAGTCACGCCCACTCCGGCCGGGCGCCCCCCCCCCCCCCCCCGACATCAAGCTCAAATCTGACAGATCTGCCTCTCTATCACTTGTCAGTTTCACACCCCGGCCGGGTCCCGCCCACCCCTGATATTAAGCTCAATTCTGACAGCTCCTCTATTACTTTTCAGTAACAGAGTGCTCAGTGTGCCACCTGCCAGTGCCACCAACCAGTGCCGAGTGTCACCGCCAATCAGTGCCACCTGCCAGTGCCGAGTGTCACCTGCAACCACCAACCAGTGCCACCGCCAATCAGTGCCACCTGCCACCGCCAACCAGTGCCACCGCCAACCAGTGCCACCACCAATGCCACCTGCAACCACCAATCAGTGCCACCTACCAGTGCCACCTGCCAGTGAAAATCAGTGCCACCTGCCACCGCCAATCCGTGCCACCTGCCAGTGCCAATCCGTGCCACCTGCCAGTGCCAATCAGTGCCACCTGCCAGTGCCACTGACAATCAATGACACCTGCAACGACTAACCAGTGCCACCAACCAGTGCCACCTGCCACTACCAATAAGTGCCACCTGCCACCAATCAGTACCACCTGCCACCACCAACCAGTGCCACCTGCCACCGCCAACCAGTGCCACCGCCAATCAATGCCACCTACCAGTGCCACCTGCTACCACCTGCCAGTGCCACCTGCCAGTGCCACCGCCAATCAGTGCCACCTGCCAGTGCCTCTGACAATCAATGCCACCTGCAACCACCAAGCATTGCCGCCAACCAGTGCCACCGCCAATCAGTGCCACCTGCCAGTGCCACCTGCTACCACCTGCCAGTGCCACCACCAATCAGTGCCACCTGCCAGTGCAGAGTGTCACCGCCAATCTGTGGCACCTGCCGCCACCACCAATCAGTGGCACCTGCCAGTGCCACCTGCCACCCCCAACCAGTGCCACTGCCAATCAGTGCCACCTGCCAGTGACAACCAGTGCCACCGCCAATCAGTGCCACCTGCCAGTGACAACCAGTGCCACCGCCAATCAGTGCCACCGGCCACCACCTAATAGTGCCACCTGCCACCGCCAACCAGTGCCACCTGCCAACACCAACCAGTGCCACCTACCAGTGACAATCAGTGCCACCTGCCAGTGACCACTAGCGCCACCGCCAACCAGGGCCACCTGCCATCACCAACCAGAGCCACCTGCCAGTTCCAAACCAGTGCCACCTGCCAATCTCCTGCCAGTGCCACTGCCAATCAGTGCTACATGCCAGCGACACCTGCCAGTGCCACCGCCAATCAGTGGCACCTGCCAGTGCCAATAGTGCCACCTGCCAGTGCCTTCTGGCAGTTCCACGTGCCTGCCAGTGGCAACCAGTACCATCTATCAGTCCCAAACCAGTGCCACCTGCCTAAGGCAACCAGTTCCATCTGTTGCCAGCCTTACTCTTTCTGGTCAGCCCATAACCCTGATGCAACAGCGATACAATGGAGTTATTGACTGGGTGCTCCGTTGTGAGTTAGGGATAGGGGGTGAAAATGACTGGCCTTATCCCAGGAGCTGACAATCCATACCACTCTTAAAAAAAAAAAAAACTGGCTCCTAACTTTTTCAGCTGGCTCCTAAATTCAAAGCAGTAAAAAATTATAGACCCTTTATTTCTTTGTGGGCAAACTTACAAAATTGGCAGGGGATAAAATTATTTTTTCCCCCACTGTATATCTGAAAATAGATCAATCCTGATGTACCGACAGCCTCATTTCCAAAAATGGCAGGACAGTACAAATACCCCCCCCCAAATTACCTTTTTGGAAAATAGACCATGCATGGCGTATTTTTTTAAGTTGTAATGTTTTGTCACAATTTTTTGTAAAATAAAACAAATTTATTTTCACATTCCACCAGTGTAGTACGTCGTCATCATATAACTGGTATGGTGGTGACCAGGGACACGGACTGGTGACAGTAGGTAAAAAAAAAAAAAAAAAAAAAAAAAAAGTATCATTTATTTTTACATACTGTAACCAGAGCAACAGTGTTACCATAGTAACACTAACACTCTGAGAAGTTGAATATTTTTACTGCATGACAGTGTGTAGACACTGTTATTGTGATTAGCCACAGCTAATCATATGATACAAATGGGCTGTGATTGGTCCTGTCTGTATCATGTGATCACTGTGACCAATCACAGCTAGAAACACAATTGTATACAATGAATGGCACGAAAGGAAACCATTCCTTGTTTACAACTGTCATGTGATTTGCTGTGATTGGTCACAGCGATCACGTGGTACTGGCAGTGACCTGTTACACTGATCAGTCACCTGCTGTGACAGATTGCGCCGGAGCGTGGCCCAGAGGAGCCACACTTGGTGCATCCTCGGGAGGATGCCATATGACCGAATGTCCAAAAAAAATATGCCCAAATGTCACTTTACAATGGTCCGAGCGAGAAGCAGTTAAAAGGTTAAATGCACGTCTAGCACATACAAAGTGCCCTCAGCCTGGCAGCCTAAAAATAAATGTAAGCGATTACCTTTCTTGACTGCATTGGTTTGTTTAAAACACAGTAAACAATATCATTCTGGAGCACGTTTCCAGCTCCTTTGCTACAGAGAAAGCCACTTCTGACCACACTTGGCAGAAGGGCTCCTCATCTATCTCAATGGTGAGATTCTATCCTTCTAAAGGTTACCTGTAGCAGAGAATTTTTATTTTTTTCCCCCACAGCAAATCACATCTGACAATCTATGAATGCAATAATCACTAACATATAGGCCTCATGCATACTGGACATTTTTACAGCTGCTGTTTTTGGCTTCAGATTTTTTCTGCAGCCAATAAACTCCCCAGCATGTTACCCTATGTGTCCATGCACACATATGCGGTTAGCAGTTTTTGGCTTTCTACAGCTAACGCTACTGGCTTTTTTTTTTATAACATCCAGTGTGCATGAGGCCTAAAATGTCCAAAACTTCCCAGTGTAGTACATTTGTTTGTGCAAAAATGTCCAGCTTCGTGATAAGAATGTTTTCTGTAGGCCTAAGACAACTAAGGCAGGCCAAAGATTATGCAATATACTAATACTACTAATAAATTACTTGATTCCCCCATCAACAGTCAATCCCTCCCTCAGCACTAATGTGTTCTGCCGGCAGGAAACCTTCCCTGCCAGCAGAACGCAATAACTGGAGATTAAACAGATTTTCCTTCAAAACAGAAGCACAATAAACAAGTGGCTATGGGGTTTATTCTCCTGTAGTGATAGTTTTGAGCAGAAATTTATGAATAAAGCTGCATAATTATAAATAGATCTATTTCATAACCTCACTCACTACTTCATAATCTCACTGCTCCTATTTAGCTACTGTTTGTGAGTTAGAATTGACAAACGCCCCTTAAAACAGCTTAATGTTAAATAATGTTTAAACAATTGTGCAAATAAATGTGTAATCTTTCAGAAGTTTTCAGAACTGTGTAAAGGCATTGATATTTGACCAAAGCCACCCAAACTAAAGCAAAAACTACCAATGATATGGTCTTGCCTTTATTTTGCCTGTAATACCAGCTCATATAGTGCATAAGGTTGTAAGGACAGATATTTCAGCTTCTGTATAGATAATGGAGACTATTTGGAATATTCCACTTTTATAGACAGGACAATACAGGTGCATCTCAAATTAGAATATCAAAAAGTTTATTTCAGTATTTCAATTCAAAATGTGAAACTCATATTTTATATAAATGCATTACACGCAGTGATATTTCAAGCATTTCTTTCTAATTTTGATGACAACGTACAGCTAGTGAAAACCCCAAATTCAGTATCTCAGCAGGACTTGGCACCTGCCCACACTGCCAAAAGTAACTATTTTAATTGTTTTAATGATCATGGTATCACTGTGCTCGATTGGCCAGCAAACTCGCCTGACCTAAACCCTATAGAGAATCTGTGGGGTATTGTCAAGAGGAAGATGAGAGACACCAGACCCAACAATGCAGATGAGATGAAAGCCACTGTCAAAGAAACCTGGGCTTCCATAACACCTCAGCAGTGCCACAAGCTGATTGCCTTCATGCCATGCCACACTGATGCAGTAATTTATGCAAAAGGAGCCCCGACCTGTATTGAGTGCATACTATACGGTACATAGCCATACTTTTCAGTAAGCCTACATTTCTGTATTAAAAATATTTTTTTATATTAGTCTTATGCAATATTCAAATTTTCTGAAATACAGAATTTTGGGTTTTCACTAGCTGTAAGCCATAATCTTCAAAATTAAAAGAAAGAAATGCTTGAAATAGATCACTCTGTGTGTAACGCATCTATATAAAATATAGGAGTTTCACTTTTGGAATTTAAGTACTGAAATAAATTAACTTTATGATGATAGTCAAATTTTATGAGATACTTCTGTATGTGCCTGACTGTATCACCCCATAACATCAAGAGATTGCTAGGAACTACAGTGTTTGAGTGCTGTCACACATAGTGCTGTGTTGCACTATGAACGTGTACATTTTTTGTTTTTATTTTTATTAAATCTTTTAAATATTTACTATTTGTTGGAGCACGACATAAATCAGTGTGTGAAGCCAAGAGTCATAGTCTCAACGTGACAAAGACAAATTTAGGAGCATACTGACTCGAGTATAATTTGGAGTCCAATAAGAATGGTTAGCAGCATTTTATGAGGTGCCATTACTTTGTAAGATGTTTTTTCACCGACCTGTGTGGTGGAGACTGAAATAGACTTATGACATTTTCATGTATTTGCACAGAACGTTAAAGCTCTTCCCTAATTTTTTGGTATTTCTATTTAAGGCCATTCTGTTTAGCAAATATTACTTTCATGTAAAAGTATGGTCATTACAATATTGCATGCAGTAGTAAATGTCATTTGTACAGCCTTTTTAGGGATTTTGTACACATCCTGTGTGCCTGTGTTTTATTGTATTGAGTTCTACTCACCCAGATGAATTAGGATGCTCCAAGCTCATATATGCAATACCCATGTCAGCACAGACAAGTTTAAAAGCAAAGCAATGTCATAGGACTTGTCTTATTCTATGCCAACTGGTAATGTTTGTTACAACAAGAAATATTTATAAAGTATAATTCAATAAGCCACATGAATAGCATAAGCAACATTTCTTTCAACCTGCAGTAAACTAAACTGTGTACCAGCATAGGGAAACACAAATATTGTTGCTGTGACAACAGCATTTGATAAAGAAAACCAATATTTCATCCTCTCACCTCTAAATCATTGAAAAATAAATGTGTGTCTGCAACTTCAAAGATCATTTCTTCCATGGCTAAGCCTGATCCTACCACTAGTGTGGGGTCCTAAAAGTGGTAAACAATATATAAAAACATCAGACATGAATTTATTACAATAAACCCAAGAAATTAGACAAAGTGAAAAAAGATAAAATAAAAAAGGAACAGCTAATGAAATAAATAAAAGCAGTTAAATTGACAGTCAGGGATTAAAAGCTATAATGGTGAATGCAAGTCTGAACATCATGTTATCATTCTATCGATTCTTTGATGCTATGTATTAGTCAAGACTTGAGCAGCATTATGGCCAACACCTTTACCTTGCAGCTCAAAGCCAGAAAGGAGAGTATCTGCATTGAGATGGCAGGTTTGTCCTTTTGTTTGCATGGACATTGTTTTGGTGCTTCCAGCTTGGAAGGTTAAGGCATTTGTCATCTCAACATTTCATATTCCCGATATGCTATGCACAGTATTTCACAAGAGTACATCCCTTAAATTTTTTTTTAAATATTTTATTATACCTTTTCATGTGACAACAC
The DNA here is from genome assembly GCF_037356315.1 of Lithobates pipiens. Taxonomy (NCBI): domain Eukaryota; kingdom Metazoa; phylum Chordata; class Amphibia; order Anura; family Ranidae; genus Lithobates; species Lithobates pipiens. Next base: position 208,295,077 of record NW_027507748.1, read on the forward strand.
TGAAGAAATTACACTTTGCTACAGTGTGATGTAGTGAGTGTGCAGCTTGTATAGCAGCGTAAATTTGCTGTCCCCTCAAAATAACTCAACACACAGCCATTAATGCCTAATGAAAAGATATATTCAAATATTTACAAAAATGTGAGGGGTGTACTCACTTTTGTGAGATACTGCATTTGTAGGAGAAAGTATCCTGTCCTTTTGTATTGCTTCCTTTGTGTCATTCCTATTACAAATTGACCACACTAAGCAGGGAAACACACTGGTCAGTTCTCTAGCTATGCTCTAATGATGTGTGCTCTCCTCAATGATCAGACATGGCCATGCACTGGTGTGTGTGGCTGGATATTAGATTGTAAGATTCTTTGCAACGTGGGTCAAATACACAGGGATTTCCCTGGCTACACTGGTGATCTGTTCACAAAATCATTTCCCGAAAACATCAGTTAATTTAATTTGTGTTTAAAGTCAACCAACGGGGACAGAAAAATGGGCACTTCCACTAAAACAAGAAAAATATGAACTCCTGTCATGCAGACTTGTTCTCATTACTCCAGGGCTGCCATTCTATTCCTAGCTCCACTACCTAGTAAACCACTGACTTGGATGAAGTCAGCAATGGCAACGCTCATATTTCAACCCTCATGTGTACTACCAGGTATTTGTAATTCTCTATGATAGTGTTTGATATAGAAGAGGGCTGTCTAACCGACAGTCTCTGAGACCTTCTTTTGTGGCCCATGAAGGACCCACCTATAGGAAAAAGACAGAGCTGACAGAAGTACAGCGTTTGTATGAGAACACAGGGGTGCGGTGTTAGATGGTCAGGTGGACCAAGGCATGAGGCCTGAGCAGCAGGGCTGCCACAGAGAGCCAGGAGGCTGAATATTGTTAATTTAATTTTGATGGTGGAAACCCCCTGCGTGGAAGCTGTATGTTTGCTGCAATTCTTTCTGTTTAATGTTGAGAGAATAATTGGTATGGGAGTGCCGGGGTAGCCACTTACGCTAACCCTTGAGCAGTTCCAAACCGCAATAGCAAAAACTGGACTATGTCGTACTTAGGTAATTTGAACAAACAGAAAAAAAATGTTTCTTTAAAATTTCATATTTAATAAACACATAAAGAAATAACAAAACATCACTCAAAATATAATAAGTAGTACACCACAGTTAGAGCATTCCCAACGGATTCCCTATGGGGAGGGTTCAAACTTGGTAGCGCACAAATTTTCCTCTACTAGTTTCGCAGGGCAAAACTGCTTCTTCAGGAGGATATCACAAACTCAAGAAATGGGTTGCAGGTAGGGAGGCCCCTATATTCCCCCTACGGCCCACATGGGGGATAGTTAGCTGGTTCAAAAATGTATTATTATAGGATCACCAGGGCAAGATAGTTAAGGACCATAGCGTTGTATATAAGAATGTCAAGGTTCAGTTCTGGACTGGTTAGCCAAATGGAGCCAAAATACAATGAGGCATAGACTAGAGCATTTGTGTCTTACTGTGACTTCCAATGCTTTCATAAGGCATGGGTGACATCACTGTGCCTCATTGCTGCCTCCTGGGAAACCTATTCATTCAATATCCTGTGAAAATACAACTGTAGGACTCCTACTCTATTGAAAAGCTCATTGCAGAGTTTTATTTTCACAGGATATTGAATGAATAGGTTTCCCAGGAGGCAGCAATGAGGCACAGTGATGTCACCCATGCCTTATGAAAGCATTGGAAGTCACAGTAAGACACAAATGCTCTAGTCTATGCCCCATTGTATTTTGGCTCCATTTGGCTTACCAGTCCAGAACTGAACCTTGACATTCTTATATACAACGCTATAGTCCTTAACTATCTTGCTCTGGTGATCCTAGAATAATACATTTTTGAACCAGCCAACTATCCCCCATGTCCGCCGTAGGGGGAATACAGGGGCCTCCCTACCTGCAACCCATTTCTCGAGTTTGTGATTTCCTCCCGAAGAAGCGGTTTTGCCCCGTGAAACTAGTAGAGGAAATTTGAGAAAATTTGTGTGCCACCAAGTTTGAACCCTCCCCGTGGGGAATCAGTTGGGAATGCTCTAACTGTGGTGTACTTATTATTATATTTTAATGAGTGATGTTTTGTTATTTCTTTATGTGTTTATTAAATATGAAATTTTAAAGAAACATTTTTTTTTCTGTTTGTTCAAATTACCCAAGTACCGACATAGTCCAGTTTTTGCTATTGTGGTTTGGAACTGCTCAAGGGTTAGCGTGAGCGGCTACCCTGGCACTCCCATACCAATTATCCTCTCAACATTATGAATGGTGGATGATGGTACTTATATGTTATATAAATCTATGCGATTCAGGTGACATTTATGACTTCTTTCTGTTTAAATAAAAGTGGGCAAACAAACCCTTAAACAGTATATATGAGCTAAACAATCCCTTAAATGTCACAATTGGTGGATGATGCGGGCACCAGTGAGTTTTCTGAGTCTCTGCTGCAACGGAGTTCAGGTCAGGAACGGTCTGTGATTTGCAGTGGGAAGCAGGTGGTGTACCTGCAAGGAATGGTGTTAAGAATCCATTGTGTGCCTGACTGCAGGGATGGGGTGCTCAAAACACACAAAAAAGATGCAATCTATGCGGGATTAGAGAAAGACTTATGAATGGAGATTTTATCCCCCCAAGTGTAACAGGCAAGAGAGTCCATCTGTTTTTGACCAGTGCATTTTGCCCCTAGCTGAAGTTGGAAGCGTGTACTGTCACCTCTAACAAAATTGTTTCAATGGTACCAAATGGGGGACTGCGACTTAAAATGTTGAAACTGAACACGAGTCTACCCACTTTGATATTGGGATAATTTCTGTTAGGATACCCATTGAATGTTATCCTGAAGGAAACTTGCTCTTCCACCCTGTTTCTAATGGGGAGGCAAGAAATAAAGGCGCTTGTTTGAGTGTAATAAGGAATACGGACAATACAAAGACCCAGGGTAATAAGGGGTTAATGCAGCCTGCTAAGTTTGAAACTGCAAAGTCTTAAGAGGTTAATGAAGCGCCACCAGTACACAGCGTTGAAAATGTTATATTGCAATGTAATGGTCATTAAAGTGTTACTAAAAAGATAAAATTAATTTTTTAAATAAAATAAACATGTTATGCTCATCTGCTCTGTACAATCATATTGCACAACACAGCCCAGAACCTCTGGGGTCCCCCACTGGCGATCTTGACTCATCCTCTCCTTTTTGTGCCCCATAGAAAGCTGCTTGCTATGGGGGGCACACAGTGCGTGCTCACTAGCAAGCTGTGAGGCGCACCATAGAGTCACACAGCGGGCCTTAGCCTGTCCCCCACTTCCTCCTCACTGCATTTGATTGATAGCAGCAGCAGCCAATGGCTGCTGCCAGAGTCCCTGTGTGAAGAGGAAGAGAGGGGAGTAGAGATGCAATCATGTACAGCACTGGATCTCTTTTCCCCTCTCTTCCCCTTTACACAGGGAAGGCGGGTGGGGAGGACAGAAAGCCATAAAACCCTTTACCTTAATGCAGGGAATGGTAAGGTAGGTGAGAAAAAACATTTTGGCTTTAGAACCACTTTAAAACTGACAGATGCAGAGTGTATGATGCTGTTGAGCCCCTTGGTCTGTCTGTGTCTCCTTAGGCAGATGGTGCGATGCTGCCAAGAGGCTAAACAATCTATAGCCAGTATAGATCTTGCCGTCTTCTCATTGGAAAGGAGAGATGGTACTGCAGAGAATATTACCGGCTGTACTGAACAAAGATGGTAGATTTTGGAATTTTGATGCATGGTTAGATGGTAATGTTGAAAATTGTCTCACACTGCACTGACTGGTTGTTTTGTGTGTGAAAGTCACTCCGGGGCAGCCTAGGACAGGTCAGAGGAATTGGTTACCAAGGGTAACCAAGCAGGTATTGTAAGTCTTAAAATAGATGGTGGTGGCTGAGGCCGATACAGGTAGTAAGAGGGGTGGTTCCCTGACAGATGCTATAAAAGTAGGCCCCCCTACAGTCCTAGGACAGTAGTTCTGAGGGAGATAATGGAAACATAGGAACCAAAAGCAAGCAGGTAGAAGGGGCTATAGAGAGACCAATGGGATCCTGTTAAAGTTTTAGAAGAAATGCTTTTGGAAGAACACCCGGAAAAAGAAGTGGGAAGGTTTCACTAAAGACTATAGCAGAGCATCAGTAGGGCATATACAGGGAACCAATGGAGGCATTGGGAAGAGTTCTTTCGAAAAAAAAAAGAAATCAGGTTTACCAGGTTTGGACCCTTGTAGGTGATAGCTGACAGAGAGGTGCCAAAAGGAGGAATTGGTGTGTTTCTCCCCCCAAATGTGAAGCAAAGGGGGAGATATGTGGCACTCAAAGCCCTGCCATGGTGAAAATTTCGAAAGAAAGAGAAAAAGGGTCTCCAAAACAGGGTCAGGTTTTGCCATTATAATCCAGTACCTGACTATAGATCAAGACTCCACCACCTGAGCAGTCCATGGAAAGAAACCGAGCTGACAGAGGTACATCTTTTGTATAACACAGGGGTGTGGTGTTAGATGGTCAGAAGGACCAAGGCACAAGACCTGAGCAGTAGGGCTATGACAGAGCCAGGAGGCTGGATAATGTTAATTTTGTATTGATGGTGAAGCCCCCGGTGAGGGAAGCGGTTTGTTTGTTGGACCTTTCTTCTTGTTTAAATAAAAGTGGGCCAACAAGGCTTTAAATGGCATATGCGGACTGAACTCAGTGTGAAGCACTACCAATGAGCTAAACAATCCTCTGTCACAACAGGTACAGCTTGATATTGGTTAAAGAATCTGCCCACTGCCAATCACAATGATAGCATGGACTTGATAGGAAAATAGTCTCTTAGCTTCCCCATCAGGTTCTGCCAACTGCCAGCATCACTGTTTGTTAGGAGGCTGTTGGATGTGAAGCTGAGAGCATCCTTAAAAAGCGGCAGGTGGGGGAGGAGGCAGCGTCAGCAAATATACCGCCTGCTACACAGTGTACAAAGACTTACAAATTTTCAGTTGGTCTTAATTACTTCCAGTTTCCTTACCAGCAAACTTGAAGGAATTATTTCTAAATTTGGTGCAGTAGTAGTGCCAGTTTGTAAAAGCTAGCTGAATTTGTCGATTGCCAGAAAAGTGTTGTTAGAGCTTTACTGAATTCCCTGAACTCTGCATTCTAGTAGCCAGCAATGCCTGTTGGGTGATGCGATCTCCTTTCAAACAGGCATAGTACAGTTCCAACCAGGGGAGGGAGCAGCACAGAAGCCTGGGCTCAGGTAAGTTATTAGTGAACACCAATGAACAAGGGTGTTTCTCCCATTAAATACCAAGGAATGGGGAAAATGAATTGCTGACATTGACACCAGTGAAAGGGGGAGGTGTTTAATACTGTTTCAACTGACAAAAATGTAGGGTGGGGGGGGGGGCGCATTACATAATTACAGCCATTGTTACAAATGAAAAGTAGGTGTGGTTTATTATAGTTACCATTGTCACAAAGCAGGGAGGGGGGGGTGTTAATTATTCCTGCCACTCTTACCAATAAAAGGAGAGGTATCATTGTTGCCAATGTCTTCAATAGAGTAGAAGGGAGGATATAGTATTGCTGCCATTGACACATATAGAGAGTCAGCTGAAGGAGGGCTATTATTGCCAGTATTGTGAAGAAAAAAAGGGGGGGGGGGGGGGGTTGTTATTACTGCTACCATTGTCACTAGTGATAAGAGTGGAGGGTTTAGTCTTGCTTGCACTGTCCCCAATAATGAGGGGGTAGTTTATTATCTACTTGACTTGTGGATACAAATGTGTCCCTTGGACACTTTAAAGCAGTGTTTCTCAACCTTTTTACCTTGGAGGAACCCCTGGCAAAAAGTTTGGGATCTCAAGGAACCTCTGAAACTTTCACATCTACAGCTCACAGAACATTGGTATGATCAGCGAGCAGTTGATGAAAAAATTATTTTTAGAAATAGCATTAAATAAAAGAATAAATATTAAAACGTACCCATTTAATGTGAAACTTGTGCTTTATTTTCCTGCAGCGCTGATCAATTCAGAGGACATTACATGGGGCAGAGAACATGACATGGGACATGACAGGGGACATTACATGGGACATTACATGGGACATTACATGGGGCAGAACACATGACAAGGGACATTATATGGGGCAGGGGACATTACTTGGGGCAGGGCACGGGGCAGGGGACATTACTTGGGGCAGGGCACATGACAAGAACCATTACATGGGGCAGGGCACATGACAAGGGACATTACATGGGACAGGGCACATGACAAGGGACATTACATGGGACAGGGCACATGACAGGGCACATTACATGGCGCAGGGCACATGACAGGGCACATTACATGGCGCAGGGCACATGACAGGGCACATTACATGGGGCTGAGCACATGCCAGGACATTACATGGGACAGGGGACATAGCGCACTACATGGAGTAGGGGGACAGACTGTTGGGCACACTGTGGGGGGACACATCGGAGCACACTTCAGTACTTGCTTTCTTCTGCTGGCTTCAGAGCGCATTTCATATCTTCTCCAGTGGCGTGCTGTTCCCCCCTCAGCCCCTCCTCCTCCTCCTATCCTGTCCACCCCAGATAATGTCACTTACATGCACTCAGGAAGGACAGGAGGGGAGGAGGGGCCTGTGGGGAAAAGCGCGCTACAGCCAATAGAGTGCCAGTCGCTTCCCTGCCAATCTCTGCCTGTGTCTGCGATCCTCCTGTCAGCTGCCTGCGACTGACAGATCGCCGCAGAACCCCGATTGAAAACCACTGCTTTAAAGGGTGCATTCACGCCTGTGAGTGTAACCTGACTCCAATTGGACATGAGAAACCCAGTAAGGAGAACTGTGAGAGGTTGCTGGCTCCCACATCTATTCATGGCCACGCTCATGTAATCGCTCATGCAGTGATCACATGCCAGTGATAGGGCCTGGATGCAGGCAGTCTGCGATTAGGGCTGATCATTTGAATGTGATCGCTGCATAAGCAGCAAAAAAAAAAAAAAAAAAAAAAAAAGCAAAATGTTCAGGGAAAAGGATAAAAAAAAAAAAATGAAAGAAGAAAATAAATAAAAATACAAAGATGTTCCGCCATGTTTCCATTCATTAGCCTACTGTGTGTTTTATAATTTTAGCATATATCCATTGGCTCAAATAGGTTTCCTAAAATAAGAATGATATGGGTTAATAAAAATAAAGTACAAGAAAAAAAATCTACAACATACATGACACAGTAAAGTACAATAACTGTATGCATTCTGGGACACGGTACACGTCTTTCGACATTACCTGTTATTCATATGGGCTGAATTGTAAGACTAGGGTTAAAATAGATGAATCAGCACAAAATCTATACAGGGAACACAAACTTACAAAACATTCAGCTGAAAGTTATGTAAAGTGAACGTAACATTTGTTTGATAATTCCAATTAATGGTGACAAGCAAACAGACATGAGCAGTGGATCCTATAATCTGTACCTTTCCATATTTTTGCGCATATGAACCGGTGAGCAGGGAGTGAAAGATGATAATGGTCTCATCTAAGTCCCACAAAAACACACGCTGGGGAAACAAAGAGAAAAATATGCAACACAATTCTTAAAATGTTCAATAACAGGCATACTGGTTGAAATGAGAGGAGAAGCAGAGGAGTCTATTGCAATGAGAAGATGGCAGAATGATACTAAATGGATTTAGGAAATTACACATCTAAATATTTATATCCAATATATTACACCTGCAGTTATTAGTCTTAGTACAAACTTTTAGAAGGGGCAGAGGACTATCCTACATGGTGGCATCAAAAACCAATAGGAGCATTCTTTAAAGGAAAAGTCACGCCAAAGCTCATTTGGCTGTACTTCCACGGATCACAAGAGTGCTTCCATGGATCACAGGAGTGCTTCCATGGATCACAGGAGTGCTTCCATGGATCACAGGAGTGCTTCCATGGATCACAGGAGTGCTTCCATGGATCACAGGAGTGCTTCCATGGATCACAGGAGTGCTTCCATGGATCACAGGAGTGCTTCCATGGATCACAGGAGTGCTTCCATGGATCACAGGAGTGCAGTTCGTTTTGCACTCCCGTGACCCGTTTTCAGCAGAGAGTGGGCTGAAGTCCATTCTTGGCTGATGTCACAGATGTCAGTCCAGGCACCGTGTCATCGCAACAATAAAGTCTGGATCCGCAAGGTGCCTGGACTAACACCCGCTAAGAGCCTAAGCCAGCTGACCCCCCCCCCCCCAGCTCCTCCAAAGCTCAGCGCTCCAACAAGCAAAGAGGGGACACAGCAGACAGTCTGCAGCTCTCTGCTCGGGAAGCTATGAAAACAGAATGATCGGCTGTGTTTGATCGCTCGGTTCTCAGTGCAGAGGCGATGCTGCATCCACTGAGGCAAGTATTATTCTAAAAAAAAAAAAAAACCTTTACTTTTAAAATAAATCTGTCAACTGGAGCCACACTAGCAATCTATATAATGCTTAGCAAACTACAGGGTTCTTTAGAGGAGTAGAAGTCCTTCATGTTAAAAATGTAATAAGAAAAAGAAAAAAACGATGAACCTATGTTCACTGAACAGCCAAGCATACGTGAGGGAAATAAAAAAAAAATGTTAATAGCCTGCGATTGGGTGGCTGAAGTAAACACATTGGGGGTCATTTACGAATATGATTTACGACCATCAGTAGAGGCGCAATGCACATTTTCATATTTACGAAATGGTACACCGGTAACAGAGCGCGAATCCCCCATTTACTATATCGATCTCAGCACACGGGAGAATGTCATCTATGAGCCACTATAGAACATGGCGCACGGCATCGCCAAATCAATTCTGAGAGAAGGTGGAGGTGCCAATATTATGGGGTGATGCAAGAAAGTTTTGTAACAACTGGCCAACTAATATGCCCAACATAGAATGAGAAAGTAACTTTTTCAGAGAAAGCCTGTTGTGCCTGCAAGTTTAGAACTGCATGAGAGCAATGGAAGCAGTGCACAAGTGGCTGATGCGCTCGTTCACATGGGTTTGTTCACTGTGCGGCCAAAATCTTAGTAAATTTTAAGCAACGTACATGCAATTGCATGGGTTGAACGGCCACACCTCTAAACTTGACATTTTTTTAAGCTGGTTCACCTTTATGTATTTTTTTAACCAATTGCCAACAGGGCACTTACACCCTCTTCCTGTCCAAGCCATTTTTCGTGTTATAGCTCTGTCCCACTTTGAATGACAATTGCGTGGCCATGCTACACTGTACCCAAACACATTTTTTACCATTTTCTTCACACAAATAGAGCTTTCTTTTGGTGGTATTTAATCACTGCTGGCTTTAAAAAATAAATAAAAAATAGACCAAAAATTTTGGAAATAAATGTTTTACTGTTTCTGTCAGTAAATCCTGTAACCAAGTAATTTTTCTCCTTCACTGATGTGGCGGCACTGATAGGCTGAACTGGTGGGCATTGATGAGATGACACTTATGGGTACTGAGGAGGCACTAATATGCCGCACTTATGGGCACTGATGGGTGGCACTGATAGCCAGCACCGACTGGCATCGCTAATTGGCACTGATTGCTGGCACTGGTGAGCACTATATTGTAATCAGGACACTGATTATCAGTGCCCTGATTACATGTGTAGATGTCTCCCTGCGTGGAGATGCTGCTGATTGGCTCTCCTCGCCACACACTTTGTCAGTGTGAGGCAAGGGGCACCAATTACCGGCATCTCCATGTTTACATGTGACCGGCTGTGATTGGACACATTAAAGAGCCGTGTGCGAGCGCAACCTTTTCTGGGATGCCGTCATATCACATCATCCCAGAATGAGAACAGCAACTAGTTAAGATTTGCACACAGGCCATGTTAGCATGCTACGTTGCCAATATGCGACATGCACCTTGTAAAATGATGTAAAAAGACTCTCGCACCTCTAGCTGCTCATAAAAATCAAATTTTTGTACTCACCGTAAAATCCTTCTCTAAAGTTCATTGATGGACACAGCTCCTTTAATTCTTGACCTTAGGGTTATCACACCACCTTCAGGAGAGGACTAGGCAGTACATGTAAAAACAGCAAGACTGCACAGCACCGCCCAGGAGGTGGTCCCACTGGCTATAACCCCTCACTCTGCTTCCTGCAGCTCAGTTCGTCAAAAAGCTGTACAAACATAAATTAGGAGGAGTGGGTGCTGTGTCCGTCAATGAACTTCAGTGAAAAGGATTTTACGGCGAATACAAAAATCCTATTCATCCAAAACATAACTTCACCCACAACAAAGAGAACAAATCAACAGAGGAGTTGCGATCTTAAACAGCCACCATCAAAACCTGCGGCCAACTTATGCATCAAAAGATGTGCGTTCACAACAAACCTGTAACTTAAAGCATAAATTGCAACCTTACACAGCCGCCTGAAAAACCTTGCGGCCAAAGCAAGCATCCAAAGATGTGCTTACCTCAACTTTTTAGAATTTAGCAAAAGTGTGAACGGACGACCAAGTCGCCACCTTACACACCTGGGAGCCAGACGCTTGATGTCGGAAAGCCCAAGGAGGTTACAATTGCCCTGGTGGAATGAGCTGTGACAGGAAAAAGGTGGCACCCGCTCTTTTAAGGCATAGGCCTGAACCACCGAGTAATGGTGGTCAACGAGACCGCTAGACCTGTCTTTGGACCAGACACCGAGACAGAGTCCGACTTCTGGAAAGGAGCCGTAGCAGACAGATACACCCGTAGAGCCCGGACCAAGTTTCTGATCCACTCCTCACTGCAAAAACAGCAGGATCCTGGAGATTGAGTATGTGCACAGATGCCAGCCCATCTCCTCACACATGGAGATGTAAGCCTTCCACGTATGATGGTAAATCTTCTGAGAAGATGACTTCTGTGCCCTCAGCATAGTGGAAATTACCAAGTCTGACAGAACTCTGTCCCTTAGTACCTGACTTTCAACAGCCATGCCATTGGTAACAGCCAAGCCAGCAATGGTAAAGCAGGATGAAGTATCGGACCTTGCGACAGAAGGTCCTCTCGCACCGGCAGCCGCCACGGAACATCAGCCACCAGTTGTACTAGGTAGGCATACCAAGGACGCAGAGGTTAATCAGGATTACTGAAATCCCCTCAGCCTCCACTCTGCGTAGCAGACGTGGCAGGAGCTTTATGGGGGGGGGGGGGGGGGGAACGACATAAATCAGACGATAATGCTCCCATGGAGCCACCAACGCATCCACCCAGGGGTCTCTTGTCCTGGACACAAATCTCTGCACCTTCCAATTGAGCTTTGAGCCGAGAGTCCAAGAGATCCACGTCTGGTGTGCCCCAATTTAGGCAAAGGAGCCGGAATACATCCGGATGCAACGACCATTCCCCTGGATCCAGCATCTGACGATTTAGGTAGTCCGCCTGCCAGTTTTCTACGCCTAGAATGTATATGGCCGACAGGGTCGGCACATGCCGCTCTGCCCACTGGAGGATATGAGCAACCTCTTGTGCTGCCCCAAGTTCCTTGTTCCTCCTTGATGGTTGACGTACGGCACCACCTTGGCGTTGTCCGACTGGATCCTGGCCGGACGTCCCTGTAGCCTCCTTGACCATGTGGAGAGGCACTGCCTGATCGCCCGAAGCGCGAGCACATTGATCGGCAGTTGGGATGCCTCTCTCAACCAAAGGCCCTGGTGCGACTGTACACCAAAAGTCCCCCTAAACCGGTCAGGCTGGCGTCTGTTGTGATCACTGTCCAATGGAGGAGAGGAAGCAACAATCTCTGGGACCGAAGGGTCGGAGACCTCAGCCACCAGAGAACGGAATCCCTGACTAGCTGGCTCACCCAAATTTGACAATCCAGGGATAACTGAGATTTGTCCCATTTTGACAAAATCTCCTATTGCAGGAGTTTGAAATTGAGCGTATGGTATCGCTTCGAAAGTGGCTACCATGAGGTCCAGAACTCGCATGCAGAAGCGCAGCGACGACCACCTGCGGTTTACCAACAACCTTACCGCAGCTTGAAGAGTCTGAAGTTTGTCTGAAGGGAGAAAAACGTTCACTTCTGAGGAGTCCAGCAGTAAGCCCAGGTACTCCAGGAGTTGAGTCAGCACCAACACCAACTTCTTTAGGTTCAGCACCCAATCAAACTCCCAGAGAGTCTGTATGGCGATTGCTACATCCTCTCTTAATTCTGAGGCAGAAGCTGCTCTCAGAAGGCGGTCGTCTAGGTAACCCACGATTGCGATCCCACGTTGCCTTAACGCCAGAATTGGAGCCAACACCTTGGTAAAAACTCTGGGTGCTGACGTCAGGCCAAAAGGGAAAGCGACAAACTGGTAGTGCACTTCCCCGACTGCAAATCGCAGAAACCTCTGATGCTTGAGGCATATAGGTACATTTAAGTACACGTCCTTGATATCCAAGGACGTCAGGAAGTCCTCCTGATGGAGTGCAGTGACCGCAAAGAGAACTGATTCCATCCTGAACCTTTGCAGTTTCACAAAGCTGTTGAGGGCCTTCAAGTCCAGGATTGGACGTACCCCTTCCTTTTTGGGGACTACAAACAGATTGGAGTAGAAACCCTGAAACCTTTCCAGCGTCGGTACAGGTACTATCACCCCACGCAACAGCAGGTCCTGAACTGCCCCGAACAGGGCTTCCAGATGAGCCAGAAGCAGATGTCGGTTGGAGGGGAAAAATCTGTTTGGTGGACAAGAAAGAAACTCTTTCAGACACATTGGTCGGACAGAAGAGGCGATTCAGTTCGCATTGTGCGCTATATAAGTATTTCATTCATTCATTCATTCATCCACCGAGCTGCAAACTCCCGAAGTCGACCCCCACCCGACAGTCGGGCAGGGGCAAACCTTCATGAGCTAACATTTTTGCTCGCAGACTTGTTTAGCTTGCAAAACCAGGGACGCTTTTGTCCTTCAGCAAGCGCCTTGTCAGACTGGGAACGCATATCTGCCAACCTGAGCGGGCGAAAAAGCCGTTTGAGTGGAAAAAGAGAGCCCTTGCCCTTCCTGGACTGTGGGAGCAATGTGCTCTTCCTACCGGTAAAATTTTAAATGTCATCCAGCGAAGCTCCAAATAGCCTCTAACCTTGGAAGGGCAAATCTGCCAGAGCTTTCTTAGATGCCTGGTCCGCTGACCAGCATTTCAGCCAAATCAGGTGCCGAAGCACCACTACTGATACTGATGCTCTAGAGAGCAGGGGGGACGGTATCCAGGGCCACATCACAGACATAGTTAAGGCCATGCACCAACTGATCTGCCAGTTCTACACAGACCAGGGAAGTCTGTTGCTTCTCCAATTCAGGGTGCAACATCTTTGCCCATTCAGTAAGCGTCTGTGACACCAAGACTGTGGCCAACACAGGTCGTAACGCTGACCCCACCACCGTAAACATGGACCGGGCCACTGCCTTGGCCCTCACGTCGGTAGGGCCCTTGAAGGCAGGAGTCCCTTCCACCGGAATCCTGGTTATTTTATTCAACCTGGATACTGGGGGGGGGGGGGGTCAACGACCGGAGGAGAAGCCAATTTTTTCAGGTGGTTCTCCTCAAAGGGGTAATGCACCGCCATTCTTCTCGGGACTGAAAAGGCCCATTGCAGGCTTCCCCACCCATTCCTTGTAGATGAACTTATCAAGTTGAATACGGAAACACCTTAGGCGTGCAGGCCGGCTTGAAGGACCCGAAAGGGACCGCCACCTCAGCAGAAGTTCCTGCTGCATCTTCAGGGTATCCTGTACTGTTGTGATAAGTGCTCCTACTAGTGCTTTTTCCTGTGCTAACCCAGACACAGAGTCATTCTCACCGTCCGAACGGTCTTGGTCCACATCCTCTGACACATCAGAACAGGGGCCGCCAATCACCGCAGGGCCCAAGTCTGAATCAGAGCTCTCCCCAGAAGACGGGGGGGGGGGCAGGGGGCATTTTTACTCCCCTTGCACCCACACGCCACTTCCACCCTGGCAACAAAGGTCTCCAGGACCGCTGACAAAGCATTTATAGGCACCGCATTTTGAACAGGTGAGCTGGTTGCAATAGCAGGGATGTCTGGGGAAGAAGCGCCCGCTTCTGACGCCATGCTGACCCTCACTCTCCTGCCACAACTTAGGGACTTAAGGCAAGGTACACAATCCCCACCCTCCTAGCTGCTCGCAGACTGAGGGCCCCCCCCCTAAGGACTCACCACCCTGACTGAGTACTGCGCTGTGCCGCCGCTGTCCGCTCTGCCCTGTGTCAGTCACGAAGTGCACAGAATATAAAAAACAAAAAAACAAACAAAAAAAACGCGCTGTTCTGAGGAATACAGACACCAGCACTAGAGGTAAACTGTGCTGAGGCTAGAAAAAAAATGGGCGCCGGCGGTCCCAGCAAAAAAAAAAAAAAAAAAAAAAAAAAAAAAAAATCAAAGAAAATGGCCACCGAACCTTCTAGAAGATGGGTGACAGCATATACCATGCTACAGGAAAATGGCCGCGGCCCACGCGGTGACCTCCCCTCATGGCAAACGGCCCGAGTACCTGACAGTGAAGCAAAAAGGCAGGGAAAGAAGGAGCGGACCCTGACAGCCAGCACAGCCCCCCACCCCCCCGGCCAGGTACATACAAACCAACTCATGCCCAGTCACACAGTGGCCCCAGCAGGGGGAGGAGGGAATGAGGGATAGGGAGAGAGGAAAGGGAGTGATAGACGCCCTAGTCGACCTCCTAGGGAATGCCCAGCTGCTCAAACCTGCAGAGGCAGGGGGAGCCGTACTTACCCCACTGTCTAAAATTACTTAGAACCCCAAACATTAAACTTTTTTCTAACACCCTAGAGAATAAAATGGCGGTCGTTGCAATACTTTGTCACACCATATTTGCCCCAGTGGTCTTAAAAGCATTTATTTTTTTGGAAAAAATACACTTTTTTGAATTAAATAAAACAAAACAGTAAAGTTAACCAAATTTTTTTCATATTGTGAAAGATAACGTTACGCCGAGTAAATTGATACCCAACATGTTACGCTTCAAAATTGCGCCCGCTCGTTGAATGGTGACAAACTTTTACCCTTGAAAATCTCCACAGGCGACATTTAAAAAATTCTACAGGTTGCATGTTGCTACTCATGTATGCATTCACTTCTGCGCACAAGCTCGTCGGGATGGGGCGCGTTTAAATTTTTTTTACATTTTACCTTTTATTTTTACACCGTTTTAAAAATAAAATAAAAAATTGTCACATTTATTCCTATTACAAGGCATAGAAAAAACGCATGACAGGACCTCTTAAAATATGAGATATGGGGTCAAAAAGACCTCAGTCCTCATATTTACACTAAAATGCAATAAAAAAAATAAAAATACCAATTGTCATAAAAAAAATTATATAAAAAAGAATGGCCCTTTAAGAGCTGTGGGCGGAAGTGACGTTTTGACATTGCTTCCACCCAGCAATTGTATGGAGAGGGTTGGTGGCCATCTTCCCCTCACTCGTATCCATACCCAGCTAGTGACCGGACCCAATTGCCTCCGCCGATGGCTCGGGTAAGTGGCGGAAGGCACCGGAGCGGGGGGGGGCCTCTCCTGCCGACGATAAAAGTGATCTTGCGGTGAATCCACCACAGAGACCATTTTTATCTTGTAGTGGACTGCCCTCTGAAGAAGGAGATACCATAACAACGATATCCTCTTTCAAACAGCCAACGTAAAACTGTGGCGGGCGGTCAATAAGTGGTTAAGTGCACCGAGAGTGGCTAGCTGAAGATGCAAAGCCTCATCTTTCTTCAAAAGGACAAGCTACTAGTGCCATATGGGCCCGCACACACATACTCAGGGCTCTGTATATGCAGTGGGTGTTTATCTGGGAAGTTAAGGCCATTACAGTGATTGAAATTGGGCCTGTGGTGTCAGGGGACAAAAAAGAGGCCTGACAAAGGAGGTTAATTCCTCTGCTCTCCTCCTACCTGGACTCAGAGCCGATCTGAGCAGAGGTAACCAATCTGGAACAGATTGCCATATTGTGAGATTTATTGTTATTGACGTGCTTGCCTCTGCTCTTGGGGTTATTCTCAGGTTTTGAATCACCTGAAAGCAGGCTGAATATAGTATTGAGCTATACTGCTCTTAATCTCAGTCACTGCTCTCCAATTGGATTACTTGAATATATATTATTGCTGTTTGTCACTCTTTTGCACAGAAAGGTTGCAGTAAAGACAATTTCTGTGTTTTAGCATAACGTGCATTTCTCATTGGTCCTTGCACTTGCACTGTTGCCAGGCGTGCCAGAGGGGGCTGATAATGTTATTGGGGTTGAGAGGCAGAGTATGCAACAAACATACTTGAGCAGCTCCTGCGGGGGGTAGCGCTAAAAATACTTTCCAGGTTTCAAAATAGTTACATTCCTGGAATGCTGGGATTGCCAATGGTCACATTTGCTTGTGGCTTCAACCAAACTGTCAAACCAACAAATGGCTGGTGTCATATCTGATCACATGTGAAGCACCATGGCAGTTGACGATCAAACAGAAGCAGCATCTGTCTGCAGTGACATTCCTCATTTAAAGTCCCACTATTTATCTCCTCTGTTTTTATATGTATATCGGGGATGGAGGTTTGTCCTTACTGATAAACCACGGTTGGAGGTATGGCTGCCGACAGTCCACCCCCTTAAGGATCCCGCAGTATTAAACAGAAATTAAAAAGAAAACATAAGTGCAAATACCATTATCCAACCTCAAACAGGCTCTTAATATGAACAAAAACTAAAACTTAAGAAAACAAAATAAAAAAGTTAAGTGGATACTAGCTCCATGAACTCAGACTCACACCAATTGTCCAAAGATACTCGGCAAGTCTCATATCTCAGTTCCAGTTGTGGGATAGTATGCACAGCCTGGAATAGTTGCACAGCCTGCAATGACGCATAGACAAGCAGTGTGCTCAGGATAGCCACTAGGGGGAAATGTAAAAACACAGAACACTCCACTAAGTAGTGTATAGTAACAATTTATTGAAAAATAAATAAATAAAAAATAAAAAAGGTATCCAGTTACATTACACATGGAGATGAATGCCTGAAGGCGAAGTCAAAATCCAGGTAGGTTGTTAAAGCGATAAAAAGCCAATCAGGAGTGCAAGTCCCTGAGAAGCAAGGCTCTCCTGGACATTGCTGAATTGAGAGGGGGCACAGGCAAGTATAAGAAATACTGTAGCTGCTAACTTTTAATATTAGGACACATACCTGTCCAGGGATCCCATAATGTCGGCACCACAGCTGATTTTTCAATCGGCTCTGCCATTCATGGTAAGGGAAACTGTTCCCTACTGCCCATCAGTGTTAATTTAGTCAATGAAAATGTTTGTCAAAGATTTCGTCAGCAGAATTTTTACAGTGACAAAAAATGAAATGAAAAAGTACAACACAATTTCTACCACTGACGAAAACTATGATGAAAATCAGACCAGTTTTCGTTAACGAACGAAAATGGGATGAAAATGGTGAGGAGGGATGTTTACCCTAGTGAACTAACTTCCGATTTGTTACGGAGCCCCGCCTACTTACACAGCCTGCTCCCAGCAAGCACAGTGCCACCATGACAAGCGTGCCCGAGTGTGAGAGTGGCACGGTGCATTGCAGGCCAGCAAGGCTGAGGCCTCCCGACGCCGTGCCAGAGCAGACTGAGTGTACACTGCATGATTGACTGTACAGTAGTGGCATCCAAGGCACTGAGGATTACAGGCCATCCCTCAGAATCATCCATCACTATGCAGCATTACAAGCCTACTCAGACCACCGTCCAGTGCACTGTGCATACAGGCTTCCTCCTCACCATCCATGTCCAAAGTATACTGGAAATGTCAGCTTCTGTGACTGTCACTGGTAGAAAGAGAAGATGGATCTACGAATGTATTTTACATTTGATCACAAGGACCGCAAGACCCTTTGCAAACCACATGGAGCGACACTTGCTGGTAAATATAAAAACTTGAAGTGTTATTTGCGGACAACTCATCCTAAAATTCATACAAAAGGTAAGCACAGCAGCACTTAACTCCACTTTTGTTGGGAACAGTCTTATGTGCATTGCAGGGATATTTTTAACAACTTTCTTGCAGTCAGATTTCATAGCTTTTGTTATTCTAAAGTAATAGCCATTTGTATGTTGTGCACTTTAGTCACTGAATTTTAATAGGAGCAAGTGATTTAATTTCATAATATCTATCAGCTGCTGCTTTACCCCAAATTGAAGTATCTCACCAAAATATATGTAGAAGGATGTGGTCAGTGAATACTGGGAGGGGCTGGGGTACTTTCAATTTTGGCACGGCACAGGCACCTAAAAGCTCAAGGCTGGCCCTGGGACTGAATGGGGTGAGAGAGAATGTAAAATCAGAATAAGTTGAATTTTTCCCTCTAATTCAACCTCACAGATTCAGAAAACCTCAAATGATGGGCCAAGTCAAGCCAGTGCACCAACACAGCAAACTATTTGCACTGCTCTTTTAGGCGCATCAAAATACAAAAGTGACTAGGGAATAACATGCCAGGGAGGAGGCCATAACAAGATGGATTGAGCACACCGGATTAACAGTCAGAACAATTGGAGATTACTTTGTTAGCAGAATGGAGACAGTAGATAGGAAGCCAACTGTTCCAAAAAAACTAAAATAAGCAATCTGACTGACAAAAAGTATGAAGATGAAAAACAAAAATTCAAAGAGAGATTGGCTGCTTCTCGGAGAGTATCTATTTGCACTGATTTGTGGACCAAAAAAGGACTCTCTGCTTCATTCCTTGCTATAAGTGCATGTTACTTTTGTGTTGAACAACATAAACCTGAACAGGTATTGTTGGCCCTTGAACAAGTAGCCACCCACACACTGCAGACAATCAAATCACGTGTGGACAAATGCTTGCAAGAGTGGGACATACCAAAGTGGAAGATCCTTACAGAGATAACACTTAACAGGAGCAATATGGTGGCAGCATTTAAGCAAACCACAGCAGCAGTCAGAAATTGATGATCTGCGGTAAACCATTCATGGCATGGTTAAAACCAGTCAATTATCACATGGATATGAGATGATTGACATGGGGGTACCATCTGCTCTACTCTACGTGTGCGTCTTTGTTATTTTTCCACTTTATTTGTAGTTTTGTGTAAAAGTATTCCCATAAGATGTTAAAGGGGTTGTAAAGGTTTTTATTTTCTAAATAGGTTCCTTTAAGCTAGTGCATTGTTGGTTGGTTCACTGATCTTTTCCTTTCGATTTCCCTTCTAAATGTTTTTTTTGTTTTCTTTGTCTGAATTTCTCACTTCCTGTTCCTCCACAGTAAGCTGTTCAGTAAGTTGTTCTGGCTGACTAAAAACACCGCTCGGATGATGGTGTGAAGTTCACTGAGGAGAAACAGGGAGTGAGAAATTCAGACAAAGAAAAAAAAAAACATTTAGAAGGGAAATCGAAGGAAAAAGGTAAGTGAACCAACAATGCACTAGCTTAAAGGAACCCATTTAGAAAATAAAAAACAAAGCTTTACAAGCCCTTTAAGTGTTAAAATAATAGAATGGAACAGTAACCTTTTCTATACTTTATGCGTATTAGGCTGTGTGTTCCACTTGTTAGGTACCAACAGATTGACATGGACCAGACCATGTGTGGTGCATACTTTGCAATTTGTGGTCCACGTGGTGCAGAAGGAGGCCAGTGTGAAGAGAACACTGGATAAAGAAAGATCAGTAGTGAACCTCTTCCGCAAGTCTTTAATTGCAACACAGAAGCTATTGGAGCATTGTGGCCTTATTCTTTTAAAATGACTGCCTCACACGCTGATCAAGTACATTCAACATGATCCCAATACTCCTCAAACTGAAAGTCGGTCTGCCAAATCGCAAACATGGGATGGGACAGCTTGCTCCCTAATGAATAACAAAAGCTAACATCATTGCATGATCTACTGCTGCTGACACCATGTCTATGTCCCTGCCCTCTTTGATCTGCTCAGCCATCTTGAGAACTTTAAACGCTAGCTACCAAGACCTCGCCACAACTGCACAGAAAATGAAGGAGTGTGAACCAGCGTTTTGCTTCATTCCTAGATCCAACTGGCGGAATGTTCTCACCACTTGAAGCAGCTGCTTGTTTTGTCAACCCCACCATCTGTGAAACTCCTGTTGATGTGGCAGATGAGAATATTCAGGAACTGCTTAAAAAGACAGTGGAGCATGCCACAAGAAAATGCACATTGTCACACACACAAGGAATTGTCTGAAGAAGATGATGTGAAACTATCGCATGAAGTGGAAGAAGCACCGCCACCGGCATTCACATCCAAGCAGCCAGACTTTCGTGTTTTTTCTAAGCTGCAGAAGACCCAGGCAGAGGATCTCCCCAAACAGCAGCAGATTAGAAAATAAATGGAAGAGCTTTTGCACCAAGTTGCCATCAGGCACTGCAACAGATTTTTGGCTGTCAAAGAGTAACACTTTTTATCACCAGCTAAAACCTTTTGCATTAGACCTTGTAACTATGCCAGCTACTCAAGCCTTTGCAGAGAGGGTATTCAGTGTTACAAGTGACCTCTCTAGAGGCCAGAGTAATAGAGCAAGGGTCATGTGGGCCACGAAGTTACATAGTAGGCAAGGCTGAAAAAAGACACAAGTCCATCAAGACTAACCAATGTGTGTGATTTTTTTGTCAGTATTACATTGTATATGCCTTTATGTTGTAGTCGTTCAGGTGCTTATCTACTAGTTTTTTGAAATGATCAATGCTCCCCGCTGAAATCACTGCTTGTGGAAGAGAATTCCATATCCTCACCACTATTACAGTAAAGAACCCTCTATGCAATTTAAGGTAAAACAAATTTTCTTCTAATTTTAGTGAATGGCTGCATGTCTTATTAAATTCCCTTTCACTAAAAAGTTTTATCCCTATTGTGGGGTCACCAGAACGGTATTTGTACATTGAAATCATATCGCCTCTCAATCGTCTCTTCTCCAGAGAGAACAAGTTCCGTGCTCGTAACTTTTCCTCATAACTAAGGTCCTTCAGTCCCTTTATTAGGTTTTATGCCCTTCTCTGGAACCTCTCTAGTTCCAGCACATCCCTCCTGAGGACCGGTACCCAGAACTGGAGGGCATACTCCAGGTGAGGCCGAACCAGAGTCTTGTAGAGTGGGAGAATTATTGTTTTATCTCTGAAGTTAATCTCATTTCAATGCATGCCAATATTCTCTTTTCATGCAGCAGCTTGGCATTGCATGCCATTACTGATCTGTCATCTACTAGGGCCCCCAGGTCCTTTTCCATCTTGCATCCCCCTAGGGATTCTCCCCCTAGTCAGTAGATTGCATTCATGTTTTTCCACCCAAATGCATTATTTTACATTTTTCTAAATTAAATCTCATTTGCCATGTAGTTGCTCACCCCAATAATTTGTTCAGATCTTCTTGCAAGGTTTCCACATCCTGCGGAGAAGTTATTGCCCTGCTTAGCTTTGTATTGTCTGCAAATACTCAGATTGAGCTGTTTATCCCATTCTCCAGGTCGTTTATGAATAAATTATATACGATAGGTCCCAGGACAGAACTCTGGGGGACCCCACTTTCCACCCCAGAATATTCTGAGTACTCGCCATTTATCACTACCCTCTGAACTCTCCCCTGTAGCCAGTTTTCAGTCCATATACTCACCATATGGTCCATGCCAACAGACCTTACTGTACAGTAGACGTTTATGGGGGAACTGTATCAATTATTACTAAAACCTTGTATATAGTCCCTTATCCCCTCCAAAAGCTTGCATACTATTGATGTTAGGCTAGCTGGTCTGTAATTCCAAGGGATGCATCTTGGACCTTTTTTAAATATAAAATATTGGTGCTACACTGGCTTTTCTCCAATCAGCTAGTACCATTCTAGTCAGAATTAGGAACAATGGTCTGGCAATTACTTGACGGAGTTCCTTAAGAACCCTCAGGTGCAAGCCATCTGGTCACGGTGACTTATTAATGTTACATTTTTCAAGTCTATTTCCAATTCTGGCTTCTGTAAGCCATGAGGGTGCTTCCTGTGACATGTCACGAGGATAAAAATTGCAGTTTTGGTTACTGTAGGCCCCCCGATTCCCTTGTGAAGACTGAGAAGAATAGTCAATACCTTCACAATCTCTCCATCTTTAGTAACCAGGTCTCCATCATTCTTTATGGGATGAATATGATCTGACCTCCCTTTCTTACAATTTATGTACTTAAAGAATTTCTTGTTTTTTTTTTTTTTTTTTTTTTTACTCTCCTCTGCTATCTGCCTTTTGTGTTCTATCTTAGCCGCCCTGGTTTCACCCTTACATTTTTTGTTACATTCTTTGTAAAGTTGGAAGGCTGCCGATTATCCCTCAGCCTTGTATTTTTTGAAGGCCATCTCCTTTGCTTATATATGCATTTTTACGTTGGAGTTAAGCCAACATAAAAAGTGCTTTCCTTAAAATAAATCGAAACAAATAGAAGCGTTTTATTCTCCAGCTATTTTGAAGATAAGAAGCATACCTGATACTTGTGGGTTGTGCTTACTGCGACAGAACGAATCAATAGTTCAACTGTTTTTATTGTCAATTAAATTCATAGGAAAAATGCGCAGGTTAAGGCTCAGGCTACATGCCATTAGTATGTGGAACAATAACCACCACTTTATCAACTAGTACTCTCTCTTAGCATTGACAAATTTGACAATATAGGTCAATATAGCTCAGTAACGGATGGCCAAAAAGGGCAGCCATACACGGGGTACTGCCCAAGTAGTCTTTTTAGTGTGATATTTACCTCCGATATTGTCATTGTGAATGCTGAGAGAGAGGAGTTGATAAAAAGTGGTGACAGTTTTAATCCACACACTAACGGCAATATTGTAAACTGTGCACTTTTTCTTTGAATGTACTGTAACTGAGAATCAGAACTGTTGAAATAATAAACTGAAAGTAAACCTATTATTGTATAAATGAACATTACCCTCAAGTATTGGTTTATTATGCTGTGCCTGTGCCAGACTGGCAGTGACAGTGCCTGTGCAGCTTGCTGCTGTCTGTGTGCGCTGTACATGGACCGCTATGGCCAAAAGTTCTGACAATGACACAAATATTTATTTTCACAAAGTCTGCTGCTTCAGTGTTTTTAGATCTTTTAGTCAGATGCATCTGGTATACTGAAGTATAAGTACAAGGATTCCATAAGTGTTAAATGCTTTTATTGACAATTACATTAAGTTTATGCAGAGTCAATATTTGCAGTTTTGAGTTTATCCTTTTTCAAGACCTCTGCTGCAATTCGCCCTGGATTGCAATTGTCAATCAACTTCTGCACTACATCTTGATTCCTGACTGATGGCAGTGGCACTGCCCATTTTTGCATAATCAATGCTTGGCGCTTGTAAGAATTTGTGGGGGGAAAGGCATGGTTGTTCATCAAACTGTTCGTGGATGGAAGTTGTTCTCGGAGGCGGAGGATGTTTTTGCTGTTGCATGACACAGGACTGATGGTGTAATACTCACGCTCACCTTTTGCTCACCTTTTCTTTTATGGACAAGGCTTTTCCAGATGCCCCAATCAGAAAGGGGATTCATCAGTGAAAATGACTTTCCCTCAAGTCTTCAGCAGTCCAATCCCGGTCCCTTTTGCAGAATATCAGTCTCTACCTGATGTTTTTCCTGGAGTGAGATAGTGGCCTGGCCTGTGGCCTCTTTGCTGTCAGTTGACACCAGGCCAGCCAAGCTGCTGAAATGTTTTGTTGTGTTCTGTTGTTCAGTTTGAGTTTCTTGAACTGTTAAGTTCATGTAAATTATTGTGCAGTACATGATTCTTGGCATCATCACGATCATCCAAAGAGTTTATATATTTTCTCTTTTTGTATTTTTACGTTACCCTTTTGTCAAAAAAGCAATATTCTTGACTAAACGGTTTTGCTTAACTGCTAGAGATCCGCGCTATAGCCGAATGACAGCTACAGTGCGGACCTGCTTTGTTGGGACTGCGTCTATTGATGTTGTCCCGTGCACGAGCAGCCTGCGCGCCCCCTGAGGGGCGCACGCGGCACACTCTAATCAGCGAGTCTATGAGACTCGCCTGATCACAGATCGGAGTAAGGTGTCGATCCCGACCCCTTACCACATGATCAGCTGTCAGCCAATGACAGCTGATCATGTGATGACAACAGAGCCGGTAATCGGTTATTTTTCCTCCTCGCGCTGTCAGAGCGAGGAGAAAAAAAAAAGCCGATCACCGGCGGCCGTGAGAGGGACTTCAGTCCTGATCACGGCGAGCTGGCGCCAGCTCATCAATGCCCACCTGCCCCCCTGCCAGTGTCACCCAACTATAGGCAAAAGTGCCACCCATCAGTGCACACAGTGCCACCCATCAGTGCCCACAGTCTGCCTCAACAGTGCTGCACCTCAGTGCCACATATCCGTGCCCATCAGTCCCATCTACCAGTGCCCATTAGTGCCACCTTATCTGTGCCCATCTTTGCCCATTAGTGCCGCCTTATCAGTGCCCACCAGTGCCGCCCATCAGTGCCCACCAGTGCAGCCTATCAGTGCCCACCAGTGCAGCCTATCAGTGCCCACCAGTGCAGCCTATCAGTGCCCACCAGTGCAGCCTATCAGTGCCCACCAGTGCCGCCTCGTCAGCGCATTTCAATGAAGGAGAAAAATGACCTGTTTGCAAAATTTTATAACAAACTATTAAACATGATTTTTTTTTTTTTTTGCATCTTTTTTTGTTTGTTTAAAAAAAAAAAAAAATCAAACTCCATGCTGTAATTAAATACTACCAAAAGAAAGCTCTATTTGTGGGAAAAAAATGATAAAAATTTCATTTGGATACAGTGTTGTATGGCCGTGCAATTGTCATTCAAAGTGCATCAGCGCTGAAAGATGAAAATTGGTCTAGGCAGGAGGGGGGTTTAAGTGCCCAGTAAGCAAGTGGTTAAATATGGATGCTATACAACGACTAAATCCGTGTCTGTAGTGCATGTTCAAACCCAACTATTAAAGTGGTTGTAGACCCCGTTACACCACTTTTACCTACAGGTAAGCCTATAACAAGGCTTACCTGTAGGTACCTTGAATATCTCCCAAACTTGTACAGATTAGGAGATATTCAAGTATATGAGCTGCTGGCAACGTCATTGGCGTATGCACACTGAAGAAAAGGCTGCTTTGCCGTATCTTCAGAAGTCATATCATGACAGGCGGCTCCCGTGCGCACCAGGAAGTAACTCCGGTGGAAGATGTCTGCACTGTACTCGGAGGGCCGTCGCTGATCCAGGGCATCGTTCTAAGGTAAGTATTTCATAATGGGGGCGTGGCCAAGATGGCAACCAGCTAGGACGTGTTTGCAGAGAGCTCCGCACCTGGCAGGCTATTTATCCGGCATTTAGGGACATATATCTCTCCCCGTGGGCCGGTGAAGCGGTGGCGAGGCTCGGGGATGCGCAGGGGTAGCTCTGGTTCCCATAGGAAGAAGCATACGGTCCCGGGAACCCCGCCGGGAACTCCACTACAGACCCGCGCGGCACGCGGGCAGGCCTACACCAACATGGCGTCTCAAACGGACCACGCTGACATGCCACCGATGGGTGATGATCAATTTCAAGCTCTTATGCAAGCGATCACTGGTTGCCAGACTACCCTAACCACTAAGATAGAGCAGATACAGCTCGACATGGGGCTTATCCGGCGAGATATGGATAAACACCGGGAGCGGCTTGCCGAGGTGGAGCGGAGGGTTGGAGACGTGGAAGATGTTACCCGCGACCATGATGCCTCCCTCCGTACCCTGCAGGTGCGGGTGAAGGCGCTGGAATCCAGGGCCGAGGACCACGAGAACAGGAATAGGAGGAACAACCTGAGGTTGGTGGGCCTCCCGGAGGGGTCGGAGGGCCGTGACACCGAAGCCTTTACCGAACGTTTGCTACGTACACTTCTCCCGCTCGCTGAGTTCTCCCCCCATTTTGTCGTGGAACGAGCGCACAGAATGCCGTCGGTTCGTGGCCCACCGGGCGCCCCGCCACGCACGTTTATTTTCCGCCTTTTGAACTTTAGAGACAGAGACCTGGTTCTTCGGGAGGCGAGGAAGGTGGGGGACCTGCGCTTTGAAAATGCTAAATTAATGCTTTTTCCTGATTATTCTGTGGAGACGCAGAGGCAACGCAGGACATTCGACCAAGTCAAGGCCCAGCTGCGCACCAAAGGTCTCAAGTACAACATGATGTTCCCCGCGAAACTCAGAGTGATTGACGGAGAATCCGTTCGTTTCTTTACCGCCCCGAGTGAGGCCTCCAGATGGATTGATTCCCTTCCCCAGCAGAGATAATTTTTTGATGGTGATTACCTGACTGGGGTCCACAAGCATCACAAGCTTTGCCCAGTGTCACGCGGATCGGATTTCCCCCCCCCCAGCTCTGTCCCTCCATTTTGGAACTTGGAGGGCAGGTCGGAGTGCCCCTCTCCTTTTCAATACTGGTTTTGGGCAGGGGGCGAGGAGCCGACCTGATATTCTGATGCTCCTTAGGGGGGGTCTACAGGTTCATGTCTTTATATTTCTGTCTAACGGGCCTTAGGGCCCTACCCCCTCCCTAGTTTATACCCGGGGGGGGTTTGCAAGATTACTTCTGGATGTGAATACTCTGTACTGATGATGCTGGACCCCGCTACTCTGATGTTGTCGTCCTGTTGGATGAGTTGCTACTAAGAATGGGCCCTTGGAACATTCCAAGAGAATTTTGCACTTCAATCTGAGGCGCCACATACACTACGATTTGTTCCCTTTTGTCTTGTTTTTTCTTTTCCTTTGCCTCCAGGAAGCGGCTGCGCTGGAGTTTGTCTACTCTGCGCAGGAGACTCTGTCCTAGGTGTGCTGGTTGATACGCACCGCCCCCACGGGAGATTCCTCCTTTAAATGGGTTTGATTATGTTTGGTTTGGGTTCTCAAACACCCTGGGGCTGTTTTTCTGGGGTGTGGGGTGGGAAGGGAGGGGAGTTCTGGTTTTTTTTCTGTTTTTTTTGTTGTTTTTTTGTTACATGCTTTCATGTTTTCTGGTATAGACAGCGCTACTATAATGAATGTATAAGGTATATCATTGCATTACTTAAGATGAGATATTTGTGCCCCGACCCTGGCCGGGTGGTCGTATCCGTTGGTCCCCCCTGCCCTTCCAGATTATGGCTCCGTTGAAGATCCTCTCCTGGAATGTTAGGGGGCTTAACCAGAAGATTAAACGCTCTCTTGTTTTTGACTACATGAAAAAATATGCTCCGCATATCTGTATTCTTCAGGAGACGCACCTAGTGGGGGGAAGGATTATGGGACTGAAGAGGCCCTGGGTGGGATACCACTATCATGCCACATACTCCGGCTATGCCCGGGGGGTTAGCGTCCTTATCCATAGGTCCCTTAATTTTGAGCCTCTTGATATAGTCACAGATAAGGACGGGAGATACGTACTGGTCCATGCCACAATTGACATGATAGAAATGGTGCTGGTGGGTCTTTATATGCCTCCTCCTGCGGATCTGTCTCTACTACATAAACTGACTGCCCTGATAGCCCAATTCCAGACTGACAATGTGGTTATAGCAGGGGACTTTAATATTCCTCCTAATCCTTCCCTGGATAGGTTGACGCCTGACCGGGCCACAGACTCTCCGGTTTCTCGCTGGGCACAGGTGTTTGGGCTGGAGGATGTCTGGAGGTGGAAACACCCATCAGATCGCCAGTTTACGTGCCACTCCTCCTCCCACAACACACTCTCCCGTATTGACCTAGTCTATGCTGGTGCCCCCATGCTTCCCAGGGTCCTTGGAATAGAGTTACTTCCTCGGGGCATCTCTGACCACTCCCCACTGCTGTGTACATTGCAAACCTCTACCCCTCAGAGGGATAGACTATGGCGCTTGTCTAGGTACTGGATTGAGCATCCCACCATTGCCTTTGAGATGGGCGGTGAAATCCGGGGATTTTGGGCCTCAAATGTTGGCACGGCTTCTGGGGGGATGGTCTGGGATGCCTTCAAGGCCTATATGAGGGGGTGCTACCTCTCCTCCATTGGTCGGGAGCGCAGGAATGATAAGATCACGGTAGAGGAGGCAGAGGCCAGGGCCCAGGAACTGGAGACCCGGTTCACCCTCACGGGTAACCCGCTCACGGCTCAGGATATGAAAGTAGCGTATAGAGAGGTGGTGCTCCTTAGGGTGGCTAAAACAAGCAAACGTCAACTGGCTCAGACGCAGAGGATTTTTGAACAGGGCGAAAAGACGGGGAGATTGTTGGCCTGGATCTCGAGGGAGCAGGCCCCAATCTCCACTATCCCTCGAATACAGAATAGTGCTGGGACAATGGTGACGGATCCCCTTGCCATCAACGCTTGCTTTGCAGAGTTCTACTCCGCCCTTTATTCATCTAGGGTGCAGTACTCAGCGCAGGAGTTAAGTGCTTTTCTAGAGGGGGTGACACTCCCTGCCCTTACTTCTGAGGCCAGGGACGGTCTGGACTCCCCGATTACTCTGGCGGAAGTCCGGGTGGCGCTGGGGTCCATGCAGCCGGGGAAGACCCCTGGGGAGGATGGGATACCCCCGGAATTTTACAAGTATTACCTAGAGGAGATGTCAATTAGAATGCATGATATGCTCACCGCGTCCCTTCGGGAGGGGGAACTTCCTCCATCTATGGCACAAGCCATCATAGTGGTGATCCCTAAACCTGGGAAAGACCCCCAGTTGTGCTCGTCATACCGACCCATTTCCCTACTCAACTCGGACGCGAAAGTGCTGACCAAAATCCTTGCCAGGCGACTGAACGAGGTTATACTTACCTTGATCCATGAGGATCAGTCCGGCTTTATGCCAGGGAAGGGGACAGATATTAATATTCGCAGGCTCTTTACTGTTTTGGCCTCGGGGGATGCAGAAGGTGGGGAGGAGGTTGTGGTCTCTCTAGACGCGGAGAAGGCCTTTGATTCAGTGGAGTGGGACTATTTGTGGGCAGTCCTCCGTAGATTTGGATTCGGTCCAGCCTTTATCTCGTGGGTCAGGGCGGTGTACAGAGCTCCCACGGCCAGAGTGCGTACGGGTGCGGTCCTTTCCCCGCTCTTTCCCCTCCATAGGGGAACCAGGCAGGGGTGCCCACTGTCCCCGGGGCTTTTTGCACTGGCAATTGAACCTATGGCGGCTATTCTCCGCTCCTCTCCTGAGGTTCGGGGTATTGTCCGGGGTCCTTTGCAGGAAAAAGTTTCGTTATACGCTGATGATACCTTGTTGTATCTCAAGGACGACGGAGCCTCCCTACAGGCGGCACTGTCGCATATAGACCGGTTCGGACAGTTCTCGGGTATACGTATAAATTGGGCGAAATCAATTCTATTCCCACTACATGATGGTGAGGGTGGACCCCGAGTAGATGGGCAACTGCAGAGGGTTTCTCAATTTAAATATCTAGGGGTGGAAATACACAGAGACTTGAAACAATTTATTACCCTTAACCTGAGTCCGGTGGTTACCCAGTTGACCCAGAGGTGTACTGGGTGGAGGTCCTTGCCGCTTTCGCCAGTGGGACGGGTCAATTTAATTAAAATGTCGGTCCTTCCTCGGTTTACCTATCTCTTCCGTCAGACCCCAGTTCACATCCCGCTTAGATTTTTTAAGAAATTAGATGGCATTGTTTCGTCCTTCGTCTGGAATGGTAGGCCCCCTAGAATAGCTAAAACAACCCTCCAACGGCCCCTTGTGAGGGGCGGTCTGGCACTGCCCTGTTTTCTGAAATACTACTGGGCGGCAGTCCTAGTGACTGTCAGGTGGTGGCTCTCCGAGGGCCCGGTCAACCCTGCGTCCTCGTTGGAGGCGGCGTTGTTGGGCTCTCATGCGGAACTCAGGAACCTGATCTATAGGGGACCACGATCTAACCCTGGGATAACCCTCCCGATGCGTACGACGCTTAAAATATGGGATCTGGTGAACAAAAGGTTGGTGGGCGCAGGGGTGTGGGCCCCGGGGACTCCCCTTTGGGGGAACCCCCGCTTGCCCCACTTTCAATCCATCCCGGATCCGATTGTTTGGGCCAGGCATGGAGTTATAACACTGGGGGACATAGTGTCCCAGGGGCAACTACTCTCCTTCGATGCTATTAAACAGGCCAGGGACCTCCCGAACCATATGTTTTTCAGATTCCTGCAGTTGCGACACGCCTTCCGTTCTCAATTCCCATCTAGAGCGACTCTTGGGGTGTCGGCGGTGGAGGAGGCGCTTGGTCCTGAGGGGGGAGGGACGCGCACACTGTCCATGGTGTATGCCGCGTTGACCGTATCGGAGGAGACTGGGATCTCCCATTTGTTTGAGCTCTGGCAAGGCGACATTCCGGAACTTACTGAGGAGGACTGGGAGGAGGGTTTACAGCAATACCTGAGCCTTGCGATTTCTGCAAGGGACAGGTTTATACAATTGAAGTTCCTCCACCGGGTATATTTTTCACCGGCACGCCTGCCAAGGATTTACCCTGACCGATTGACTACCTGCCCCAGATGCAAAGAAGATGATGCTGACTTTTTCCACATGGTCTGGTCCTGCCCTGGGGTAGTGGGATTTTGGAGAGGGGTCCTGGCCGATATTAATGCAGTGGGGGAGCTTACGATTCCACTTAGCCCGATACCTCTCCTGCTGGGTATCTGTGATTTTCTGGATATCTCCTGGGGGAAGAAACTGTTTATTTTTTACACTACACTCTATGCAAGGAAAGCCATACTACTGCAATGGAATCAACCTCTCCCTCCTACTAAACAACTGTGGCAGTCCCTGGTGAACGCGGCTTTGCCGCTTTATAAACTTACATATCTGGGCAGGAACTGCCCTGGGAAATTTGGGAAGATTTGGGCGGCTTGGGTTGAGGCGAAGCATTTGACTATTGTTTAGGCTAGGGGGAGTGGAGGGTGGGGGGAGGGAGGGGGGTTTCCCCTTTTTTTGGAATTTATGTGGTTTTTTGCGTGGTGGGGGGAGGTCTCGGGGAGGTTTTATATTTTATGTTGCAATGATTAGTGACTCTATATATTGCTAAGAACTATCTGTGCTTATATGTGATACATTTGATTATCTGTCTACTCAAAATATGTATGTACCTTGCTGACGCATGTCTGTTTTCTGTTTTTTTTTTGTTTGAAACATAAATAAAAATTCTTTGTTAAAAAAAAAAAGTATTTCATAATGAGCTAGTATGTGATGCATACTAGTTCATTATGCCTTTGTCTTGCAGGGTTTGTCTCAAGGGGCCAGATAAAAACAAGCGATATTTGGCCGCAGTTTGGAGACCACTGTCCTAGAGTATTAAAAGCCTCTGTTCTGTTCTGTTTAACAAAACATTTGTTAGAATGTTTCAGTTTATGTATCAGTATTTGCTATTGTCTAGCCACAATTGCTATATATCCTTGGAAAACAAAGTAAAGATAACTAGCTTAGTTTTTAAAATTTAACTTTATGCTACAATGTGCATCTTTTTTGTGATTACCAGTATGTACAGTGGAAATTACAATACTGGGCAGGAAATGACAGACACACATTTTAAAGTATGTGTCAGTTCACACCAGGGTGGCTTTAAAGTTGACAGACTTTTTTTTTTTATAACTTTATTTATCTATTAAGATATTTATTTTGTTTACAAAATACATCAAAATTGAACATCCCCTCAGTCCCCTCCCCCCCTCCCATCATCTTATCAGATAAAAAATATAAAAAAGGATGATTGATATCTTGGGCGACCTAAGAGGGGATTGGTATCACGAGGGCCATCCTACCCTGTTTCCCCTAAAATAAGACCTAGTGTGATTGTCGGTGATAGCTGCAATAAAAGCCCTACCCCCCAAATAAGCCCTAGTTAAAGTCCTTGTAGGTCTTCTTTTCAGGGTAGGGCTTATTCTTGAGGAAACAGAGTAGGGCTTATTTGGGTGGTAGGGCTTATATTGCAGCCAACACCGACAATCACGCTAGGTCTTATTTTAGGGGAAACAGGGTAGCTGATGTTCCATGTAATCTAGATTCCCACTCTATCAATCTTCCCTCCCATCCCCATTCTCGCACACTTCCACCCTCTTCGTTTGCCCTCTTACTTTAATTCTTATTGGGTCCCTTTTCATCGTTAATATTTATTTTTCACACTATTATTCTTCACATATCAATCCCTCTGGCATCCCACCAAGGTTTCCACATCTTGTAATTTCTTTAAAGTCCCTTGTTTTATATATAACGCTTCCTCTTTAAGAATTACCACATTCATGCTATTTATCCATTCTCTACCGGACGGAGGAGACACAGACAACCATCTTAGGGCAATCAATTTCCTTGCCTGAAATAGGCATCTCAGGATCGTCGTCTGGCTGCTTCCCGGGTTTCCAACTCCCTCAACTAATCCCAGGAGACAATACTTCGCCTCCATCCTGGTGGAGGTTCCAAAAACCAGATCAATGGTTCCTGTCACCTCCGCCCAGTAGCGGATCAACTTCGGGCATCTCCAAAACATATGAATCATGTTTCCCTCCATGTCCCCGCACCGGGGGCAGCTTGCATCCGGCCGTTGGCCAAATTGAAAAAGTTTACGAGGAGTATAATAGGTTCTATATAATAAGAACAGATGTGACATCCTCAGAGGGAGAGAGTGATACCAACGGAGCCAGTTCAAGAATTTGATTCCATTGTATTTCGGAGATATCTCCCACATCTTTTTCCCACTTCCCAAGGGGTCTCTATCCCTCCCATTCTTCCCTTGTATATATGTGGGTATATTTTCGAAATTAAACCTTTTCCTGTTTCTGCATTAATTATTTTTTGAAGAACTGGGATTGCGCTCCATTCTAAGGTCCTCCCTCTAAATTGCTCCTCCAGTGCGCGCCTGACCTGTAAATACTTATAGAAGGATTTATTTGGTAGAGCAAAATAATCTCTAAGCTCCTGAAAGGTTTTCAGGGCACCATCTTGGTATAGCTGAGTGATAAATTTTATTCCACATCTCTCCCATTCTCCTACTGTCCCCATCTTCTGCAGTTCTCCCAATTTACTATTCTTCCATAAGGGGGCATACTCATTAAATCCTCTATTTTAATATGGCCTTCGCTGTGTCCCACACACTCGTCATTAAACTCAAAGTAGGGAGTCCTAATGGGAAGGATCCTGCCTCCAGAGCTTCCACTATTGAGTCATGTGGTGTATTTTGTAGGAGCATTTTTCTCCCTGCCTCTCCCCCTTCTAAATTACACCCCCTCCATATACTGGAGTTGTGACGCGAGGAAGTAGCTAAAGGGGTGTGGGAGTGCTACTCCTCCTTCCTGTTTTTATAACTGCACCCTTTCAAATCAGTTCCCTGAACACCATATCTATCTTTTGAAACCACATTTTATATAACCAAATTGGGGAGTTATGCAGTACATAGAGAGGCTGTGGCATCCATATCATTTTGATTAAATTACAGCGACCTGCCACAGATAATGGCAGGCGTTTCCACACTTTTGTCTTCCTCCTAAATTTATTCAGTAACGGAATTATATTATCTGCAGTGTACTGTTGAGGGTCTCTGGATACGTTTATTCCTAGGTATTTAAATTTACTTACTACTTGGATCTGGGTCACCTCCTCAGGCAAGGGGCTTCCCA
This sequence comes from Lithobates pipiens, assembly GCF_037356315.1. NCBI lineage: Eukaryota > Metazoa > Chordata > Amphibia > Anura > Ranidae > Lithobates > Lithobates pipiens. The sequence continues at coordinate 208,328,781 of NW_027507748.1, forward strand.
GAGGATCTACTGGCAGAAGGCTAGATTTTTCCAAATTTATCTTAAGTCCGGAAATTTGGCCAAATTTTTTAATAATGTCCATAGCTTTCTGAAGGGAATCCTGTGTATCACCAAGGAATAACAGTAGGTCATCCACGTATAATGCCACTTTTTATTCCAAGTCTCCCCTTCTAAGACCCTTCACCTGAGCAGAAGACTGCAGGGCAATGGCCAGAGGTTAAATTGCAATGGCAAAGAGGAGGGGTAACAAGGGACACCCTTGTCTTGTCCCCCTCCCCAGTCTAAATTTATCAGACTTTTCATTATTCACCTTTACTCTGGCTTCTGGTGCCCTATAAAGCATTTTTACCCATTTCATGAAAGCCGGTCCAAATTGGGCCGTCTCCATGACTCTCCAGAGATACTGCCACTCAAGACTATCAAAGGCCTTGGCGGCATCTAAAGACAAAATAGCCCTTTCTCCACTCTCATCCGTAGGGACCTAAAGATTCAAGTATACCCTCCTTATATTTGTGCTAGTAGTTCTTCTGGATATAAAACCTGATTGATCAGGGTGGATGAGTTTCAGTATAACCTTGTTCACCCTAGCCGCCAAGACCTTTGCCAGTATTTTTATGTCAGTGTTTAATAAAGCGATAGGCCTATATGAGGCAGGATCAAGTGGGTCTTTACCTTCCTTGTGTATGGTGACTATGGTGGATTCCATCATCGATGAGGGGAGCTCTCCCCTCATTAACCGGTTCCCAGAATGGCACGGGCAGGCATATTGGCATACAGGTACGTCCAATCTTCAATGCCACCCTGCTCACCGGTCGGGACGGTCGGGAACCCCGTGAGTCCGGTCGCGGTTCCCGTGGACTCAATCGCCGCGGGCATACCCGCAATCGTCTCACGGGACGGCTGAATGGAGGAAATGCCGTGTAAACATGTGATTGGAGCAGAGATCAGTGTTCACTAAATGAAACCCCAACCCCCCCACAGTAACACACCCCTAGGAACACTTAACCCCTACACTTAACCCCTACACTGCCACCCACTGGTTAACCCCTTCACTGCCAGTGTCATTTACACAGGAATCACTGCATTTATATAGCAGTGATTACTGTATAAATGACAATGGTCCCAAAAATGTGTCAAAAATGTCCGATGTGTCCCCCACAATGTTGCAGTCACAATAAAAATCGCTGATCGCCATTACTAGTAAAAAAAAAATTTATAAAAATGCTATAAAACTATCCCTATTTTGTAAACGCTACAACTTTTGCGCAAACCAATCGCTTATTGCGATTTTTTTTTACCAAAAATATGTAGAAGAATACGTATCGGCCTAAACTGAGGGAAAAAATGTTTTTTTTTAAATATATTTTTGGGGGATATTTATTAGAACAAAAAGTAAAAAATAATGCGTTTTTTTCAAAATTGTCGCTCTATTTTTGTTTATAGCGCAAAAAATAAAAACCGCAGGGGTGATCAAATACCACCAAAAGAAAGCTATTTGTGGGAAAAAAAGGACGTCAATTTTGTTTGGGAGCCAAGTCGCACGACCGCGCAATTGTCAGTTAAAGCGACGCAGTGTCGAATCGCAAAAAGTGGTCTGGTCTTTGACCAGCAAAATGGTCCGGTCTGTAAGTGGTTAATGACCAATTCAATACCCTCAACAGCTCGGGAAGCAATACCTTCCCATACTGCCGATATATCTCGGTCGGGAGTCCGTCTGGGCACGGGGATTTCTGTTCCGCCATCTCAATAGTGGCCCTTTGTATTTCCTCTATCGTTATAGGTCTATCTAACTCAGTTCTATTTGTTTCATCAAGACAGGGGAAATTCAGATCCCTGAAAAAGCTGTCCATTTCATCCCCCATTTCCTCCTGTTGTAATCTATACAAGTCCTCATAATATTCTTTAAACTTGCCCACTATTTCTGGAGTATATGAGGATACCCTTCCATCTCCTATAGTTATTGTGGGTATAACGGATGGGGGGGGGGGGGGGGGTTTACCCCAACTAATTGTGCCAGCATACGTCCTACACTTTCCCCCTCTACAAAGGCAAATTGTTTCTGGAAGAGATGTTTATTCCCTATTTTTCTAAGAGTCATTAATCGATAATTTTGTCGTTCCTCTATCCATTTCCTAAGTCTATCTGTTGTTGGGTCATTGATATACTGTTCCTCTGCTGTAGTTACCCTCTCCCCTATTAGTCTCTCCCAGTCCTTAGTCTGTTTTTTCATTTTTGAGATTTGTTGGATCATTATGCCTCTTAGGAAAGCCTTCAGCGTGTCCCACACTATTCCTTCTGAGGCGATACCTCTATTCAAATCTTGAAACTCCCCAATTGATGCCAATATCTCGTTCGGATCCTCCATCAGTTCGATCCAAAATAGGTTTATCCTCCACTCCCCAGGATGGTTACACTCGCCCAGCTCTAGTGATATTGTCACTGGGGAATGGTCCGACAGACCCCTTGGTCTGTAGTTCACATTCTTTATGATAGACATCATTTCGTCATTTCCCAGCACTAGGTCGATCCTGGAGAGTGTCAAATGTGTCCTGGAGAAGCACGAGTATTGTCGGGCCTCCGGGTTTCGTATTCTCCAGATGTCCCACAATCCTGTCTTCCCTAAAAAATAAATAAAAATAAAAAAATTCGAGGAGCCGGCTATCCGTGACACCACCCGTTAGAGTCCCCGGGGGGAACCTATCTAGTCTCCGGTCCATTACCATATTGAAGTCCCCCGTTACCATCACCAGCGCACTCGGCTTATCTACAACAAACTCAGCAAGCTCACAAAGGATTGAAACGTTAAAGGGTGGAGGGAGGTGTACACATTGCCAATACACAGACTCTGTTCTCAATCTTACAAAATAAAAAAATGAATCTCCCATATTCATCCACCTTAGCCTGCATACAAGAGAAAGCCACCCCTGATCTAACAAATATACTCAATCCCCTAGAATAGGAGGTGTGTACTGAATGGATCTGTGTGCTGTAGTTCCTCCATCTCAATTGGGGAATAGAGATTTTAGTAAGATGTGTCTCCTGCAAACAAAGGATAGCCACCTCGAATGTCTTTGCAATCAGGAGGACTGCTGCTTTTTTCTCTGCATCTCCTATTCCCCAGACATTCCATGAGCACAAAATTAATTTTTTAACCTGGGTGCGCACAACCATCATAGTTTAATTTTTTAGATGAATCTAACCAGTGCCTTTTCAAATGTATATGGTTTTCTCGTATCATTTTTTGTGACTCCATTGTGTCTCTTCTCATACCTGTGATTTAAATCGAACAAACTTTCGTGCCAGACCCACCACTCATTCCATCCCATACATCCGTACCTCCTCTCATGCCTATAATTGTGTTCACACAGTCTTTTGTACCAAGCGACCCCCTTGTTCCATCTCATACACCCATGCACACCATTCACCTGCCCACTGGGCCTATTTTGGGGCTTCCTAATGTGACCTTTACATTCATCAATTTAAGTGTTATCAACTGTAAACTTGTGTTCTCACACTCTTCCCTCCCTATCCCACCTCCCCTCAGAAAACCATACAACCCACATTTAATAAAATAAACAAACAAGACAAGACAAACGTAACAAAACAGATAACACAAATAGAGAGAACTCTTCGCTCCACCCCTTAGAAACATGGGGTGGTATGCTCGTTGTTCCCTCCCCCTTTCCACCACCAACACCCTCCTCTCTCCCTAAATTATTCAACAGTGTAGTGGTTTGTGTCTTAAAATCATATTGCTAATAAAAGTCCAGGGAAATATAATTAGATTGGTCTACAGTCTCCACTATAGGTTAAAGTTGACAGACTCTGAAGACCCCGAACGGTTCCATTGCACTGAAATGGAGTGTGACTTGTCAGTCGACTGACAGGTCGCTCCAGTGAACCGGCACTTATTGTTAATGCAATTAAAAATGTCCCTAAAAGGACTGCTAAATAAGAGTATCTGCATTTATGAGTGTGGGATCAGTCTCAGTGATGCTAAAAATTGTAGATTCCCTACGTCCCCCTAGTTTACATGATTCTTTGGAAGAACATCACAAACAAAATATCTTCTGCTTCAAGAAGAGTTTGGGTGGGGGAAAGAGTAGGGGGGAAATAATATACACACACATATATTGCCTGCACACACTTATTATTGTACCACTCTCCAGCCCTTTGGCAAACAAACTGCATCCCGCTACAATCAAATATTTCAAAGTTTGACTCATCAGTCCAGAGCCCGTTGCCAATTTTCTGCACCCCAGTTCCTATGTTTTCATGCATAGGACAATGGAAACAAGACTCAGTAATTCAACTATACATTTCTGCAAATGGAGTTGGAGATTTGGTCCGGATCAATGTCCCCAATTCTGCCTTTTTCCACACCTGCCTAAAACGTTTGCACAGTACTGTGTGTATAGTTCTCTTTTTTGGCTTTTTTCCGTTTTCACCTGGATATCTGGCCAGTAACACAACGACTATTAGTGAGACACAACACTAGAGGAATTAGCAGAGGAGGCACAGCAGACATTAGCAAAGTCAGTCTGGGTTGGGAGGGTGTTAGATGTACTAGCAGATTTAGATACACTAACAAATTGAAGCCAAACTCTAGCTCACACTATATATTCAGTTACAGCAGTTTTTTCCTTTTGGGACAAAGCTTATTTTATTCATGTAAAACTCAATCATTTTAAATCACCCCTGCCAGTGTTAAGTGGTTTGTCTCATGCATGTAAAATAATACATTCAGCTGGAGAGCTTGAACGTCTAGAAAACAACATAATTACTGGCCGGATAACCAGATGAGAATAGAAGAAAGTAATAAAACAAACAAATACCGCCATCACATCTAAGGCCAGCCATGTACGGTTTGAATCTTGGCCGGTTAAGCAGGAACTGGCCGAGACTTGGACTGTTAAAGAGGAAGTAGACCCTAATGGGTTTACTTCCTCTTTCATTCCCTGCAAAGGTAAAGCATAATGGACTACTATGCATCGCATAGTAGTCCATTATGTGTCACTTAACTGACACAGGAGCCAGCGATGTCCCCGCTGTCCCCTGTAGTCCGGCGCATCCATCTTCTCAGTGGGTCTCGCTGCTACGCCGCTGTCATTCGGTGATGCCGCGGTGACGTCACTCCCGCGTATGCACACGGGAGCCGCCACTCGGCAGCGCGCTCAGTGCACCACTGTCTACGGCGCATGCGCCGTAGACAGCGGTGCCCGTCTTTCGGCAAATATCTCCTAAACCGTGTAGGTTTAGAAGACATTTCTTGGACCTACAGGTAAGCCTTAATCTAGGCTTACCTGTAGGTCAAAGTGATCTGTAAGGGTTTACAACCACTTTAATGGGCTGAATGTACCAAGTTGATCGCTAGCGATAATCATTGTCTTTTCCCAGCAAGGACCACTTCCCCCACCCTCCCCCTGCCGAGAGAAGACAATGGCAAAGCAGGAGGCATTCCCCCATCAACACTGTCTCTGTTGCTAGGTCAGGGGTGCCCAACCAATGGCCCGGGGCCACATGTGGCCGGCGGAGCCCTCTGATGTGGCCCGCGACCTCCTGCTCTGGGATAGAATAGAAAGAAGACTACTATTAAAGCTCAGTTTATTACTAAAATCACAGTGTATATGGGCATATCTTTTTCTGCAGTGGTCACTGGGCTGCTTTCAAACTGATCCGCAGGTGCAGAGCAGTTTACCTGCAGGTTACCTGCACTGAGCCATAGACTTCTATTATTACCTGCAAGTTTGGTGAGCTTTCTGAAAGTGCACCAAACCTGCAGAATATAAAAGTCTATTGCAAACTGCAGGAAAGCCAAAGGAACACTGCGTTGCACACGTCGTGTGGGTAAACCGCAGTGCATCAGTGGGAAAGCAGCCTTGGACCCCTTTCACAAGGTCAGTCCAACAGTCCGACCAATTGGACCCTCCATTCACCTCTAAGTAGTGGCAGACATAAACCGACTTGTGTTCTACCTCCAATATGATCTGCTAAAGTATCATGGGCAGCGTCCGTGTCCGCTCTGCAAATGCAGAGTGGACACGGAGATGCCATCCACCCGCTCCACTCACTGTGGACGGCAACCAGTTACCAAGTCAGTTAAGTGGCCCTCGCTCTTCAAAAGGTTGGGCACCCCTGTGCTCGGGGAATCAAGCAAATTTCTTCCCTGCAACCTGTGGTTGCAGGAAAGAAATTTGCTCAGTGTATGGCCAGCCTAAGAATGGGTAAGCTGCAATATCATAAAGGTTTGCTTTTGGGTTTAATACTGCTTTAAGAGAAGATAAGCTACACAAATAAAGCTGCAATATAACCGTTTCCAACAAATGTTTATTTTCTGCTTCTTGACCAACAACTTCCTGAAGCCAGCTTCCACATAAAAATATTACACATGTTATTTATTGCATGCTTTTTATCAGATCTTTTTACAGAGCCACTTTCCCCATACTATAACACTACTCTGTAAACAAAATGTAAAATGACTTTTTCAGTTAATGTTTTTGAATTTGGTCAACATAAAATACCTTACACAAGAATGAAATTACATTATTTAAAAAGAAAATTGAATTTACTATTGAACCAATTCCAATTATTTATTCATGTGAGCATTGTTAAGAATATGGGGTACATGTTCAGGTATGACACATAATGTGAGTGCTTTCTGCACATCAGCCTATTCATTTCAATGGGCTACTGTATGCACGAGAAATGCACAAAAAGAAGACCTTTTGAGAAACCATGCCACACCATGCATTTCAGCATGCGTGAAAATGTGCGTGTTCACAGATGCGTGAGGATGCCATTAAGAATTAATCGAACTGCCATGCGTGTGCAAAGGGGCAGCCCGTGTGTCTGCATTGTGGGAAATGCAAAACAAGCAAATGTAAACACCTTTTTTTCCCTAGTTTGACCTGCCTAGAAAAAGCTCTATTCCTCCCATGTCCCCAATTTCTACAGGGCCATGAAAATTATATATATCACACACACACGCACTAATAAATAATCATCATCACCATCCATAGTGGGCAGGCTTCTTCTACCTTATTCTTTTAAATCCCACTAATGACGTTTCGCCATTTTAATGCATAATAGGAAACTTGGAGCTATGCTATTGAACAATGTAAACGGTTCTAGCGCTCATACCATGCATACATGAGACTGCTAGATCATGCATGCACAGCGCAGAAACTGGTTTGATTTGCCATTATCCAATAGCAAACTGTTCTAGAACTTGTACATGCATGGTTATTCTAGCAGTCTCACGCATGTGCAGTAGGAGACCCAGAGCAGTTTGCTATTTACCCATGTGTTTCTGTACTGCACACATTTAGGCTGCATTCACACCTGAGAGTTTCAGAGTTGCGTGTTTTTTACGAAAATTTTGTTCAGGTCACCAATGTAAAAAAGGCAGAAAAATATCTGTAATTTTCCCCAAAGCTCATCTTCTTTTTTTGAGCTTAGGGTGTTTTTTAGGCGTTTTGCTTCAGGTGACAAAAAGCTCAGATGTGAACAGGTACCTTTCAAATGAATGGGATTTTGCTTGCTGAGCATTTTTCAGGCATTTTTTTCGGGCTTTTTATGAGCTGAGGTGTGAATGCAGCCTTCGATCTCCCTGGAAGGCACTTATGATGTAGCCCCTGAAAGGACCCCGTGTGGCTGGGGCTATATTACCAGTGCCTTATGGAAACCATAGACTGCAGGGAAAAAAGTGATTTAGAAAAATGACTTAGGCTGGATTCACACCTATGCATTTTTAGTGCTTTTTGCATTTTGCAGATTTGTACTACAGAACACGTTCCACAGCAAACCATGTTAGATCGACTGTAGTGCAAATCTGCAAAAAGCACTAAAAATGCATAGGTGTGAATCCAGTCTTAATGTGTATGCATGTAAAGCTGCAAGCATTATATACTTTTGTGTCTTTGCAGGGCAGATCATTAGGTTTACATTAATGCCAGCCAATGAAGTTGCTTCTACTTATGACTGTACATGCATTAATTGTCTCATTTCTGTTTTTTCCACTTTGAAATGATTTGCTCTCACTTATTGTTGTGTTTAAGACAGGAAAACGTGGTAAGACTCCCCAATGTAACACAGACAACAGATAAAAAAAAAAAAAAAAACTCAACATGGAATTATTCCTTACTCTATCCAAAAAGATATCTTCTGAAATACATTAGATACAAACACTGGCATACCAATTATTTCAACATTATGTCTGATAACATTATGTCGGCAAAGGAGTAACCACAGGACTCCTACTACTGGTTCCGTGAACATCCTGGCTTTACAGGAAAGAATTTAAAGTAGATCTTAATACCGTGCGTTAGCTTGGAGGAGGGAGGGGGGGGAAGAGGGGAGAAGGGAGAAGCAAGGGTGTGACTGCCATCCTTAGGGTTGTGTGTTTCTATTGATGCACACATTGTAGGGAGACAACTGCAGTCTATGCAAACCAAGGTGACGCCAAAGGATGTTGCAAGAGAAAGAAGTCACTTTAACCACTACAATACAGGGCACTTTCGCCCCCTTCCTTCCCAGCCCAATTTTCAGCTTTCATCGCTCTCGCACTTTCAATGACAATTGCGTGGTCATGCTACACTGTACCCAAATGAAATTTTTATCATTTTGTTCGCACAAATAGAGCTTTATTTTGGTGGTATTTATTCACAACTCGGTTTTAATTTTTTTGCGATATAAGCGCAAAAAAAGTGGAAATTTGGAAAAAAAAACAATATTTTCTTTTTTTATATTTTAAAAGAAATCCAATAAAATCAAATGTCATAAATTTAAGCCACAATGTATTCTGCTACATGTTTTTGGTAAAAAAAAATTGCATTAAGTGTATAACATTAACAATACATCACATGACGGCCGTGATTGGACACGGACGTCATGTGATCAGGAGGGCCAATCACAGAGCCCTCCTGCCGATCCGAGATGTGCCGTGTCCGGGGAGACACGAGCACATCGGGATCGCGCCGCTGCGCGGGTGCGCACGCGCAATCCCCCTCCTTCTGAAGGACGTTCCTGAACATCCCATCAGAAGTAGAGAGCTCCCACCCTGCCGTATATGTACATTGGCCGGGTGGGAAGTGGTTAAAGTGGCAAAAAACCTAACTGTAAATCTACTTCTCACACTTGAAGCCTAATCTATCTAGCCCTGTAAAGAAAATATTGCTATACTTGCGTGTTCTGTAGCTACTCGAGTATGGTCCCATGCTAAGCTGTCAGCAGCAGCTTCAGTGTGTAGGAGGGGCAGCTGACAATAGAAGCCCCATAGCAACTCTATAGGCGACATCCCTTCTCAGGCATTCGCCAGCTGTTGGCGGGTTTTTCCTGCATACAGGGGATGCTGATGGAGACCGGACCAATATGTATAGCGATTTTTTGCTTTACCAGACTAGATCATTTAGGCTTAGAATGTGGCTGAGAGTAGGTCTAGAGTTAGTTCGATTTTGCCTTTACTTCCACTTTAAAAAGGGAAACCTGAAGCAGCAGACATGGCATCAGCTTAAACTGGTACAGAGACAAGGATTTACAGGGGCAGGGATTAAAAGATAAAGAGGCTGCATACTCAGTAAATTATTCAGCCAGCTACTGAAAGTTATAAAACAAAGCTTATCACATTAAAATATTGCATTAAATGACAGCTGACATTTTTTAAAATATAAATGAAGTAATATTGCAATGCTACAACCCTCTCTCTACAAACTGCAACAGTTTCTTAAAATCTTCACGTACATAAATATCTTGCCACAATAGATGTAGCATGGCTGGAGAGAACAAAGTACAACCCATAAGCTGGTATATGAAATATAGGATCGAACATAAAACATTGAATATGCAACAGATCAGGTTTATCCACTGACATGAAGACTAAAGTCTAAGCAAAAGTAATGTTAGCGATGAGATGTTGTTTTTATGTCAAAAGGTATCATTAGCCTAGAGACTTACTACATTCACTTTTATAACATGCATCTCCTCTCATCTCCTCAGACTGGTATAGTCATATCAGCTTACCTCAAGATCACCATGCTGTGGTGACAAGGAGTCCACTTTCTTACCCTTCCCCCTGTTCTTTACAGGCGTATTCCTTTTACTTTGTTCTTCTGTCTCTTTGCTGCTCATTGCTCTCATAGGTTGGCCTGCAGCAGGATCACCTAAAAGAGTATACATGATGTAAGTAGAGCCACTTTAGCTACCTAAGCATGCGACTGTGGTTTTTGCAAGCACTGAGCTCCAATGCTTGATTTGGCCTAAAACCTGCTCCATAAGGTTAAACCACTTTCATACCGCAGGCCATCATATGACATCCTCCAGTGGTGATATCTGAAGCTGCAGGCATCATCCAGATATAATTTTTTTCAGCCAGCAATTCCCTACACCATAAGTAGCGGCTGTTCAGGTTCTTGATCGTTCTTACCGGCGGCGGGAGGGGACGACCCCCCCCCCTCCACCTTCCTGCCGCCCTCTGGTGCTTCTCTGAGTGCGCTTAGCGAGCAATCGGTGACCTGGATAAGGTCTCCACCAATCTCTATGACTCTCGGAGGCTGGGGTGCGATGTTATGATGTCACATCCAGGCCAGCAGAAGTAAACAAAGCCAGGGACATGGCAGAAAAGCCTGGGATCCTTTTTTTTTTGATCTCAGTCTTTCCAACCTGCAGGAGAGATGTAGGGTCTTAAGGCATATTAATACATGATGCGGATTTTGAACGAAAATATAAATCTAAAGTAAAATAGTTTGTTTTTCGTAATGTTAGTGTGGTATGTGCGACGCACAATTGTCGTACGACAGCCGAAATTGACTGATCCAATATGTTGGGTTTTTCTACGAAAACCATCCAAATTTCATATCATTATTGGGAGAGCTGGACGATTTTACCTAAGAAACAGAACTGTGCCTGATCCCCGGAAAGTTCGAACCGGAAGGAAAACATACCGAAAAAACATGAACGAATGTTCGACTACAACTATACAATGATATTAATACAGGAAAAACTATAGGCCACAGCAAAGTCTAATGAGGTCCCAATAAGTCTGCAAGAAAAGTGAAATAAACACAAATGCTTGTGCATGTATAATAGCCCTTTCACACCTTCTATGGACATGGCAAAAAAAAAAAATATTAGGAAAGCAGGCAACAAAGACCTACTGCAGCAGTTTTACATCACATTACATCACATCACTTCCTCTTTTGGCATTGAAGAAGTGTTTGGAAGTACAATTTTCGTACCCAATTGATGGTACACTCGCATGCTCTATGTAAGCGCCGCTTTCGTTTATCGCTCGATGGATCGTTCGAAATCCGCTTTGTTTATGGCCTGCATTATAGGTCCCACATCCCTACATAAAGAGGACATGTTGCGCACAATTCCCATTACAAGGGCTCTTCACATCCCTTATAATAGGAATAAAAGTAATCAAAACATTTTTTTTAAAAGGGAAAGTGTAAAAATAAAAAAAGTTAAAAACAGACAACCCCCCTCCTGCGAACTCTCACGCAGAAGAGAATGCATATTCGATCACGCCCGCATATGTAAACAACGTTCAAACCACACGTGAGGTAGCACCACGAGCATTCGAGCGAGAGCAATAATTCTAGCCAAAGACCTCCTCCTACGATAAACATGTAACCTGTAAAAACATTTAAGTGTCCCCATACCACGAGTGTGCGCAATTTTAAAGTGTGACATGTGAGGTATTGATTTACTCGGTGTAACATCATCTGTCACATTATAAAAAAAAAATTGGGCTAACTAGGTTTTTTGTTTTTTTTGATTCATGAAAGTGCCCCCCCCCCCCCAAAAAAAATAAATAAAAATAAAAAATTACTGTGCGAATACTGTGTGACAAAAAAAGTTGCAATGACCGCCACTTTATTCCCTAGGATGTCTGCTAAAAATATTTATATATATATATATATAAATCGTTGGGGGTTCCAAGTCATTTTCTAGCAAAAAAATGACGCTTGAGTGCTGAAATTCACGCGGTATGGAAGTGGCTAAAATATAACGCATATACTGATATACTACAACAAAAATAATATTTCTCTAACATTTCAGCAATTGTAAACCCCTACATCTGCATCATCCACCACCACCAGGTAGATGTGCATGTGTTTTTGCGGGAGGTTAAAGGCCTTCTAAACCCAAACACAAAAATGTCATATTGCAGCTAACAAGTGCTTAGGTATGGTAGCTGTATTTTGTAGTTTTTCGGATTAAGAACATTTTTAGCAGTACAGAAAATATCTGTTGACCTTGCATAAATTGCAACATCTTTGTCACTTCCAGTGAGCTGAACTGAAAGCACAAACAACGTTAACATTCTGTATATAACTAAGCTTTTATCCACATGCAATGGAAAGAGGTAGGTAGTAACAACCATAGCTCTCTTCACAAATATTGTGGAGTAGGTAAATGTAGCCACCCTAGGGCAGAAAGTGTGTTATTCACAGGATTATTGGAATAAAATAAAGGGAAAAGCCAAAAAACAAAACAAAACAAAAAACACACACACACACACACACACCAAAAAAAAACAAATGCAGCCACCACATCTAAGTACTGGTAAGCAGTGTTAATTTTGAAGTCAGATTTCGATTTAATCATAGTCTTGACTAAAATACCATTTTCGTTTTAGTCACATTTTGGTATTAAGATTTAAACATGCACTACAGACACAGATTTAGACACGATATCTAATGTTTCTATAAATAAAACCAAGTTTCACAAACAGAAAATGTGTAATTACACTATAGATGCAGTTCGCTTGAGAGGATAAAATACTGACAAAAGTTCCAGGCACACTAAATTTTTATTTTACATATGATTGGAACTGTGAAGACCCTGCACCAATGTAGTCTAGTAATAAGCCTTTAGAGGAGAAAGTATCATAATAACTTTTAGCCTGCAAAAGGATAGACTGGTGTGTGTGTGTGTGTGTGTGTGTGTGTGTGTGTGTGTGTGTGGGCTAGCAACAAAGAAATCCGAAATGATTTTGGCAAAGAACAGGTAAAATAAAGAGAGAAGTATCACCTAACATTTTTAGTGCCTGGTGGGTTTTCGAATATCAATAGCATTTTAACCACTTGCCGACCGCCGCACGACGATATACGTCGACAGAATGGCACGGGCAGGCATATGGGCGTATATATACGTCCCTGCCTTCCCGCGGGTGGGGGGCCCGATCGGGCCCCCCCCGGTGCCTGCGGCGGTCGGTATTCGTTCGGGAGCGATCCGGGATGAGGGGGCGGCCATTCATTCATGGCCACCCCCTCGCGATCGCTCCCGACGAATAGAAATGCTCCGTGACATCACTTCCTCTCCTGTAATGTAAACACAGGAGAGGAAGTGATGTAATCTCTCCTCCGTGTCGGTATTTTTCGTTCCGGCACCGAGGAGAGAGGATCGGTGAGTTGCACCAACACGACACTACACAGTAGAACATGCCAGGCACACTCACACCCCCCCTTTACCCCCCGATCACCCCCCCCCCCCCCCCCCCCCCAATTGCATTTTTTTTTTTTTTTTTTGCATTGGTATCATTTGTGACTGTAATAACTGTTAGGGCAGTTAGGGTTAGCCCCCTTTAGTTCTAATGTGCCCCCCTAACCTCCCCAATAAAGGTTTAACCCCGTGATCACCCCTCCGTCGCCAGTGTCACTAAGGCTGGGTTCACATTGCAGCGGTTTATGAGAACGGATGTGATTCGCACCGCACTGCAGTGCAAATCCCATCCGATCTCTGTGCGATTCGAGTTCAGCCATACAGATAGAAACTTCACAAAGACATGTGGCTGAATACATTTTGGCCTAAATGTATGACTAAAATTGAGTTTATTGGATTTTTCTAATAACAAAAAGTAGAAAATATCATTTTTTTTCAAAATTTGCGGTCTTTTTCCATTTATATCGCAAAAAATAAAAATCGCAGAGGCAATCAAATACCATCAAAAGAAAGCTCTATTTGTGGGAAGAAAAGGACGCAAATTTTGTTTTGGTACAACATTGCATGACCGCGCAATTACCAGTTAAAGCAGCGCAGTGCCAAATTGTAAAAAGACCTCTGGTCATTTACCAGCAAAATGGTCCGGTCTGAAAGTGGTTAAGAGTATTAAATTATTTTTGAGCTGAATATATTGGGTCTGAAGAAACCTTTGTTCATATTGCTATCCTGTCATATACTCTAATTTCAACAAATTCTGCATACAATTGAAAACAAACGATGTACACACCAGAAATTGGCGTTTGTATCTGCAAAGGGGAAGTACTGTCGGTTTTGGACTCTTGAAAATCTGGTGTCACAGAGTTGCTTTCTGTAGGCCCAGTGGGCGATACTGTTGTGAAGTTTTGGTTTGGATAACAGTGCTGGTACTGATTTTGTCCAAGGATGGTATATGTGGGATATTCCTATAAAAGTAAAAAAAAAAAAATATGTCAGACATATACAATATTTTCAGTGGATATACATTTTTCTTTACTGTAAAGGTTACTAGAAATATTTTTTTTCCAATCTGTTTCCTGTTCCATTAAGGCATTTTTATATGCAGATTTTTTTTCCCCCTCCAAAGGCTATTTCTTGTATGTTAACCTTAATTTCAGTAGCTGGGGACTACTTTTTTCTTTGTTCATCACAAAGCACATAGTATTTATTTGTATTTATATAGTAACAGCAAAAAATACAGTAAATATCTTGTTATCCTGCTAGTCTCCTTTATAAAGACCCCCTTCCTGTTTATTTCTGACCACTGTAAGCACATCTGTGCTAGTGCGTTCAGTTGGCTTTCTTTCTTCCAAAACAGGAGCTATAGGATGCAATGCTGATGAATAGTCAAAATATGACTGTAGTCCTCCCATAGGCAGTCTGCTGCCATCCAGCCCTTTACAAGATGCACAGTGGCACTTGTCGGAAAAGAGCAGCTGCACATTTGCATACTGGAGTGGATTAAGCGGCCATAATATCCCATGCATATATTTATATGAAGAATGTGTGATGTCAGGAGAAGCTGCCGATCATCACAAGCCACCTCCGACCCACACTTGTAGCCACTGGATTAAGAGCTGAGGAGCGGTCATGTGATGACATGTAAAATATGCCAAAAAAATGTATTTATGAAGTTTTCCTCTCATTTTTTGAGCATCTGGTAGGAAACTTTGGACAAGAGAGCTGGAAGTATTTGACCAGCTGAAAGAAAACCCAATGTAAACAAACATGGAGTTGCAGTTTAAAGCCTATAGGGTACCTGTACAGTAAAAACTAAACAAAATATTTCTGCATCATATATATGCTAAAGAAAAATTAACCTGCAGAACTGAAGCCAAATTGATGAATTAGGAGAAGCTTTTGCTGCTAGTAACCGACGATGAGGTATGGGGTGAACTGTGTCTGCTGTGCAAATGCTGGGCGCCATTATGAGCCCATAGAACAGAAGGGCCCAAAGTAAATGAAAGGGGTATGTTTCTGGTTTGTCATTATGATACAGATTCTGTGTGGACACATTCAGGTTGCTTCAATACTATAGTGATTAGTGAATCTCTGCTGACCTGTTTCTAGTTGTGGCAGTACAGTGCTGATTGAGTCTGTGCAAATGTGTGTTTCCAGAACAATACTGGGTGTCTTTGCAGAGTTTTTGTGTTCTATCGGTACAGTACTTATGTCGTTTCCAAGGACATGCTTGTTTTGATACAAGTTCTAAGAGTATGATCATGATCTTGCTATTGGTTTAAAGTGGTTGTAAAGACTCAAGGTTTTTTTACCTTCATGCACTCTATGTACATACACTGCCATGATGGCAGCACAAAGTTACACTGTATGCATTATAGTGGTAGTAAATCACAGTTGAAGAAACCGCTGAGAGGGCTTCCATCTTCCCCCCGGTCTGTCTGCCGGACCTTCAGAGCGCATGCTCCGGTGACGTCACTCTGAATATCTCCTAAACAGTGTAAGTTTAGGAGATATTCACAGGACCTACAGGTAAGCCTGGTTATATGCTTACCTGTAGGTATAAGCGGTATAACAGATTTTACTACCACTTTAAAAAAAGGCATGTGCTATACACTGACATATTTGGCTTTAAGTAGATAAATCTACTACCTTCCACATTTTAGCATACACAGAGAAAAACGGAATGTACACGCGCCAGAATTATAAACCTTCAGGTTACGTTACGGATGTTACCTGGTTTGAGATGCTGGTAACTGTCGGGGTTGTGATGTTTGTTGGGGATGTGCTTGAAATTGCATTTGTAGTAGAAGCTGTATGAAAACAGTATTGTTGAATAAATAAGAAATTGTAACACAAAAAAAAAAAACACAACTACTACTAGCAACTATATCCTACATCAACATGAACGCAGATTATCCTAAAGGGATTTTAGTATTCAGTAGGGATGCACCGATACTGGCTTTTTATCAGCGAGTAGGTGTATCGATACTTTCGGTCAAGTACTGATACATACAAAATAAAAATTGACACAGAAATGCATGAGATTTGAACAGGAATGTGGTGTGATTTCTGTCCTAATCGCATGCAGTTTCCCAACTGCTTCTGTGTAAACCCAAGCTTGTCAGTGATTTTGGCCTGGGTTCACACAGGAGCAGTGCGGGAAACCACATGTGATTCAGGCAGGAATCCCGCCAAATTCCTGTTCAAATTGCAGTATTTGTTATCCTGATCTGTACTTTTGATGGGCTTTGCATAGCTAACACTACTACTGTCATTGCCATGTTGGATGGCGTTTAGGTTTAAAAATTAAAACTATAAAACGCCTTTAAAAATAAAAATTGCACGCGATTCTTTGCACTGTGATTTGCACCCATTAACTTTGGATGCAAATCGCACCGCAAAGTATCGGTTTCAGTATCGGGACCATTTTCGCGAGTACAAGTACTTGTGAAGATATGAATACCGGTATTGGTGCATTCCTAGTATTCACCATAATACTAGGGTATGAAAAGGCACAGACCAGGGTGTACTGATCCCATGGAGCCAACAGGGCAGCCACTGCTTCTGCTAGAGAATCCCTGTACCTGCGGACAAACCTGTTCAGTTTCTTGTTAAACTTGTAGTCCAAGAGGTTCATATCCTGTGTACTCCACCTACAACACATGTCCTAGAACCACTCTGGGTGTAGGGACCACTTCCCTAGATCCAGGTGCTGCCGGTTTAGGAAATCTGCCTGCCAACCGT
Organism: Lithobates pipiens; assembly: GCF_037356315.1. Classification (NCBI taxonomy): domain Eukaryota; kingdom Metazoa; phylum Chordata; class Amphibia; order Anura; family Ranidae; genus Lithobates; species Lithobates pipiens. Next base: position 208,345,968 of record NW_027507748.1, read on the forward strand.
TTACAGTCTGAATATACACACAGTGGACCCTCCCTAGATGATAGATATAAGCCTCTGTTGTAGCAATGTACAACTGAAAATGGATTGGATGCCCCTCCAGTAGGATGGTCAATGCTGCAGAGAAAGCAAAATTGCATGATATGCCAGGATGTTGAATGGGAGATGAGAGTAACAAATACCAAGCCCCTTACACCTACAGGGTGTCCAGGGCCCCACCCCCAGCTTGACAGGATGGCATCCAGTGTGAGGATCCCTTGAAAGATGGGAAGGAAGGACTTCCCTGACTCCAGAGCCAAATATCTAAGCCACCAAGCTCCCATGGTGGGTATTCCAGCAGGTTACCAGAAAAAGATGTGCATATATGGAAGGAGCGCCAGACCAACAAATAAGATTCCAAATTCATTTGCTTTTATCATCATAAATTAATTTGGACTAATTTTTTGGTCTTTCGCTCCTTCCATAAACGCATGTCATTTCTACAGGGACAAAGGAAATAGTCTGTCGAGAGACTGTATTGACTTGTTCCATGATGACAGAGTGGAGTGAAAATGGCAAATGGAACTGCCAACAGGCCTAGGTCTCATTCTGACATCTCTCCTGTGGAAGGAACGCTGACCTGAGCGGTGTCCAGGGCCAGTCCCTAGATACTCCAATGAGTTGGTTTAAGCAATGATTTCTGAAGGTTTAAGATCCATCTGAAAGCTGTAAAACATCTACACGGATACAGACACATTATCAAATGGTGCTTGCACCAACTGTTTCCTCGAGTTAATCTAAGAATCACACAATGGGCAAGTGCACAGCAGGGCTAATGCTAGAGCCAGCAACCTTGGTGCAGATGAGAAACTGGTAGGACAGAGACCCCATAGCAAGTGTAGCAAACAGTGATGCGCTAGAAGGGGACATGAAGGTAAGCAACCCTGATGTCCACAGAAGCCAAAAACTCTCCCCGGCGAAGGAGGCCAATAATAGATTTGGTGCATTTCTGGACTCAAATTAAGAAATGTAGAGATCCAAGATTAGGAGATCCCCAATCCTCTTGTCTGAGGATTGGGGAGATTTAGAGTGCGAGACATTGTGGTTGGACTGGGAGCCAAATCAAACAAAAGAAAGTAAAAGGATTTTTTAAACAAGGGAAGAAGACTTTGCAGTCTGTTCCTTAGGCATCTTCCACAAAGAAAGGGGGGTGCACTTCTCAGTAACATTCTTTATAGTATTCTCAAAACCGGACGGAAGAGACAATGACCCTTGAAGGCCATGCAGATAAAAATAAGAAAAAATGGGGAACTGCGCTTAACCTCAAAATCCCAGAATGAACAGGATGTGTGTATGTGTGAAAACAAAATGCAAACCCTAAATATAATACCTGTGAAATCACCTTCAAGTATGGCACATATATATGTATGTGCATCCGTGTACAACACTACTCCCCTCAAGTGAAATGCAGTAACATAGTATTAATGTGACAAAAAAGAAAAAAACACTATATAGTGAAAAAACTATAAAAAAGGCCAATAAACAAAAAACATTAAAGAAAAATTAAAAATTAAAAAATAATCCAAAAACGAAATATATACCTAATATTGTGAATACATAATAAGGCAATGCTTAAAACACCAATGATTTAAACAATATTGACACTAAATAGCATCCATGTGATCATATATCCTGTTAATAAAGTGAAATGTCCAAATGATTAATCCAACACCAGTGAGAGATCTTCATAAAGATAACTTGATTAAGACACACTAACACACTATCCTTTTCTCTCCAGAAACAATATGCGCTTTCCTGTCACCAGATATATAGATTGGCTCCTTACCAACTTGAGGCGACCCCCCATTAAAAAGGGTCACAACAGGCGAAATAAGTTTAGATGGACATCCAGATTACTGCACCCTTCAATCGGTCCCAAATCCTCCACAAGAGAGAGTTATGGCGGTCACTATCGTCACTCCATGTTATACTCCCCACTCAGCGTAGTATCATATAGAGGAAACACAGGCTCGATGAGAGGCGTGCGCCGGCCAGACACACGCCAAAAAGCCAACCCGTCCTTCCTGGTGTATGTCAAGCGAACACGACTGGGGTGACGTTCATACGTCGCTCCGCCCTACGCGTTTCGTAATAACTTACGCCGTCCAGGGGCACGGGCGGCGTACGACGTCACCCCATTTATACCCATTCCCATACCCAAGCCTCGCTCTGGGTCCGCGGCCATCTTGGACGCCCATTGATCAACAAAGCATCACATGATCAAGTGTTAAGCCTTACTCTCAATCCGCGGCCATCTTACGTGTGCGTCTACACACATTATATGGTCGCGGGCCAAGCCTCACTCTCGGTCCGCGGCCATAATGAAAAATTATTGACTCTCCAATTTACCTGACTGATGTATGCCCTACAGGGGAACAGCGAGGAGTGAGAGAACCAAGCCTCGGTCCCAGTGAGCAAATATCATAGAAAAGAATCAGAAAATAAAATAAAAAATGGAAAATGAAAAAAACGAGAGACCATAAACTTGCCCCCAATGGTTCACCATTATCTGAAATTCACTCGGTTTAATGAAATGAAACCAAAAGAATGCAAAACAATAACTGGGAACTGGGTTAGTCCCAAGAAAATTGTGGGGCTCGCTTCTTGTATTCAAAGCAAACCGGAAGTAGGTCCAAAACGTGTAGCGGAGACACGAAAGTACAGTCAACGAGATAGAATATAAAAAAAAATTTATACATTTTTTTTTTTTTTTTTTTATTATAAAAAATATTTTTCTTTTCATAAAAAATGAACACAAATTATAATTCATGGCTGAAACTATCTGGTCAATACAGGGAGAGGAAACACAGGCAAGAAAAGATGTATTCTAAATCTCACCTTGCCCTCATCTCACAGGTGATACAGCCAAAACAAAATTATCATCTAATGTTTGTGGGGACATGCTTGGTGTGTATCACCTCATCTAGATCGCCGACCGACCCAGAGCGAAGGCCCACATCAAAAGTAGAAAAAAAGAATGTATACAGTAAAAATACAATTAGATTACTTGCGTACTATCTAGGTTGAAGTACGACACAAAAAAAAAAAAAAAAAAGGTCAAGAGTTATTAATGAAGGCATTTACATCAGTGTCCACATCCAGGCCAAACGGGACATATGTCTTTAATTTGTGGATCCAGGCCATTTTGAGCTTAGATATCTCCCTGACCAAGGATCCACCCCTCCAATGGGGCCTATATTTATCAATACCAACCAACAAGGTACCCAATGGATCTCTCTTGTGCATTTGATCGTAATGCCTAGACACGGGATGCTTGTCGAACCCACGCCTGATATTCCCTATATGCTCATTCAACCTGACACGGAGTGCCCTTTTGGTCCGCCCTATGTATTGGAGGCCACAGGGGCACTGTAAAAAGATAAACCACAGCTTCCGAAGAGCTGGTAATAAAACGGTTCTATTTCATATGTTCGGGTGGTGCTCGAGGACACCATGTTAGAAATTTTTGAACCCCGGTAGGAGTTCAAAGTGCAAACTTGACAGTTTTTACACTTGTAATAACCCGTCAAGTTCTGAAAAAAGCATGTGCCATACTTGGAGGTGATTTCACAGGTATTATATTTAGGGTTTGCATTTTGTTTTCACACATACACACATCCTGTTCATTCTGGGATTTTGAGGTTAAGCGCAGTCCCCCATTTTTTCTTATGTTCATTTGTGTATTTTTGGTATACAGTAGAATTGCAGCTTCCGACCACTTTTTATCTTGAACATCTTGTAGCGCAGTTTTTCCCTCTTTTTTTTCATGCAGATAAAAAGCCTATTGCACAAAGGTCCCACAGTCCAGCACCTTAGTCAAAGTGCCCCATGCCTACATAATGCACCAGCAGAAGATACGTGCAGGAAATTAGATGGGAGGCTTTTTGCAATCTCACGACTTTGGTTCTGTGTTTCTAAACCTAAGAGCAACAGCAGAAAAAAAAACAAGTGGCCAATTTTGTCTCCCAACTCCCCCCCCCCCCCCATTTTTTTTTAACTATGTATACAGACATAGTAACGAGCAAAATAGCTTATCAAGACAGTCCCCATAAAGAAGTTGCTGGAAAAGTGGGTGTAATAGAAAAATCTTTGCGGCCTTAAAAACGACCGAAGGCTAGAGACAGCACCAGTAGAAGCAACAGTAATCCTCACATTTCAGAGTGGTGTATACTGCATTAATAAAAGCTTCTTTATTGTTTATCTTTTTATCTATTTTCTCACATACAGCATTTCCCAAAAGCGAGTACACCCCTCCCATTTTTGTAAATATTTTATTATATCTTTTCATGTGACAACACTGAAAGCGGTTGTATACCCACAAATGGAAAAAACTAAAACTAAGGCATAGGCATAATGAGCTAGTATGCACAGCATACTAGCTCATTATGAAATACTTACCTTAGAATGAGATCTCTGAATCCCATTCCGGTCAATGCCGAGGGAGTTGACATTTTCCCTTCTGCATTTCTTCTGGGTTTGCAGCTCTGGGGCTGTGAGTGGCTGGAGCCGCGATGACGTCACTACCACGCATGACTCCTCAGTTCCGACAAGAACTCCACTGCGCATGCGCCGCTGACGTCAGCGGCTGCGTGCAGAGTGAATATCTCTTAAACCGTGTAGGTTGGGGAGAGATTCATTTCACCTACAGGTAAGCCTTATTATAGGCTTACCTGTTGGTAAAAATGTAAAAAAGGGGTTTGCAACCACTTTGCTACAATGTAAAGTAGTGCGTGTACAGCTTGTATAACATTGTAAATTTGCAGTTCCCTCAAAATAACTCAACACACAACCATTAATGTCTAAACTGCTGGCAAAAAATTGAGTACACCCCTAAGTGAAACTGTCCAAATTGGGATTAAAGTGTCAATATTTTGCGTGGCCACCATTATTATCCAGCACTTCCTTACCCCTCTTGGGCATGGAGTTCACCAGAGCTTCACAGGCTGCCACTAGAGTCCTCTTCCACTCCTCCATGACGACATCAGCTTCTTTAGCAAGGTAGTGGTCATCTTGGAGGTGTGTTTGGGGTCGTTATGCTGGAATACTGCCCTGCAGCCCAGTCTCCTGAAGGAGGGGGATCATGCTCTGCTTCAATTTGTCCCAGTACATACAGTTGCCATTCATTCATCCTCAATGAACTGTAGCTCCCCAGTGCCGGCAGCACTCATGCAGCCCCAGACCATGACACTCCCACTACCATGCTTGACTGTAGGCAAGACACTTGTCTTTAGAATAGGTAACACTAGATGTGAGTTGTTAAAGCTGTGCACCCCAATTCATTGAATTGAATAGAAATTCCCTCAGGGGTTTTTTTCTTTTTTTTTTTTTTTTTTTTTTTTAGCAGCAAGGAGGTATTAAGACAAGCAACAATGATTTTTTAAAAGTAGTATTTCTTTATTATGACTGTAGTATCAAAAAGGAGATATAATACATTGATGCACAGGAGTCATAAGAGGCAATTCTGGTCTTGACATAAAAAACATATCTCGTCAATATTGAAAAAAAAAACACACACATATGAACTCATTCTATGTATAGTAACAAACAACTTAACAAGCGTTTCACATGATATCCCTACGTGTTTATTCTATGCGAGAAAGAAAAAGTTTGAATTGTATTATCTATAAATATAGAATTTATTTTACATAATCACTTTATATTGGTTGTAGCAGAGTTAAGTGTGTATATTTACCATTTCTTGACGAGAAAGCTAAATTTCATAGTCAGATAAAGTGTCGTTCCTCTAAAAGCATCTTCAGCCCAGGGTATCCCAGTATGTTCCCGAAAACATTCCCTCACTCTTGACGGGGCAGAGACTCCCCACCTCCACACAACTTGCAAGGAGTCACCCTTCCATCTTGCACTGCTAGATGGAGCCTTATTGGGCTGACGGGGTCCTGCGATCATTGCTGGACGTGTACGGTGCAGCGTGCGGCCGGGGTGCTGCTGCGCATGCGTGCGACATTAATATGTCGTGCGTGTCCAGGGCAGCGTTGGCGCATGCTGCACTGGAGCGTCTCGCTGTTGCCACAGCAATGACAGCGGCTGCCGGGGTCTTGGATAGCCTCCAGGATGCCGACGGAGTCACACCATATCGGCTAACATAGCCATTGAGACGGGAGGGGTTATTGAGGAATGGGGAAGGAGATCAGCACTGAGGCAGCTGCTGCCTCTTACCTCACTAACTATTGAACATATATATCACCCAGATCTCAGTGGATCCCTCAGAGATCCCTGTATAACAATGGACACACTGACAACCTCTCTTGCAAGGCGAGTTGCACGGACAGATCGTTTCTTATAGGTTTGCCTGATGGCTTTAATGCTTTTAAAACAGATTAATCAGTTTTTTTACACTTTCACCTCCAGTTTTAAAGCCATAGAAGCTGATGTAAGGCTTTAACGGCCGCTATACTCTTACTTAGGAGCCAAATCACTCTTTGAACGGCTTAAGGTAAATCACTATCTATAGATTCCATTTCTCACTCTATCAATACATTTTTAACCTGTCTTTTTGCACCACCTTCATCACACACTGTTGTATCATGCACTCACATGGCTCCAATACACAAACCATTCACCCTCTTTTGCAATATTATATATATATATATATATATATATATATATATATATATTTTTTTTTTTTTTTTTTTTTTTTTTTATGTGTTTTATAGATTTTCAACACTGCATGTTTCACATTTACACTCGCCTTACTTCATCTCACCACGTTTTTCTCACCACACTCCACATCTTCTTATAGTCACTCATCAATTCACAAAACTTTGGTATGTTCATTCGACCCATTATTATTAATTTGGTCAACCATATGTATGCATGCGCACATTATATGGTCAAACAATTATGCTGGATCACACAAATAACCAAGATGACAATTCTGATATATTGAAATAAATTATTATTCAACCAGAGGGGTGCCTGTACATGCATCCCATGACTAAACAACCATTGAAATAACTATCCAATAATTTAGGTGAATTGAACACACATTACTATTCACAGCATGATAATTACCAGGCCAGAGATGGTCTGTCTGTGACATACCTTGATTATACTGCAACAAAATCTTTTTGATTTCTGTTATATAGATAACAGGGTGCCATTGTGCTCTCCCTCCCCCCCTCCCTCAAAAGCCCCACATTCCCCTAGGTGGGGGGGGGGTCTCTGTCAATAGTGAGGGAATGTTTTCAGGGAACATACTGGGATCCCCTGGGCTGGAGATGCTTTTAGAAGAACGATACTTTATCCGACTATGAAATGTAGCTCTCTCGTCAAGAAGTGGTAAATATACACACTTAACTCTGCTACAACCAATATAAAATGATTATGTAAAATAAATTATATATTTATAGATAATACAAAACTTCAAACTTTTTCTTTCTCGCATAGAATAAACCCCCCCCCCCCACCCGAAGAAGACCGTTACATATATAGGTCGAAACGCATAGGAATATCATGTGAAACGCTTTTTAATTGTTTGTTACTATACATAGAATGAGTTCATATGGTTTTTTTTTTCAATATTGACAAGATGTGTTTTTTATGTCAAGACCAGAATTGCCTTTTAAGACTCCTGTGCATCAATGCATTATATCTCCTTTTTGATACTACAGCCATAATAAAGAAATACTACTTTTAAAAAATCATTGTTGCTTGTCTTAATACCTCCTTGCTGCTAAAAAAAAAAAAAAAAAAACCCTGAGGGAATTTCTATTCAAGACACTTGTCTTTGTACTCCTCACCTGGTTGCCACCACACATGCTTGACACCATCTGCACCAAATATATTTATCTTGATCTCATCAGACCACAGGATATGGTTCCAGTAGTCCATGTCCTTAGTCTGCTTGTCTTAAGGCAGGGATCCTCAAACTACGACCCTCCAGCTGTTGCTAAACTACACATCCCATGAGGCATTGTAAAACTCTGACATTCACAGACATGACTAGGCATGATGGGAATTGTAGTTCCTGAACAACTGGAGGGCCGTAGTTTGAAGACCCATGCCTTAAGCAAACTGTTTGCAAGCTTTCTTGTGCAACATCTTTAGAAGGGGCTTCCTTCTGGGACAACAGCCATGCAAACCAATTAGATGCAGTGTGAGCTGTAAGGTCTGAGCATTGACAGGCTGCCATCATACATCCTTTTCTCAAAAGACAACCTCTGGATATGATACAGAGCATGTGCACTCAACTTCTTTGGTTGACCATGGCGAGGCCTGTTCTGAGTGGAAACTGTCCTGTTATACCGCTGTATGGTCTTGGCCACTGTGCTATAGCTTAGTTTCAAAGTCTTGGCAATCTTCTTATAGCCTAAGCCAGTGATGGCGAACCTTGGCACTCCAGATGTTTTGGAACTACATTTTCCATGATGCTCAACCACACTGCAGAGTCCTTGAGCATCATGGGAAATGTAGTTCCAAAACATCAGGGGTGCCAAGGTTCGCCATCACTGGCCTAAGCCATCTATGTAGAGCAACATTTTTTTTCAGGTCAGCAGAGAATTCTTTGTCATGTTGAACTCCCAGTGACCAGTATGAGAAAGCGAGAGCAATAACACCAAATTTAACACACCCGCTCCCCATTCACACCCGAGATCTTTTAACACAGAGTCTCATGACACCGGGGAGGGAAAATGGCTAATTGGGCCCAATTTTAACTTAGGGGTGTACTCACGTTTGTTGCCAGCAGTTTAGACATTAATGGCTGTGTGTTGAGTTATTTTGAGGGGACAGCAAATTTACACTTTATACAAGCTGTACACTCACTACTTTACATTGTAGCAAAGTTTAATTTCTTCAGTGTTGTCACATGAAAAGATATAATAAAATATTTACAAAAATGTGAGGGGTGTACTCACTTTTGTGAAATACTGCAAGTCTAAAAATGTAGAAGATTGTATACCAAGTTTAATATCAACCTATACTCTTCTGTGACGTAAACAAATAATATCCGGTTTTATAACAAGCAACTAATCTTTGTTACAATGGCAAACACTGATTTTGCACTTTTTCAAAATGTTCTGAATAAAAATATTGGAAATGAAAAGCCAAAATAGTCTGTTTAATTTGGGAGTAATAGAAGTAGCTGTGACTCCTCAGGTGTATTGCTCATCAAAGACTGGAGCAACTCAAAACTGAAAGTATCTCTGCAGTCAATGGCTTGGAAGCCACTAAGGCTATTGGCAAATCAGAAATAAAATCTCCAGAGAAGGGTGTAGGAAACCACTGTTGGCCTCTGCAATAAGACAGAAAAAAACTATGTGATTTGGTCCATAAATCTTTGCATGGCCATGGTAAATACCTCAGCTGAAAAGACAGAGGGACCCTGACGCACCGAACAAAGTTAAACTTTTAAACCAAAAAGTAATCAATTATATTGTGCTCACCAAATTTTAGATGTGGTGGTTGTAGGTTTCCTTTTTAGAATTTCTTACTCTGATTTTCATCTAGTGAACCAGCTAGCAAGTCTGTTATTTTTCAAAAGCACAAGCTCTCCAGCAGAATGACTCAGTTTATATGGATGAGACAAACCATTTACCACTGACGGGTTATTAATATGATCTTCTGTTACTTATTAGTGTAAAACTTTTTTCCCAAAAGGAAAAATTAAAAAGGTTTATTATGATTATAAAGTGTGAGCTGGAATTTTGCTTCAATTTGTTAGCGTGCCTAAATCTGCTAATACTTTTAACACTACCCTCCTCCCAGACTGACAATGCTGCTGTCAGCTGAGCCCCCTGTGCTCATTCATCCAGCGTTATTTCACACCAATACGATTGGTAAGCTGCAATATATTACATTTTTTGGTTTTGGGGTTAATACTGCTTTAAAGTGGACTCAGAGGGCAGCATAATTCTAGGCTGCAGACTGTAGTACCCTCAGCAAGCGTGATGCAAGCAGCCTAGAGCCATTAGTGGAAAGTGAGCTGGGGGCAACTGGGTACAGCGAGACTGTTCTCTATCTGCCCAACCCTCCTATCTAAAATCAGAGCTGTTGCGACAGTGTAGTGGTAAGGCAATGTATAGGCTGAAAGTAAGACAAGGCTTTAAGAACTCACAAAGCCCAGACAGCTGGCAGAAGGTGAGGGTTGGATTGCCAGAGGTGACCAAAGTCACAGCAGGCAGGCAGCCTGAAGACTGAAGTTCCAAGTGGCTCTTTGCAAGAAAGAGCAGCAGCGAAGAGATACTTCCTTGTAGCTGTATGATGCAAAACAGAGCACAGAGCATGCCTGCACCCAAAGTCCCAGAGAGATTTAAGAAAGCATCCATCACCTTCGGACACTAACACAAATCTGAGGTTTAGCTGAGCTGGCAGGGTTTATGCATGGGCGGGTATTCCTGCCCTTTTTTTTCTGGCCATTGTCCTATCCTATAGTGACTATCAACTCCTCTGTGTTCTGTGGGGTACGATACAGAAATCTAACTTAGTTAGCTATGCACAGTATTTAAATTAATACATACATATCCACTCTACTAGAACTGATACATTAGTAATTTCCTGAGTTTTGCAAGAGATATCAACTTATTTTTACAATAAAAAGACAAGAATAATAAAGAAAATATTTTACCTTGAACAGGGTAGGAATATAATACAGAGCTGGTTTGGCTGTTGGTAACTGAGGAGCATGTCAAAACTGTTGGGGAATTTAGTGCCTGGATTAAGCCATTTTCAGACTTGACTCCAGGCCACAAGGCACCTAAGCACAGAAAAATGCATAAGGGTGAAATCTTAAAGTTTTAAAATAACAAACATATCATACTTCCACTGTGCAGTTCGTTTTGCACAGAGCGGCCCCAAACCTCATCTTTTGGGGTCCCTCTGCAGCTCTTTTGGCTCCTCCTCACATCAGATAACCCCCTGGGAGAAGCACTCTCCCGGGGGGTTACCTTGTGGGCACACTCCCGAGTCCAGCATTCGGCATCCATAGCCACGCCAAATGCAGGACTCAGCCCCGCCCCCCAGCAGCCACGTCATTGTACATGGACGAATGGAATCTTTTCATAGCAGTAAACTGACAAGCTCTGCCGAAACATTAGTCCCCAGAGTCCCCAGAGTCCCTTTCTGTTGGCTGCCTTGTGCCATAGTTTCATTCTGCGCCTCTAATTATACCCAATTTTGTATAATTGTGCATGGAAGGTCAGGACAGAAAGGGGTAGTTGATACAGTATAAACTGACTATAACATAAGTATGCATGCATGTCTTGACTAGTCATCATTATTATAACAGTTATCCAACCATTAATCCACTATTTCCCTATTCTATCCAACATAATACTAAAATCGAAGTAACATCACAATCACTGTTATGCACTTTAAGGCCTCGTTTACACAGGAGTACCACAGCCTTCACCCATGCAATGGCCACATTTACCAGCAGATGTACAGGTGTTCGGAACATCCCTGTGCAGCAAGTCCCATTCATGTTAATTGGGAAGCAATGGCTGTATGCACACAGCTGTTGCTCCCAATTTGACAGCTGTGCAAAAGTGGGTACACAACTGCAAACGCAGACAGTGTGCATTCAGTGCCTTACACCTGTACAGCTTCAGATTGGGGACAGAGGCTGTGTCCCTGCAGCCACTGCAACCCAATTGACATGAATGGGACTTCCTGCATGGGGATGCATGGAATCAACTTGTGCAACCTCTGCTCAGGCAAACAAGGCCCTCACACAGTGGTACATTGTAATACACCTGTATGAATAAAGCCTCACAGAACATGCTCTTCTATAATCATAAGTACTATGCTTTAGTACATCAGTCTTCTGGTTGACTTTGAAATACTATTGTTTCAACTACATTCTAACCTAATGTACTTGCAGCAATGTATGCAACAAAGATTCAGCACTGTGCCAATGTTTTAGGCAGGTGTGAAAAAACAATGTAGATAAGTGATGAAGGTGACAGGCACAGAGTAGATAAAAATAAAAAACATGTTTATTAGATATATTCAGATAAAAATCACAGGAAGTACACGCAGTTTCAGGACAGCCAGTAAATGCGATTCACACATCAGTGCTTATTCATTACTGAAATGATAGGGTTTACAAGGTAGGTTAATTGTCTTCTGTCCAAAATTGGCCCTAGTATATGAATGGGGACCTTGGATTGTGGGCTCCTTGAGGATAGTGACCAATGTGAGTGTGCAATGTTAGGTGCAGCACAGTGGTGTAGTGGTTAGCACTCTCACCTAGCAGTAAGAAGGGTCGCTGGTTCGAATCCCAACCAGGACACTACCTGCCTGGAGTTTGCATGTTCTCCCTGTGCCTGCATGGGTTTCCTCCGGGTACTCCGGTTTCCTCCCACAATCCAAAGACATGCAGGTAGGTTAATTGGCTTCTGTCAAAAATTGGCCCTAGTATATGAATGGGGACCTTGGATTGTGGGCTCCTTGAGGGTAGGGACTGACATGAGTGTGCAATGTACAGGGATAGGGACAGGTTGAACTGGATGGACTGGTGTCTTTATTCAACCTTACTAACTATGTAACTATGTGTCCACAATGCTGAGAAATACAGGCAGATACTTATCCATCATACCCCCACAGAGCCCTGATCTCAACATCGAGTTTGTCTGGGATTACATGAAGAGACAGAAGGACCTGAGGCAGCTTAAATCTAAAGAAAATCTGGTTATTTCTGCAAGATATTTGGAGCAATATGCCTGTCAAGCACCGTGTGTACCCACAAGAATTGGTGCTGGTTTGAAGCCAAAGGGTAATAACATCAAATATTGATTTGATTTAGCTTTTTCTTCTCTTCGCTCACTTTCCATTTTTTAAATTGATAAAATTAAAAAATTAAAATATATATTTTTGAAAGCATTCTTACTTCACAGTATTTCTTCACACCTGCCTAAAACTTTTGAACAGTACTATATGAAGAATGTTAAAAGGCCTTTCAAGTCAAAATCCCAAAATAATAAACACTTACCAAATGGAGGTAGACCGTAGGTTTGTGTTGCCTGAGGGTATACTGTATATGGCTGAGATGGCTGCAAGGATTGATACTGAGTTTGACCAGCATATGCTGGAATTGTTTCTGATACAGGTACAGAAAGAATGTGTGTATACGGCCTGAAAAACAACACAAATGTGCCAAATGCACCAACACGTTTTTTAATACTGTCCATCAAATAGAAAAATATATAAACTTTAAAACGCATAAGTGCAGCCTAAATAAGAAACAGAAAAATCAGCCCAAGGGACAAACAACTTCTACGAAAGAAAACGGACATAAGAATGGATGATGGGTGGATGATTGATAGGTCCACCCCTTCCATTCATATATCGATTTTCATTCATTGAAGCTGTAGTTCGGCTTCTATGAATGAAGCAGCTGAGTGGATGGGACACAATCCTCCCAATGATAATATTGCACAGGCAAAGCTGCATACAGGCAGGGAAAGCCTAATGATATGACAGTTGTTAGCCCCGGAAAAGCGGGAGGAAGCAGTTGGGCAGAGGGAGCCGGAGCAGCAGATTAAGCTCTCCTAAACCCTGTGTCTGGCACAGACACAAAACAGATGACAGAACAAATCGTTCCTAATTAACAAAATATACTTGTGCCCCTTTTTTCACTAAGAGTAGCATCTGCTTGTTTTTTTTAAATTTAGGAGGGCCGGCTCCATTCTTTGTTAATTCCCCCTGTAGTTCTATAATCTAAAAGGTTCCAAGCAGTGCGCATAATCGAGCAATTACGATACCTTTCACATTACCTTACTAACAGACCTTTGTAAAGATAGACTTTATTATCAAACATCTGATATTCATTATTCACCAAAATATTCTATAATGCAACAAACTTTCCAAATACAGTAGAATACAGTGATGAAAAGTGGTAGAAGAGCAGACTTACTTAGCTTGATACAACTGGGAGGTATAATCGGCAGGAGCTCGGGCCATATAGTCAGTACAGGGAAGGACTGCAGAAAGAAAATCACACTACATGTAGCTTAAACAATCTAGATACTGATTTACAGACAGGAAGACACATTTGCACAAATTAGAATATTAGATCCAACACTCCAGCTCACCATGTCAATTCAGAATATAGAACAAGGGAAAAAAGAATTAGCTGACGTGATCTTTGCCGGCTTTTCTCCATCATGAGCTATGTTGTTAATTAGTTAAAAAGACAGTGGAGGAATTGTACTTACTGAAAAGTTATAAAGTAGTATTTAGCAAATTTCACTTCATAACTACCTACCGGGGGGCGGGTTTACACACATCTGAGTGTGTGCATATCTGGGAAGCCAACTTCTGGCTGTCAGATGGAAGCAATCTGCCACCTCCGCAGCTGCCGGATTGCTTCCAAACCCCCAAGAAATGCTTTTCAGACCTCTAAAGTCTCATTACAGTGAACCTGTCACCCCAAAAAAAAAAAATCACATTGCGGACTTTTTGTCCCCTAAATGAAAAAAAAAAAAAGTGATTGAGTTTATATAGTTTTAAAGATACAGATACAATAAACAATTTGAGGGCAAACATAATGCTGATGTGGCCCGCAATGAAACGGAGTTTGACACCCCTGCTCTAGGGTGCCTGCCTAAAATTATTTTTTAAATGTGTGGAGAAGAAAAAAAAAAAAAAAATGCCACTGCCAGCTAACGGTTTCATTTACCCGACTGAAAAATGGACTTGCTTGTAAATTGCGTATCTGAGTACAGTAGAGGACACAGGCTGGATATTCATAGGCTCTGGGTTATACCTTGAGGTGATTAGACACGGCCAAAGACCTTGGGCGCACCCCAGTCAGAGGCCAGTGTTTTAGCAATCAATGCAGGAGTAACACAGGAACAGAAAGGAGAGCCTGTGGCTTATACTGTAATCCAAGATACAGAATTTACAGACAAGTCAAAAATAGGATTTTTTTGTACTCACCGTAAAATCCTTTTCTCTGTAATTCACCGACTGACACAGCTCCTCTCTGTAACTAAATGGGTTGTCAGCCCTATCACTGGAGATTACTAGGCAAAGTTGTAATACAACACTTCAGAACTTTTAGTTCCGCCCAGGGGGCGGTCCCTTAGGCTACAACCCCCACAGCCTGCCCTAGCAGACTCAGTACGTCAACAAGCAATATAACGTAAAGAGAAAAGGGAGAGGCGGGTGCCGTGACGGTCGGTGAATTACAGAGAAAATAATTTTATGGTGAGCACAAAAAATCCTATTTTCTCTTATATTCACTGACTGACACAGCTCCTCTCTAACAAAATGGGATGTCCCCAAGCAGTGCTAAACGAGGGGTGGGAAAACAGCATAAAACTTCATCCACCATGGCCAGTGGGAACTAATGAACTAAACCCACAAAAAAAAAAAAAAAAAAAAACCACCACCATATAACCGGGTATCCTCAACAGGAGTGGCTCCCAAGACCACAACCAATTGCGGAAGTAATGCAACAGTGCATTAACCTAACAGTACTGCGTTTTTACCGAAAAACCAGGAAAAAATAAAGGTTGCATATTTAATTGCAACTACACGGCCGCTTGCAAAACTTTGCGGCCAAAACAGGCATCCGCCGATGCACTGACGTCTACCTTGTAGAAATTAGTAAACGTATGGCACCTGTCCCTTTAAGGAGTAGGCTTGTACTACAATCTGTCTGATCCACCTGGAAATGGTGGCAGACGAGACCGCCATGCCCTTCTTTGGACCAGCCACCGAAACAAACAGTGAGTCTGACTTCCGAAAGGGAGCCGTGGCAGCCAAATACACCTTCAGGGCCCTAACCACATCCAGAGCACTTGGCTCTCAATAGCCATGCCGTTAAAGCCAGCGATGGTAAAGCAGGATGAAAAATTGGACCTTGAGCTAGGAGGTCCTCCCGCAACGGCAGTCGCCAGGGAGTGTCTGCCACTAGACATAGCAGATCTGCGTACCAGGAATGCTGAGGCCAATCGGGGGCAACCAGTATTACTGGGATCCCCTCGGCTTCCACTCTGCTAAGCAGACGTGGCAACAATTTCAGTGGAGGAAAGGCGTAGATCAGCTGGTACTGATCCCACGGAGCCACTTGTCCTGGACACGAATCTTGGCACCTTTCGATTGAGACGGGAGGCCAGTAGATCCACATCTGGTGTGCCCCACTTCAGGTACAGCAGCCTGAATGTCTCCGGATGCAATGCCCATTCTCCTGGGTCCAGCATCTGTCGACTCAGATAGTCTGCCTGCCAGCTTTCCACTCCCTGGATGTAAATGGCAGACAGGGCCGGTACCCGTCGCTCTGCCCACCGAAGTATGTGAGCGACCTCCCGAGCAGCGGCTGAGCTTCTTGTTCCCCCTTGGTGATTTATGTATGCCACCGCCGTGGCGTTGTCCGACTGTATCCTGATCGGACGCCCTTGAAGACTGACCGACTATGTGTGGAGACACAGCCTGATCGCTCTCAATTCGAGCAGATTGATCGGAAACTCAAATTCTTCTGTCGAACAGAGGCCCTGAGTCGACTGAACCCCCATCACTCCACCCCAGCCGGATAGACCGGCATCCGTAGTGATCACCGTCC
The DNA here is from genome assembly GCF_037356315.1 of Lithobates pipiens. Classification (NCBI taxonomy): domain Eukaryota; kingdom Metazoa; phylum Chordata; class Amphibia; order Anura; family Ranidae; genus Lithobates; species Lithobates pipiens. The sequence continues at coordinate 208,362,529 of NW_027507748.1, forward strand.
ATTTCAGAGGAAGGAATGATTTTCCAGACTGAATCAGCGGGGACCTCAACCACCAGATCAGAGAGAGTCCCTGGCTCACCTGGATCTGTCGATCTAGGGACAACCGAGACTTGTCCCGTTTTAACAAGATCTCCTTCTACAGTACCATGAGTCCCAGTACTCACATGCAAAACCGGAGCGACGACCACTTGCGGTTCATCAGCAGTTTTACCACGGACCTGAGTCTCTGCAATTTGTTTGAAGGGAGAAAAACTCTCGCTTTCCTGGAGGGCAACAGTAAAACTAGGTACTCCAGATGCTGGGTCGGCACAATCATCGACTTCTTTAGGTTCAACAGCCACCCAAATTCTTGCAGGGTCTGAATAGTGATCGCCATATCATCCTCTAAATCTGAGGTTGAAGATGCTCTCAGGAGGAGATCGTCCAGGTAGCCCACGATTGCGATCCCACGTTGTCTCAGAAACACCCAAAAAAACAGGAAGCTGAGGGCACGGGGCTGCTGCTAGAGCACCAAAAACGCAGTTTGTCTACAAGAAAATGGCCGCCAGTGTTCTAATAGAGAATCACTAGGAAAATGGCAGCTTGAAGCCAGAAGCATGTCCACCATGCCAACCACCGGAAACATTGTATCCAGCGGTGTTTCCGAGCCTGGGACCATCCACATCATCTATCCCTCTGCCAGATTTACAGCCGATGGCCTTTCCTCTCTGATGGCGACTAGTGGATGCTGAAATTATTACAATGCCCATCTATGAACCATTTTTGTGAGTGTATTGATTTTTAAAATTTTATTAAAATTTACATTTTTACTGCACTCAGAAGGCGCTGTTCCTCTTCCATTTGTCTTCAAAGATTCTGCGCCTTCCCTTTCTAAGGGAAGTAGTTACACTTCTGACTGGCTAGAAAAGGTAAAGAAGTCTGGCACTTTTAGGCTCTGAACAATGGCTGAATTATGCCCTTTAGTTGTCTGGAAATTCTGACAGTTGCAGAAAGATCTGCCCTGGTCCCATAGGCTGCCTGTTGCGTGGCTGAGATACAGCTAGTAATGGATGCCCAGACCAATGGTAAAATGGGTCCTGCTCTGGTGCAAGAGAAGCTATGTCACAGTGGTTTGAGTGCTTTGCAGACAATTGGCAAAGTAAATGTTTGCCTGCGCTTTTACCAGGATTGCCTTCTGCCTGGCTTCCACCATTTCCATCAGTAAGGGTATCCCCCTGTGGAACTACAGGGGAATATGGACCATGGAAAGGGGGAAAGCGTGTCCACAGAAGGATACACAGCAACCCAGGTGTCAATTGTCCTGTAGTGAAGTCCTCGTGGTAAAAAAGACCAAGTGAAGTGTAGAGGTTAGTGCCCAAGCAGGATACAGTGCTAGAAGCAATATTACAGGCCGCCCTCCCAGCATGGGGTTCAGTATGTTTCTCAAGGTTACACTGTTCCAATACAAAACACACATTATAAAATCAAATAGTTAACATAGAAAAGCCCACTGATTGGAACTACAAAGTTCCAGATTTGGTAAATGCTACCCCAATGCATTTCAACATCAATTATCTTCTTCCGGGGGTTTAAAAAAAAGGGTAATCTAAATGAATCCTTTGAAAATTGTAATCATTCAAGGATACCTCCACCCCATGCCAAGCACCAGAGTGGGAAGAAATTATCTCAAGGGACACACAGTCTCCACGCAGAAGTGTACAGAATACATTTGCATAATTTTATTCTTTTAAGATCAGTGGACTTATGGGTTTTTCTACGTTAAGTCTGAGTGTGGTTCCTTTTTTAATCTTACACTGTACAATAAAAATGTATTTTATTTTGCTTACAATTTTTTTGTAGTGCCTTAAAAATCCTATCCATTTTTCTCTTTTTTTTTTATACAATATGGTATATGGGGGTTTGGCACCCTTAAAATTATGAATGTGCATGGCTGACACAGTTTAGTCTGAACTGTGCGCTGCCTACAGTGGACCTGTGAGCCCTGCGCTGCCTACAGCGGACCTGTGAAATCTGCACTATGTATGGCCTTGATAGGTTTGCTCCTTTAAGGCCCCATTCACGCTTGAGCAATGCTACTGCGTAGTGTTTTTTTTACATTTTTTTTTGTGCCTTTTTGGAGCAGTTTCGTTCATTTGAATGGGCGTCCTGTCACTCCAAAAATGGGCCAATTCACACCACATGCTGTTTTTTCTGCACCATCTGCGTTGCCAGAAGAGATCTCAACTGGACAACGCAGGATCCACTATCTGAGTATCTGAAAGGTACCAAATTCACAACCAGGTAAGCAACATTAGAAAAAAAAAAAAAAAAAATAGGAAGGGGGGATCCACTTTAACCACTTCCCGACCAGCGCACGACGATGTACGTCGACAGAATGGCACAGGCAGGCATATTGGCGTACAGGTACGTCCAATATTCAATGCCTCCCTGCCATCGGGAGCGCGCCGCTGGCGCTGGTCGGGACCCCCGTGAGTCCGGTCGCGGGACCCGCGGACTAGATCGCCGTGGGCATCCCCGTGATCGTCTCACAGAGTGGCCGAATGGAGGAAATGCTGTGTAAACAACATTTCTCCATTCTGCCTAGCAACTAGTGACGCTGATCTCTGCTCCATGTGATTGGAGCAGAGATCAGTGTTCACTAAATGAAAGCCCAACCCCCCCACAGTTAGTAACACACCCCTAGGAACACTTAACCCCTACACTGCCACCCACTGGTTAACCCTTTCACTGCCATTTACACAGGAATCACTGCATTTATATAGCAGTGATTACTGTATAAATGACAATGGCCCCAAAAATGTGTCAAAAATGTCCGATGGGTCCCCCACAATGTCGCAGTCACAATAAAAATCACTGATCGCCGCCATTACTAGTAGAAAAAAAAAAATTAAAAAAGCTATAAAACTATCCCTATTTTGTAAAAGCTATAACTTTTGCGCAAACCAATCAATAATCGCTTATTGCGATTTTTTTTACCATAAATATGTAGAAGAATATGTATCGGCCTAAACTGAGGGAAAAAAATGTTTTTTTATATATTTTTGGGGGATATTTATTATAACAAAAAGTAAAAAATAATGTGTTTTTTTCAAAATTGTCGCTCTATTTTTGTTTATAGCGCAAAAAATAAAAACCGCAGGGGTGATCAAATACCCCCAAAAGAAAGCTCTATTTGTGGGGAAAAAAAAGACAATTTTGTTTGGGAGCCACGTCGCACGACCGCGCAATTGTCAGTTAAAGCGACGCAGTGCCGAATCGCAAAAAGCGGTCTGGTCTTTGACCAGCAAAATAGTCCGGTCTGCAAGTGGTTAATAAAGAGAAAACTGCTAATTGCAGAAGCCCATATAGTGATAATATTGTAATTATCTATCATGGTTCTAATTGTTCTAAATGGACAAAGGCTGAAATACTTTTGGCTTCTAGTTAGGCAGGTCATACACGGTTTGAATCTTGGCTGGTTCAGCAGGAATCTGGCGAGATTTGAACCATGTATGGGTAGGCTGAATATACAATGTTGCTCCGTGTATGGCCAGTCTTACTAGTGCTGTTTGCTTTGTCTAATTACATTAGTGTTAAAAGGTGCTTTTTCTCTAAATAAAAACAAAAATATATTTTCAAAATATACATTTTACAATTACAGATGTTACAGTTGTAGCATAAAAGTTAAAAGCTAGGAATGTTAATGAAAATACTTACTTCCACTAGGAATAGTGCGATTAGAAGACAGTTCTCCTTTTTGACTGGGAGGTTCACCATTACTCACTTTGCTGAAAAGGATAAAATAAAATTAAGGACTATTTGCAAACCTATTCAGAAGTAATTGAGTTGTATCATGGCATCCATAAATACTAGTACACATACTCAAACTGCTTTAGAATATCAAAAATGCTACTGTGACAATCTGCCCTTTTATGGCATAAAAGCTACTGTCCACGTTTTGAATGCATTTTTCAGCTAAGCTCATATTGTCCCACAATCTAAGATCTATACATTGACTAAGTAAAATCCGAATCCTTCCTCACTGCCTATAAAGGTCCACAGAATAGTGAAAACCCATTTTAAAATGGCCAAACATTTTTTAATAGTTATATTATTAATACACAAGTTACAAAAGATACACGTGTATGGTCAGTTTAATAGTACATCAGCAGTAAACGCTTGCTGTTAAAGTATATACAATTATACAACTACTCTTTCCATAAACACATACTGTCATAATTAATGTTGTATGGATAGCTGATTGACAAAAAACTACCAACAGAAAAAGGTAACTACAGAAGACAAATAAATGTTCGTGTGAAGCAAATTAATGTAAATGCCTGAAAAAAATGGTGCTATGCTATAAACAAAGACATATTTGTAATAAGGTGGGTATACAATTAAAAAATATGAAAACTGATATATTTTCTATTCGATATTAGTGTATATTAATAGAACACACCCAAAACTAGGAACTTTTATACATGACATAATATATATACATATATACATATATACACACACACACACACACACACACACACACACCCAAATCCCAGACTTACTGACCTCACACTTTCGTCATTGGAATCCTCCATTTTGGCTTTTTTTACCTGCAAAACAAAAATTGGTTTAAATAGTAAAATACTTAATTTATTAGGCAACATGTTAAACCTATTGTAAAATAGAAAAAATAAAACCAGAAATTTATATACTCAAAGCACTGCAGTTGGACGCTAAAATCTTCACATCCGAAAATGCGCAACTATTGTAAGATGGGGCTGTTGTTGCCTTAAGTACAGTTTCTGGATTAAAGAAACCCGAGAAGTCTTATCAGTTAAGCCACACAAAGCTGTGGAAAAGATGTCCCTAAATTATAAAGCGCACAGATTTTTAAAAAGCAAACCCAATTCTTTACTGGAACTAATTACCTTTGAATTTAAAAGAAAAATAAAATTATTTAGAAAAATTACACACATACAGTGGATATAAAAAGTTTACACACCCCCTGTTAAAATGTCAGGTTTTTGGGATGTAAAAAAAAAAAAAAAAAAAATCAGACAAGGAAATCATTTTAGAACTTTTTCCACCCTTAATGCGACCTATAAACTGTACAACTCAGCTGAACAACAAACTGAAACCTTTTTAGGTGGAAGGAAGTAAAAATAAAAAAATAAAATAATATGGTTGCATAATTGTGCACACCCTTAAATTAATACTTTGTTGAAGAACCTTTTAATTTTATTACAGCACTGGGTAGGAGTCTATCAGCATGGCACATCTTGACTTGCCAATATTTGCCCACTCTTCTTTGTAAAAACATTCCAAATCTGTCAGATTGCGAGGATATCTCCTGTGTGCAGCCCTCTTCAGATCACCTCACAGATTTTCAATCAGATTCAGGTCTGGGCTCTTACTGGGCCATTCCAAAACTTTAATCATCTTCTGGTGAAGCCATTCCTGTGCGGATGGGCTCAGGTGTGTTCACAGCTCCACGTGCCTGCCAGGAAGCCGACACTCCGCAGCTCTAATCACAGGTAGTGAGACTGTTCCAGATCTATGAAGCCGCAGCAGCATCCTGGTGGGTGTGCTGTGTTGCGAACATGCCTGACCTCATTCTTATTTGCCAATTTGGATGTATGCTTTGGGTCATTGTCATGCTCATGTTCCTCTTCATGTTCAAATTTCTAGCAGAAGCCTGAGGGATTTGTGTCAATATTGACAGGTATTTGGAACTGTTCATAATTCCCTCTACCTTGACTAAGGCCCTTGTCCCAGCTGAAGAAAAACAGCCCCAAAGCATGATGCTGCCACCACCATGCTTCACTGTGAGTACTGTGTTCTTTTGGTGATGCACAGTGTTGTTTTTGTGCCAAACATATCTTTTGGAATTCTGGCCAAAAAGTTCAACCTTGGTTTCATCAGACGATAACACATTTTCCCCATCTGCTTTTGGGAGACTTCAGAGGTGTTTTTGCAAAATTTAGCAGCTCTTTGATGTTTTTCTTCGGAAGAAAAGGCTTCAGTCTTGCCACTCTACCCCATAGCCCAGATAAATGAAAAATACGGTAGATGTTGTCACATGTACCACACAGCCAGTAATTGCCAGATATTCCTGCAGGTTCTTTAATGTTGCCGTAGGCCTCTTAGCAGCCTCCCTGACCAGTTTTCTTCTGGTCTTTTCATCAGTTTTGGAGGGGCATCCAGTTCTTAGTAATGTCAACGTTGTGCCATATTTTCTCCACTTGATGACAACTGTCTTCACTGTGTTCCATGGTATATCCAATGCCTTGGAAAAAAAAAAATTGTACCCTTCTCCTGACTGATACCTTTTAACAATGAGATCTCTCTGATGCTTTGGAAGCCCTCTGTGGACCATGGCTTTTGCTGTAGGATGCGACTCAGAAAATGTCAGGAAAGACCTACTAGAACAGCTGAGCTTTATTTGGGGCTAATCGGAGACACTTTGCCTGCTATACTCTACAGCTGGTGGTGTGCCACTGGCAGATGTGTTGCAAGGACCTGTGACACCCTTTGCTACACCATCATTCCTGTCAGTGGTGGCTGCTGAAAGGTCACAAGATATAGCCAGGGTAGACATAGAAAGGTGAGGGGTGAGGAGAAGAAGAATTGTGTCTCCTGTGTGTGGCTTTCAGATGCTCCTGCCAATGGACTGAGGGGTGGGAGGTTAAAAGCCTTGTCAAGCATGTGGTAACCAAATGACTGATATTTTTGCCACACCTGATTTGCGTGTGGCACATATTGCAACAGTGCGACCGGCTGCACATGTGCTAAAAAAGGGACTACCAACCTGAGGTGTGGGAAGTGGGCCGGGAGATAACAGCTCCACAATGTGATGGAATAAGATGGCTGTTCTGTACACTTTCATGATGGATGTCTTGTTTGGGTTCTTTTCCCCCCTCACTTTCCTCCTCTGCTCTATCTGGCACCCAAGTCGCATCAGTGACATCATCATCATTTCCCCCATCCTCACTGGAGCCAACTTGGCAATACACTGCAGCTGGGGGACATGACTGCAAATTTGTTGTTTATCGATGTTTCCCCGTTCTGTAGGCTCATGTTAATCTCTTCCTCTACCCCAGAACCAACATCAGAATCAAGTAATGTCTGTGCATCCTCAAAAAGTAGATGATGCGGTGTTCAAATAATTCAGCTGACTCCTCCATGCATGATGTTGAGGTTATGGCAGGAGTAGTTGTGGACAAGGAGGCAGAATAAGCTGCTCTGGCAGCTATGGTAGAGTATGCACTAGTGTTAGCTTGGGTCACAGAGGATGAGAAGGATGAAGATGATTTAGTAAGCCAGTCCACCACCACCTCTACATGCTGTGGATGGATAGTACGGGCAACAGAGGACAGCAAACACACACACGCCAGTTTAAGGTCTTTGCATGTAGTTCAAAATACAAGGGATGTGCGAGACAGCTTCTGCTGTAGGGCTGCCCCAATTGTACCGGCAAATAGGGGCTTATAATATGCCTCAAAGTGCACTTCTCAGGCAAACACAGACAAGCTGACCATACGCATATAGATTTTTTTTTTTCATTTCGACCAGCATGCTGAACAAAAAAACAAAAAAAAAAAAAAATTAAAAAATTCCTCATCTATGCTACACAGCCAAAATAGACAAATTTCCCACTGCAGCTACAATATTTTAACAGCCAGTCCAGCTGGTTCAGTAATTGGTTGATATTTGTACAACCTATAACCAGCTTATATTCACATTATTGTACCAGCTTTATGTACATGTGTGAGCCATGTATATATATATGCAAGGGAGTATATTATAGACTGACATTTTTACAGCTAAACTGCAACTAAAATGTTTTTTTGATTAGATTTGAGTTGGGGGGTCTGGTTTTGATTGTGCTTTGTGTCCATTTTGGAGAGATTTACCCCCATTTCCCAGTAACCACGCTTGAGTTAAAGACAGCAATAAAAATCTATTGGGAGGTTCTATTTTTGTTATCAAAATGTTTGGGCTGGAGTTAGGCATTTCATTTTGAATTATTTCAGTGGCACATTCTTTTGGTACATAATCTTTTTATCCTAAATAAGTACAAATTCATAAGGATAAAGAGGAGGCCTGGACCATGAGGACACATTTTTAATGGGATGCATATTGAAGATTACCAACATTTTTACTCTGATACACTGTTTTGCCATGGGACACAAGGCCATTTTCATTTGTCTCAGAAGCAAGATATAGTTATCATCAGATTTCAAACTCTGCTGTAATATTAAATTGCACATGGTTAAGGTCAACTGATACACTCATGGATTAATTGGTTTAAGGATCCATGCACAAAGATTAAATAAAACACGTGACTTCATTGTTTTAATAAACTTTGCATGTAAGTGACTGCAGACTCTCACAAAACAAGAATTGTGAGAATTACAGAATGAAAAAATAAAAAAAATGTACACACACACACACACATATATATATATATATATATATATATATATACACACACACAATTATTTTATTATCTTGAACATATTTTTTTTATGTTACTTACAGTCAAGCGTGGTGGTGGGAGTGTCATGGTATGGTGATGCGCAAGTGCTGCCGGCACTGGGGAGCTAGAGTTCATTGAGGGAACCATGAACGCCAACATGTACTGTGACATACTGAAGCAGAGCATGATCCCCTCTCTTCGGAGACTGGGCCGCAGGGCAGTATTCCAACATAAGAACCCCAAACACACCTCCAAGACGGCCACTGCCTTGCTAAAGAAGCTGAGGATAAAGGACATGGACTGGTCAAGCATGTCTCCAGACCTTCACCCTATTGAGCATCTGTGGGGCATCCTTAAATCGAAGGTGGAGGAGCGCAAGGTCTCTAACATCCACCATCTCTGATGTCATCATGGAGGAGTGGAAGTTGACTCCAGTGGCAACATGTGAAGCTCTGGTGAACACCATGCCTAAGAGGGTTAAGGCAGTGCTGGAAAATAATGGTGGCCACACAAAATATTGACACTTTAGGCCCAATTTGGACATTTTCATTTTCACTAAGGGGTGTACTCACTTTTGTTGACAGTGGTTTAGACATTAATGGCTGTGTTAAGTTATTTTGAGGGGACAGCAAATTTATACTGTTATACAAACTGTACACTCACTACTTTGCAAAATTTCATTCAGTTTCATTCAGTTCTTCAGTGTTGTCACATGAAAAGATATAATAAAATATTTAATAAAACGTGAGGGGTGTACTCACTTTTGTGAGATATGGTATATACACACACAGTTGTGCTCATAAGTTTACATATCCTGGCAGAGTTTATGATTTCTTGGCCATTTTTCCAGATAATATGAATGATAAACACAAACTTTTTTCACTCATGGTTAGTGTTTGGCTGAAGCCATTTATTATCAATCAGCTGTGTTTACTCTTTTTAACCACTTGCCGACCGCCGCACGACGATGTACGTCGACAGAATGGCACGGGCAGGCATAAGGGCTTACATGTACGTCCTTGCCTGCCCGCGGGTCGGGGGCCCGATCGGGCCCCCGCCCGGTGCCTGCGGCGGTCGGTATTCGTTCGGGAGCGATCCCGGACGAGGGGACGGCCATTCATTCATGGCCACCCCCTCGCGATCGCTCCCGACGAATGAAAATGTCCCGTGACATCACTTCCTCTCCTGTAATGTAAACACAGGAGAGGAAGTGATGTATTCTCTCCTCCGTGTCGGTATTTTTCGTTCCGGCACCGAGGAGAGAGCATCGGTGAGTTGCACAAGCACTACACTACACAGTAGAACATGCCAGGCACACTCACACCCCCCCTTTACCCCCCGATCACCCCCCAATTACCCCTGCCCCCCCAGTCACAGTGACACCAATTGCTTTTTTTTTTTTTTGCATTGGTGTCATTTGTGACTGTAATAACTGTTAGGGCAGTTAGGGTTAGCCCCCTTTAGTTCTAATGTGCCCCCCTAACCCCCCCAATAAAGGTTTAACCCCATGATCACCCCCCGTCGCCAGTGTCACTAAGGCTGGGTTCACATTGCAGCGGTTTATGAGAACGAATGTGATTCGCACCGCACTGCAGTGCAAATCACATCCGATCTCTGTGCGATTCGAGTTCAGCCATACAGATAGTATGGCTGAATTCGTGTCGCACCCGCCGCAAATTCGCACGGGACCCTTTTTTTGGCCCGCAGCAGAATCGGATCGCATGGGTGTTCACACCATGCGATCCGAGTTTGCAGATCGCACTGCGATATGCGAACTGATCTGGAGGTGTCATTAACATTTCACTGACACTCCCAGCAGTTCGCATAGGGCAGTGTGAACTGCCGCCGGGAGGCATGCGATGCGGGAACCCGCCGCGGATTCATGGCGTTCCCGCATCGCTCCAGTGTGAACCCAGCCTAATAAGCGATCATTTTTCTGATCGCTGTATTAGTGTCACAGGTGACGCTAGTTAGGCAGGTAGGAATTTAGGTTCGCCGCAGCTTTTTATAGCGCCAGGGACCCCCATATACTACCGCATAAAGCCCCCTGATTTCCCCCTAGTTAACCCTTTCACCAGTGATCACCATATAACTGTTACAGGTGACGCTGGTTGGTTAGTTATTTTTTTATAGTTTCAGGGCACCCGCCATTTATTACCTAATAAAGGTTTAACCCCCTGATCACCCGGCGGGTGTCATTTGTGACTGTAATAACTGTTAGGGCAGTTAGGGTTAGCCCCCTTTAGTTCTAAGGTACCCCCCTAACCCCCCCAATAAAGGTTTAACCCCGTGATCACCCCCCGTCGCCAGTGTCACTAAGGCTGGGTTCCCATTGCAGCGGTTTATGAGAACGGATGTGATTCGCACCGCACTGCAGTGCAAATCACATCCGATCTCTGTGCGATTCGAGTTCAGCCATACAGATAGTATGGCTGAATTCGTGTCGCACCCGCCGCAAACTCGCACGGGACCCTTTTTTTGGTCCGCAGCAGAATCGGATCGCATGGGTGTTCACACCATGCGATCCGAGTTTGCAGATCGCACTGCGATATGCGAACTGATCTGGGGGTGTCATTAACATTTCACTGACACTCCCAGCAGTTCGCATAGGGCAGTGTGAACTGCCGCCGGGAGGCATGTGATGCGGGAACCCGCCGCGCATTCGTGGCGTTCCCACATCGCTCCAGTGTGAACCCAGCCTAATAAGCGATCGTTTTTCTGATCACTGTATTAGTGTCACAGGTGACGCTAGTTAGGCAGGTAGGTATTTAGGTTCGCCGCAGCTTTTTATAGCGCCAGGGACCCCCATATACTACCGCATAAAGCCCCCTGATTGCCCCCTAGTTAACCCTTTCACCAGTGATCACCATATAACTGTTACAGGTGACGCTGGTTGGTTAGTTATTTTTTTTATAGTTTCAGGGCACCCGCCATTTATTACCTAGTCTCACTAGTGTACCCCTAAATTTAGGGGTGTCTACTTTCCAAAATGGGGTCATTTGGGGGGGGTTTGTGCCATCTTGGCATTTTATGGCCTTCAAAACTGTAACGCCCTTAGAAAGCCTGAAGGCGGTGCTTGGTTTTCGGGGCCCCGTACGCGGCTAGGCTCCCAAAAAGTCCCACATATGTGGTATCCCCGTACTCAGGAGAAGCAGCAGAATTTATTTTGGGGTGTCATTTCACATATGCCCATGGCATGCGTGAGCAATATATCATTTAGTGACAACTTTGTGGAAAAAAAAACGAAAAAAAAGTTTGTAATTTTCCCGCAACTTGTGGCAAAATATAAAATATTCCATGGACTCAACATGCCTCTCAGCAAATAGCTTGGGGTGTCTACTTTCTAAAATGGGGTCATTTGTGTGGGTTTTGTGCCATCTTGGCATTTTATGGCCTTCAAAACTGTAATAGGTAGTGAGGAGTGAAGTCAAATATTTACGCCCTTAGAAAACCTGAAGGCGGTTCTTGGTTTTCGGGGCCCCGTACGTGGCTAGGCTCCCAAAAAGTTCCACATATGTGGTATCCCCGTACTCAGGAGAAGCAGCAGAATTTATTTTGAGGTGTCATTTCACATATGCCCATAGCATGTGTGAGCAATATATCATTTAGTGACAACTTTGTGTAAAAAAATAAATAAATTTTTTTTTTTGTCATTATTCAATCGCTTGAGGCAAAAAAATAAAATATTCAATGGGCTCAACATGCCACTTATCAATTTCCTTAGGGTGTCTACTTTCCAAAATGGGGTCATTTGGGGGGGGGTTTGTACTGCCCTGCCATTTTAGCACCTCAAGAAATGAGATAGGCAGTCGTAAACTAAAAGCTGCGTAAATTCCAGAAAACGTACCTTAGTTTGTAGATGTGACAACTTTTGCGCAAACCAATAAATATACAATTATTGACTTTTTTTTTACCAAAGACATGTGGCTGAATACATTGTGGCCTAAATGTATGACTAAAATTGAGTTTATTGGATTTTTCTAATAACAAAAAGTAGAAAATATCATTTTTTTTCAAAATTTGCGGTCTTTTTACGTTTATATCGCAAAAAATAAAAATCGCAGAGGCAATCAAATACCATCAAAAGAAAGCTCTATTTGTGGGAAGAAAAGGACGCAAATTTTGTTTGGGTACAACATTGCATGACCGCGCAATTACCAGTTAAAGCAGCGCAGTGCCAAATTGTAAAAAGACCTCTGGTCATTTACCAGCAAAATGGTCCGGTCTGAAGGTGGTTAAATCATAATGGAAAAAGAAACTACCCAAATTACCCTGATCAAAAGTTTGCACACCTCAGTTCTTAATACCGTGTATTGCCGCCTCAGCTTGGCAAAAAGCCCCCAGTTTCTGTAAATTCTTGGGCTGTCTTGCATGAACTGCACGTTTGAGATCTCCCCAGAGTGGCTCAATGATATTGAGGTCAGGAGACCGAGATGGCCACTCCAGAACCTTCACTTTATTCTGCTGTAGCCAATGACAGGTCAACTTGGCCTTGCATCATTGTACCATTATTGGAATGTCCAAGTATGTCCCATGTGCAGCTTCCTGGCTGATGAATGCAAATGTTCCTCCAGTATTTATTGATAACATACTGCAATCATCTTGCCAACAATTTTGACAAAATTTCATGTGCCTTCGTAGCTCACACTTCCCCAAAACATCAGCGATCCACCTTCCTACCTTTCATCGTAGGCCTTTTGTTGACTCCTCTACACATGTAGCGCTTATAGTTGTGGCCAAAAAGCAAAATTTTGGTCTTGTCACTCCAAATGACTTTGTGCCAGAAGGTCTCTGTGCTGTTTGGCATACTGTGCCATTTGCATAATAATGGCTTTCTTCTGGCGACTCAACCATGCAGCCCATCTTTCTTCAAGTGGCTCCTTATTGTGCATCTTGAAACGGCCTGCGTTACAGAAGGAATCTTGCTGCTGGTGCAAGTCTGCGAGCGCGTGGGAGAGCGAGTTTTGGCACCAGATGTCCTATTTAAACTGGGCTTGTAAACAGAGTCAGTGCTATCTGATCTGCAGCTTTCTGTGACCCCTGCTACCTGTAAACTGCTTTGAGATGCTGTGAATGTGTTCTGATCCGGCTTGCCTTTGACTATTCCTGCCTGCTACCTCAGCCTGTCCCTGACTTTGATCCTGCCTGCTCCTCTTGTTACCACGCTGTCCACCTTTTGCCAACCAAGCTTGTACTCCGACCTGCCTCTGCACCTGTCTGGTTTCTGTAACCTGTATGTGTCTGTACCCATCTGTGCTCCAAATCCCCAAGGACTGATCAGCTGTGCATTGCCTGCTGTGCAGACCCAGCTCCTCTACTGCCTGCCGTGCTGGCATCTCACCCCACCAGTCCTCATTCCTGTGGTATAAGGAACTTCTGAGCAACTCTTCTGACTACCTACCTGCCAGGCACTCATACCATTCTGTACTCTCAGGTGCCATGTCTGCTCTATCAGGGCCTGTGAGATACACAAGGGAGGCCTTCCTCTGCATTACCGGGCTCATACATAAAAGGTATGTGGAAACGTGACACGGCCACACCAAATGTTTTCAGAGTCCTGTATTTCATCTGAAGTTATTTGTAGGTTTTCCCCTGCATCTCGAACAATTTTCCTGGCAGTTATGGCTGAAATTTTATTTGGTCTACCTGACTGTGGTGTGGTTTGGTTTCAACAGAACCCCTCCTTTCCCACTTCTTGATTAGAATTTGAACACTGCTGATTGGCATTCTCAATTCCTTGGATATCTTTTTATATCCCTTTCTGTTTTTTTACAGTTCAACTACCTTTTCCCGCAGATCCTTTGACAATTCTTTTGCTTTCCCAATGATTTAGAAGCCAGAAACGTCAACTCATTGACATACACACACACACACACACACACACACACACACATTATATATATATATCACACACACGCATACATATTGTAAAGTTTGGGGATACTAGCTCCGCAGGACCAAGTGCATAAACCGGTATACGGTGAAACCAAAATACTTTTATTTATAATTAAATCAAAAATAAGGCTTTTCTTCAGCACAAATAATAAGAAAAGAAAGCACCTACAGTTCTGTAGTCAGCTCTTCAGCCAAAAGTTTTTAGAGTCCTTACAGAGATCTTTTGCAGCCTCCAAAGCAGCCAGACAGCTCCTCGGACAGGTGTTCATCTCCTCCTCCTCACCACACCTCTCTAATTCGTGTCTTATGAGCTGCCTTCTTGGAGGCCGTTAACCCCCTGTGTGCCGAATCCCTGTGGTCAGGGAGGGAGGCTCTTTCCCACCCAAATGTCACTTCAGAGCCCCCCAAATTCCGGGTCCCAACTATCTCTCTTAATATAGAGAGGACCGGTAGTCAGTCCTCTCCTAAAACTATCCCAGGAATTTGTCACCCATTTTTGGGTGACCCCCTGAGGCTTACCAGGATTCCCTTAAAGGGACCACAACCCGAATATAGGTGCCACATAGCACCCGTCCAGCACCCAACCTTGGCGTCCTGTACAATACACACACACACACACACACACACACACAAACACACAACCTACAAGCAAACAGATCACAGGTGAGGATGGTTACCTTTAACAGCCATTCAAATACCTTTGTGTCAACTTGTGTGCATGTTATCAGGACAAAGTCACCAGGGTATGTAAACTTTTGATCAGGGTAATTTTGGTAGTTTATGTTGCCATTATGATTTAGAAAGAGTAAAACACAGTTGACTGATAATAAATGGCTTCAGACAAAAACTAACCATGAATGAAAGAAATGTTTTTGTAGTACAATTCATATTTTCTGAAAAATGGCCAAGAAATAATAAAATCTGCCAGGGTATGTAAACTTATAAGCACAACTGTACATATACATACATACATACATATACTGCCTTACTATCTACAATGTACAGAATGCTAAGGGGTTCTAAAATGCCAATATATTCAACCATACTATATTCACAAACCACAATTACATAAATATGTAAATACATAAAAACAAAAAAAAAAATTGTTCAGGATAAAAATAAAAAGGAAGGGAAGGAGATACTCTCTCCACTAATTTCATTTTCTGAAAATCTTGTTCACTAGAAATTAGCATGATAAAACAAATTGTCCCCGCCCAGGAAGCAAAAATGTTTTCTTCTTGCTTAGGGCCAAGGGACTTGTATAAAAATGTTACAAAAGCTATTGCAGAGAAGGAAATATCTACAGTGCCTTGCGAAAGTATTCGGCCCCCTTGAACTTTTCAACCTTTTGCCACATTTCAGGCTTCAAAACATAAAGATATAAAATTTTAATTTTTTGTGAAGAATCACCACCAACAAGTGGGACACAATTGTGAAGTGGAACGAAATCTATTGGATATTTTAAACTTTTTAGCAAATAAAAAAACTGAAAAGTGGTGCGTGCAAAATTATTCGGCCCCTTTACTTTCAGTGCAGCAAACTCACTCCAGAAGTTCAGCGAGGATCTCTGAATAATCCAATGTTGTCCTAAATGACTGATGGTGATAAATAGAATCCACCTGTGTGTAATCAAGTCTCTGTATAAATGCACCTGCTCTGTGATAGTCTCAGGGTTCTGTTGAAAGCGCAGAGAGCATCATGAAGACCAAGGAATACACCAGGCAGGTCCGTAATACTGTTGTGGAGAAGTTTAAAGCCGGATTTGGATACAAAAAGATTTCCCAAGCTTTAAACATCCCAAGGAGCACTGTGCAATCATTTTGAAATGGAAGGAGTATCAGACCACTGCAAATCTACCAAGACCTGGCCGTCCCTCTAAACTTTCAGCTCAGACAAGGAGAAGACTGATCAGAGATGCAGCCAAGAGGCCCATGATCACTCTGGATGAACTGCAGAGAACTACAGCTGAGGTGGGAGAGTCTGTCCATAGGACAACAATTAGTCGTACACTGCACAAATCTGGCTTTTATGGAAGAGTGGCAAGAAGAAAGCCATTTCTCAAAGATATCCACAATGCAAAACGATACGTTTGGTGTAAAAGCAACACAGCTCATCACCCTCAACACACCATCCCCACTGTCAAACAAGGTGGTGGCAGCATCATGGTTTGGGCCTGCTTTTCTTCAGCAGGGACAGGCAAGATGTTTAAAATTGAGGGGAAGATGGATGCAGCCAAATACAGGACCATTCTGGATGAAAACCTGTTGGAGTCTGCAAAAGACTTGAAACTGGGACGGAGATTTATCTTCCAACAAGACAATGATCCCAAACATAGAGCAAAATCTACAAAGGAATGGTTCACAAATTAAACTTATCCAGGTGTTAGAATGGCCAAGTCAAAGTCCAGACCTGAATCCAATCGAGAATCTGTGGAAAGAGCTGAAAACTGCTGTTCACAAACGCTCTCCATCCAACCTCACTGAGCTCGAGCTGTTTTGCAGGGAAGAATGGGCAAGAATTTCAGTCTCTCGATGTGCAAAACTGATAGAGACATACCCCAAGCGACTTGCAGCTGTAATCGCAGCAAAAGGTGGCTCTACAAAGTATTAACGCAAGGGGGCCGAATAATTTTGCACGCCCCACTTTTCAGTTTTTTATTAGTTAGAAAAGTTTCAAAAATCCAATAGATTTCATTCCACTTCACAATTGTGTCCCACTTGTTGGTGATTCTTCACAAAAAATACATTTTTATATCTTTATGTTTGAAGCCTGAAATGTGGCAAAATGTTGAAAAGTTCAAGGGGGCCAAATACTTTCGCAAAGCACTGCAAGTGCAGTCATGGGTGCTTCCACACAAAGAACAAGTAATTCTAGTTTTCTCTGTTGAGTTTCTATGACAGAACAACCTTAAGAGCCGGTTCACACCGGGGCAACCCGGGATCCGACTTCAGGTTGCCCCATGTCGTGCTGTTGACAAAATCAATGGTAGTGTCTGGAGACGTCTTAAATGTACACTACAGCAGCCGCTCAGACTTCAAAAAAGGTTCCTGTACGACTTCAATCCGACTTCTAGGCAACTTGTACCCATTGATTTCAATGGAAGTCGCCTCCAAGTCAGATCTCCATCTATATTGAAGCGACAATGTCGCCTCTCTAATATTAAAAACCGGCATGGGTTCCCCCTCCAGGAAAAAACCAGGCCCTTAGGTCTGGTATGGATTTTAAGGGGAACCCCCTACGCCAGGGATATGTAATTAGCGGAACTCCAGCTGTTGCAGAACTACAATTCCCATGAGGCATAGCAAGACTGACAGCCACAAGCATGACAGTCAGAGGTAGAGGCATGATGGGACTTGTAGTTTTGCAACAGCTGAAGGTCCGCTAATTAATCCATACCAGACCCTTATCCGAGCACACAGCCTGGTCGATCAAGAAAGTTAGTGGGGACGAGCGAGCGCTCCCCCGCCCCCGAACGGTACCAGGCCACATGCCCTCAACATAGGGGGGGTGGGTGCTTTGGGGAAGGGGGCACCCACCCCAAAGCACCTTGTCCCCATGTTGATGAGGACAAGGGCTTCTTACCAACAACCCTGGCCGTTGGTTGTCGGGGTCTGCGGGTGGGGGTCTTATCGGAATCCAGGAGCCCCCTTTAATAAGGGGGCCCCCAGATCCCGGCCCCTCACCCTATGTGAATGAGTGTGGGGTACATGGAACCCCTACCCATTCACCTGGGGGGGGAAATTGTCAATAAAAAAACAACACACTAGAGGTTTTTAAAGTAATTAGTCAGCTCTGGGGGGTCTTTTTCCAACTTCTCCGCTTTCTTCGGCCTCTTCTCCCGGTGTCCGGAGTCTTCTCCCGCTCCCCGGTCCTTCTGCCGACTCCTCCGCTATCTTCTTCCAGCTCTTTTGCTAGCGGTGGCCTGGGCTTCTGCATCGTCTTTTTCCCTCTTCTCTTCCTGCAATGTTCACACGATGTCCTCTCTCCCTGTAATGCCGTGTGAGCAACTTATAAAAGGCATGGGGCGTGCAGGGACTGTGACATCATAAGGGGCGGGGTCATCGTGTGACATCACCCAGTGACCACGCCCCATGGCTATATAAGTTGCTGCACACAGCATTGGTGGAGGTTAGGGACCTTGTGCTCCTTCACCTTCCGTTTGAGGATGCCCCACAGATGCTCAACAGGGTTTAGGTCTGGAGACATGCTTGGCCAGTCCATCACCTTTACCCTTTAGCAAGGCAGTGGTTGCCTTGGAGGTGTGTGTTTGGGGTCATTATTTTGGAATATTGCCCTGTGGCCCCGTCTCCGAAGGGAGGGGGATCATGCTCTGCTTCAGTATGTCACAATACATGTTGGCATTCATGGTTCCCTCAATGAACTGTAGCTCTCCAGTGCCGGCAGCACTTATTCAGCCCTAGACCATGACACTCCCATCCCACCATGCTTGACTGTAGCCAAGACACACTTGTCTTTGTACTCCTCACCTGGTTGGCGTCAAAGTTTAATCTTGGTCTCATCAGACCACAGTGCATGGTACCAGTAATCCATGTCCTTAGCCTGCTTGTCTTCAAACTGTTTGCGGGCTTTCTTGTGCATCATCTTTAGAAGAGGCTTCCTTCTGGAATGACAGCCATGCAGACCAATTTGATGCAGTGTGCGTCGTATGGTCTGTTTGCTGACACCCGACCCACCACCCCTTCAACCTCTGCAGCAATGCTGGCAGCACTCATACGTCTATTTCCCAAAGACAGCCTCTGGATATGATACGGAGCACGTGCACTCAATTTCTTTGGTCGACCATGGCAAGGCCTGTTCTGAGTGGAACTTGTCCTGTTAAACCACTGTATGTTCTTGCCCACTGTGCTGCAGCTCATGTTCAGGGTCTTGGCAAATCTTCTTATAGCCTAGGCCATCTTTATGTATAGCAACAATTCCTTTTTTTTCTGATCCTCATAGTTCTTTGCCATGAGGTGCCACGTTGAATTTCCAGTAACCCGTATGAGAGTGTGAGAGTGATGACACCAAATTTAACACACCTGCTCCCCGCTCACACCGAGACCTTGTAACTAACGAGTCACATGACGCCGGGGAGGGAAGATTGCTAATTGGGCCCAATTTTGACATGTTCACTTAGGGGCGTATTCACTTTTGTTGCCAGCGGTTTAGACATTAATGGCTGTGTGCTGAGTTATTTCGAGAGGACAGCAAATTCACACTGCTATAAAAGCTGTACACTCACTACTTTATATTGTAGCAAAGTGTAATTTCTTCAGTGTTGTCACATGAAAAGACATAAAAAATATTTACAAAAATGTGAGTGGTGTGTGTGTATGCATGTGTATACATTATTTAATAAATCACCCCACACATACAAATGCAAACCAAGAAGACAATTTTGCCCATGGGACTTTTAGGAGTGGTTCCATGTAAAATGGTACAACACATGTATAAAGATACAAAAATGTAAAAAAAAATACAAAGTGCAATTTACATTAAAAAAAAACACATACAGGGTCTTGAAAATGTATTCATATCCCTTAAAATGTTCCACATTTTGTCATGTTACAACCAAAAACGTATATATTTTTATTGGGATTTTATGTGATAGACCAACACAAAGTGGCACATGATTGTGAAGTGGAAGGAAAATTATAAACGGTTTTCAATTTTTTTTACAAATATCTGAAAAGTTTGGCGTGCATTTGTATTCAGCCTCCTTTACTCTGATGCCCCTAACTAAAATGTAGCGGAACCAATTGCCTTTAGAAGTCATCTAATTAGTAAATAGAGTCTACCTGTGTGTAATTTAATCTCAGTATAAATACAGCTGTTCTGTGAAGCCCTCAGAGGTTTGTTGGAGAACCTTAGCGAACAAACAGCATTATAAAGGCCAAGGAATACACCAGACAGGTCAGGGATAAAGTTGTGGAGAAATTTAAAGAAGGGTTAGGTTAATAAAAAAAATATCCCAAACTTTGAACATTTCACAGAGCTCCGTCCAATCCATCATCCGAAAATGGAAAGAGTAGGGCACAACTTTAAACCTTCTAAAGCCTCATACACACGATCAGACTTTGTACAAACTTTCCTGTGGATTTTTGTACAAAGGGCGTCGGCCGTGAACTTGTATTGCATACACACGGCAGGAATTTTTCAGCCAACTTTCACCAAATCACGTGGTTTTTCTGCTCTTTACCACCACCTTTGGTCAACTTCTGTATTGTCTGATCTTTTGCATTGGTTCTGAGCATGTGTGTTTGTACTTTGTACAAAAGTCCTATGGTTTTCTGTACCCACGACCTGACTTTGTTCCATTGGACTTTTGTTGCTAGAAAGTTTGTCCATTTGCACAGCCAACAAAAGTCAGATGAAAACCGAAAAAGTTTGTACGATGGATCGTACATACGGTTGGATGTTGCCTTAAAACAGCTAATTTGTTTGTTGTCAAAAAGTCAGATTGTGTGTATGGACCTTTAGACATGGCCGTCCACCTAAACTGACAGGCCCGGCAAGGAGAGCATTCATCAGAGAAGCAGCCAAGAGGCCCATGGTAACTATGGAGGAGCTGTAGAAATCCACAACTCAGGTGGGAGAATCTGTCTACAGGACTACTATTAGTCGAGTACTCCACAAATTTGGCCTTTATGGAAAAGTGACAAGACGAAAGCCATTGTTAAAAGAAAGCCATAAGTCCCGTTTGCAGTTTGCGAGAAGTGATGTGGAAGAGGGTGTTCTGGTCAGATGAGACAAAAAATTAAACTTTTTGGCCTAAAAGCAAAACACAGTTTCACCAATGATTCTAGATTCCAACGTGGCTAATAAATCCTGGTTCATTTGCAGAAGCTGCAATCTCTATGCATTTTGCGGGACAACTTCCACTTCATCAGGAGACACCTGCAGTTGGTTTATGTGTACATATGAAAGTTAACTAGGTAAAGATCAAGACCAAATGGTAGAATTTGAAAGAGATGACATCTAGATCTCAATGCTGCTAAAACCTCCACAGCAGAGGTTCCCCCCCCCAGGAGCTGAGGGTAAATGGGTGACCAAGATCTAGATTGAGATCTAGATGTCATCTCTTTTAACCTTTACCATGTGGTCTTGATATTTACCCAATTAAACTTACATATGTACACATAAACCAACTGCGGCTGTCTCCTGATGAAGTGGGCATTGTTCCGCAAAATGCATAGAGATTACAGCTTCTGCAAATGAACCAGGATTTATTAGCCACGTTGGCATATAGAATGTACGTTGGTGAAACGGTTTCACTTCTACACAATGTATATGTGTATATATGTGTGTATATATAATATTGGAGACTGAGTGCTGCTTAGGTCTGAGCATATGGAGCCCTGTGTTTGTTTCTATATACTACTATTTTGTACCAATAAAAATGTGGATTCCGTTGTTTTTGTGTGAACTAAATTATATTTTAGTGTATTTTTCCTGAAATTATAGATTGTATAAACAGTTGCGCAAATATCGTGTAAGAAAAAAAAAAACTGCCACTACTCTTTTTTTAATACAGGGCCTCTGCATTCAGAAAATATATCATGTTCTGGGATTTTAAGCATTTGATAGCCAAAAAAAACGGAATATGTCTGAGAAATGAAAAAAAAAAAAGAAAAAAAAAAAAACTGCTTCACAACCCGCAGTTGTCTTTCTTCACAGAGCAAGTTGTACACATTCTTGCAAGGTTTCTGGCTTTTCTACCACCAGAAGCCACATTCTAGTGCACTGGCTCCCAAAACTTTGTGACATGCTGCAATGGAACATCAAAATGTTGGTATTCATTGTCTGTGAAATACAATTAAATGTGCCAAGAAACACACAGTATCTGCTAAGACACTAATATAAGAAAAGATCAGACGTGTCTTAAAATCATTTCAAAACAGCACTGGATTTCAGTCAACCAACATTTTACCGGAAAATATTCACAATAATAATGTTTTCTTGAAACAACCGCTTATTTCTTATAGTAATCATTTATTTACTTGAAGTAATATTAAAGTAGGAGGTAGCTGCTTCATAAGAAGCATAGCATGGAAACCTTGCCATAGTAATAAATGATAGCATTGGATGTTACATTACAAGTTATTCACTGAAAATGGAAATAACCAAAAATAAAAAAAAGTAACTTACTGGTTGTTCAGCCATATCCTGTCCATTCTCAATGGCCGCCATCCCAGTTCGGTTAATCTGATCCTTTAAGAGTAAAAAAAAAAAAAAGAAAACGTTTTTAAATTTTCAGTTTCAACAATTTTTTTCTTATGAGAACAAATTTTTAGTACATTTTAGTTTATTTTGAACGTGTAAAAAATAAAAAAAAATAAAACAGAAAAATAAAAGTAGTAATCATTCCGTAGTAGACCATCACAAAACAACTAATTACAAGAGATGACAAAATGAACTATAAGAAATAAATTAGTTTACATGTCTGAAAAGGAGTGGGAAGTAGTACAAAATTATTTAAACACACACCTTCTTTAAATAAAACAGGGTAACTCATGTTATTGCATTGTTGTTGGAGCATTGTGTGTGTTTTTTTATTTTTAACATGTATACAATAACAATAACTTTGGCAGTTAGCCCCATTAAAGCTCCACCCATAAAAATACTTTACAGAAATAAACAGCATTATCCCTCAGCAACATTTGGAACTTTTTCTTTTACCCATTCCTTCTGCTCTGTTGCTATGGGGTCCTTTGTAATCTGCCACTTCCTCTACATGGTGACTGACATTTCCCTCGGTGCCTGTGCTCGCTAGTGCTCCTGGGAGATGTGTGCCATTCTTTCCCAGGAGCCAGTGGGCAGCGCTGAGGGCTATCATCGCATTATTTGCCAGCCAAAAGTGACGATGCTCTGAGGCTAAATGTGTTTGCATTAGATCGCGCACCTATGAAACCATAACAATGGGACGGGCCCTTCCTCCTTCGACGACCGTTGGTATGGTAACTACTTAACGACTGTATCATAACCGAATGACGACTACAGCTTGGCACGATAACTCTGGGAGGGCGTACATTGACGTCCTCCCAGAACCGCGCTCCCAGGAATATCTGTGACCACCGGGTCCTGCGGACCCGGAGCATCACGGTAAATGGCCACTGACAAATGATGGAGCAATCATTTGTAAACAAACCAGCATCACATCCAGTTCCACTCTCCCCTCTCTGCACAGTTCAGTACAGAGAAGGGAGAGGGGGAGAGATCAGATGCTGCAGCGCTGTGGGCTGGATATGTAGTGCCCACAGCGCTGATTTGTGCCCACTCCAGCCATCCATACTCAGCAAAACTCATCCTATCCATCCCTAATCAGCAATACTCATCCATGCTCATCTATCCACCCATACGCAGCAATACTCATCCATCCACCCATGCTCAGCCATCCCATCCACCCCCATCCATACCCAGCAATACCCAGCCATCCCATCCATACTCATTCATGCCCAGTCATCCCCATCCACGGCTCACCCATTCCTACTCATGCTCATCCATGCCACTAGAGTGCCTACAAAAGTGTAATTATGCCCCTTGAACGCCTGATGGCACTCCCTGAATGTTAGGACTCTCTATGTAGCCAGGTTGTGCAAAAGGCTCACACATGTGGTATCGCTGTACTTGGGAGGAGTAGGAGAATCTATTTTGGGGTGTAAATTTTTGGTATGTACATGCTATGTGTTAAGGCCCGTACACACGGTCGGACTTTTTGACAACAAACATGCAAATTAGCTGTTTTGGAGCAACATCCGACTGTGTGTACGCTCCATCGGACAAACTTTTTCTGTTTTCATCGGACTTTTGTTGGCACTGCGAACGGACAAACTTTTTGACAACAGAAGTCCGATGGAGCAAAGTCCGACCGTGTGTATGCAAAAGCATCGGACTTTTGTACAAGGTACAAACACGCATGCTCAGAACCATTGCAAACGATCAGACTACAATACAGAAGTTGACCAAAGGTGGCGCTGGAGTCATTGAACGTCCTCTTTTGAAGTGGCGTCCGTACGTTGCGACGTCACCACGTTCGTGTTTGTTGTCAAAAAGTCCGACCGTGTGTATGCAATACAAACTTGTGGACAACACACTTTGTACAAAAGTCCACGGAAAAGTTTGTACAAGTCCGACCGTGTGTATGGGGCTTTAGAAATATTGTATAGACAACTTTGTGTTCTAAAAAAGAAAAATTAAAAAAAAGCGCTCATTTTCTTTACACATTTTCCAGAAACTTGTATAAAAAATAATAATGACATGTTCAAAAGACTCAATATGCCCCATAGATTATACATTGGGTTGTTTTCTTTCCAAAATGTGGTAATTTTTGGGGCGTTTCCATTGTCCTGGTGCTCCAGGGCCTTCAAAAGTGTAAGCCCTTGTATACACGGTCGGACATTCTGACAACAAAAGTCGGATTTTGTCCGAAACTGGTGTTGCATACACACGGTCGGACAAAGTTGTCGGAAAATCCAATTGTTCGTAACGTGATGGCGTTATTTATGGGACTATGTTCAGGCTAGTAGCCAATAGCTTTGGTCTAGGCATTTGATCTGAGCATGCGTGGCACTTTGTTCCGATCGGAATTCTCTACAAAACGATCAGACAAAGTCCGATCGGATCATGTTGTCGGAAAATTTTATAGCCCAGATCTAAAACTTTGTCGGTCGGATATTCCAACGGAAACAGTCCGATGGAGCCCACACACGGTCGGATTATCCGACAACACGGTCCGATCTGACATTTTCCGTCAGAATGTCTGACCGTGTGTACAAGGGCTAGGAGGTAGTCAAGAAATATATGTGTAACTTATGCTCCAAGAATGCCTGATGGTGCTCCCTGCATGTTGGGCCTCTGTATGTGGCCATGCTGTGTAAAAGTCTGACACATGTGGTATTGCCATACTCAGGAGTAGTAGAATGTGTTTTGGGGTGTAATTTGTGCTATGCATATGCTGTGTGTGAGAAATAACCTGCCAATATAAAAATTTTGTGGAAAAGAAAAAAATCTTGATTTTGCAAAAAATTGTGTGAAAAAAAATTACAACTTCAAAAAACTCACCATGCCTCTTACAAAATACCTTGGAATGTCTACTTTCCAAAAAGGGGTCATTTGGGGTGTATTTGTACTTTCTTGGCTTGTTAGGGTCTCAAGAAATGAGATAGGCCCTCAGTACATCAGGTGTGATCGATTTTCAGAGATTGCCACCATAGCTTGTGGACTCTAACTTTCACAAAGACCAAATAATATACACCGATTAGTGTTATTTTTACCAAAGATATGTAGCAGTATAGATTTTGGCCAAAATTTATGAAGAAAAATTACTAATTTGCTAAATTTTATAACAGAAAGGAAGAAAATGCATTTTTTTTCTTTTGTAGCGCAAAAAATTAAAAAACCCAGAGGTTATTAAATACCACCAAAAGAATGCTTTGTGTGAAAAAAATGACAAAATTTTCATATAGGTACAGTGTTGCATAACTGACTAATTTTCATTCAAAGTGTGAGAGCACCGAAAGCTGAAAATTGGTCTGGTTAGGAAGGGGGTTTAAGTGCCCAGTGGTCAAGTGGTTAATTATCCTTTCCATGCACCTTATGTAAACGATGCAGCATCACCATATCGAGGAAGAGAATGCCAGTGGGCCTCACATTCCAACACTAGATATGGAAGCGCTCTGCAGAGCAAAAATTAAAAGTAATATAAAAAATGTAAATAAGCGGTGAATTCGGTAATAGCATTGATTCATAGTGTTTAATAGAACGTAATCCATAATTTAAAAAAAAATAAATAAATAATCTGCGTGGAACTCCATTTTAGGGTCCTACAAACAAAACTTTGAATTTGCAAAACAAAAAAGTGTCAAAAAGCTCACTTTACACACACACACACACTGTACCAATTTACATGTTGGTTTCACATGGTAAAGACACCAAAAGGCTTCACAGGATTTGGTTAGAAGGGAGTGTTAAGTAAAAAGATAGATTTTGCCCTGGTGTGGGGCTTTAACCACTTAAAGACTGCCCCATAGCAGTTTTACTGGGGTGGCGGGATATGGATTTGTGTCCCTGCAAAGCACATCGTTTAGTTAAAGCACCTAACAGTACACAAAAACACTGGCTAGGAATGCAGTTGACCCTATAATCATCCTAGATGTTTATATACTTGGATATTAAGAGACTTTTTAATTGTGTGTGTGTGTGTGTGTATATATATATATATATATATATATATATATATATATATCCACACACACACATGCATGCATATATATATATATATATATATATATATATATATATATATATATATATATACATATATACACACACACACACACACACACACACACACACACATATATATATACATACACACACTTTACTGACGATTGCGCTGTACTAAATTTATCCTATAGGAGTCCTAGATGTTTAACCCCTTCCAAGCCATTAGTACAATGACAGATTCCCGCAGTGTTAAAAGCATCAGTTAGTATCTGATTGTCCAACGCAATATCGCTGTCCTTCCATAAATCTATCCCATAGTTTGTAGACGCTATAGCGTTCGCGTAATTGAATACACGCTTATTAGGATTTTTTACCAAAACATGTAGCCGAATACACATTGGCCTAAATTTTAAAATATTTTTTTTTACTGGATAGGTTTTAAAAACAGAAAATAAAAAATGTTTTTTTTTTTTTAAATGATCAGTCTTTGTTTATAGCGCAAAAAATAAAAAATAAATGCAACGGTAATCAAATACCACCAAAAGAAATCTCGATTTGTGTGTGTGTGGGGGGGGGGGCGACAAATTTTATTTGGGTGCAATGTTGCATGACTGCAAACTATCAGTTAAAAGTAAAGCAGTGAAGTATGGCACAAAATGGCCTGCACTTGAAGGGGGGGGGGGGTAAATCTTCCTGGGCCAAGTGGTTAATCATATTGAATTGGACTGTTGCACCTCAGCAAATGGCATGATTTGTTTTATTCTAGTTAAGAGAACGATTCAAGGTTGCGGTGTAGAAAGGCTATCCTTACAATGTGTTTCTTTGTATTTATTTAATAAAGACTTCAGCAGTCTAAGATGACGTTTAAGGAGCATTTGCCCAGATTTGGGCAGATGTGTTCAACGCCCATTAGGGATTTTGTTTTTTCCTTCTGTTGAATTGGCATATATCTGTTCCATGAGAGGAGCAAGTTTTCACAATCATTCATCTCAGCCGAAGGATACAGTTTTAAAGATTTTGGAAGTGGTGCTTCTGCTGAGCATTGAGAGCCTGACAAGTCCCTTTCCTGACGAGCACCAATCGGTGTTCTTCACACTGCAAGGTCTCTCCCCTCCCTGCTAGTCCCCGAGTGCGATGCTGGAGGCAGGCAGGGAGGCGAGTAGGAGATAAACGGCGCAATGTTAAAAGCATTAAAAAAAAAAAAAAAAAAAAAAAAAAAAGTTTAGCTCACCATAAAGCCCCTTTCATTTTTAAAAGCCCCAGACATTCGTAAAAGCACTTCTGCCTAACAACATCAAGCCTTCACCTTATTTAAATACGGTTTTGGTTAAAATAATTTTTTTTTTTTTTAAATCAGGACAAGTAGGTCGGGACCCCAATTTAGTCCCTTGAACAAGTAGTTATTTAAAGAGGAAGTAAACCTACCTCTAATGTTTGTATCCATACTTAAGCCTATAATAAGGCTTACCTATAGGTACTGTAAATATCTCCTAAACTTGCACCATTTAGGAACTATTTGCTGTATACTGTGCCAAATACGTCTTTGGCGCATGGAAGGAAAGCCGCCGGTGCTGTTTCTTCAGAGCCCTGCCATGACCGGCGGCTCACCCAGTCACAGACCCAGAAGGAAGACAGGGAAAGATGAATGCGGCCTCCAGTGGGGATGATGAGGGCTTCGTTTTCAGGTGTCACATAATGTGCTAGTATACGATACACTAGCACATTATGCCTTTACTTTGCAGGTAAGAAAAAAGCCCCAAAAAAAAAAAAAAAAACCCAGCAGAGTTTACCTGCTCTTTAAACTATTTCCACACCCCACGAGAGAGTAGTGACAAAGGGAATTGTGGTGATATTAGTCCACAGGACTACTGATTAACCACTTTGCGCCGCTAGGAAGTCCAGGGACGGCCTCGGCTTTTGGTGGTTATATCTGAATGATGCCCGAGGCCACAGACATCATTCAGATATCGGCGTTTTCAGCCAGCGATTCCCTGCACCACAAGAATGATCACAGCGGCTGTTCCGCCGCTTGATCGTTCTTACGGGTGGCGGGAGGGGACGCCCCCCCCCCTCCCGCCACCCTCTGGTGCTTCTACCGACTCACCGCTTCCATCGGCCCCCGGATGGTATCATAGAGATTTCCGGTGGACCAGATGGTCCCCGGAGTCTCTGTGATCGTTCGGAGGCCTCTGCATTCAAAATAAGGGAGCAGATTTGGCTGGGAAGCCGTGATCGTTTTTTTATTTTTGGCTTCCCAGCCTAGAGGCGAGATATGGGGTCTTATTGACCCCATATCTCACTGTAAATATGTCCGATTGTGCCATATTCCTATTACAAGGGATGTTTACATTCCTTGTAATAGGAATAAAAGTAATCAATTTTTTTATTTTTTATTTTTTAAGTGTCAAACTAAAATAATAAAAATAAAATTAACAAAAAAATAAATAAAAAATTAAAGCGCCCCTGTCCCCGTGAGCTCGTACGCAGAAGCGAACGCATACGCAAGTCCCGTCCACATATGAAAACGATGTGCAAACCACACATGTGACCTCCTTTTTAACGCAAAACATGTAACCAGTAAAAAATTTTAAAGCTTTGCCTATGGCCATTTTTAAATAACAAAGTTTGGCGCCTTTCCACGAGCGCGTGCAATTTTGAAGCGTGACATGTTGGGTATTTACTCGGCGTATCTTTATCACATTATGCTAAAAAATTGGGCTAACTTTACTGTTTTTTTTAAAGCATGAAACAGTTTTTTTCTGAAAAAAACGCGTTAGAAAAATTGCTGGGCAAATACCGTGCGAGATAAAAAGTTGCAACAACCGCCATTGTATTCTCTAGGGTCTTTGCTAAAAAAAACATATTTAACGTTTGAGGGTTCTATGTAATTTTCTAGCAAAAGAATGATGAATTTTACATGTAGGAGAGAAATGTCAGAATTGGCCTGGATGCGAAGTGGTTAACAGAGTCCTATATTTTGAGGTTTTGTTTGGGAGGGGAGTTGGGATCCCATGGGATGGATGAAATAGAAGTTGGGTTGTGTGAGATTTCCACAAAAATGCAGGGGAGCATTGTTGGTTATATACTAGTATATGTAAAGTTGTCAGTGGTAGAACTTGGGCTTCATGATATTAGCATGTTATGCAGGAGTTCTCTTCCCCCTCTCCAATATGTGTTTGTAATAATTTTTTTAACCACTTTAGGACCGCCGCATGTAAATATACGTCGGCACAATGACATGAACAGGCACAAGCACGTACCCTTATGTGCCTGCCTTCCAGCGGGTGGGGGGTCCGATCGGACCCCCTCCCGCTGGCTGCGGCGGTCCGTTTTGCTTCAGGAGTGATCCAGGATGAGGGGATGGCCATTGGTTCTGGCCATCCCCTCTCGATCGCTCCTGGCGAATGAGAAGCTTCCCCTGCCTGTGTAAGTGTAAACACAGGCAGGAGGAAGTGATGTCACTCTCCTCGCGGCGGTCTTTTTGACCAGACGGCGAGGAGAGAAGACATCCAAGTGCACCAAAAGTACACTGACATGTAGGTACACATAGGCACACACATCACCCCAGTCACCCTCCCAGTCACAGTGTCACTGATTGCAGTGATCATTTATTTACTGATCACTGCATTTAGTGTCAGTTGTGACTGTAAAAAGTGTCAGGGCAGTTAGTGTTAGGCCCCTTTAGGTCCAGGGTAGCCCCCTATTCCACCAATAAAGGTTTGACCCCTTGATTGCCCCCCCCAGTTAACCCTTTCACCCCCTTTTTCCAGTGTCACTAAGCGATCATTTTTCTGATCGCTGCATTAGTGTCACTGGTGCCGCTAGGTAGCTAGTTATTTTTTAGGTTCACTGCCAGGTTTTTATAATGTTAGGTACCCCCATACAAAACCTAATAAAGGTTTTAACCCCCTGATTGCCCCTAGAGTTAACCCTTTCACCAGCGATCACCGTATAAGTGTCACTGGTTAGCCTGTTGCCATTTGGCAACAGGTGCCACTGGCAGGTGGCACTGGCTGGCACGTGGAACTGGCAGGTGACACTGGTTTGGAACTGGCAGGTGACACTGGTTTGGAACTGGCAGGTGACACTGGTTTGGAACTGGCAGGTGACACTGGTTTGGAACTGGCAGGTGACACTGGCGGTGGCACATGGCATTGATTGGCAGATGGCACTGGTTTGGAACTGGCAGGTGGCCCTGGTTGGTGGCGGCACTAGTTGTCACTGGCAGATGGCACTGATTGGTGGTGGCACTGGTTGGTGTTAGCAGGTGGCACTGGCAGGTGGTAGGTTGCACTGATTGGTAGTGACAAGTGGCACTGATTGGCGGCAGGTGGCACTGGCTGGCGGTGGCAGGGACGTGGAACTGCCAGATGGCATTGGCAGGTGACACTGGTTTGGAACTGGCAGGTGACACTGGTTTGGAACTGATCGGCGGTGGCACTGGCAGGTGGTGGCAGGTTGCACTGATTGGTAGTGACAAGTGGCACTGATTGGCAATGATTGGCGGTGGCAGGTGGCACTGATTGGCGGTAGCAGGTGGTACTGGCTGGTGGCAGGTGGCACTGGTTGCCACTGGCAGGGACGTGGAACTGCCAGATGGCATTGGTAGGTGACACTGGTTGGCACTGGCAGGTGACCCTGGTTTGGAACTGGCAGGTGACCCTGGTTGGTGATGGCAGGTGGCCCTGGTTGGCGGTGGCACTAGTTGTCACTGGCAGATGGTACTGATTGGCACTGGTTGGTGTTGGCAGGTGGCACTGGTTGGCGGTGGCACTGATTGGTGGTGACAGGTGGCACTGATTAGCGGTGGCAGGTGGCACTGGTTGGCACTGGTTGGCAGGTGGCACTGATTGTCACTGGTTGGTGGTGGCAGGTGGTACTGGTTGGTTACAGGTGGTATTGATTGGCGGTGGCACTGATTGGTGGTGGCAGGTGGCACTGACACTGGCAGGTGGCACTGGCAGGTTTCACACGGAGCACTCTGTTACTGAAATGTAACAGAGGAGCTGTCAGAATTTAGCTTAATGTCGGAATGGGCGGGACCCAGCCGGGGTGTGAAACTGACAAGTAACGGAGACGGATCTGTCAGATTTGAGCTTGATGTCGGGGTGGGCGGGGCCCGGCCGGGTGGGCGGGACTCAGCAGCTATCACACACCAGCCAACGATTGGGCTGCTTAAGAAAAGGGGCGGGGCCACATACACGTAGCGGCCCGC
Source organism: Lithobates pipiens (assembly GCF_037356315.1). NCBI lineage: Eukaryota > Metazoa > Chordata > Amphibia > Anura > Ranidae > Lithobates > Lithobates pipiens. Next base: position 208,394,325 of record NW_027507748.1, read on the forward strand.
CCAGATACCATTGGCTGGTGTTCGATAGCTGCTGGGTCCCGCCCACCCCGACATCAAGCTGAAATCTGACAGATCCTCCTCCCTCCATTGCTTGTCAGTTTCACACACTTAGCACGGCGCCCGCTGAGTGTGGAGGAGGGAGGAGGACGGCAGTCAGTGTTAATGTTGCTGCATGTCTGGGGCATCAATAGTGAGTGGGCTGGTGGCAGCTTAGATGCCAGGTTGCGATTTCTGGTCGCATTGGCGACCTGGCGCCTGGGGTTTGTCGAGCCCTGTTACCAGTGATCACCGTATAAGTGTTACGGGTGACGCTGGTTAGTTGGTTCGCTTTTTATAGCATCAGGTCACCCGCCATTTATTACTCAATAAAGGTTTAACCCCCTGATCACCCGGCGGGTGATATCAATTAGGTTTTAGGGTCAGATAGGGTCTGCGTCACCCCAGGTTAGTGCCAGCACCGCTAACACCTACGCGCAAAGCATACACCCCCCTTAGTGGTATAGAATCTGTAAAGATCAATATCTGATCAGATCTATACTAGCGCCCCCAGCAGTTTAGGGTTCCAAAAAAACACATTGTTAGTGAGATCAGTCCAGATACCTGCTAGCACCTGCGTTTTGCCCCTCCGCCCAGCCCACCCAAGTGCAGTATCGATCACTGTCACTTACAAGACACAACACACATAACTGCAGCGTTCGCAGAGTCAGGCTTGATCCCTGCGATCGCTAACAGTTTTATTTGGTAGCGTTTTATACAGTCGCTGACAGCCTAGGTGCTTTTTTTTTTTTACCTGTGAGTCTCACTAGTTGTACCACTAAACTTAGAGCCCAAGATGGCAAAGCGAAGGTACACTAGTGAAGAGGCCTACACGTTTCTGAGCATAACAGATAGTGAAGAGGAAGTCACTTATCTGTCAGATTCAGGCTCAGAATACGATCCTATAGAGGACAGCGGCTCCATGACAGATAGCTCTGACGACAAAGATGAGGTCCCTGCTAAGGTCAGGTGTACCCGACTCCGATCTTCTGATGTTGTTGAGGTGCAAGAACCGCAGGTCCCCCATACGGAGACGAGAAGTACTAGCGCCGCTCATCCTTCTGGTCAACTGGCAAGCACCAGCGGCCTAGTACACCCTGGACGTACATCCAGCACTGCAGTAACACGTGGTGACTTGGCGAGTCCCATAAGTGCAGTTCAAGCTGGCAAGTACAAGTAGTGTCCCCCTGCCGCCAAGAAGACGACAAAGGCAGGCCCGTTGTTCCCATAGTGTCCTTCCTGCAGAATTCGCCAATCCTGATTGGGTGCCCACCACTTCTGCAGCACCAGTACTTCCCCCACTCACTGGCCAACCCAGTATGACCCAGTGGATACAGCTGATTTTACGCCACTTTTATTCGCTGTATTTCACGGAAGATCTCTATAGATCTATTGTGGACCAAACTAATTTATATGCTGGTCAACACATCGCCGCTAATGCCCAGTTGCCTTCCCTTGCCAGAGATTGGAAACCAATTACGGTTTCCGAATTTAAGACCTTTCTGGGCCTTTCCGGCAACATGGGCACACATAAATTCATGACGTTGCGGACATATTGGTCCATGCATCCGACTGACCATATGCCCATGTTCTCCAACTCCATGTCCAGGAAACAATACGAGCAGATCTTGAGGTTCATGCACTTCAATGACAATGAACTTTGTCGTCCTCTTGGAGACCCTGAATACGATCGGCTCTACAAAATTCGGCCCCTCATAAACCACTTCAACCAACGTTTTGCAGCCTTGTTTATTCCCCATCAAGTTGTCTGCGTTGATGAGTCCCTGATTAAATTTTCTGGCCGCTTGTCATTCAAACAGTACATTCCCAACAAGCGTACCAGATACGGGGTTAAGCTCTATAAGTTCTGCGACAGGGCAACAGGCTATACATGGAGCTTTACGGTTTATGAGGGAAAAGATAGTTACGTAGAGCCGGAGAACTGCCCTGACTACATAGGAAGTGCTGGCAAGATAGTGTGGAACTTGGTGTCACCCTTATTCGGAAAGGGGTACCACTTGTACGTGGACAATTATTACACGAGCGTGCCACTGTTTAGTCATTTGTTTGATCATCAGATTGGAGCATGTGGCACCGTGCGACCTAATCGCCAGGGCTTTCCCCAGCGGCTTGTAGATTCCAGTCTTAGGCTGGGGGAGAGAGCCTGCTTGCGGTGTAATAATTTACTCGCTATGAAGTGGAGGGATAATAAGAATGTTTTCGTTCTTACCTCCCTTCATGCAGACACGATGGACCAAATTCCTACGGCGACTGGTATTGTGGAGAAACCCCTCTGTGTCCACGAATAAAACCTTAATATGGGAGGGGTGGACCTCAATGACCAGTTGTTGGCGCCATATCTAGTTGCCCATAAGGCCAGACGCTGGTACAAAAAAAAAGTGTCTGTTTACTTATTTCAATTGGCTTTGCTGAACGCTCATGTGCTATACAGAGCTTCAGGTGGGACTGTATCCTTTCTTTATTTCCAGAAAGATTGTCACAGACCTTCTGTATCCAGACGGTTCTGCACCTCACCATTCCCAACCAAATGCAGTAAGCTGGCTGCATGAGAGGCATTTTCCATATGTCCTCGAGAGTACCCCTACCCAACGAACCCCCCAAGGAAGATGTCATGTCTGTACCAAGTGCGGCGTGACATGCGTTATTGTCCACGCTGTCCTGGCAATCCTGGTCTTTGCATTGGTGAATGTTTTGAACGCTACCACACACTACTTGAAGTGAAGTTTTAATGTCGGGTACAGCATTTCACAGGCTAGGACACACTAACACAGGGTCTCCCAAGATGCCATCACATTTTGAGAGACCCGAACCGTTACAGTTGTTACAGTTAAAAAAAAAAAGTGTAAAAAAAAATAATATATGTCGTTTTATTGTTCTCTCTCTCTTCTCTCTCCATTGTTGCTCTTTTTTACTGTATTCTATTCTGCAATATTTTATGTTTTATCATGCTTGCTTTCCAGGTATGTAATTTTTTTTATACTTTACTGTTTACTGTGTTTTATTGTTAACCATTTTTTTGTTTTTGTTTTCAGCTGCAGCGTGGATTTATTCATCTTGACAGCAATAGCGCTTGCTCCCACGATACAGAAAGCCGTGACTCCAGTGCTGTAGGAGGTGATTTCACCAACACAGTTAAAAGAAAGAGCATATATGCCGAAGCATGGGGGCAGCAGGGACGGAGGAGCGATTTTGCTCCTAATGCCGCATACATGTGGTCGAAATTCCAACGGAGGGCTTGCCCGTGGAAAAAAAAAATTGACCGTGTGTACGCGGCATAACTTTTTTTGCGGGAGGATGCCCCCATGCTTCGGCATATATATATATATGCAAGGCACAGGTTGCGTTAAAAAATGTTTTATTTTTTACTGTTTTTTTTTTTTGTTGGCATTTGCTTTGCAGGTATGGTAAGGTTTTACTGTTATACTGTAATGTTACTTTGTTTTAATGTTAACCATAATTTGCTTAGCAGGTACGCCATTCAGCTGCAGCACGGATTTATTTATCTCGACAGCAACAGCGTTTGCTCCCACGATACATAAAGCCGTGACTCCAACGCTGTAGGAGGTGATTTCACCACTATAGTTAAAAAAAAATAATAATAAAAAAATAATTAGCATATATGCCAAAGCATGGGGGGGGGAGGAGCGATTTTGCTTCTAATGCCGCGTACATACGGTCGAAATTCCGACAGAGGGCCTGCCCGTGGAAAAGTTTGACCACCGTGTGTATGCGGCATAACTTTTTTGTGGGAGGATGCCCCCATGCTTCGGCATATATGAATGGTGCATGTATGCCCATCATTAGAAGTGGGTGGATGAAGGGAGGTATTCGAATGGTGGGCATACCCACCGATCAATCTCTTTTTTTCGTTCAGCCAACAAGTTGCATGAAAAAAAAAAAAAAAAAAAATTTACAATATATGGCCAACAAGGACCAGCAACATACTGGTATGTTGCTGGACTTTGAATGGTTATACCAGAATGATGCCTGCGGGTTTAGGGATCATCTTGATATCATTCTTGCTGAGAGGCATGTCGAGTCCATGGAATATTTTATATTTTGACACACGTTGTGGGAAAAATAAAATTTTATTTTTTGCACAAAGTTGTCACTAAATGATATATTGCTCAAACATGACATGGTCATATGTGGTATTACACATCTAAATACATTCTGTTGCTTCTCCTGAGTATGGGGATACCACACATGTGGGACTTTTTGGGAGCCAACTGCGTATGGGACCCCAAAAACCAAGCACCACCTTCATGCTTTCCAATCACAGTTTCGGAGGCCATGGAATGCCCACGTGGCACAAACCCCCTCCCAAATGACCCCATTTTGGAAAGTAGACAACCCAAGCTATTTGCTGAGAGGTATGGTGAGTATTTTGCAGATTTCGCTTTTTGTCACAAAGTTTTGAAATTTGAAAAAAAGAAAAAAAAAAAAAAAAGTTTTTTTCTTTACTTTCTTCATTTTCAAAAAAAAATAAAAAATGAGAGCTGTAAAATACTCAGCATGACTCTCAGCAAATAGCTTGGGGTGTCTTTCCAAAATGGGGTCATGGGGGGGGGGGGGGGGGGTTTGTGCCATCTTGGCATTTTATGGCCTTCAAAACTCTGATAGGTAGTGAGGAGTGAAATCAAACATTTTGACCCTTAGAAATCCTGAAGGCGGTGATTGGTTTTCGGGGCCCCGTACGCAGCTAGGCTCCCAAAAAGTCCCACGTATGTGGTATCCCTGTACTCGGGAGAAGCAGCAAAATATATTTTGGGGTGCAATTTCACATATAACCATGGCACGTGTGAGCAATATATAATTTGGTGACAACCTTTTGTAAAAAAAAATTTTTTATTTTTTTGTCATTATTCAATCCCTTGGGACAAAAAAAATATATATATTCAAAGGGCTCAACATGCCCCTCAGCAAATAGCTTAGGGTGTCTACTTTCCAAAATGGGGTCATGGGGGGGGGGTTTGTGCCATCTTTGCATTTTATGGCCTTCAAAACTATGATAGGTAGTGAGGAGTGAAATAAAAAATGAATGCCCTTAGAAATCCTGAAGGCGGTGCTTGGATTTCGGGGGCCCATACGCAGCTAGGCTCCCAAAAAGTCCCACACATGTGGTTTCCCCATACTCAGAAGCAGCAGAATGTTTTTTGGGGTCTAATTTCACATATGCCCATAGCATGTGTGAGCAATATATCATTTAGTAACAACTTTGAGCAAAAAAAAAAAAAGTTTGTAATATTCCCGCAACTTGTGGCAAAATATAAAATATTCCATGGACTCAACGGGCCTCTCAGCAAATAGCTTGGGGTGTCTACTTTCCAAAATGGGGTCATTTTGGGGGGTTTTGTGCTATTTTGGCATTTTATGGCCTTCGAAACTGTGATAGGTAGTGAGGAGTGAAATCAAAAATTTTCCTAAAGGAGTGGTATCTGTGCAACCCTAGTTCAAACCCATCTCCACTCTATCCAAAACTGAACAAAAGTTTTGCCTTCAGTTATACTTTAAGCATGGGGCATGAGCTCAGAGAGATATGCAAGTTGGCTGCTGACAGCTTATATCCCGGATGCCAGATCTGACCCGACGGAGATCTGCAGCCGTTTTATTTTTATAATTGAAAACTGCCACACTCTTAGTTAATTTGGTGCAGAACCCGCAACAGTTTTAATTTCACTCTGAAATAGAAACTAGCGTGGGTGTTGCAGATATATCTGAAACAAGTCTATCCGCTCTGTTAATGTGGCACACGCCTCTAACATTAAATTCCTAAACCATTATAATTCCCTGGAAAATGTAAGCCTCCCCCCCATCTTTCATCTGTACTCCACTTAGGGTCCTTTCACACGGGGCGGATCAGTTCTGATCCGCCCCGTGGATATCCGTTTGCTCAGCGGGGATCACTCCGCCGATCCCCGCTGAGCAGGGAGATGACAGATCCGTCTCTGCATACTGCGCAGGGACGGACCTGTCACAGCGCCGCTCTCCCCTATGGGAGATCGAATGACGACGGACCACAGTGCCCGTCGTCACCCGATCCGATCCGCAGACGGATGGAAAAATAGCTTTTTCCTCCGTTACACTTTTTCGGATCGGAGCGGGTCGGATGTCAGCGGACATGTCACCGCTGACATCCGACGCTCCATAGACCTCTATGGAGCACCCGTTCAGGTCCGCCTGAAAAACTGACAGGCGGGCCTGAACGGGACGTCAGTGTGAAAGGGGCCTTACTCTTTTCAAAAAAGTATAAAGAAATTCTAGGAACATAGCAATAAAAACAATACACCATATTTACAGGTAACTTATTTTTGCACAGCTCTTCAAATTATGAATAATTTCAGGTTTTTGTTGGATAACAAATTCTAAATGTGTACCTGGCTATATGAAAACTGAAAGAGGCAATGCCAACATTCTTAGATGACAAGATGAACTAAGTGCTACGTTTTAACTAAAGTGTGTGAAAACCACTGTACAGTATACAAATATTTTCACAACTATAGTCTAACTTACATCTTGTACATTTTATTCTGCAAGCCATTTAACTCAAAACAAAATTTCAATTTCAGTTTGCAGGTAGAGGAAAAGTGCATTAAAGCGGAGTCCTGCCTAAAAAAAAATAAAAGTCAGCAGCTACAAATACTGCAGCTGCTGCTTTTTAAAATAAGGACACTTGCCTGTCCAGGGTGCCTGTGATGCCCTCACCCGAAGCCGACCCGTTCCTCGGCTCCGGGTGGACGCACCAGCATTTGTGCATGCGCGAGTCACGGTGCATGTTCTGAGTGGTCCCTGCTGTCTTCTGGGACCTGTGTGTCTCCAGGAAGGCAGCGAGGGGACAGAGGAGGGGCCAGACATGGCATAGATGGCTGCAGTACTGCGCCGATCTTTTGCCGGAAGTGGGAGCAAATATCCGCTCCCCCCTGAAAGGTGCCAAATGTGACACTGGAGGGCAGGAGGAATCCGGACAGCGGAATTTTTGGGTGGAACTCCGTTAAGTATGCAAAACTCCTAGCAACATTATCAAAAACATATCTGAAGAAACAGCTTTTGAACTCCATTGACCAAACTAATTACAAGTGTTACTAAACCCACAACAGTAAAATCAGTCTGTATATGCATCATAGCATGCTTGTTATACTGACTGTGGAACTTAAAGGGTTAATCCTGTGCATTGTGTAAAAAGGCTGTATTACCTTTTATGGGGAAGGCCAGCTAACACAGGCAGGGTAGCCAACCTGCACATGCTCAGTTGCATCTTTTATGCTGGAGAGAAAATGTACTTGTTCTCAGAGATAGCCAGGTCACATGATATTGGCATCACACATGTGGGCGTGTATAAAAGCTGCAGTGGAAATCTCCTCCTACCTGAAATTTCAGCACTGGAGAAACTCTGCATTTCATCACTGACCGTGGTATACAGATCAGCTAAAAAGGTATATAGTGGCAATATTTTAATGTAAAAAGATTTATAAGCTGTGGGCACCATGGAGGGTGCGGATTAACTATTTTCATATTACTGGGTTTCGTAACACTTTCATGGAAGGTTACCCTTCCATATAAAATATCACATATGATCTAAAAAGGAGGAAAAATAAAAAAGGGGAAAAAAATGGTAATAATTAAAACGGCCAAATAATAATATAACAAATCAATTTTTATATCCGTTAAATGCCTCCCGCATGACCACTGCAAATAAAAGGCTAGGCGGTGGTTTCCTGGATGGGGAAGGGCGGATATATACACATCCTTCAATTCTCACTCATGTGCGCCTTCTGTTATTGCTCTGTACTTCACAATTTTATTGGCCCTGTACCATGTGATAGCTGTGACTAATCACAGCGATCATACAATATGATACAGCCTTTGTACCATCATTTCCTCTCACAGCGATCGCCTGTGTGTGAAAAATATCTTATGATAGCGACAACTTTGTGTAAAGAACATACTTTTATCTTTTTTTTTTTTTTTGCCAAAAACTTTCCATGCCTCTGGGTCATTTTATGGGTGTTTCCACTTTCCTAGTACTCCAGGGCCTCCAAAAATGTGACAGGTCTTCAGGAAATTAGATGCATAACTTATGCCCCTTGAATGCCTGAAGGTGCTCTTTGGATTTTAAGCCCCTCTATGCATCTAGACTGAAAAAGTCTAATATATTTGGTATACCTCATTCTTAAGAAAAGTAGCAGGATGTGTTTTGCAGTGTAACCAAGTATGCCTATGCTGTGAGAAAATTGTGGCAAAAAAATGACAACTTAAAAAAAATTCACCAAGCCTCCAAATACTTTGAACTGCCTACTTTCCATAAATAGCTCATTTTGGGTATATACACCATAGTTTATAGTAGAGCTGAAACAACAAATTAATTAAATCGACAACTAATTGATTATGAAATTAATCTAGTGCTATTTTCATAATCGATTAAATCGGTCAGGCGATTAGCTGGCCAGCATACAAAATGCATTATTTGTTTACATATCAGGAAATACACTGCAGCACACATACAGCTTAGTACATCAACCATACATGTCAGTAAGTGCCTGAGGACTTGTGAATGTGTGAGGAGCAATGCCTAAGTCTATTGGATCTTGGTTGTATGTTTCTGCACACTGACTCTATTGTAACAGTGGTGTTTCACTACATGACTACTAGGAGTACTTTAATTGGCACTGCTTGAGTGTATTCCCTTGATCGATTTGTATTTCTAATATTGAAATTTTTTTTTTATATAATTTTTTTTAATATTTATTCACCTATTGTATAGATGACCAACACAGCAGATTCACATATAGGGTTTATATTATTTATTTTTCACATTATGATCAATAGGGGAGTGCTGTACCATCTTTAATTTAAATTGTTTTTTAACCAGTTCCATATCGGGCCATTGTAAAACGACACCGACAGGAACACGCCATCCCTCAGAGTGGACGTCATATATATGACGTCCACCCGGTCTTGCCACTCCTGCATGTCCAGTTGCCCATGCAGCGATCAGTGATGCAGGACTTTTCAAAATGCACCACACCCACAGCGCAGTGGTGTGAAAAGTCCCATAGGATTTAAAAGGGAAACATTTTTCTTGCACATTTATACACCTAAAATTACCTAGTTGCGCTTTCAGTGTCATTTATTTAACGGCACATCAAACACAGAAGCAAACACACATTTTTCCACATGAAAAACGGGATAAAACGCAGCAATAAAAAACGTGCAACGCCACAATGTCCCATGAGCTACTTTGCCACGTGTAGTGTAGCAATGGGCTGCCCTATGTGTGCAACTGGAAAAACTAGACAAAAACCATGTGCTCCTACTTCTCTAGGTGTGAGTGGATCTTGAAAGTGAAATTGGTGAGTTTACACAAGAACAATGAGGCTTCATTCACATCTGTGCGTTTCCAAATGAATGGCAAACCACACAGAAAATGCACACTTTGGGCTAGTTTACACTTGCTTCAAAACATGTTTTTTCGGACACGCTTTGCTAAAGCTCACTGTACACCAGTCAAAGCTCTTGTCACTAAATAAAATGGGTAGCCAACAGTTCTGTTTAACCTGCTTTTGCTTGGTGCTTCGGTGGGGCTTTAAACGAGCTTTGTCATAGACTTCCATGGAGGCTTTGAAGAGGCTTTGAAGCACCTCTAAAAGCTACATAGGGTATAATTTTTGAAGCAAAGCAAAAGCAAGGTGTAAACAGGACTGCAAGCTAACCATTTTATTTAGTGAAATGCAGCTTTGACTCGCGTTCAGAGAGCTTTAACAAAGCCTGTCCGAAGCCTTACTGAAGCCGAAGTGTAAATGGAGCGATGCGTTTCAGAAACGCTGAAAATGTACATTGTGCTTGTGTTGTCATTGCATGTTAAAGGCACTCCAAGTGTGGCAAACACACTAAAAACTGCAGTAAGGCACCATGCTCCAAGACAAAAAAGTTCTGGAGCTTCTCTGTGGCAATTGTTGCGTGCAGAGTAGTCCATTCAAATGAATGGTCTGCCGAAGGCCTGACGCGTGAAAAGCACTCCAAAGCAAATGCATGCGAGTTTCGCTAAATGGAGATTTATGAATGGGGCCTGACAACAGTGTCTCCATCCACTCTCTCCTGTGTAATTCTATAAAGATGGCCATACATTATGCAATCTGATTGTACAACTTTTGTACAGATTCCTTTAGATTTACCATAACTATAAAAAAAAAAAAAAAAAAAAGGGAGGACCCCCCCTGACCAATCCATTCAATTTGCATCAAATCAGACAGGTCCTTGTACCATATAGCTGATGGGAGATCTAAAGGAGATTGTACAGAAAGTGGGTGGAAGGTAGTATTGTAACTAGGGAGGTGTGGTCCAGAGTGGGGAACACACCCCATCACACCCTCTTTTGTGATGCAACAAGGGAGTGAAGGCTTCTGGGAGATGGCCTACAGGAAGTGAATGCTGAGAGAATCTACAGGAAGTGATGGAATCTGAAAATAATTATAACAATTCAAATAAACTGACAAGATTTTAAACCTCCTGTGGATAAGGTAAGTAAGAGAAAACCACACTAGGATAGCTGGGCCAGAAATTGCATTGGAAAACAAGTCTATTTATAACGAAAAGTGAAATTATGCCCAAAAACGTGAAAGAAAATTATATAAAAATTATTTGGGTACAGTGTTGTTAGCAATTGTCATTTAAAGTGTGACAGCACTAAATTCTGAAAAATGGCCTGGGCAGGAATGGGGTCTTTAAGTGTCTTCAAGTGGTTAAGTATATGCAGGAATGATGCAACATAAAACAAAGCTCTAATTAGCAATATCATATGAATTACGGATTTGTTCAGGCTGTTAATAAGGAAACATTAAACAGAGCCGCGAACATGAGCACATGTAACTTCTTCTGTTTATACAATGTGATAAACATCTGGCCTGCTCTATAATCCACCCATTTATATAATGGTTACAAAAAAAAAAAAAAAAAAAAGCTTCAAAACACAAGAAAAAAAAAAAAGTAGGGCAACTGTAAAAATATAAAAATAAAACACAAACCAAAAGGGCATAATTTGTTGATCATGGGGGAACTTTATGGTTTTAGAATAAAAGTTTTTCGTGTTGAATTAACCCACGGGGAAATGTGACAATTAGAAATTTAGGTCATGGCTCATAAAAGGACCATGGCATGAAATATTCATTATTGAGACAAGAGGCATTTATTATTATACAGGATTTATATCGTGCAAAAAAAATAAATAAAAATAAACAAACTAGTATAGGGCCGAAAACAACTAATTAATCATATAGTCAACTATTTTCATAACCGATTAATCGGCCAGCCGTTTAGTTGGCCTGCATACAAAATGCATTATTTGTTTACATATCGGGAAATACAGTGCAGCACACATACAGTTTAGTACACCATCCACGCATGTCAGTAAGTGCCTAGTACTACTTTAAGGCCCCTTTCACACTGAGCTGGGAATGGCGTCGGCGGTAAAACTGCGCTATTTTTAGCGGAGCTATTCGGCCGCTAATTTTAAAACAAGCATTTCCTCGTTCTACCTAGTGACAGTGCCACTGATCTCTGCTCCCTGTGATCGGGAGCAGAGATCAGTGACATGTCACACGTAGCCACGGCCCCCATAGTTAGAAACACGCCCCAGGACACACTTAACCCTTACTCTGTCCCTAGTGGTTAACCTCTTCACTGCCAGTGTCATTTACACAGGAATCCGTGCATTTGTATAGCACTGACTGCTGTATAAAATGACAATGGTCCCAAAAATGGGTCAAACATGTCCGATGTGCCCGCCATAATGCCGCACCCACGACAAAAAAAAAAAAAAAAGGTTAATAAAAATGCAATATAACTATCCTCTATTTTGTAAACACTATGCTTTTCGCAGACCAAACGCTATTGCGATTTTTACCAAAAATATGTAGCATAGGTATCTGCCTAAACTGAGGGAATTTTTTTTTTTTATAATTATATATATATATATATATATATATATATATATATATATATATATATATATATATATATATATTTTTTTTTTTTTTTTTTTTGGGGGATATTTATTGTAGCAAAATGTACAAAATAATGCATTTATTTTTTTTCAAAATTGTCAAAATTGTTGCTTTTTTGTTTATAGCACAAAAAAAAATTAAAAATAAAAATAAAGCAGGGGTGATCAAATACCACCAAAAGAAAGCTATTTATGGGGGGGGGAGACATCAATTTTGTTTGGGAGCCACGTCGCAAGAACACGCAATTGTCATTTAAAGCGGCGCAGTGCCGAATCGCAAAAAGTGCTCTAGTCAGGAAGGAGGTAAAATCTTCCAGCGTTGAAGTGGTTAAAACAATTTTAAGCCCCGCCAGCAGCCAAAAAACACCACTGTTGTGGCAATTTGCAGGGGGTATAGCTGTGCTGCCCCATTTCAATGGGCAGGAGCGGTGTATACACCGCTCCAAAAGAAGGGACGGCAGGCGTAGGGAGTTTTTATCAAGCCACCTGCCTATGACAAGGGAGTCTGTCACATAACAAATTAAAGTTCTATCTGAAAATCGACAAAACAGTCTTTAAAAATGTTTTCTTTGAAATAAAAGAAAATGTGATCTTTGAGTCTTATGATATTTACCAGATTCAACTTCTAATAGTATATACAGTAGGGTTGCACCGTTACCACTTTTGTATGACCGAATACAAGTACTGATACTTTTTTTACTGTCAAGTGACAGTTTTCAAAGCACAATACAGACTAACAATAGCTTCTTTATAATTATGAAGAACTGTAACTGGCAGTGGCACTGGTGAGATGGCCCTAATACGCAGCAGCGCCGATGAGCACTGATAGGTGGGGCACTGACTGATGGGCAATGATTTGCAGCACGAATGGCTGGCACTGATATGCAGAACTGATAGATGGCACAGATATGTGGCACTGATATGCAGAACAGATAGGTGGCACTGATATGTGGTTTTGACTGATGGGCACTGATTTGCAGCACTGACTGATGGACACTGATATGCGGCACTGATGGCTGACAATGATGGGCACCGATACGCAGCACTTATGGCTGGCAATTATGGGCACTGATTTGCTGACTGAGTGAATATACACGAGCCCATCTTGATACTCTCTCGGCCTCAGTAAGCCTGGTCAGAATGCAGCAGCGGACATCTTGTTACACCCAGCCCATATAGTTAGTGAACTATATGGGCTGGGTGTACCAAGATGTCTGCTGCGGCCTTGTGACTGCAGGCTACTGAGGCCGAGTTCAGGGTGTACCAAGATGGGCACTGCCATGCACAGCCTCTGAGAGACTTGGGCGTCACTTCCGTTAATGATTCTGGCTGCACCTTCCACTGCGACCCACACCCCTGCCCACAGGCTTACCTTTTCCTCTGCTGCAAAGGACTCTGACTGTGCCAGGACCCGTGCTCCACCTTACTCTGCCTGTCCACTGACTTCCGGGATGAAAGGTATCGGGGGAAGCATCTGCCCGAGTACAAGTACTCGGGCAAATACTCGGTTATCGGCGTCGATATTAGTATCGGTGCAACCCTAATATACAGTATCTCTCTTCTGTCTGTTAGTCTCAGAGTGGATTAAATATTTTACTCCCTAACCCTATGGTTATTTATATTTACCACTGCATATAGATATTTAAGAATAAATTGCCTTTTATTTTAACCATTACATATTAACTAAATTATACCCCACACTTTAAAGATTATTATCCAATTAACCACTGAGCACTTAAACCCTCTTCCTAACCAGACCAAAATTTTCAGTGCTCTCACATTTTGAATGACAATTACTCAGTCAGGCAATACTGAACCCATATGAAATGTGTAAGACCGGTTTCACACATGTGCGTTGCGAATTGAAGCTCCGGTTTCATTGCGAAGACAAAAATCAGTTGTTTAGAGGTTCCTCTGCGTTTAAGCTGCGGATCAGTGAGCGCGGGGGGGGGGGGGGGTGTAGTGAAGAGAAGGAGAGAATTAGTGTTCAGAACGGAATGCATCTACGAATCAGATGCGTTCCCATAGAAGATAATGGGTTGCAATTCACACCGCAATGCCCACAAAATGCGCACGTTTTTGGTGCAATACGCAGTGCAAATTCAACATATGTGAACCAGATGCATTCAAATTAATGTATTTTAAGATGTCCTGCGGATTGGATGCGGTGTAAGCCGCATCTAATTCGCATAGGTGTGAACGGGGGCTTAAGGGCCTGAAAGAATCCCAATGTGAAAGCCCGAGTGCTTTCACACCGAGTTGCTGCGCTGGCAGGGCGTCAAAAAAAAATCCTGCAAGCAGCTTCTTTGCAGCGCTGCAAAGAAAAAAGGGGTCCTACGCTTTTGAAGGCCCTGAAGCACCAGGACAATGGAAACATCCACAACATGACCCCATTTTGGAAAACAAAACACCCCAACATATATACTACGAGCCATAATGAGTCTTTTGAACATGCACGAATGAACCAGGGATGGATGGATGGAGCACAAATTCTGAGCCAGGGATGGATGGAGCACAAATTCTGAGCCAGGGATGGATGGAGCACGGATGAGCCAGGGATGGATGGAGCACGGATGAGCCAGGGATGGATGGAGCACGGATGAGCCAGGGATGGATGGAGCACGGATGAGCCAGGGATGGATGGAGCACGGATGAGCCAGCTCACCATAGCACACCAGCTATGACTAAGCCTCGTGTCTAGTGTGAAACATGTCAGCGGCTGTGGAGTTAGTCTGTACTTAGCCTAGATGTCTTGATTTTAAACTTTTTTTCAATAAAAGGTGAATATTTGGAGTGTGGCTATCCAGCTATATATTTTTAATTTCATCTCTGTTGCAAACAGAGCCAGCACCCTGTTTAATTGTGGAGACAGACGATTTCAGGAGAGGTTATTATCCTGGAGCGGTGAACCCTTACATAACAGCATTTTAGGTAGGGAATCCCTGCCATTTTGAACGACTCTTGAAAACAGTGTTACCGGTAAGTCATATGCCCTGTACACACGGTCGGACTTTGACGAAAAAATCCGTCTGATTTTTGCAACCGATTTTGGCCCAAACTTGTCTTGCATATACACGGTCACACAAAGTTGTTGGAAAATCTGATCGTTCCGAACACTGTGACGTACAACATGTATGACGGGAATATAAACAGACCAGTAGCCAATAGTTTTAGTCTCGTAATTTATTCTGAGCATGCGTGGCACTTTGTCCGTCGGAATCGTCTACATACGATCAGAATTTAAACTATCGGATTTTGTTGTTGGAAAATTTTAGATCCAACTCTCAAACTTTGTGTGTCGGAAATTCCGACGGAAAAAGTCAGATGGAGCCCACACACGATCGGATTTTCCGACAACACAATCCGATCGCACATTTTCCCCAACTGAAAGTCCGACCATGTGTACAGGGCATTACGGTTTTTCTCCAGTCTGTCCAGGACAGCAGAGGAGAGGATCAGCAAGAATTTGCCAGATTAGGAGGGGTAGGCGACTATTTCCTGAAGCACTTTTCTCCCAAACGCCTACTCTTGCACTGAGACAAGGTCCAACCTGTAATTTTATGAAAGGCGAGTAGCTTAACCAGGTTGCTGCTCAACAGATCTGCTCTGGTGTGGCCCCAGCTTGCTCTGCCCATGAATCCGACAGTGTCCACATAGCTTGAGCTATGGTGGGGGGGGGGGTGCATACATTAAGACTTTGTAAGATATTCTTTGAGGCTTGCAACCCTACCCTGTTACTGGAATTCAAAATGAATAGGGCATTAATTTTCCTAATTCCACTAGTTACCTCTAGATACAAGCCCTCACATCCCACATCGCAGAACTTTAAAAGACACCTCCGATAAAAACCATGGATGAGTGCGCATCACCACTCTATCCTCAAAGAGTTGCAGGTACGGCTCTTTAATAGAGAGAGCTAGCAGCTCACTAATGTGCCTTGTTGTAGAGATAGCCACTACAAAAGCCGCTTTGAGAATAAGCCATTTTAATGACCACTTAATCCATCCCTGCAACATGACCAACAGGTCCCATTTGGGCAAAACTCTGAAAGGCACAGGCCTAACCCTGGACAACCCCTTAAAGAACCGAATAACCAGTGGATCTGTTGCCAAGGGTTGCTCCAAAAAAAAAAAAATAATAAAAAAATCATAAAAGGCTGCTGACTGTACCTTTAGCATACTAATGGCTAAAACCCGTTCCGCTCCATCCTGTATAAACCCCAGGATGTCTGAAATACCCATTGACACCTTTGTGTTTAGCCAACAACCAAAACATTTTCCAGAACTTATAATAAATGGCTTGTGTAACTATCTTTCCGCTAGATAGGATTGTGCTCTCGACCCTATCAGAAAGCCCAAGACTTTAGGATGCTTTCCTCAGATACCAGTTTAAAATTTATAATTTTGGAAAACATACTGTGCCTTGGGATAGTAAATTCTTCCCCTGCAGAAACATGAGGGGAGGTCCCTTCGATAGGCGAAGCAGAGTAGAAAAACAAACTTTCTTCAGCAAATATAGTACTAATAGAATCATCAAGGTGTTCTGAGCAACGTTTCTTAAGACCAGGGGAATGAGCTTGAAAAGGGGGGGGGGGGAGGCATAACAGACAGAACACCCAAGTGTGAGCCAAGGCATCCACCCCTTTGGCTAACTCATTCCTTTCCAATGAAAAATATGTTGGAACGGTGGTATTTGACTTGTTCGCAAAAACGTTTACCCGAGGAAGGCCCCATTTCTTTGAGAACAGCTGAAAGACCTCTCGATTCAGAGAGCGTTCTGACTCGCGAACCTGATGGCAACTCAAATAGTCTGCCTGACCATTGTCCACCCCTTTGAAGTGAACTTCTGAAAGTTATCCCAGGTTGATCTCGGCACAAGCAAAAATCTCGCTTGCCAAGCGTGCTAGCAATGGACGTGTCCCTTCGTTTGTTCATGTAGGAAACAGCCACCACTATGTCCGAAAGGATCTGGATGTGGTGACCCCTTACCTCTTTGGCAAATGCTATCAGGGCTTCCCAAATAGCCTTTAATTCTCTCCAAATTGGCAGACCTTTGAGATTCCTCCCTGGGCCACTTGGATTCCCAGTGAGCCCCCTATCCCCAGGCACTTGCGCTGTTTGTAATTTGCACCAACATTGGGAAGGACCAGAGAACACCTCGAGAAAGGATTTCCTCATGTCACCAACAAAAGGGACCTCTTGGCCCCTTGGGATAAAACAGAAGGTCTTGTTCAAGGCTTGATGACTTCCGTCCCAATTTTTTAGCATGTCGGCCTGGAGACATCTGAAATGGGCCTTTGTCCAGAGCACTGCCAGGATTGTCACTGCCTAGAGACCTAACCCCGACATGGCTGTTTTGATGGAAAGTGGAAGGTTGCTCTGAAGGCAAGCACCCATTTCCACTACCCTCCTCCTCTTTTCCTCCTTGAGGTACACTTTCTGCATTGTGGAATTCACCCTGTATCCTAAATAGTGCAGATCTACAGAAGGGGATTTGATTTTTCTCGGTTTATGAGCCACCCCATGTTTTCTAAGAAAGGAACTGCCATCTTCAAGTACAGGGCAACCAAGATTCCTTTAAATCTCAAAATGGGGTAGTGCCTTTTGTTAGGACTTTTGTAAAAATCCTAGGGGATAAGGAGAGGCCGGATGGCCAGGCTCGGAACTTCCCCCGGCAAACATTGTCTCCCCCCCCCCCCCCCCCCACCTGATTGCGACCCAACAAGAACTTTTGCGTATCCTCGTATATAGGGATATGCAAGTTTGCTTCCCTTAGATTAAGGGAGGACATAAATCAGTTTGGGAGTCAAAAAATGTTTTTGTTGTGAAGATCGTTTCCATCTGAAACTTCTTGTAAACCACCCCTTTGTTTAAGGGTTTTAAGTTCAGGATCAGGCGGAACTTGACTGAGGGGGGGGGGGGGGTTTCAGACAAAGATGTGTGAATAAAGCCTTTGATTTATCTCCTGCGGTGGGACAGGGACAAGCACCTGGTCTATCAAGTTGCCTGAGACCAGAGGGTTGAAGCCTTCTGAAGGTCCCTGGGAGGGGAGGTTACAAATGGCATACTGCTGCTGAACTGTAACCGATAACCATCCTCGATGATCCTCAGGATGAGAAAAATTGGGGTAAGCTTTTTCCACTGCAGAAGAGCCCAGTCTCCTTCCCACCGGAGCCAAGTAATTTGTTTTCTTTTGTTGTTTTTTTTTTTTATTTATTTTTTTATTCCCTACAAAACAAAGAAACATACCTCCTTTTTGCTTCCCCGTTCCCCACACTTTCCTTGAAAGCTGGCTCTTTGGAAGCCCATGAATTCGCCCTTTGAGAGCGAAAAAAAAAAAGATTGTTTTTGATTGGAAGGATTTATTTATTTTCCTTTATTAGCTGTTCGGTCCAAAACTTTTTCAAATCTGGACTTACCGGTAACTTTTTTTGAGAGTCTTACGGGAAAGCTGTGAGACCTTGGGCTCCTCCTACCAGGACAGGAAACATGTTAACCCCCACCAGATAAAAGGGTGATCCTCCAGGCCCCATGTCCGTATTCTCAAGAACCGTAGGATGTGCCTGTAAAACATATGGATAAAACACATAACTTCAAGACAAAACCGGGTGTAAATTCGGCTGTCCTTGAAGACTCTCAGAAAGAGTTACCAGTAAGTCTAACTCAGCTTTTCTCTAAGCATCTTTCAGGACAGCCATGAGGCGATGAGCCAGAACTTACCAGTCTAGAGAGGGACAACTGCCTGAAGGACCTTTAGGACCAAACACCTGCTCCTGAGCAGATAGGAGATCCAGGCGATAATGTTTAACGAAGGTACAAAAACTGGGACTATGTGGCAGCCCTGCAAAATTTGTTTCGGTGAGACTCCAGCCCTCTCAGCTCAAAACACAGACAAGGCTCTAGTGGAGTGTGCAGTGACAAAAGGCAGAGGAACTTCCCTAATTCTGTACGCTTCACAAATAGCTTGCTTTATCCATCCAGCCAAGGTGGCTTTAGATGCACTTTTTCCCTTGTGTGCTCCGGAAAAGAGGAAAAACAAGGCGTCCATTTTTCTAAAGGTTTTGGTAACCTCAAGGTAGACGGGAAGAATTATTTTCACATCTAAAAAACAAAATTTTCTCTTTCTTGGTCACATTTTGGCAAACTACAAAAGGTTGGCAGTACAATGTCCTGGGAACTGTGGAATGTACTGTCCTCTTTAGGGAGAAATCCTGGATCAGTTTTCAAAACAACCCGATCCTCAAAAATTGTGAGGAAAGGCTCCCTCACTGATAGGGCCTGTAACTCACTTACCCTACGAGCTGAGGCAATTGCCACAAGAAAAATCGTTTTTTAAAAAAAAGGTACGTAATGTAACTGAAATATCCTCTAGGGGTTCAAAAGGGAATTCTACCAGAGTTTGAAGCACCAGGGACAGGTCGCAGGTTGGACAACTAACCACTACTGGCCTGGACCTAGAAATAGATTTGAAAAATCTAGCTATAGTGGGATTTTCCAAGAGAGAAAATTGGAGAAAAACACTGATTGCTGCCGCTTGTACCTTTAAAGTACTAACTGAAAGACCTTTGTCGTCACCCTATTGAAAAAAAATCCAAAATTGAAGGAACAGCTTGAGTTAAGCTATGATTTTCAGGTAACCACAAATTTAATTTCTTCCAGACCTTGAAATATATGGCTCTAGTGACTGGTTTTCTGCAATTGACCAGGGTCTTGACTACTGTGAACCCCTGGGCACTTAGTATCTTTTCTTCAGATACCAGGCTGTCAAGCTTAACCACTGGAGGATTTGGCTGGCCAAAGACCAGAGCACTTTTTGCGATTCAGCACTGCCTTTAACGGACAATTGCACGGTGGTGCAACGTGGCTCCCAAATAAAATAGACGTCCTTTTTTCACACAAATAGAGCTTTCTTTTGGTGGTATTTGATCACCTCAGTGGTTATTTTTAACCAATTATTATAACTTTTGGTATGACTCCGCCACCACTAAGAGGTCACCCAGGTAAGGGATAATAGTTATCGCTTTTCACCTTAGTGTAGTCAGCGCCTCCCCCAACACATTTGTAAAAATGTGTGGGGCCGAGGACAGACCGAAGGGGAGGGCTTGAAATTGAAAGTGCAAAATCTCTGTTCCCATCTTGACCACTAGTCTCAAGAATCTTTGGAAGGCTGGGTGAATAGGGATGTGCAGATAGGCATCGCTCAAATTCAAAGTAGCCATGAAGCAGTTTGGGTAAAGCAAGTTTTTGATTGAGAACACCAAGTGCTTGTACCTGATCAAACAGTTTAGAGACTTGGAGGTTTGGAGGTTCAGGATAAGCCGATATTTTTTTTTGAGGGCTGATGACAAATATATGGGAATAAAATTCTTTGCCAAGATCCACCAGGGGAACCGGAATCAGGACCTTTTGATCTATCAAGTCTCCAATTTGGAGACCCAGGGACCAGGCTTTTACCCGATCTTGGAGAGGGAAGGTGACCAATCGCTCTGGTGGCTGGCAATAAAATTCCAACCTATAGACATTGGGCACCAGGTCCAGGATGAATGGACTTGAGGTGACTGTTGCCCACTGTGGGAGAAAAGCCCTCAATCTTCCTCCTACTGGGAAACACGACTCACTGTGGCTTGGTGGGTTGTTGAGGATTAAACAAGACAACCCCTCTACCTCTGTCCTTGTGCCCTGTTTTTTTGGGCCTATTGTCCCTTTCTCAAGGACCTTGCTGCCTACTTTGGCCACGAAAAATGTTCTAGCAGTCAGTTTTTTCTTATTCTCTGGAAAGGTCTTTTTTTCTATCAGCCATGCGCTCTCGTGCCTCTTGCAGACCTGGGCCAAAAAGATAATCGCCTGTTAAGGGAAGGCCCCATTGGCACAACTTTGAGGCAGCATCGCCTCACCAGGTTTTAAGCCATTGGCTTCTTCTGGGTGAATTCACTAAGGCTGACGTCCAAGCTGTCATTCTTACCAACTCTGCGGAAGAATGGGCCAAAAACCCCACTGCACGAAAGAGAAGAGGGAAAGATTTCAGAATCTGTTCTCAAGGAGGTACCTGCCAACAAGTGTTTGTATCTGTGTCAACCATACAGGTGATACTCGAAAATTTAGAATAGCCTGCAATAGTTAATTTATTTCACTAATGTAACTTAAAAGGTGAAACGAATATATGAGATAGTTCAAGCCGCGATTTGTCATAATTGCGCTGATTATGGCTTACAGCTCACGAAAACCCCAAATCCACAATCTCAGAAAATTGAATATTGTGAAGAGGTGCAATATTGTAGGCTCAAAGTGTCCCACTCTAATCAGCTAATTAAGCCATAACACCCGCAACGGGTTCCTGTGCCTTTAAATGGTCAGTAGGAATCACAATCCTGGGAAAGACTGCTGGCCTGACAGTTATGCAGAAAACCAAAATCATTGACACCCTCCATAAAGGAGGGAAAGCCTCAAAAAAGGTAATTGCAAAAGAAGTTGGATGTTCCCAAAGTGCTGTATGAAAGCACATGAATAAAAAGTTATGTGCAAGGGAAAAGTGTGGAAGAAAAGAAAAAAAAAATAAAAAAAGTGTACAAGCAGCAGGGATGACCGCAACCTGGAGAGTATTGTCAGGGAAAGACCACTCAAAAGTGTTGGAGACTTTCACAAGGAGTGGACTGAGGCTGGAGTCTGTGCATCAAGAGCCACGCACATGGGCTTCAAATGTTGTATTCCTCTTGTCAAGCCACTCCTGAACAACACCAGAAGTGGCTTACTTGGGCTAAAGAAAAACAGACCTGGTCTGTTGCTCAGTGGTCCAACGTTCCCTTTTTCTGATGAGAGCAAATTTTGCATCTCATTTGGAAACCAAGGACCCAGAGTATGGAGGAGCAATGGAGAGGCATAAACTGCAAGATGCTTGAAGTCCAGTGTGAAGTTTCCACAGTCTGTGTTGATTTGGGGAGCCATGTCATCTGCTGGTGTTGGTCCACTTTGCTTCATTAAGTTCAGGGTCAATGCAGCCGTCTACCGGGACATTTTGGAGCACTTCATGCTTCCTTCCGCAGACGAGCTCTATGGGGATGCCGACTTAATTTTCCAGCAGGACTTGGCAACTGACCACACTGCTAAAAGCACCAAACCTAGTTCAATGACCGTGGGATTACTGTGCTTGATTGGCCAGCAAATTCGCCTCACCTGAACCCCATAGAGAATCTATGGGGCATTGCCAAGAGAAAGATGAGACATGAGACAGAACAATGCAGTAGAGCTGAAGGCCACTATTGAAGCATCCTAGTCTTCTATAACACCTCAGCAGTGCCACACGCTGATAGCTTCCATGCCACGGCACATTGAGGCAGTAATTGCTGCTAAAGGGGCCCAAACCAAGTACTGAGTACATATGCATGCTTATACTTTTCAGAGGTCCGATATTGTTCTATGTACAATCCTTGTTTTATTGATAGCATGTAATATTCGAATTTTCTGAGAGATTGTGGATTTGGAGTTTTCATGATCTGTAAGCCATAATCATCACAATTATGACAAATCACAGCTTGTACCATCTTGCTTTCTTGAGTCCATCTCATGTATTAGTTTCACCTTTTAAGTTGCATTAGTAAAATAAAATGAAGTTTTGCACGATATTCTAATTTTTCGAGTATCACCTGTACTTCTAAATTTCTGGCTGGAGTCCCAGGCTCTGTGAAGAAGATCTCCTCTTTTATCCATCGGATCCCTAAGCGCGCCCATATAATCAAACGCTAGGTCCGAATATTTTGAAACCTTTGAAAGACATGCATCTAACTTAGGATTTTTGTTCCATTACTGCACTGTGTCCTCTTCAAATGGAAACCTTCTTTTTAGCTTACCGAAAAGAAAAGTTTTCTCTCTGGATTTTCCCATTCCAGCTTGATAGTATCAAGAAGGGAACTAAGCATGTGAAAAACTCTGGCCTTTTTCTTATGCAAACCTTTGTACATAAGGTCATGTTTAGACAATTGTACCTTCTCCTCTGCTATATTGAGTGTCGTATAGATAGCCTTTAATAAGTCATCTACATCTTCCAATGATAACTTATACCTCAAGCCCCTTGCGGATTCTCTATCCCTGGGCCCTGTATCTGACCCTGATTCTTCCAGAGAAGGCTGGGCAGATCCGGCTTCAGTCTCAGATTCTTCACTCTCCACACTTGTCAATTAAAGTTATCAACGAGCCAAACGTAGACGTAAGCTCATCTCTAACAGAAGTCAGCATTTTCTGACAGGAGACTACCTGTTTAGCCTTAACTAGGCTGTTTATACAGGTGCAGCAACCTGCTTTGCTCCATGAAGAGCTCAATTTGTTTCCACAAACCGCACGTTTCCTTTTTGGTGGCTGCGCTTGGGCCTTGTCCTGAGTCTTGGCCTGCAAGAGAACAAAATGACCACAATAAATTATGCCACATACACTCCATAACACCCAGTGCAGGAGAAAAGGAAAAATGTGCCCCCTTTATCTAGTCCCTACTGGTTACAAGGGGGAGAACACTCAAAGGATGTACAAGTGAAATACACTTCAGGCTTACCTGTGAGGTGCTGGTGTTAGGGCCTGCTTCTGCTGCCTGTGCAGGTATCGTAGAGAACATTCTGTCCCTGTAGTGGTCAGCAGCCTCTACCGGGTTTCACTTTTTAAACACCAGCCTCCCCGTTCATGCCATTTTAGAGACAGGAACTAGCATCTCCGGAGTCCGCTGATGACATCACACAGCCCAGATGTGACCCCACTGGGTACTTCCTGTGGGCCAGCTTGGAACGCATAAATTCTGCCCCTTCATGCGAGAAGCTTCCTCTCTTCCCCTGCACACTCCAGCCACGCTGTTTAACAGGGAGAGAACAGCCAACTGCCACCATGCAGCTTGCAGACCAAAGCTCAGACATACACCACGGTGCTGGTATTCCCCATGCACTGAGAAGCAGGGACAGTAACCACAAGCCTACTCCCCTGGTGGATGTGCCACTCTGGGACCTAAGAGGAAGGTAGGAATACCACCCCAAAAGGACACGCGCATGAGACCAATGGGGACCAGTTCCAGTAAACAAGTTACCCTGTCCAGGGGAAACGCTAATACTGACATGGGGGGGCCAGGAGGACCGCCCTTTTATCTGGTGAGGGGTTAACGGGTTTCCTGTCCTGGCAAGAGGAGCCCTAGGTCTCGTGGCTGTCCTGGAAGATGCTTAGAGAAAATCTCCTTCAAAAGGCATCCTGCAAAGCCTCACCTTAGAGGCGGAGTCCCCTGAACAAGGTTTCAACCAACAAGCCCTTTGCGAAGAGTTTACCAAGTCTGCTGCTTTAGTCAAGAGTTTTACTGAACTTGGCATTGAATTACAGGCAAGTCATAATTCATTTTATCTTATTCTTACAGTACACAGGATGAATATTCATAGACCCTGTGATGTCATCAAGCCACGATTGAGAAGGGTGGCAGGAGCTGGGGGGGTGGCCAGGTGGGAAGAGATTTGTGCACTACGCCCATTTTGCCACTGGTGGACTGGAACATTTGCACTCTGTTCTCCCAGGTGTTACTTGTGCCACTGTTTCCATAGCTCCCAAATGTCCTCGATTTCCAGGGACTGTCCCTGATTTGGAGCAATGTCCCTCTTGCCCCTTCTTTGTTCCTCATTTTGGTCTGATCCATATAGTTTTATATAAAATCCACTTTTTATCTTTCTAAATGTGTTTTCATCCAATTTCTAAATTGCTGCATTTGTACATTTCAAAAGCCAATATAAAAGGAATAGTAGTGGTAAAAAAAAAAAAAAAAAAAAAAAAAATCTTTGTGGATTTAACTTTTTTTTTAATTTTCCTTTAAGGGGGTATGGAAGGGGGCGTGTCCTATGCCTACATAATTTTGTTAGTAGGTGTCCCTCATTCCCATGTCAAAATGTTGGGAGGTATGCGGTTTCTGCTTCCCTAGTGGAAAAATGTACCTTGTTTCAATAAAGATATATTAAAAAAAAAAAAAAAGAAGAAGAAAATAGATATATATATTACAACATTCTTTACTACAGCAGACTGGGATTCCACATTATTTATTGCAATTATAAAAGCCTGCATGCTCAAAACGAGGGAAGATGTCATGAAAAGTGGCATGCATTGCATTTTTCTGTATGTGTGTGCATTTAAACATTTTGTTTTTTTATTTGTTATTGCATTTTAAAAACAAGTGTTATGTATAAATTCTTCCAATTCTGGAACTAGTTACAAACGGATGGTTACTTTTGACAATTTCAGCTACCTGAGTTAATACCTAGCCAATTTCACCTAATTCCTTTTAACTAAGCAATAACCAGAAGGATTTATGTAAGTGTCTGCCGAGGATAACACTGGACAATCTGTGACTAGGTAACCAAAACGTTTCCAGAGTAACCCACGCAAAGATTAACCTCCCCTTAATAACAATTTAAAAAGTGAGCTTGTCTTCTCAGTAAAGGGCAATAATTAGAAATGGATTGAAGGGAATAGAATACCTGTTATCTCTCAAAGATGAGGCTTTCATCTAGCACTAGTTATATATTGCAGCTTACCAATTCTTAGATGTGGGAGCTACATTTAAGGCTTTTTTTTCAGTTTTACTTGGTGATCTGGCCAGTAAGTCTGTTACTTTACCAGATCAGCTGTCCAGCAAAAGTGGAAGGTAGAGTGTTTAGACTTTGTTGAAGTGTTGGACGGTGTCAGTGTGTTTTTTATTTTATTTTTGAATTATTGTCACAATTTAACCTTTTAAATATTTATTACAATTCTTTATCAGCCCTGTGGGGGGCACATCTCCATTTTGGAGACACAGATTCCCCAGTCCCTTTCTCCGCAGCCTGAGCTGCACTGGAGATGGATTAACAGGAGACAGAGACTCCTCTACATTCATAAACGGAAGTATCAAACACAGTTTACGATGCTCAGTTATGAATGGACAGAGTCAGTGATCGCTGAATATGTTCATTTGGAATAGGAAGGAGCCAACGGATTTACTGGCTCCTGGAGGAGGACTGGAGGAGTATACAGGGACATTCTGGGGGTGATCAGGCTATGGGTAAGATTGGGGTTTGCTTGAATATGATATATCAGGATTTAAAATTTCATGTCCTTAGCTACTAGCCAGGCCTCAAGAGTTACTCGCCATCAGTTGCCCCGCCCAGCCCCTACTCTGCCCCTAAACACGCCCTCATAAATTATCTCAGGAAATTGCACTTAAAATGTTTTATGCAGAATTAAGTTATACAAAATATTAACAACAATTTTATCTGTGCCCAACAATGCAGCCTGCGCCCAACAATGCTGCCTACCTGTGCAGAGGAAGAGAGAGGAGAGCCACCGCCCGGATGATCAGAGCGCAGGGAACATAACAGCTTTCATCTCAATAGCTGTGTGTTCCCCTGCCGTCAAATACAGCCCCTCCC
The DNA here is from genome assembly GCF_037356315.1 of Lithobates pipiens. Classification (NCBI taxonomy): domain Eukaryota; kingdom Metazoa; phylum Chordata; class Amphibia; order Anura; family Ranidae; genus Lithobates; species Lithobates pipiens. The sequence continues at coordinate 208,420,787 of NW_027507748.1, forward strand.
GCTTGTCTGGGGAAATGCAACTGCTTTCAGACCGGACCATTTTGCTGGTTTAAGACCAGAGCACTTTTTGCAATTCAGCACTGCATCGCTTTAACTGACAATTGCGCGGTCATGCGATGTGGCTCCCAAACAAAATTTACGTCCTTTTTTTCTCACAAATAGAGCTTTCTTTTGGTGGTATTTGATCACTTCTGTGGTTTTTATTTTTTGCGCTGTAAACAAAAATAGAGCGACAATTTTGAAAAAAATGCATCATTTTTTACTTTTTGTTATAATAAATATCCCCCAAAAATATATAAAAAAAACATTTTTTTCCCCTCAGTTTAGGCCGATACGTATTCTTCTACATATTTTTGGCAAAAAAAATTTTTTTTTAAATCGCAATAAGCGATTATTGATTGGTTTGCGCAAAAGTTATAACATTTACTAAATAGGGGATAGTTTTATGGCATTTTTATAAAAAAAATTTTACTAGTAGAGGCGGCGATCAGCGATTTTTATTGTGACTGCGACATTGTGGCTGACACATCGGACTTTTGACACATTTTTGGGAGCATTTTCTTTTATACAGCAATTAACGCTATACAAATGCATTGATTCCTGTGTAAATGACACTGGCAGTGAAGGGGTTAACCAGGGGTGGCAGTGTAGGGGGTTAAGCGTTCCTAGGGGTGTGTTACTAACTGTGGGGGGCTAGGCTTTGTGTTAGTGAACACTGATCTCTGCTCCAATCACATGGAGCAGAGATCAGCGTCACTTGTTTCTAGGCAGAAAGGGGGGATGCTTTTTACAATGGCATCTCCCCGTTCAGCCGCCCCGTGAGATGATCGCGGGTATCCCCGAAGTGATCGAGACCGCGGGACCCGCGACCGGACTCACGTGGGTCCCGACCGGAACGCACGCGATGGCAGGGCGGCATTTAAAATGGACGTACCTGTACGCCAATATGCCTGCCTGTGCCATTCTGCTGACGTACATCGGGATGCGCCGGTCGGGAACTGGTTAATAGACAGCTCACCCGTCCCAGGACTAGTGATCTGTCTATCAAAGTGCTCAGACAAAGAGGAGGAGCAGTGTGTGATGGCACGCGACGGGGAACACACAGCTATTGAAATGAAAGCTGTTGTGTTGCCTGCACTCTGATCATCCAGGCGGCAGCTCTCCTCTCTCTTACCATCCGATCCCTGGGAGAACAGCTCCCATATAACCCGCCTGCGCCCCCCCCCGGTAGTCATAGCTTGCCAGCCCTCAAAGTCCACTTGCAAAATGCGAGCGGAATTTTTGAGGGCTGCGATACATGTTACATTCTAAATATGGGTGTAACATGTTCAAGAGGTGCCCCTATACTTTAAAGTGGTTGTAAACACCTATTGCTTAATTGTACTTATAGGTACTGTAAATATCTCCTAAATGTGCACCGTTTAGGAGATATTCACTGTATATGCAGCTGATGACATCACTGGCACATGCACTCTAAAGGAACAGCCACCCAGGCCATTCCTTCAAATTGCTGTGCCGTGACTGGCACGTACTTATGTGACGCCACAAGGCTTCCGGCCAATCACACAGCTGGAGTCCACGGACTTGGAAGGAAGACTGGTGAAGATGGATGCGGCCTTCAGCTTCGTTTGAAGGTAAGTTTCACATAATGTACTAGTATGTAATGCATACTAGCACATTGTGACTTTACTTTGCAGGTAAGAAAAAAAAAAAAGGACCACCAAGCAGTTTACTTCCTGGAAGGGCATATTATTTACAAGTAAACAGGTTTATCCTTTAAATATCAGAATAACTATTGTTACCAAAGAATGCACTTAGCACTGAAGCAGTTACCATAATAACAATACACAATGCTTCAGAGACCACACAAAGATGTTCTTTTCAAACGAATCTTCCACTCTTGCAGCACTGGACATCATCAATGGCATTGTATATGGTTCGGTGAAATCTCACAGAGCCAAATGATAAAAGACCAGGACAGTGTGAGTGGTCAGGGCCTCTGCCATTTGTGCTGTAAGGCCCTGAGCAGTGTGTGTGGGGGGTGTGTGGGTGAGAAGGAGGCGGAGCCCCCACACCAAACAAACCCAGCCACATGCAGACACGCACATATACACCTCTCTCGCCGCTTCCCTCCACTTTACCTGCTTCCCGAGGCAGGGCGGGAGAACAACAATCCCGGTCACCGGGGCTCAACGCTACGACTCCTCAAACTGGCTCCACTGCTTCCCACAGGTAACTACCTCAAAGGTACTTCCGCCAGGAGCGTCAGCCCCCAGCGTCGTGACGTTACGCGGCGTAGAGCCGTAGCCAGTGAGATGTCGGAGCTACTGGTTAGGAGCTTCTGGTTGGCTGGGCGGTTCACGCTGGCTTGTCGGCGCCAAGCGCAACCCAGTGACTGAGTGCCAGGCTGGCGTGCCAGCCGTGTGTGCCAGGGCTGCATTGTGTAGTGAGCTAGACGAGGGGCTTTACTGCAATGGTAAAAGGGGTTTTATGGTTCATTTACTGCACACCTGTACCTTGAAGCAGGCAAATACCAAAATGTCGCACATAGCTTACAGTATAACTACCTTTTATTTTCTGTTTGGACGAAGTGGAGAGGAATCGGAACACCTGTCAGTTTTGTGTGCATTAGGGAGATTCACCCTCCCTGTTCTGGAAGTTCTTTCTGGTGACAGGCATACCACCATTTTGTTCGCATGATTTTACAGCAATTCATCAAACAATCGCAGCAAAATTGCATCGCAATCGGGGTATCATTGGAAGTGACAGGGATCGCAAGGGAGTCCTGTGATTTGCTGTTATTCAGAATTGCGACGATTACGCCCACGATCTGGGACCCCTAGATGTGAACGGAGTCTTAAAGCGGAGTTCTGCCCAAAAGTGGAACTTCCGCTCATTTGTCCGCTCCCCTCCGTAATGAAGCCGTAATGCTTCACTACCGGGTTCCCTTACTGGCAATGGCAGCGGCAGCAGCCGAAGGAAACATACTCTGCTGTGCCAACATCGCTGGATTCCAGGACAGGTAAGTGTCCTATTAAAAGTCAGCAGCTACAGTATATGTAGCTGCTGGCTTTTAATTTTTGCAGGGGTGGGTGGATCTCCACTTATCCAGGGATCCCACAATGTCGGCACCCCAGGGCAATCTGTCCATCAGCTCCGGGTGCAGGCACCAGCATCTCCAGTAAGGGAAACAAGAAGTGAAGCCTCACAACTTCATAGCCTGTTTCCTACTGAGCATGCACGAGTCATGTGCTTTCTGAACGCTCCCACTGTCTTCTGTAAACTCTGTCTTCCAGAAGGCAGCGGGGGAAAAAAGAGGGGCCGTAAACTTTGTAGATCGCCTCACAACGATTGTGGCGATCTTACCCAGGAGTGAGTACTTAGTTTTGACAGGTATCCTTCCCCCCCGAAAGGTGCCTAATGTGGCAAGCAGGGCTTCCCTTTTGGGTGGAGCTCCACTTTAACCACTTGACCTCAGGAAGGTTTTATCCCCTTCATGACCAGGCCTTTTTTCTTTTTTTTTTGCTATTCAGCATTGCCCTACTTTAACTGCCAATTACTTGGTCATGCAACACTGTACACAAGATGACAATTATCTTTTTTTTTTCACACAAATAGAGCTTTCTTTTGGTGGTATTTAAAGTTTTAAAGGCTCAAAGTTTTTTACCTTCATGCATAAAACCCTTTCTTTGAGGTAACCCCCCAATAACCTGAGCCCCATCGCCACTGAGCAATGTGCAAGTGAGCCTCAGCTCTCTGTGAACTCTCTCACCTCATTGGCTAAGACAGCGGCTCCCGCTGCTGTCAGTCAGAGCCAATGAGGGGAGAGGGTGGGCGGGCCGAGCTGCAGCTCTGTGTGTGACTGGATACATTTTCTCTGGGGGCAGGAGAGAGGGGCCAAGAGTGCCAGTGGAGGATCGGGGCTGCTGTGCAAAAGCATTACACAGGGCGGGTAGGTATACATGTTTGTTATTTTTAACCACTTCAATACCAGGCACTTCCTGCTCAGGACAATTTTCAGCTTTCATCGCTTTCGCACTTTGAATGACAATTGCACGTTCATGCAACACTGTACCCAAACTAAATTTTTATCATTTTCTTCCCACAAATAGAGCTTTCTTTTGGTGGTATTTAATTACATCTGGAGTTTTTATTTTTTTGCTAAACAAAAAAGAGACCGAAATTTTAGGCACAGCCAACAATTATGTTATACAAAAATATTTTATTTTAATATATACACATATATAGCACGATACATGGTACTACTACTAGAACCAATGATCTCTACAAGGATACAGGAGGATAAGCAGAAAGCATTCCAACATAATGAAATCCAAGGACGTGGTTCATAGTCAAGTAGATGGTATATTACTGTTCAAGTATCAATTCGCTCTACATGTTAGCACTTCCTCAGGAGCTTCTACATTGGCTACCAAAATGGAGAAAAAGGGAACACGTATAAGTAAAGTATACAATATTTAAAACATTATAAAACGACAGAAATATGTATATATAGTCAGCTGTTGTATCTATATCCCAGGTGGCGAACACTCAAATGTCAATAGTACAGACAGGGAGGAACACACCAAATATTGCTATGGGGGCGTGCATAATATATGCATATGAATATCTGGGCCAAAACCTGGACTGAACCCAACCCAAAGGTTAAATCCAAAAAACGGTATACTCTATTCGTAACCAAGCCATAAACATAACCATGGAAAGATTATATGGCTATTCAAGTGGACCATGTCCCAAAATATATCTGATTTTCCTCAGCAATAGAACACCCAAGGCAAGCCTAACATACATAGGTGATGTGTAGTGTTAGTTTTCCGCCACACATAGCGTTTTGCTTTTTAGGCCAAAAAGTTCAATTTTGGTCTCATCTGGACCTTTTTCCCACGTGTTTGCTGTCTCCCACATTGCTTCTTGCAAACGGGACTTCCTATGGCTTTCTTTCAACAATGGCTTTCTCCTTGCCACTCTTCCATAAAGGTCAGATTTGTGGATTGCATGACTAATAGTTGTTCGGTGAACAGATTCTCCCACCTGGGCTGTGGATCTCTACAGCTCCTCCAGAGTTACCATGGGCCTCTTGGCTGCTTCTCTGATTATTGCTCTCCTTACCAGGCCTAGGTTTGCCATGCTCTTTCCTTTTTTTTTTTTTATTAAATATTTTTTATTCCTTAACCACTTGACCACTGGGCTCTTAAACCCCCTTAATAACCAGACCAATTTTCAGCTTTCGGTGCTCTCACATTTTGAATGACAATTACTCAGTCATGCAACACTGTACCTATATGAAATTTTTGTCCTTTTTTTTCACACAAATAGAGCTTTCTTTTGGTGGTATTTAATCACCCCTGGGTTTTTTATTTTTTTGTGCTATAAAAGAAAAAAGACCGAAAATTCTGTAAAAAAAAAAAAAATGAATTTTTCTTTGTTTCTGTTATAAAATTTAGCAGATTAGTAATTTTTCTTCATAAATTTTGGCCAAAATTTATACTACTACATATCTTTGATAAAAATAAGTACAAATTGTTGGATATTATTTGGTCTTTGTGAAAGTTACAGAGTCCACAAGCTATGGTGCCAATATCTGAAAATTGATCACACCTGAAGTACTGACGGCCTATCTCATTTCTTGAGACCAAAGGCCCCTTTCACATGGACGATCAGTTCAGGTCCATCTGTCAGTTATTCAGGCGGACCTGAACGGATGCTCCATAGAGGTCTATGGAGCGTCGAATGTCAGCGGTGACATGTCCGCTGACATCCGAGCCGCTCCGATCCGAAAAAGTGTGATGGAGGAAAAAGCTATTTTTCCATCCGTCATCGGATCGGGTGACGACAGACACTGCGGTCCGTCGTCACCCGATCTCCCGTAGGGGAGAGCGGCGCTGTGACAGGTCCGTCCCTGCGCAGTGTGCAGAGACAGACCTGTCATCTTCCTGCTCAGCGGAGATTGCTCCGGCGATCCCCGCTGAGCAAGCGGATATCCACGGGGCGGATGAAAGGACCCTAACGTGCCAGAAAAGTACAAATGACCCCTTTTTGGAAAGAAGACATTCCAAGGTATTTAGTAAGAGGCATGATGAGTTTTTTGAAGTTGGCTTTTTTTTGTCACAATTCTTTGCAAAATCAAGATTTTTTTTTTTCCTTTTTTATTTATTTTTTTCACAAAATTGTCGTTATCAGGTTATTTCTCACACACAGCATATGCATACCACAAATTGATAAACGGAAGTAGTGGTGCGCTGTACTAGGACAGGCGGTCCAGCCTTAAAAGGCTGGTGGGCTGTATAGGCACTTGAATAATATAAGGTTATTTAGAAGCTAGTTTGTTGTCACATAAGACAAAACATATATCTAGGTCAGTGTGCACTTTTATGGGGGGATAGTAGAAAACCCTCAAGAGCACTGTAACATTCCTTATAACATCAAAGATATATTAAAATATAAGTGAAAAATCAAAAAAAAACAAAAACACACAATAAAAGTATTTAGAACCAGTGATTCCCAATGCGATTTGTTATAGTTGCCAAAAATCGCATAAAGTGCCAGTGCCAGAAAAAATCAATACTAAAATGATAAGTGCAAAATTCATTTACACCATAAAAGTGCTGAAACAATACAGATAAAACAATGAACAGACTATCCGTTCTACTGTGCAAACAGTGACAATAATATCCAAAATATCGCATAAAGTGCCAGTGCTGAGGGAATAAAATATAAGTGCGGAATCCCTCTAAAACAATATTAAAACTGTGCAAATACAATGGCGAAAGAAAAATTTAAATATCAGAAAATGTCCGTTACACTTGTGCAAAAAAGTGGCGATTATATCAGAAAAAATCGCATAAAGAGCTAGTGCTTAAAAAATATTAATAAGGTGCACAATTTTAGTGAACGATACAATTGATGATGATGCAGGTGATGGTGGGTATATCCCTCGTGATCCTGTGTGGTCAGGTTATGGGTGTCCCCTTACCTTACAGCTGTAAGGTAACAGCATGTAACATGTATATCCTCGGGGTCCCTGGTGCTCTTTGCCTTTGAGGTCCTGTTGTGGTGTCCCCAGATCCTGGCGTTAGTATCCTGACTATTGCGCTGTATGGTCCCTTTAAATGGTAACTCAGCAGCATTCAGCGTGGGGGTGCCTCAGCAATTGATGTGTATATAGGGTTAAAGAGATGTGAAGGAAGAATGCCCCATAGTATAGTCGTTTTTTAACCATAGACGTTTTTATTAAAAGATCAGTAAAGTGCTCACAAACACAAAAGATATTTCAAATGCTGTATAAACGAGCGCCGAGCTCGATTTGCGTCACTTCCGGTAGCTCTCGTCCCGGCGCGTGTTCGTCACGGTCACGTGACTTCATCAGGGGATGACTAGTGCTAATGGAAGTGTCTTTAAATAGAAGCAGCAATTAATTATATGGCGGCCATTTTGGTGAAGACCCGGAAGTCCCTCAGCGGCCATTTTGCCGTCTATCTGGTCGCCGGAAGTGTACGGGTGGCCATTTTTTTGGTTGTCACGCCACATCTAGTTTACCCGATGGCCGGAAATGAACGTGTGGCCATTTTTTAGTGTCTCCAGCGGACAACATCCGGATTTTATGGAGATGCCGCCGCCCCCTTGTCTAAGGTTGTTATAATTATATTGCGGACACTTTGTTAATAACAAACCTTAGAGCAGGAGGGAGAAATTACGTAAGACAGCGATGCCTGAAGAATATGAGCAGGACTATTACTGTCAGGCAAGGAGACAAATAGAAAAGATAAAAATGAGAATAAAAATGAAATAAAAAATAATGAATAAAATATTATTAGATAAAAAATGCAAAAAAACACCAAATTAGGTTTGTTTTTAAATTAGCAAAAAAAAACAAAGAAAAAAAGAGGGCATGGAAATATCTGTAATAACAAGAGGAGACCTGGTAAAAAATGAATGAATGGATGTGATCTAAATAAAAACTATATAATAACGTAGGTGGGAGTAAATCAAGATCACATAATAAAAACTTGTAATAAGAGACACCAAAAAAAAGTATTTATATAAAAATTATGATAAAATTCAGAGAGAGCGTGATCCAGTGCTGCCGGAAATGACGTATAGAACCATATCATAAAAAATGCATACAGACTAATAAAATGTAACACTGGAGGTATATAGAGAATATATGTATAAATATATATGCACATATTTCAACTCAATAAAGAAAAAAATAAAGATAAAAAGAGAGAGGGTCCCTATGGGAAAAGGCTCAAAGAGGGAGAAATTTCCAACCCTATATCGGGGAATTTTACACAGATAGGGACATTCTGCATTTGGCCTCCTTCCAAACAAAAACAATTTTGCAGGTGTGTAGTAAGACCTGTGTACCAGATTTAAGTGGGACATAACTTGCGAAATTGAGAGCGAGACCTTAGGTCCTAGTGCCAGGACCCACTTCCATTGCTCCTCTGTTATTGTCCCCACTTCTTTCTCCCACTTAAACCTGTTACCGGGTTCCACCTCTCCTTCCTGTCCTGCTTGCATTATATGCTTATACATATTTGATATTAGCCCTTTAGATGTTCTGGCGTTTACCAGTTTCCTTAGAAGAGGCATTTTACTCCACTCTGGTTCCTTCCCACTGAATTGTTTATCCAGGGCATGTTTGACCTTTAAGTATCTATAAAATAGTCGGTTTGAAATCACATACTCTCCACTTATCTCCTGAAATGATTTCAGTGATGATTTGTGATGATTTGAAATGATTTATACCCTATATAACTGTGCTAGGTAATGGATACCTTTCCGGTCCCACTCCTCTATTTTCCCCATTACCTTAAGTTCCTTTAAGTTTTTATTATCCCATAAAGGGGAAAACTCTGTGAATCTGCCATAACCCAACATGGCCTTGACGGATTCCCAGATTCAACTTTGTTGTTGGGCCTTTCCTTTTCAAAGCTTGGGATATTTTTTTTATAACCTAACCCTTTTTTACAACCTAACTCTGGTTTAAACGTCTTCACAACTTTATACTTGACCTGTCTGGTGTGTTCCTTGACCTTAATAATGCTGTTTGTTCACCAAGGTTCTCTAACAAACCTCTGAGGGCAGCATTGATGGGCACTGACAGGTGGCACCGATCGGCTCTCCCTGTCAGGACAAACCGAGGAATGCCGTTTACCAGCACTTCCTGGTTCTCGCGATGATCAGCTGTGATTGGTCACAGCTGATCACGTGGTAAGAGGCTTCTTATTACGATCGGAGATGCAGTGTTTGTCAGATTGACACACCGCACTCTTGATCACCACGCTGCGCGCCCCCCGCATGTTATCCTGCTGGACGTCATATGATGCCCAGTCAGGATAACAGAACCACTTCCCGACCATCATTCTGTTATAGGCCGGGCGGGAAGTGGTTAAACATGGAGAAACCATGCCAGACACCCAGAAACTGGTCCCACACTATAAATCACATTGTGTTTCTGCTTTTAACCTGACGTCTGAGTCCTGGACAGGGGAAGGAGGGCCAGACTCCATTCTGGGGAATAAGACTCATGGCAGGATTCAGCATATCCAAAGTGACTGTAAGCCCCTCTTTTGGAACAGGCTGGGGATCAGACAAAGATGACTGGTCTGACTTACCTGAGCAGTTCTCCAGGCAACATCATAATCAAGAGATTAGAGCTGAGAGTGGAACCTAGAAAATGATGACATTTGGCCCAAAGCTACCACTTTGTGGACCGTCAAGGGGACGTTGACTCATGACACACCCTGAGAGAAACTATAGATCCTTGGGCAGTAACAAGGGTCTCCATGAAACAGGACATTTAACTGAATTAATTAACATCTGACCCCCCCTACAGGTATCCAAGACCCAATGGAGTGCTTGCCAGGGTTTCAAAGCAAGGACTGCTTTTGACCCAAGGGTAAGCCCAGTGGTGAAACGACATCTGCACTATTTATCAGGTCTGATGAAAGTAATCAAAAAATATGGCTGCGCTAAAACTTATAAAACAAAATTATAGAGTGACATAATTTTTCTAATTTACAAAAAATCCCAAAAACATGCAAAAATAGTGCCAAAGTAATAATTTCCAGGCATATAAGCAGTCCAAAGAAAAGGAAAGATGGATAGGATGCTGAATCTTAGTCCATTGTCGGTGACTCTCAAAAACCACCCTTTACACACGTAGCAGATGCACCCAGAGTAGAAAGAGATTATCCACCACCAAATTAGAGGAGGCTTACCAGCTGTCAAGATCTCTTTTTAAGGAGATCATACGGGCTTGTAAAATGTTACGTTCCTGGTCCCCACACTGGGCTCTGTTGGTAACTGACGTCACCGCATTTCCACGTTAATCCGGAAGGGCGGGCAGTGCAAACAAGAGAGCCGGCCGGCTCGTTTTTTATACGCTATACGCTTACACTCTGCTGGGAATTCGTGAGTTGTTACTTTACTTTTTATATTTTAATAAATCTTTACGGAATTATGCTATGGGAGCTTTTTTTCTTCTCTCTTTGCCGTACTAAATGATTATGGTGGAACGAGATATACCATAAAGAGGGAGCAGATAGATTGGTGTTACCAACAGAGCCCAGTGTGGGGACCAGGAACGTAACATTTTACAAGCCCCGTATGATCTCCTTAAAAAGAGATCTTGACAGCTGGTAAGCCTCCTCTAATTTGGTGGTGGATAATCTCTTTCTACTCTGGGTGCACCTGCTACGTGTGTAAAGGGTGGTTTTTGAGAGTCACCGAAAATGGACTAAGATTCAGCATCCTATCCATCTTTCCTTTTCTTTGGACTGCTTATATGCCTGGAAATTATTACTTTGGCACTATTTTTGCATGTTTTTGGGATTTTTTGTAAATTAGAAAAATTATGTCACTTTATAATTTTGTTTTATAAGTTTTAGCGCAGCCATATTTTTTGATTGTTGTATATTGTGTGTGTCTCGCATTGGGTTGCAGCAAGAACTTACTACTGTCAGTATTAACACTAATATCAAGTTTTTGTTTTATTTACACTTGATTTTTTCATATATATTTGTCTAGCACTTTGTTTAGACCAGCGCTGTTTTTCGAAGGTTTTACTGATGAAAGTAAGTTCAAGCATTGTTGATATCAGTTTGGGTACCAATACTCTCCCCTCCACACCCTAACTGTAGCAAGTGCTGCATCGTCAAATCCACGGAGGAGTACCTTGCTGAAAAATGTTTCCACAGGAAAGGGAGCAGCCAAAATGTAACAAATGATATTGGACACTTGCCACTGGGCACCCTGGTAGCCCGGCCCCCCATCTTAAGGATGAAGGTAAAGAACCAGACCAAGCACCCCTAAGAAATGACTGCCTCCAGTACCTTGATTGGCAACAAAAGCATGACTGTCTTCTGAAGCCAAGATACTACAAAGAATCTGACGAGATGGTGATGAGGCCCGCGTGCCGGCCTGAAAAATACTTCCAGCAGGGCTGCCTGAAGACCGGGGATGGGAGATTCCAACACAGCCCCTGACAAGGAATATTACTTGGCTTAGACATATTAAACCAGAAGGTCTAATAGATGGGACCAAAGGGATGGTCCAAGCCTGCAGGAATGTAGGAAGAGCAGGACCTGGGGGTGCGCTGACACCCTGCTTCTGACCGCGTTAGCATCTCCATCCTAACTTGCAATCGAACAGGTCATGGAGAGCATATTTAACCCATGTGAATCTGCATTAAAGAATAATACATGCATCATGTACCATGCTGGTACATGAGTAGCTGGGATGAAATTGGAAACAAACCGAAGCGTACTGCTGTCCCGACTGTGGTCAGGAAAGGAAAACCTTGTGACAAATTCTGCTGTGTGCTTACGTATGGACCGACGCCTTAATGACGGAGTGCTGACAAATTCACCCCCCCCCCCTCGTGTGAAAGAAGGGATGAACATGAATTAGTTGCTTGTGAAGCGTGCTACATGCCCAAACCCAAGAGAAACACAAACTAAAGACAACCAGACATGAGAACACCACCCATCTGTGCCTACCTGAGTATGAGGATGTAAGCAGTAATGACCAGACCATGGCACGTGAATGAAACCTGATGACCGCACCCCACCCTAGTGTGTGTGTGTGTGTGTGTGTGTGTGTGGTAAGTGAGCCCGAGTAACCTGCAGGGACAGGTAATTAAAACTAAACACTCAGGGCTAATGTACCCACAGACCTTGGTGGCTAATCGTACAGGTGTAATAAAGAAACGTGCATCGTATGACGTGTGGTATACAGGCAAGAAGATTGTGGTCAACAATCATTAAAAATGAAACCTCGGCCCATATGGATCTGTAGATGTGACATATCCTGAGATGTGCCGTGACCAGAACACGCCATGACTAGAACATATCATGACTGAATATGCTATGATTGAACCCACTAAAACAGCAATCTGACTGAAGACATTCTGTTTGAACATGTCCTGACTGGAACATGCCATGACTGAACACGCTTGATTGAAACACGCTGTGACTGAACACGCCAGATTGGAACACACAATGACTGGAACATGCTGTGATCGAACATGCTATGACAGCCCTGCTATGACCGAAGCACACTTTGATAAAAATTGGTATTTGAGTTTATATCTAAAGTATTCCTACAATACTACCCTTTTAAGCAATCATGTTCTTCCAGAAATTGATTATACTCAGCAGCATGGCTGGAACAGTGTGCAAAACTACTTCCCACCCTTGATTCCCAGCCAACATCCACATGTCTGCCAAATTGGCAGGATATACTTCTGAAACCTGGCGTGTAATGCCTGAAAACCCCCCCCCCATGATGCCGGCATGAAACTGGGAGAAGTGGAGAATGGCCCCCATGCCAGCGTGAGCCCAGGAGAGGTGGGTGGGCGGCCCCCACACAATGCCGGCTTGAAACTGGGAGAAGTGAGTGGACGGAAGGATGCCCCCCACCCCAGCATGAGCACCGAAAGAAGTGAGCGACTGCCGCTCTGCAAGAAAACCGGAAGTGACCTGCATCGGATGTAACCTTGAATACGACCTGACATGGGATCAGGCAGAGGAGGAGGGATATGTACCCCTCAGACTCCTCCCACAAATACGGGCTAGCCTCTGGCCAGCCATATGACTTGTTGGTCCTGATTCTGGTGATGGTTGCATCAGTGGCTACCTAAACCTGGGGGTCTGGTATGTTACAAGGAAGCAAAATGGCTGCTGCAGTGACTATCCACATCTGAAGGTTATGTATGATGCTAGGGGAAATGGTTGGGTGTGGCACTACTACCAGGGCTGGAAAAAAAATGCCATTCCTCCTCAGAACACTAAGCTTATGTTTTACATGCAGGGGTCTAGCCACTAGATACACTTTGCTTTGTCTAGTGTTCAACCTCTTAGAGGGTTCAGCTATACTCATCAGTACAAGATTGACTGTGTCATCCATTGTAACTTTGGGAGAAAGCCCTGACAATACTTGGAAGTGTTGGAGCCTTGACTGATAAAATAGGATTTTTAAAACCGCTTACCTTTTAAAGTCCTTTTTCTTTGAAGTACATACATCACGGGCCGTAGTAGTTACTATGTGGGTTATAGGCCACTCCCTATATAACCCCTCCCACTACCGGGAGTACCTCAGTTTTGTAGCAAAGCAATACATGTGTATACCAAAAAGATGGGAGGGACCCTCTGTGTCCCGTGATGTACTTCAAAGAAAATGATTTTACAGGTAAGCTGTTATAAAAATCCTAGATTCTTATTGTACATCACGGGACACAGAGCCATAGTAGTTACTATGTGGGATGTCCCATAGCAATGCCAACTGAAGGGAGGGAGACCCACCAAAAGTAGGGACCTTTTACAGCCACTTGATAGAATCTGGTAAATGTATGAACTGAACACCAAGTTGCGGCCTTGCAGATTTTGAGGCATGGAGGCTTGGTGATGCACTGCCCAGGAAGTACTAACAGCCCCGGTGGAGTGCGCTTTAATATGAAAAGGTGGAATTTTCCTATAGCCTCCCTGGCGGTATTCCCGAGTCTGGCTCGGGGTAAGATTTAGATACCATCAGCGGTATTCCCAAGCCAGAATCGGGACCGCATCACTGGATCCATGGAGGGGTTTACTTACCTTGTCCTCTGGATCCAGCGATGTCAACCCCCCCCCCCCCCCACTGTGCGAGCGAGCCGTCCTCCGCTCGATCTGTCGCATCGCCGGACTCCGTTCCCTGCGAGTGATGCGACGCACGGGGACGGAGTTCGCCGCCAAATTCAAAAAGTTAAATACACAGTATAGATACAGTACTGTAATCTGTAAGAATACAGTATACTGTATCAAATAATTACACATCCCCTTTGTCCCTAGTGGTTTCTCCAGTGCCCTGCATATAATTTTATTTTATAAATACTGTTCTTTATGCCTGGAAACTGGAGATTGTCCATAGCAACCAAAAAGTGTCCATTTACATCAAAAGTGGTTATAGACCAGTTAGAAAACGGCGATAATAAATTAGAATCACTCGCAGAATTGAGCGATAGTAATTTGTGAGGAAATTCATCATCAAACACTAAAAGTAATAACAGAGGCAATTCTGCAACTCAGCATATTTCAGTGTTTTTGATTTGATTACATTATTGAATCATTTTTATTATTATTATATTATTATTTGTTATAATTATTTATAGTTATTTATTTTAGTATGTATGTGTATATATATATATATATATATATATAATATATTATATTATAATTTATGATTTTATATTTCAAATGTTATCATACCCAGGATGTCTATTAGACTCTTGTTTGGACAGATTTAAGTGAATTATTTCTAAGATTGACAGGCCTACAATATAAAACACCAAATTTTCATGCAAAATAATTGTACCGCTTTCAGCACCTAAAATCTGAAATAATCATACCGCCAGGGAGGTTAAACCCTAAGCTTGAACAATCACTTCACAAATCCATTTAGAAATAGTAGATTTTGATGCTGCCTGTCCTCTCTTAGGACCTTCTGGCAACACATACAAAACATTTGTTGGGAATCTAAGCAGTCGCCTTCAAGTAGACCTTGACTGCTCTCACCACATCAAGAGAATGTAGTCACCTTTCTTCCACAGAATGAGGTTCTGGAAAAAATGAAGGGAGAACAATATCCTGGTTTAAAAGAAAACCTGACACTACATTCGGTAAATTATGAAATTAGGATGAGGACGTAATACAACCTTGTCCTTATGAATAAGCAAATATGGCTCTTTACAAGAAAGAGCAGCCAACTCTGATACCCTTCTTGCAGAAGATATGGCAGCCAGAAAAACACATTTTCTTGTCAAAAGGACCAAGGGAATATCTCGTATTGGTTCAAAAGGTTGTTTCCGTAATACCGACAGGACTAAATTCAAGTCCCAGGGGTGACCTAACAGGAGGATTAATCCGCGTTACCCCCTGAATAAAGCTACGAACCAGAGAGCGCAAAGCAAGTGGTCGATGAAAAAATTCTGATAAGGCCAACACCTGGCCTTTGTAAGTACTCAAGGCTAGCTTAATTTCTATTCCCATCTGTAGAAATTCAAGGATCCCACCTATGACATATTTCCTGGGGTGCCAACCCCTGGATTCACACCAGGAGACATATGCCTTCCAGACTATAATATATGACTCTGGGGGCCTGCTTCCTAGCATTAACCAAAGTAGAAACTACTGAACCTGACAGCCCACGTTCCTTTAGAATGTGGGTCTCTATAGCCAAACCGTTAAATTTAGTATTTGTAAGGTAGGATGGAATACCAGACCTTGCGAGAGAAGGTCTGGCCATGGTGGTAGGGTCCATGAGTCCCCTACCGCCATCTTTATGATCTCTGCATACCAAGATTTCCAGGGCCATAAGAATCACCTCCTTCCTTCCTGCTTGAACCAGTGAAGAAGTCACGGAAGCAACAACAGGAGGGTACGCATAGATCAGTGAAAACTGATCCCATGGATTAAACCAAGGCATCTGTTCCGCATGCCAGTGAATCCTTTGTCCTTGACACAAATTTGTTGATCTTTTTGTTGAACCTGGACGCAAATAGATTCACGTCTGGAATTCCCCATCTGTGACGTATTGATAGAAAGATGTCAGGGTGAAGAAACCATTCTCCCAGGAACAACTGTTGGAGACTCAAGTAGCCCACCTGCCAACTCTCTATTCTTACAATGAAGACTGCTGATAGGCAAGGAATGTTGTCTTCTGCCCAAGATA
Organism: Lithobates pipiens; assembly: GCF_037356315.1. Classification (NCBI taxonomy): domain Eukaryota; kingdom Metazoa; phylum Chordata; class Amphibia; order Anura; family Ranidae; genus Lithobates; species Lithobates pipiens. Next base: position 208,437,017 of record NW_027507748.1, read on the forward strand.
TGATATAATTCACCTCTCTCTGGGCTGCACGACTTCTCGTGCCCACGTGGTGATTAATATAGGCCACTGCTGTGGCATTGTCGGATTGGATCCAGACAGGACAATTCCGTAATCTGAGCATCCAGGCTTTCAGGGCCAGACGAGCTGCCCGAATCTCTAGAATATTGATGGACAATGTCATTTCTGATTTGGACCATCTTCCTTGGACAGGTGCTTCTTCAGCTCAGAAAGCCGGCATCTGTTGTTACCACTTTCCAGGCAACTGGTAGAAAAGGTTTTCCTTTTTGGAGATTGTTGGTTATCAACCACCAACTGAGGCTTTGACGCACTTTTGGGGATAAGCACATTGAGAAGTCTAGAGCTTGGACCTTCTTGTTCCAAGTTGACAGGATACTGTTTTGCAGCAGTCTTGAATGAAACTGAGCAAAATGAACGGCCTCGAAAGCCATCTTTCCCAACAATCTCATGCAAAGTCAAATATAAGGATTTTACTTTGCTTTGACTACCTGAATCAGTTCCCTTATGGAACTGATCTTTGCCTGGGGCAAAAACACCCTCTTCTGAACTGTATCTATGATCAGACCCAAGTACTCCAATCTCCTTGATGGTTTTAAGGACGATTTCTCTAGATTGAGAATCCTAGGTATTCCCGGTAGCTGACCATGGTGACCAAACTTTGGTTTCAGCGGGCTACTGACTGATCTATCAAGAGTAGATTGTCTAAGCTAGAATTGTTATACCCTGAGCCCTTAATCTGGTTAAAGGGGGAGCTAAGACCTTTGTAAACACTTGAGGTGCAGTAGCTAGACCAAAAGGCAGAGCTACAAATTGAAAATGAAGATTTTCTATCTCGAATCGTAGATATTTCTTGTGAGCGGGAAAAATAGGTAAACGGAGATAAGCATCCTTGATGTCAATTGACCCTAGAAGTTCTTCACCTTGTAGAATGGAGACCACTGATCGGATTGACTCCATGTAAAAAGAGCGGATATTCAAAAACCGGTTCAGATCTTTGAGATCTAAAATGGGTCTGACATCCCCATTTGGTTTTTGTACCGTGAAAAGGTTTAAATAAAACCCTAACCTCTTCCATGGGGACCACTGATATCACCTTTTGAGACCAGAGATGATCTAAAGCCAGAAAGAGAGACTTCTTTTTTCTGGATCTCTGGGAACATTTGATCTGAGAAAACGAGGAGATGGGGACTCTAATTTGTATCCAAGATATATTGAGGAAGCCACCCATTTGTCTGGACACTGTTCCTGCCAGACCCTTGAGAACTGCAGAAGCCTTCCCCCCACTCGAGCGAGTGGGGGTGCCCCTTTATAAGGAGGTTTTAGTATTTTGTTTTGTGGGTTTCCTCGCCCAGGGCCTCTTTTGTCCCTGGGGTTAACCCTGAGGTTTACCTCTTGAACTTGACGGTGGAGGCTGTCATAAATTGGTAAGACCAGACTGTGGGGACTGCACAGAGAGAAATAAAACGCATGTAAGTGAATATAAACATTTATTAAGGTAAGTGAATAATATGAATACAACCACCTCCAATATGACACAGTGCAATAAACCAACCAACAGACAGAGACCCACAAATAACAACAGACAGATATGTACAATAAATGGGAAATACCAGGATCATAAACAATAGCCAGGCCAGGGTCAGCAGATAAACAAAGGGCAGTTCCAGAATCGCAGCCGTAAGCCAGGCCAGGGTCATCAACGGGAGATCAGCAGATCGGATAAGGAACACAGGACAGGGAGAGGATGGACAGATCAAACTGCAGGGTAGGGATGCAAGGTAACGGGTGGAACAGGATAGGGATCAGGACAGGGAGACAGGTTCAGGTCTTCAAGCAGCAGGTACAGATTAGGGCACAAGGAAGATAACAAGGCAATGAGAGCAATCATCAGCCGGAAATGTATATGAATTCCTGTGAATGAATGAATGAATGAAATACTTGTATAGTGCACAATGCGAAATGAATCGCCTCTAGGCGCTGTGGCGAGCTTTGATCATCTGCTAAAAGAGGAAGGTCTTGAGTTTTTTCCTAAAAGCCAGCTAATTTTCTTCCAGGCGGATGTTGATTGGTAGAGCATTCCATAGCCGAGGCCCTTGGACAGCGAATCTCCGATCCCCCTTGGATTTATACCGGGCTTTGGGCACGAGGAGGAGGTATTTGTTGGCTGGTCGAAGACTGCGGTTTGGTGTGTAATGATTTATTTTCTCCATTAGGTATTGCGAAGCTTCTCTATGCACGCATTTGTGGGTGAGGCAAAGGGTCTTGAACGTGATCCGATTTTCTTTTACGGTAGCCAATGTAAGCTCCTCAGCGAAGGAGAGATGGATTCCCAGGGTTTTTTCCCTGTTATCAGCCTTGCCGCCGTGTTTTGGATCAGTTGTAATCGTGTGAGTTGATATTGTGGTAATCCTATGTAAAGCGAATTTGCGTAGTCCAGTCATGAATTAATGATTGTTCCAACTACCACTGCTTTGTCATTCTTTGGGATAAAAGGGATGAGTCTGCGAAGCATGCGCAGCAGATGGTGAGATCCACTGACTACTGCTCCTATTTGCGCATCCATTGACATTTGTGCATCTAAAATAACCCCGAGACTCTTCGCTTTGGTCTTTGGGGAGATAGTCTGCCCAAAGACGGTTGGCGGAGACCAGGAGGTTTTGGTTGCGGGCTTATGATTCGGGTGTAAGATAAGATGCTCTGTCTTTGATTCATTCAGCTGGAGGGAGTTAGTGGTCATCCAGTCCTCTATTGATTTGAGGCAGTTTTTCAAGTTGTTGTTGGTGATCTTTTTTTCCATTGATTCGGAAATAAAGTTGCGTGTCGTCAGCGTAAGAGTGGAAGCAGAGATCTGAGCATCTGATGATTTGAAGGAGTGGGCGAATGTAAATGTTGAAGAGAACGGGTGACAAAGGAGAGCCTTGAGGGACTCCGCAGGTGACTGCCCGAGTTTCGGAGAGGAATTTTCCTAGTTTCACTGTCTGTGACCGATTTCCTAGGAAGGATGCAAACCATTGGAGATCTATGTCTTGGACTCCGGCTACTTCTGTGAGGCGGACGAGTAGAGTATTGTGATCTACTGTATCAAACGCTGCACTTAGGTCTAGCAGTATGAGGAGACACGGCTCTCGGTCATCTGCTGCTTCGAGGGCGTCGTCCAAAATCTTGAGGAGAGCTGTTCCTGTTCCATGACCCGGGCGGAAGCCTGATTGCAGCGGGTCCAGGAGTTTGTGAGTATCCAGGTGGAGTTGTAGCTGATGTACTACAGCTTTCAACATGATCTTAGAAATGGTGTTGAGGCTTGTAATTGGCCTACGGTTGTTTGGTACCTGAGGGTCCAGGTTTGGTTTCTTGAGTAGAGGTTTGACGATGCCTTGTTTGAGGATGCTGGGAACAATCCCTTCGTGGAATGATCGGTTTATGAGGTGGGTTATGGTTGGAGCCACAATGTCGGAGCATTCTTTCAGTAGTTTTGTGGGGATGATGTCAATAGGTGAGGTACTGTCACGCAGTTTATTAATGATGTTTTTTGCTGTGTCTACGGTAATTGGGGATAGTGAAAATTTCGGCGGTTGCGGTATGTTGGTGCAGACATCCTCTTTATGTATTTGCTGGCCGAGGTTGGATGTTTTCTTCTGAAAAATAGTTTCCCTGATGGTTTTGACTTTATCAATGAAAAAATCCGACAGTTTGTCACAGTGATCCTGGGATTCACTTTCTGGGGGTTCTAGGCACACCGGATTCATTGGTTGATTAACCAGTTTAAACAGTTCCCGTGGTTGGTTTGCGGCCGTTGAGATTGTATATGAGAAGTGGTCCATTTTGGCTTTGAAGATTGCTTTCCGATAATTCTCTGTGAGACCTTTTGTAGTTAAAGTGATATTCCTCGGTGGTATTTCTTCTCCATGTTCTTTCCGCTCTTCTGCGTTCTTGCTTTAGTACAGCGAGGGAGCTATTAAACCTGTGATTAGCTTCAAGTGACATCTGAACGCAGGAGGTGCTGTCTGCTCCACACTGCCAGGATCCATCTGCTGGTAGACGTGAGTACTGCCAGCCCAAAGATGACAACACCAGCAGGGGGTACGTCAGGCTGGGCAACAGGAACATCAAACTCGGCAATGGGCACATGAGGACCGACAGTGGGCAGATCAGGGCAGACAGCGGGCTGGTCATCTGGCTCCAGGTCCTCAGGCTGGGCAGCAGGTACCGCCCATCAAGCTAGGCAGCAGTTATGGCCCTTCAAGCTGGGCAGCAGTCATGGGCACTTCAAGCCAGGCAGCAAACAGGAACACATCAGGATGGGCAGCAGAGAGAGGCTCATCAGGCTGGGCAGCAGACAGGAACACCTCAGGAATGGGGCCATCAGACAGGGTATCAGGAACAGGACCACCAGGAACTGGATCGTCAGGCTGGGTACCAGATACGGGATCAATAAGCAGATCAGACATCGAATCATCAAGCAAGACAGTGGGCACTGGGACATCATACTGGAAGGCGGGCACTGGGACATCATACTGGAAGGCAGGCACCGGGACATCAGACTGGAAGGCAGGTACCGGGACATCAGACTGGAAGGCGGGCACCGGGACATCAGACTGAACAGCGGGCACCGGGACATCAGACTGAACAGTGGGCACTGGAACGTCAGACTGGACAGCGGGCACTTGAACATCAGATTGAACAGTGGGCACAGGAACATCAGATTGAACAGTGGGCACAGGAACATCAGACAGGGACATCAGGCTGAAACACTGGCACCAGAACTTCAGGCTGGATAGCAGGCAGAGAGTTGGCAGGATTAGGTGGGTCATCAGGTTCGGGATCAGCTGGCATAAAGGCAGACTGGAGCAGGTTGGTTGGTGTGGAAGCAGGTTAGGTTACTGGCAAGATCGTGTGGGTAGCAAAGAACCTCAGTTTCTTCCTTGGCTTAACTGTTGGAGTTCTGTAGGTGACTGCGGGACTGTAGGCGGGGGTGAAGCAGACTGAAGAGAAGGGCAGGGATATGATGAGGAAGGGGGGAACAGCGGCCAGAAGAAGTTTTTGTGGGGAGGTTGCAGGTAACAAAGAAGAGGCAGGTGGATTAAAGGCAGGATAGGTGCAGTGAGTAGAAACAGGGTATTGATATCTGGTGGGAAGCAGGGTATTTTGGGTTGAAACAGAGGTTGCCATGGGTGAATGGGGAAAAAGGCTTGGGTGGGCTAGCTGGGGCTGATTGCAAAATACCAGACCATGCTAAAAGTAGTGGTTGCACAAACTGGGGGTTACATACTGCCTGTCTGAAAGGGATTGTACAGAATCAACACATTCTATTATTATTTGTTGGGAACAGGCTGTGTAATGTTCAAAAAAGTAAGGGCAGTCATCTTCCAAAAGCCATACCAGTGATGTGACCTTATTAATACTGAAAGGGGGAGGAAAATCATCATGGCCCTCTGGGATGCAGGGCAAAGCCAGCTCTGTGCAGATATGAATTAAAGACTGAACATCCCCAAACAGCCCTGATAAACCCAGGAGTGAGCTAAATTAATGCTTTCTAGCAGCTGATCAGTGCCTGGCCAAGATATTCACTACTCTCTGACGACAGCAGAGCATAATAACGAATCACATCCAAATTCATTGGTATACTGTATACTGATGGCATTGGTATACTGTCATAAATTGGTAAGACCAGACTGTGTGGACTGCACAGAGAGAACCAAAACGCATGTAAGTGAATGTAAACGTTTATTAAGGTAAGTGAATAATATGAATACAACCACCTCCAATATGACATTTCAATAAACCAGCCAACAGACAGAGACCCACAAATAACAACAGACCGATATGTACAATAACTGGGAAATACCAGGATCATAAACAATAGCCAGGCCAGGGCCATATACAGAGGGTCAGCAAATAAAAAAAGGGCAGTTCCAGAGTCCTCAATGGGAGATCAGCAGATGGGGTAAGGAACACCGGACAGGGAGAGGATGGACGGATCAGACTGCAGGGATTCAAGGTAACAGGTGGGACAGGATAGGGATCAGGACAGGGAGACAGGTTCAGGTCTTCAGGCAGCAAGTACAGATCAGGGCACAAGGAAGATACCAAGGCGATGAAAGCAATCATCAGCTGGGAATTTATATGAATACCTGTGATTATCTTCAAGTGACACCTGAACGCAGGAGGTACTGTCTGCTCCACGCTGCCAGGATCCATCTGCTGGTGGACGTCAGTACTGCAGCCCAAAGATGACATAACACCAGCAGGGAAAAGCTCTCCTGGCAGTTCCAAACTGGCAGGAGACATCTGCTAGTGGACCTCAGTACTGCACGCCAAATTATAGATATTACCAGCGGATGGAACCTTTCCTAACCGAGGCCGCCATGACTGCCTGGAGGCTGATGCTCCTGGCACTGGAAAAGAAGCTTGTTTAAAAGAAAAATTATTAAACTTCTTCTGATAAAAGGGAACTTTTCCATTAGAAATTCTTTGGATGTATTTATCCAGCTCGTCCCAAAACAACTGTACACCGTGAAATGGAAAATTAGCCAAGAGCTTTTTGCATGGCGCTTTGGCTGACCAATTTTTCAACCATAGAACTCTAGTCACATGCACCAGCCCGAGCATAAGCCATGAGGCCTGGAGAATAGAATCTCTCATAGTGTGTATTGTAAAACATAACGCCTCTGATATCTCAGCCAAATTTGGGCTTTCTGATCGGGAATAATCTTGAGCACCTGTTTAAACTGGTCTTTTAAGGGCTGCCAGCATAGGCTGAACCACTGAACCTGCCAGAGAAATATTGTTTTTAAATAGGAATTCCAACTTATTATCTGTTGGATCCTTCAGTATTTGAGCATTGTCTACCGGACAAATCAAGTTTTTATTCACAGAGGATATAGCAGCCTCAATTGCTGGAATCCCCCATTTCTTATTAAACTCTTCCTCCATAGGATAAAGTGTTAAAAACTTTTTTGGAGGAAAAAACTGTTTATCTGGGTGCTCCCACTCAGAAAACATAAGCTTTTTTGGAAATGAATGGATCGGAAAAGCATGAATAGCTTAGGGAAGCTTTAGCAAACCCAAACAAGAAGTGGGTCTCATCGACTGACTTTGCTACTGGCAGCAAAAATGTGGAGCAGACCAATTCAGTGAAAGATTGTACCAACAACCTTTCTTGTGAACCTGATCCTTCCATATTAGACTGTTCAGAAGAGGAGTCATCAGCCTCTTCCTGGTCCCTTGAGAGAAATTCGTCCTGGGTAATGGAAGGGGACCGTTACACTTCCCACTCTGGAACGCATCAATCTTTAGTTCCAAGCCTAAAATGGTTGAGGAAAAAACCTCTTCAGTAATATATACAGGGGCTGCAGTGTTAAGAGCAGCTGCAACACCTGATGTCCCTGATGGCTCACTTTGACCAGCCATTTCACTCTCGGGGGAGGATGCCATCTTTTTTGAGATGGTTCTAGGCTTCCTTGTGGCCGTAGAAGTCTTTCTATAGCCCTTTTTTTAGCTGTTTTTACCCCCCCTTCCAACCATAGCCGAATGCACAAATCAGAGTTACTACCAGAAGGAATGCATCCACTGCTTGAGCAATAGTCCAGCCCTGGCGTTTCTATTAATGCTCAGCCTGATGCAATAGTAAATGTGTCAAAATGAATGCCTGTGTCCTCAAACCTCTTTCATGCCCCTCTTTGCTCTTGTGTCCCTCTGTCAGCTTGCAGTAGCAACAATAAAGCTTTTAAAAAGCACATTCCCATGATGGATGTTTGGAGGAGGCCAATGCCGGACTAAGCCCAGCCCCCCTCCTCTTTAAAAAAAAAAAAAAAAGTTTTCCCACGCGAGCACGGGCCTCTGATCCTACAGGTTCGTTCTGTGAGGGGGAAAATGGCAAGGAGGGAACATGGAAGCCGAGTAGGGCGGCATGCTGATCTCTTCTTTTTTTATTTTATTTTTTTATTTTTTGAATCATCCCTGTCACAGCAATAGGCATGTGACAGGTACTCTTTATGGAGAGATCTGGGGTCTATAAGACCCTCCTCTGCCCTTAAAAGCATTTGATCACACTGAGATTCCGGTTACGGTCTTTGTTCGCCTCTATGATCAGCCGGCAGAAGCTCCGGCTAGTCGATTGAATGTCCCAGTGGGATGTCCAATTCCACTGCTTGTAAAAGCAATCCAGCAGCTAGTTAACCACTAGGATTGCTTTTACAAGAGAGCCGACCATCGGCTCTAAAAATTGGTACCAGGATGATGCCTGATTCCCAGTATAACTGCTTGAAGCCCAGTGACATAGGGGTACATTGCTGGTCAGCAAGTGGAGGGCAGGAAGCTACCGTAAATCCATGGTCAAAGTAAATTTGTTGACTATTTCAAAACTCCCAACCTTATGCCATGGGAAAAAGGTATATCTTTTTAGAATAGAATATTTAGGCAAAGGACACACTTGCCAAACCCACAATCACACAGGCCTTGACAAATTAAAGTGAAAAAGCAATCGGTTAAAGTGGAACTTTAATCAGAAAATTAAGCCCTGCTGGATCACGTCATGCTGGCCCCTTTTGCAGGTATAGCTATGTAAAATATTAAAAATAATCGCCTATACTGTTTAAAATCAAGTAATACACCCTCGCCCTGCTCTGCACATGCTCTGTTGTACTACATTTTTTCAACACTGTGATGAAAATCTAGAGGCCAATCTACTGACAGCCGAAAGGTTTACTGCTGCTCAGGGGATCTAGGTTTTAGCAAAATGGCAGCCTCCAGCAAAAAGAAACATAAACAATGCTGCAGGCAATTTACAGCACACCAGTTTTGGAAGCAAAATTATTAATGTGGTATGTATGTTCCTAGCTAAAGAACATTATTTTTTATCAAGTTATTATGGGTAAAGTTCCGCTTTAAACTCACTGGAGGTTTGTTTCACTGCCACTTTTCTGTTATATTAACATTTAAAAGTAATCTGAAAGGTAGATGAAGCAATTGTTGCAGTATCAGCAACATTGGCAGAAAAAGTGGTATTAAACCCAAAAATTTATTATAATGCAGCTTACCAGTCATTAGATGTGGTGGCTGGATCATTTTTTGTCTCATCCATGTAAACTGATAAATTCTGCTTGAGATCTGGAGCTTGTGAAAATCAGCCAGATGGTTTGGGGTATAATACTGCTTTAAATAGTACATTTATTTATACAGATTTTATCATAGACCTAAAATAGGGGCATTTAAAGAGCAGTTAAGCCTGGCACACACGGGCTGCAAATCGGCCAGTTCAATAGAAACCAGCCAACATTCGACCCATGTGTACACCAGCCTGTCCGACAGAAGCCGGCCGGGCATTCCAGAAAACCTGCAAACCACGGCTAGTCCCCCTTGTCAGAACACAATAGCTCAGAGGGGAGATCGGCGTACTAACATCGTATAGTTAGTACAGGGGCTCCTCCGTTATTGTTTTCGTTCAGCTCGCTGGGTTGAACGAAAAAAATTAGTGTGTACCAGGCTTTGAAGACAGATGAATTTGTGATTCTGCCCAGCCCCTCACACGCCCTTCTGCTAGTCATTGAGCCCACTCTGTTACATCATGATTTAGCATTACTATGTTCTGTGTCATCTCACATTCACTGAAAGGAAGTGATATAGGAAGCTTATTGCTTCACTAGGAGTTTTTGTGTCACCTGTCTAAGGTCCGAAATGCCTGTGTAAATCACAAGATTGGTTGCAGACAATTACAAGTTCTTTGTTATATAAAACCAAAGGTATGTATGGATTTGAACTGCACATTTAGCTGATTGCCCAGGGATTTGTTTTTAAGCAAACTTAAAACAGAACTGTAGTTAAATTTGAAAAAAATCTGATGAAAAATACGTATTCACTAAATAATTTATATGCTTTTTAATATGTCATTTTAGCTTTATGTAATAAAAATCTGGCGTAGTTTATAGGACTATGGGGCTGTGTGGTTGTATACACCGGATTAGCATTATCAGCATTGCAATGGACCATTTGTGACCCTCCTCTTTAATGCCCCTCAACTCATGAGACACCCCTCAGTGTCCTGGACACATTATTCAGATTGAACTACACCAGGAGTGACAAGTCCGCTTGGCCATCTGATGTGTGTCTCCCTTCTCCGCGGGCAGCCTGTCTCACAGCAGAGTGAATCAAATCTGCCCTCTCCTCCTCCTTGGCTCTGTTTACACACACAGGAAGAGGTGTGGGAGTAGGGACACATGCAAATCGAGGTCTGTAGAAAGTTTTTATTATGCTCTATAGATTGACAGGGGAGGGGGGGAGAGTGACTGCGAAGAATACCTTAAAAAATATGTGGAGTGATTGGGGAGTTAAGAGGATATGTGCTGGGGAGGTGCTTTGGCATGGGGAGAGGATTAATGCTAGACGTGTGGGTTGGATTTGAAATCTGAAAACCCCTTCTAGCACAAGTCCTCTCCCCTCCCAAAGCACCCCCCAGTACATATTGATAGGGAAATCCCAGAACTTAGGGGTTTCCAATAACATTTTGACTGCTGAACCACATTCAAAAATATGTATTTAATATTCAAGCCTATAGTTTTAGCCAAACGTACACAGTACATGGTGAAGTAATTGCTCTGAAATAACAGAGAACCCTGTGATACAATTTATACATTCTGAAGGAGTGGAGGTACCTTGTGAGCCTCTTTGTAGGCCTAATCAATTTCTTGGTAATTTACATTGGTAAACAGATGGTCACAGAGTTCTGGAGGTGTGAATGGCATTTGACTGCAAACACATGAACAGTTTTTACTTACATCCTGTAACTAAACATTTGTAAAAAGTATCTCTGCTTAATCAGAATACATGTTTTGATAATCATAACTAAATGTTTGATAAATAAATGGCGATTCCATTTACCCGATCAATATCCAACCCCCCTTGCAATAGCCCTCTTTCCTCTCAAAGCACCCTTCAGCACATATCCGACCCACCCCATCTTGCACTACACTTCTCCCCTCCCAAAGCGTCCCCCAGCACTAGCCCTCTCTCTTCCCAAAGCGCCCCCCAGTACATATCCAACTCCACCCCCCCAGCACTAGCCCTTTCCCCTTCCAAAGCACCCCCAGCACATATCTGACCCCCCTTCTGTCACAAGTCCTTTCCCCTCCTAAATCGCCCTCCAGCACATATCCGAGCCCCCCACATGTCCTCTCCCCTCTCAAAGTGCCCCCTGACACATATTCGACCTCCCCCTTGCTAGCTCTAGCCCTCTCCCCTCCCAAAGCACAACATAGCACATATTTGACTCCCACCCAGCACTAGCCATCTCCTCTCCCAAAGCGTCGCCCCCCCCCCCCCCCAGCACCCATCCAATTATCTCTGCAAGCACTAGCCCTCTCCTCTCCCAAAGCACCACCAAGCACATATCTGACCCCCCCCCCCCCAACAATAGCCCTCTCCCCTCCCAGTGTTTCCCCCCAGCACATATCGAACTCCCACCATCCCCCTGCTAGCACTTGTCCTCTTCCCTATTTCTGACCCCTGCATTCCATGCATAACACTCACAATTCGGCCACACACATTGTTCGCCTCGGCGCGTGCCATTACTAATCTCCTTGGGGTCACCCAAAGTGTCCCAGGTCTTTTACAATCTTCTAGTGTATACTCCAAAAAAGAAATGCCATGCGCCGCTAAAATGTTCAGGTTTGCCTTGAAGAAAAGGTGGCAACCCTAAGGTTAGATTACATTTTTTTTCTGAGATTTTAATATATTGTTTTCTTTGGATCAACTAATTTTGATAGGCTTTGTCCACAGAAAGCAAGTTCTGCTTATGCTTTTTTATTTTATGCTCAATTTGAATTGCACAGGTTTGGCCTTTTTTTTTTTTCTAAACAGACAGGCTCTCTTTAGAATATTTTTACTTGGATGGCGGTATTCAGGGCATATTCCTGTGAGGAACATATGCATTTTTTTTTAATTATTTTTTTGTCTCCCTCTATGGGCCTAGTCACTCCTCTCTAGTGCGCAGAGTTGCAGGAAAACACACGGTACATGTATCTTTGCCAAGTTTCAGTGCCATTCATTTTGCATTAAGCTGCAGTACACATTTGTTGCAGGGCACCACAATGCACAGGTTTTAACGCACTACCATGTATTGTAGTGCACTGCATTGCAAAAAATGGTGCATGTGCAATGCCAGACAATGCATTTGGATTGGCTGCCACACCAGGACACCAAGATGCCAATGGGCCCTAAATAGTAAGGGGTCAGTGAACATTTTCATACGTGTAGATTCTGCCTTTATGATGCATATATTGAGAGACTTTTTCACCTAATTGTAATATTTATAGTGAGCTTAATACAAATAATGTTGGTACCATCTGAATGTACAATCAACCTTAGATTTAGCAAAAACTATTTTTTTAAGGACCCACCTAAATTTTTCAATCCATCTCTAATAAATCAGGATGTTCCTTGCACTGCATAGTTGTTAGAAAATCTAAAGGAAATTGTATAGTCAGATTGTAGTGTGCGAGAGAGAGGTCCATCAAGTTCAACCTCTGTGTGTGTGTGTATGTAAGTTTTTTATGTGTTTGAAAAACAATCCTTACAAGCATAGGTCAAACTGCCGTTGCTCGGTAAAAAAAATATTTTCTTCAGTCGCAGAGACAGATTTTGCAGTAATAAAATACAAAAGAATTAGTTGTATTTTTTGTTTTGTAACTTTAATTTCATTTTTTCATATGTATAAAAAATATTGTAAACTATATGACATATATTTTCAAGCAATGACAAAGTAAAATGTTCACCATTATAAAAAAAGAGCAATATCAGGAATATAGGTCTTAACATGTAACAACTTCTATTACACAGAGTTTGGATGGTGATAGTTTTCATGTGACATCCCACCAACCTCCCAAATTTGTAGAAAGAGCCAAGATGTACAACCGAACCAAACCCACAGTTGGTGTTGGGGGAGTATGATAACCATTTTTTGGGGGGTTTTAAGGACAGCTGAAAAGAGGTGGACAGAGCCGTGAAACGCGGGCTTGGCGGGAGACTTCAGTTCCCTTTTAAGACCTTTGTTTGCCCATGCTCTTTGTACCTAAGGCTCCATTCACACTTGTGAAATATGTCGTGTGACTTTGGACATCATTCCATTATTTTCAATGACACCCGTTCAAATTGGTGCAACTTTGAAAAGGTGCCTGCACTACTTTTGTGTGATTTTTGATGCAACTGATCCACAGAATGTAATGTCGGATCAAGATCCCACCAAAAGCTGCATCAAAGTCACACTGGATATCGCATGGCTTTGGAGATGTGCTAATGTGAGTGGAGCCGAAAACAACTGAGTAGATGAAAAATTCATTGTAGAATCAGTTATGCAGTTTTATTACACATGTATCAGAAATATAGAGACGTTTTTTCTTTAAAAACTGAAATATAAATTTTATACAAAAATATATATATTTTTTACAAACTGTAAACACAAATCTTATCTTTTTAAATGCCAAAGTAAGAGAACATGTTTGCAGTGTTTACTCCTAGTTTATAGGAAATGTACTGCTCCCACATAGTGCCTTAAAGGCTAAGTTCACCTTTGTTCACTTTATTTTTTTTTCTCCAAATTCCAGCTCGGAGGCTATACCCTTCCCAAGCATACCTGTTTCTAACCCCCAGTTCCAGTATGAGCTACCCCTGGGATTAGTGCACATTCGGACTGCTGAAACAAGCTAATGACCCGTATCGTTTTATGATAGCCTTGTAAGACCTTCTGTACACAATGTTATTTTCAGCATGAAGTAAACACTACACACTATCTCTGTTTCTATGTTTTATTACCTGTAAATTGTTGAAAAACTCAATAAATACTATTTAAGCAGAAAATCAATTTATCGTTATTAATATTTACATTATGTATTTATTCTAATTGCAGTACTCTCACAGGTATGCAGTGCTCATGCCTTTCTCCTCCTCGCTATATTTACAGGACAGCATATTATTAGGCTCCAGTCACACCGCAAAGTGTGTGTTAAGTGCAAGTAAACGCTTATGTATTCACATGCTGTGTTGCATTTCAGAATGCGCTGCGATACTTTTAAAAACTTTTTTTTTTTTATAGTTCGCTAATTTTTATTTGTAAAGGAAATTCAACTGACTGTTTTGTGTTTTATGCACGTTGCAATACATGCGTTTATGCGGGTTGCACTCCCCAAAGTAGGACACAACTGTTTATTTCCATGCACAGTGCAGCACATCAGCACAGCACATTGGAGTGAACTGCTCTTGTTAAAATGCATTGAATTTTCATTGTATATGCACTGGCATTTGTTGTAGGTAGGTAAAACATTATTTGACCCTGCAATATGTTCATTAAAATAATTCAATATATATTTTACATAGAAGTAGCATTAGGACTTGTACTAGTCTTACTATTAAACTCCTGTAATCCATTGCACAGCAGAAATCAGAGTCAGAGGCTCCGAAAGTAATAGGTTTGTTGCACTGTTGAACAGAGTACAGTATGCTGATACTCCTTAATTTACAGGCTGGGTAAATCCTGGACCTAGTTTTACTGCTTAATTAAAGTTCTATTCTTAGGTCCAAAGTCTAGCTATCTGCCTGGTAGAGGATACCTGAATTATAAAGGTTGGTTGAAAAGAATTACAAATTCTGTGGTGGATAATACAGTTGAGAAATGTTTTTCTACTGTGTATGTAGCCATATATGGGTTTGGAAATCCTCCAAGTCATGTATCAGGAAGAAGGACGGCTCTGAATTGACCATCAAAAAAAAAGAGAAGGGCGAGAAAGCCCTTATAGTGTTGTATTTCTACAATGGTTTTATGGGATACTTACTATTCAGAAGAATAGCTTACATCTGGATAGGCTGATAGGCTGCAAGTTACACATAAAATGGTAAACACAACCTTCTGAATAGGAATGTGGAGAATACACCTGTCAACCCGTTAAAATGTTATTAAACCCAGGTCCTTGCATTCACTATATCTGGTCTCCCACACTACACAGAACATGGAAATGCAATTATTTTAGTAAATATAAACAGATAAATACCTTTTCTCATCAGCAGTATATAGCAGTTTTGTGACTTGTATCAGTGTCCGGCCGAGCACTGCTTAAAGCTTGTAGGAGGAGTTTCCATTCTCCTCTGACTGTCCTATGAAGCTGCATGACCCCTGACTTTGTCTGGACAGTGCTGATTGGCCCTGTGCTGATCACATGCACCCTCCCCAAAAAAAACTCTATAATACACACCAGAGTATGTGCAGGGTGCCCCCAACTGATATCTGTACTACCAGAATATGGATTGGGGACAGTGGGATGCTGGGAGAATCAGAGAAGACAGGATCAAACCGTCTTTTTTCACAATCCGGAGAATTAACCCCTCCACAGTGAGTATAACAAGCATGCTTTACTGTATAAACAGACTGATTTTACTGTTGTGGGTTTTGTAACACTTTAAGTGTTGAAGGAGCAGAGGCACATGTGATGACATGCAGTGATATTAACAAAGGGGGATCAGAGTCCTTGTAGTTCACATGATGAACAATCAATATTATTTAAAACACTCAAAAGACATGTTTGTACTGAAAGAACCTCCCTAGTTCTATGGTGATACATAAAAAGTTCTATGCTTTCTAGTTCACCAGTGATCATCACAGAGTGTGCTGTGTAAGGCGACTGGACATTGCTGGTACCGATGAAAAGCAGTGTCCACCATGGAACTGAGGAAGGGGCATTTTAGCCACAAAACGCATCTTCTGGGTGTTTCAAATAATACTGAAATATTGACAAACGGGAACAGAGTCCTTGTAGTTCATGTGATGAATTTTATTGAAAACACCCAGAAGACATGTTTGGTGGCTGAAAATGCCACTTCTTCAGTTCTGTGGTGCTTTTCATTAGCACCAGAAATGGCCTATTAATGGGTTGTACAAGTAAACGAGATGATGTTATCCTCTGCTAATACTGTTTAGGGTTGATATGATTAGCGATAGAAAGGAACTTGTGTTTCCTTCAGGGTTTCATTATCAAGTTTATTTCTTTCTAACTGTTTTTATGTTAGTAAGAGGGGAAAAAAGATCCTTGTCTGATCTTGCCGAGATTGCCTCAATGTCTTTAGGGACCTTAAAGGCCAAGAAGGATGTTTGGAGTTGTCGGTTGCTGGCAAGTTGAACCACATTCTGCCTCCTTATATCATGCACGATAAAGTATTCACACCTGATTTCTCTGTTACCCCAATGGCAGTAGTCATTGCACAGCTAAATGAAAATGTCCCTTGATAGATTCTCCACAATGTAGAAAGGACATTTCAGATGCAAGAGAGTGATACCATGATACTATTGTTATGGCCTGCCCTTTGAGAGATACAAGAGACTTGTTGGTGGTTCAACCAAAACTGAATTAAAAGTTCTATTTGGAGCCGACCTGTAACATACAGGGTCCTACCTATTGGATGTTAAGTATAAATTTAACACATAGGCTGATGTCATGGCTTCTTCTCAAAAATTATTCAGGAATCTATACTGCATTTTTGCATTTCTTCAATTGCTTGTGGTTGATCTCCTGAAGACACAAAGAAAACAATGCTATATAGAAGGGTCACTGCAGTATAAGATACACTGTTTTTAATACAAAAAAATATATATATTTTTTTCTAGTCACTACACTAAAATGGATTGTATCTGAAAAACAATACTGATAATGCAACTTTTAGGCACTGTAGAACCTAAATTAGCACGATAATGTTTTTTTGCATATATTACAATTGTTGCAGCTCAGCTAAAAAAAAAATACTGATTTTTTTTTTTTCCTG
This sequence comes from Lithobates pipiens, assembly GCF_037356315.1. Taxonomy (NCBI): domain Eukaryota; kingdom Metazoa; phylum Chordata; class Amphibia; order Anura; family Ranidae; genus Lithobates; species Lithobates pipiens. Next base: position 208,453,829 of record NW_027507748.1, read on the forward strand.
TGGGCTAATTTGTAGGCAACCAACCTATATATACCAAATGTCCCTGGGCAAATTTTAAGCCAGACGTATTGTGTTTTCAGCTCAACTTTTAAGAAAATCCTCTAATAATGCATCCTCATACTAAAGGTCATATGTGCTAGTTTGCTTTTCTTTGAGTGGTAATGTGCCTTCTAAGTTAGTGTCAGTAGTATTTCTTGAGAACTTACGACTTCTTTTCATAGTCTGTATACGTTGAGAGAGGTGTTTCCGGAACTTCTTGGTGAGAAAGCAATAGATAATAGGGTCCAGCACGCAGTTGGTACTCATAAGGCACAACGTGATTTGATGTGCATCATTCAGAGTCTGTCGAAAGCCACAGTCATTCTCATGCCACAGTCTCAGCACTGTGAGAGTCCAGGGTCCATGTACAATGTGGTGCGGAATAAAACAGATCACAAAAACTCCAAGAACCGTGGCTACCATGTACAGAGCACGACGCTTCATTTCTACACTTTGTTTGGCTGCCACAGACTGGGTAGTCAAAGTCCTAAAAATCACCACATTACAAATCAATATGATGAGGAACACAACAAAGAAAGCAGCAATTAGAATGAAGTGGATGACAGCCACAGGACCTCTGTTTTCAATGTTGTATCCTTCAAAGCAGCGGGTGTAGTTATGTCCATCTTTAGCCTGTACCTGGTTGGTGCCAGGTGTAACAAGAAAGTACAAAGAACTTCCAAATACAAGTATCCACACAAAAACAGAGATGAGCAGTCCTTTTATCCTGGCTGTTGATTGTGCTACTTCCACAGGATTTGTTACAGCCTGAAATCTGTTGTAACTGATGACTGCTAGAAAGGCTACGGAGCAATATGTGTTGATGAAGAAAAAACAGCCTGCCACATTGCAGAGAAAATCTGGCATTACCCAGTTGCCTTTATAATTATAGTAAACAATCCACAGGGGCAAAGTCACAATGAATAAGAGGTCGGCCACAGTAAGATTGATCATAAAAATTTTGATGTCACTCAGCCTTTTAGCAGGATAAACCTCTGCGAAAACCCACAATACATAGCTGTTAGCAATGAATCCAAAAACAAAAATAATGCTGTAAGTCACTGTGAAGAATTTGTATCTAAATTCAGAATCCACGTTACATGGGTCTTCTATGCTGTTATTACCTTTCAGAGACATTTTTCTGAAACAGAAAAAAAAAAGTGATCTGTAGAGAAGAAATACACTGATAACTACATGTTTTATTTATTTTGTTTTTGACTGGTAATTTTTTTAATTTTTTACAAAAACATAGCAGTGGCTATGAGTGTTCCTGTTTTAAATTTACACAGTTTAGCTCAATCTTGTCTGTAAAGTTTCATTCCTCTTTATCTAGTTTTTCCTGATGTGTTCATATTTTAGGGCAAATAGATGCAGTAAAAGTTCATTCTTTAATGCTAAATCTGGGGAGACATTGCAAGACCAATGACAGCAGAGTTAGCCTAAACCAGGGGTCTTAAACGAATGGCCCTCCAGCTGTTGAGAAAAACTACAAGTCCCATGAAACATTGCAAAGCTGACAGTTACAAGCATGACTCCCACAGGTAGTTTTGCAACAGCTGAAGGGGGCTGCCAGTTTCAGACTCCTGCGGCCTAAACCAACACAGTAGTCTGTATTTGAACTAGTGTGAGTTTCAATATGTTTTACCCCAAACTTAGTGCCAGGGAAAGCTCAATAACCAGTAAGAAATTGACCAAGTTCCCTCTTTTGCATTCATGTATACATGTTTGTAATGTTAAAGGGGTTGTAAACCCTCATGGTTTTCACCTTAATGCATTCTATGCATTAAGGTAAAAAAACATTCTGTAGTGCTTCAGCCCCCCCCCCCCCGGGCCCCCTGTTTTACTTACCTGAACCCGGTTTTCTTCTTCCCACTCTACCTGGTGACTTGTGTCCTGATTGGATAGATTGATAGCAGCACAGCCATTGGATCCCACTGCTGTCAATCAAATTCAACAACACGGGTGCTGGAGGACAGAGTCCTGCTTTCTGTGTCAATAGATGCAGAAGCAGGACTCGGGTGCGCACCCGCACAGGTGCCCCTCAGAAGATCGCTTCTCTGACGTGGGCACTCGATGCGCAGAGGAGCTACTAGCGCCAATGAGGAACCCCAGAAAAGGAGAATCGGTGCCACTCTGTGAAAAACTAACTGCACAGTGGAGGTAAGTATGACATGTTTGTTTAAAAAAACAAAACAAAAAAAAAACATGAGGGTTTAGTAACCCTTTAATTAATTTACAGCATAACTCCACTTTTGTTGAGAAAAAAACATTCCCACCTGGGTGATATATGAACATTGCAGATATTTTAAAAAACGTTGTTGCAGATTTCTACCTTTTGTTATTCTGAAGAAATCACTGTTTGTTCCTCTGTGCTGAGTGAGTCTAATGGGAGTGGTTTCAAAATGATCGACCAGCTGCTGCAGAATCGGGGCTCTAATGAGGAAAGCTGCTGGGTCTGCATCCCTTTAGAAGTTATTTCCTATTGGGAGTATCTTACCAAAAATGACATTTTTGTTGCAGGGGATACCCAAAATCTGACTAATCGTATCTTAGTGTGGACTTATGGGAAAATCAGTGAGGGAATCACACAAGCAGGAAATTATGTATCTGGGGTCATTCTGTACATATTCTGTGTAGAGAACACCTCCAGGTAGCCATATAGCATTTCGCTTTACAGAAAATTACAGAACTGCAAATTGAAAAGGAAAGGTCATTTTTAATAATATTCAATTACAATATGACTTGTGTCGAAATTCTATATGCAATATTATTATTTTTTTATTTGCTATTTTTTACCATGAAAGTGGAGTTACCCTTTAAGTTTTGTTTGGAGGAGAGACTCCAAAATGCATGGTTCTAGATAAAGATGGGCTAGGGGGTGTTACCGGTGGGGAGAGAAGTTTATGAGAGTAGGTTGTGATAGAAAATGCCTCTTCTGCTTTCTCTACCTGGGAGGGGGTTTTGTGTACTGCATAGAAAAGAATAGTTAGTCTATGATTGATACTTTAGGTTCTACTCTACTGTATATCCATTTCAGTTAGTTTTGCACTATTTTAAAGTCCCAATGCAAGTCACCAACATAGATATGTAAACAGGCAGACATTGTACAAACAACCTAATTTTTATTAGTCTTACCACTGGTTTCTTGTTATTGCAGTAGTGCAGTCTATGACTATATAAATATGACTGTGCAGTACAAAAGGTCGCAAAGTTAGACCAATGCTTGGAAAGCAGCCTGGCCTAACACACACTACTCTATTCTTCCACAGTATAGGTCTACATGAGGACATTTGTGATTAGGGTGTGTAGCTACTTCTTGGATTCTCTGCATAGATCGTCGGAGAGGGAATGCAGAAAGCAGTGTTTTCACTGTAAGTAAAAAGCATTTGGCATTCCAAGGAAAAATCAGTCGAAAATCATAGCATACAGGGGTTGATTAACTAAAACTGAAGTGCGCAAAATCTGGTGCAGCTCTGCATAAAAACCAATCAGCTTCCAGATAGTAGCTAACCTGATTGGCTACTATTCACAGTTGCACCAGATTTTGCACTCGCCAGTTTTAGTAAATCAACCCCACAGGGTACAACCAGGTACATTCAGTACTAAAGGAAAATCCACTTTGCACTGCAAGTGCACTTGGAAGTAAAGTCGCTGTAGATCCGAGGGGGACATACAAGGAAAATAAAAAACAGCATTTTAACTTGCACGTGATTGGATAATAAAATCAGCAGACCTTCCACTCATTTCAGATCTACCCCTTAGATTTAGAGCGACTGCACTTCCAAGTGCGCTTGCAGTGCAAAGTGGATTTGCCTTTCGTAAATAACCCCAGATGAGCCAAATTATTAAAGATATTAGTTATATAGAATCAATAGGAGAGATACGAGAAAAAATACATAAAAATAGAGGGGTTCCATAGCTATAGAAGGACTTGGCTGATAATGCTGCTGATCAGTTGAAGAATCAACAAAAACTAGGTATGAATATTGCTACAAATAATGAATATGTAAGTTGTAGTTCTATACGAACATTTCCAAGCTCTTGTAATCCTAAACCATGTAAAATTGACTCTAAATTCTGCAATGTTAGTGGCAGTATACAGAAACAAATAAAAGGATTACCTTATTAACCAAAGACAGAATGAGCTGTGCCTCCTGCGGTTTGGTCTTCTCACTGCTTTATAGATATTGGTGCTCCTTTTCTTTAAATATGTAGGTTATAAAGTGATCGCTGAATAAATGGTCTGGGGAGTAACAGGAAACCTCCAGCATCTATGGGGAAAAAAGAAGAAGTGGTAAGATGTAAGAAGTATTTCATAAAGCTGGGTTTTTGTAACTGTGATTGTGAGTTCAGTCTTGTCATACTGCACACTTTTCTGAGTCATTGTGCAGCCAAGCCCTATAACTGGAATTATATATCACACAGTATAGACAATTTGAGATAATGAAAGAAAATGTACTGTTATGGCTTCAGATCATACCATAGATAAGGCTACTATAATTACTATGACATTTATTGTACCAGTGCCTGGCCAAACATGGTTAGAGAGCACCAAGCCTCAGAATTTACAAATGGTAATACTTAATTTTCTTTTTTTGTTCCCATCTGTTTAGTACTGAACATTTATTTGTAGTAAATTCAGTAAGATAACTGGTAATGGGCAGCAGAAAATGTTAAGAGGACTTTTGCATTTCATTAAACATTAAACTAGCTCTCCTTTCCTGTGTTTAGAGGGTCTTGCAGAGTTGATCATTTGTTTTCCATAAAAAGATAATATGCCATTTTGTAAACATGTAATGTAAATCCAATATATCCAGTATAGTTATGCACATATACATTTTTTCATTTTTTATTTTACAGTGCAGCCTGCTGCCATCAGATTACTTTACACACATATTAAACATTACCACACAACTGTCAGCTTTGTTGTAGCAAACAAATATGATTTTTGTACTTGCCATAAAATCCTTTTTTTGATCTCAGTTTGAGACACAGGAATATTAATAATCCTTAATCAGTCTAGTTATACTGCCACTTACTGCAGGTTAAGACACTGACAAAAAAAATGTTAAGCCAGCCTGCATATAACCTTGCCTCCACCCATCATGCTTCAGTTTTGTGAGCAGGTGGTACAAGAGCCAATAACACACAGGACAGGACCTATGTCCCAAAGAAAAATGGATATTATAGTAAGTATAAGAAATGTATTTTCTTTTGCACGTATTGAAGAACACAGAAATTTAAGAAATTCTTAAACAATCTGGACATCCAAAAGCACCCCTATTGATGGGTGGGCAATAGCCAGTAAGAGATCCAACAGATGTGGGAATTATATTAAAAAGATTACCTGAAGGAATCAACATCTGAATGAAGGGTGGATGAATAAGGGTCAACAAATTATGGAAATTGACATTGCCAAGACGTGGGCACCAAGGATTATCTTTGCTGCTCTAAACCATGACAGATAATTGCCACTAAGGGGAAACTACTACCTGAAGAAGTCATGGACCACAGTCAGGGAAATGGAGCACTAACCAACCATCACCGAACATCAGGTGAAACAGCACATTACCTGAAAGGGAGTAAACTAAACCAACAGCTAATGTGGTCAACAAAAAAATTTATATTTACTGGACCTCCCAGGAAAAAAAAACAGATCCCTAAGGTAAATTTTGATCAGATATATACTGTGAATCCTAGTACTATCACTAGAATTATTCACCTGATAGAGAATCGGAAATGGGAGAAAGGAATCTAAAGAGACTTTTTCAGAAGACTGCAGCTCTGATCTGTCTTCCAGTAATCAGATGTCACAAACGCCCCTAAACACTATTTTGCTTAGGGCAAATCTGCCGCAGGGTAACAAGCTGTCCTTCCTGCTCATCCTACAAGGGAGTACATGTCCAGCGATGAATCCTTCCTTGTAAGGAAGAAGAGTGAGGCACTCACAAACAGAAATCTCACTGTTCAAAGTGGGGATTATTACAGCAGGGGATCCAAAATACAATATCTTAACTCTAGGAAAGACAGTGTAGTTACAAATGACGCACGCCAAGCTATTTAGCATAGAGAGTAGATCACCCGATCTGTTGCAGGGGGAGTTACAAATATTTCCAGATGAAGTCCAGAGGAGGTCAGATCAAAAGATTGACCACTAGATTAATCCCCAATGACTCAGAAACTGTCTGTTCTGGAGAGACAGACTCAAGCAGTAGACAAGAGTATCCATCCCATAGGTAAGTCCTTCCAGGGTGAAGGAAAGAGACAATCCCCACCTTGAGCAAAGACCAGCTTGGTGCCTTGCCCAAATTCCAGAATTCCTAACTCAAAGGGGAAGATGAAAGAGGACTGAGAGATTACAGTAACATTGGTATTAACATTGTTAAAGTGGAAGCAAACCCATCGATTTAAACAGTTAAAAAAAAAAGGCATGCCGGGAATGCTAGCTGCACATTGGCTGTGCTCTCAGCCAAACTATCAAACCATCCAATGGCTGGTGTCATAACGAATCACATGTGCAGCATCATAGCAGTTGAAGATTAAACAGAGGCAAAGATGGCAGCTTCCTTGGCTGAAAACGATAGGGGAGTTTACTTCCACTTTAAGAGCAGGTCTGAAGAGGTGCATTCCCTTAAAGGGCAAGTGAATCAGATGTTCTTTGTGCATATCCTCAATGTCCCAGCCACTTAGTCAAAGTGCCTTATGTATTTGAACAGACTTCACCCCTATGAGAGACAAAAGTTTAGATGCTTGTGATAGATCATCAAAGCTGAGATTCAGGACAGATATTCCAAAAGCTTCTGGAGACACAATTTTGTTGTTGTGATAGAGGGGGCCTCATCAGGGAATGTGACCTATTATGATATGGTTACACCAACAGAACTACTTCAGTTGACTGAGACCTAAGTAGGGAGTCCAGTTGTCTGCCAATAAAATTCCAAAAGTTAAGAACACCATCAACCTGTTTGGTGGCATACTTGTTTAGATTTATGACTGGAGTGCCTACAGTAGGTAGAGACAACTTAGCAAAAAATTCAATTTCAAAGGGCAAAAGCTCCTTCACATTGTCAGGAGAAGTCCATGATTCTATAGGTTCCCCATCCTCAAAAATGAATGTTAGGGATTTACCAACACTGAGCAAAAGTTAACTGAATCATGCATGAGTTAGACTGCCCCCACTTCCCCAGTAGTTTGCACTCACACTGTGCTATAAGGAAGTCACATCATCCACTCTGCCAGTTAGACCACAGTGATCCCTGCTTACATGCCCTATGGCGTATGAGTTCTGAGCTCAGATACATTTTGCACTCACACTGAGGTGAACTGTACTAGACTCCAAGTGAACTGTAATCCAGAACACCCTTTCCAAGCTGTCCCAGGCATGGGGCACTTAACTGAGCCCTGGCACAGTTAGGATTTAGGAGCACTCGCACTACACAAAAGGAACCCAACTATGCCTGGTTACAGTTAAAACTACCAATGTGACTACAGCCTTAATTAATGAGTGTTTTGGAAAGGTCTTTGCAGCCAAGAGAACTCTAAAAGAGTATAGGGCTAGAACAGCAGGCTGATCCTCCAAATCCAAATGGAGAGCATACTGCATCAATCAGGTTAGCAACAACTCCTTGTAAATCTGGCCATATGGAATGTGATCAAGTACAGTTTCTTCAGAAGTACACCATGATTACTCTGAATCAGATATGGTAATAGGGGCCATAGGCACATTTAGAGATGGTGGGCCCAGCAGGGTCAGAATTGGACTTTGTTGTGGATAGTGACAGAGTGTACTTAGAACTTCTGTGAGTAGAGTGCCTTAATGATGCAAAAAAACAACAAAAGTCTGAGATCAGCTTAATGGGACTTGTGGATGCAGGAGAGGTCTCAGACGGTGGAGTTATACAAGACTTCAATGAGGAAGGTCTCTAATAATAGGGATCTAGGTTACAGGTATTTGTTCCTTTTGGGGGCACCAAAAAACGCTCCTAGAAGCGGTAGATAAGTATGGGCTGTGTTGACCCATTGCAACAGTACCTTCCTCTGTGTGTCTTTGAAAAGGAAAGCTGAATGACATGGAGGCAAATGACTAAGCCCAAAGTAAGGCCTCATGTGCTCCCAAACTCAAGTAGTTGGTACTGATGAGATGATCTACAATGTGCTTCAGAAGCAGGAACAGCAGTAGGGTGGTTCTTCCTCTAGGCTGAATGGTAAAGCAGGAGCATGTGCATAACACTCCACTTAGCGGATGATATCCGTGCCCAGTTCCTCCAACCATAATGATTTCCATGGTAAGATGATGTTGCCGGGAATTTTAAAAATGGTGTATCAATGTACAAACTGCCAGGTAGCTCCTGGTGGTTCATCTCTACTAGCCTTAGTCACTACATGAGTCCTCAGACTGGGTCATGCCAGAAGCTGTGCCACAGGTGCTCTACAGCAAACAGAGTATACAAAAGACTGGAAAACACCATATTTTGCAGTACCCAGAGCCCTAAGCTCACATCCAGACTAGAGCCGCAATCTTCAAGTTCAGCAAGGTTAAAAAATGTAGAGCTAAGAAAAAGGCTTCTAATTCCCTAAGACAATAGCAAAAAATCAAAGCATGACAGTTCTAGGCAGACTTATATGGGGGCTGGTTTAACAATTTTTGTTTGTCATTGTCTTAACCTCAAGTAAGCAGCAAGTAACCTGACTGTTATAGAATTCATAAAATTTTTGTGCCCCTCAATGTGTGATAAAGAAAGCATAACATGCATGCTTGCTCCAATTTACAGTATATGCTCCACAATCCTTTTGTCTGCTTTTATTCAGAAAAAATTTAAACTAAATAGAAATCTGTTTTAGTTAACCAAATTAATATTAAATTTTTTTTTTTTTTGCTAGAAAGACTTTAAACCCCCATTACGTATATATATTTTCTAAAACGCAGAGACCCTGGAGAATAAAATGGTGTAGAAAATGGAAGAAAACAGCTGAATGGCTGCACTCCGAATAACATCTTTTATTCGTGGCAAAACAATGTAGAATATCCATAATCTCTTATATCATGGTGATAAATGGTACAGAAAGGCTAACACGTTTCACGTCAATAATGCTTAATCATATCTATGCCTTACTACCCTATGCGGCCCACCACGGTACCGCCTTTTAGTAGCCTTTTCTTCCCCCTGCCATCTCTGTAATCCTCACACAGAGCCGATAGCGGGAGGCGGGACAGTTATGGATGGACGGCGGAGCTGCCGGAGGTTAACAAGCAGGTGATTGGCTGCTAGGATGAAAGGCGGACTTAGCAACCAATCACCATCTTGCAAAACCTCCATCCGAGACATGCCGTGCCTCCCTCCGATCTTTGGTCTATGCAAGGTAAGTGATGGAGGGGGCGAAGTTACAGGAAGTGAGGACACTAGTCTGAAAAGCTGAAAAGGAGGAAAGTGTGTGCTGACTCACTGAGGACATTAAAGTGGAGTTGTTGAAGCTGTGATGTGGTGGGCTGAGGATATCAGAGTGGGGGGGCTGAGCAGACTGTGATGTATGGGGGAGATGTGGATATTACAGTGGGGGAGATATGGACATAACAGTGGGGAAGATGTGGATATTACAGTGGAGAGATGTGGATATTACAGTGGGGGAGATGTGGATATTACAGTGGGGGAGATGTGGACATTACAGTAGGGGAGATGTGTATATTACAGTGGGGAAGATGTGGATATTACAATGGGAGGAGATGTGGATATTACAGTGGGGGAGATGTGGATATTACAGTGGGAGGAGATGTGGACATTACAGTGGGAGGAGATGTGGACATTACAGTGGGGGAGATGTGGACATTACAGTGGGGGAGATGTGGATATTACAGTGGGAGGAGATGTGGACATTACAGTGGGGGAGATGTGGACATTACAGTGGGGGAGATGTGGATATTACAGTGATATTACAGTAAGCAGGAAAACACACCATGGTCAGCTCTCTAGTTATGCTGGGAACTCAGTGTACTCTCCTCCAATGATCAGACTTGTCCTGACACACTTCTCCTGCACAGCCACTCATTGAGAAGTTCAGTGTTTTGCTGCTTCTCTTTCCCCAGCTCTTATGCAGCTGAGAACAGAGGGAATGTGATCTCTTATTAAAAAAAAAAAGGTATTTATAATTTTTTTTTTATATTGATGCACAAATTCTTTTGCCTTTTCATTTTAACTTTAAACTGAATAGGTTGTTTTACAAGGTGATCGTTTACAATCACTTTAAGCCTGGTACACACAACAAGTTTGTACTAACCATCCAAAGTTAGTACAGCAATCTCCCTCACTGAGCTGTTGTGTCCTGACAGGGGGATGGCCCGCCTGCCAGGGCACTCTGATCAGCACCCTCTGCCATTTGCTGATCAGGAGTCGTTTCGCTGCTGCTTTTCCAGCATGCTCGTCCGACAGAAGCCGGCTACAAGCCAGACAGATTGACATACACACAGGCCGAATGTGAGACGGTTTTTATTGAAGCGGCCGATGTCTCTCAACATTCAGCCCGTGTGTACGGAGCTTAAGTCATAGTAGTCATAGCATGCTATAACTAATGCTATTGGCTGAACCTCATAAGCTGCTTTTATCTGTCATCACCTTGTAGCAAATAAATATTTGAACATGGGTGCTTTGATTTGCTGGTTCCTTACATTTATTTGCTTTTATAAATGTACCTTGGTAGACAAGGAGTAAAGAGGTTTTCTCAGTCCGGAGAGTAAAAGGACAACTGTACTTTTGGTATACCCCACAAACTTGGAGCAACAAATGCAGCCCACCTGGAGAAATCCTTATTTTTGTCCTCGATCTATCAAACTTCGCTTTGCAGCCCCACCTAAAGCTGAACAGCTTTGTTTCAAGAAGTGTCCCATTAGGTTCCCCTAATCCTGCACATGTGGTCTGTGGTCCCATTTTTTCCTATGGGAGAGGCGAACTCTGTATAAATGTCGCTCCTCATAGGAATAAATGGGGCAGTGGTGTACATTTGCAGGGTAAAAATTACCTTGCGCTTTATAGGGCAAGACTGTGCAGCTGCAGGTAGGGCCGCTACTGAAGGTTGATGCAATGTGGATGAAGGTAAATATTTTTTCAAGTGGGTTGCACTCAGAGGAGTGGGGGAATACTTTAAAAGTCAACTTATACCAGTAGTGGAACTACCAGGGTTACAGCAGTCACACTTGTGACTGGGCCCTGGAGTTTGCCGTTTTTGGGGGCCCGTCAGCATGCTCTCCATGGTCATGGGCCTGCCCGCCCATTGTCCATGGTAAGGGGGGCTGCTCGGTTGTTCTCCATGGTCAGGGGGGCCCACCCGGCCATTCTCCATGGTCAGGGGGCCCACCCGGCCATTCTCCACCATTCTGGCTGTGCTTATCTGCTGTTGCCCATCCCTTTGCTCCGCCACGGGGGCCTCTGAGGAAAGGCTGATATCTCTGGAGAGGGAAGCCATGACACAAATGGAGTGAAGGGGGAGGAGCTCTCCCCTCTACAGGAGACCCCATGACACATGAGCATCCCTGGAGGCATGGGAATAATGAAGGGGAAAGAATTGACTGACTGACAAAGTAAGAGACAAATTGTCAGTGCAACTGATCCCAACCTGCACCACCTCTGCCTCTTACTAATAACCCCCCCCCCCCCCCACCACCACAGATCTCATCCCTATCCCCCCATCACCTGTACAATAGAGGTTATGGGGGCATAGGGATGCGATCTGTGGTGGTGGTGGTGGGGGAATGGGATCAGTGAGAGGCAAAGGTGGTGGTGGTGGGGGAGGATGGTACCACCACTGCCACTGATCTCACACCCCCCTCACCACCACCACAGCCACTGATCCCACCACTGCCACTGATCCCACCTCCCCTCACCACCACCACTGACCCCACACCCCACCACCACTGCCACTGATCCCACACCCTCACTCCCCACCACCACTGATACCACCCCCCTCACCACCACCGCTACTGATCCCACCCCCACCATCACCATCACCACTGATCCCACCACCGCCAGTGATCCCACCCCCCCTCACCACCACCGCCAGTGATCCCACCCCCCTTACCACCCCCACCACTGATCCCACCCCCCTCACCACCACTGCCACTGATACCGCCACTGATCCCCCCGCACAACCCCTCACCACAACCACCGCCGCCACTTTTCTACAATGTAAATTATCTAGTGTAAAGCTTGTATAATAGTGTAAATTTACTGTCCCCTCAAAATAACTCAACGCATGTCTAAACCGCTGGCAACAAAAGTGAGTACACCCCTAAATGAAAATGTCCAAATTAGGTCCAGAGTGTCAATATTTTGTGTGGCCACCATTATTTTCCAGCACTGCCTTAACCCTTTTAGGTATGGAGATCACCAAAGCTTCACAGGTTGACACTGGAGTCCTCATCCACTCCTCCATTATGGAGCTGGTAGATGTTCGAGACCTTGCGCTCCTCCGCCTTCAGTTTGAGGATGCCCCACAGATGCTCAGTAGGGTTTAGGTCTGGAGACATGCTTGACCAGACCATCACCTTTACCCTCAGCTTCTTTAGCAATGCAGTGGTCATCTTGATGGTGTGTTTGAGGTTGTTATGTTGGAATACTGCCCTGAGGCCCAGTCTCCGAAGGGAGGGGATCATGCTCTGCTTCAGTATGTCACAGTACACATTGGCATTCATGGTTCCCTCAATGAACTGTAGTTCCCCAGCAGTGGCAGCACTCAAGCAGCCCCAGACCATGATACTCCCACCACCATGCTTGACTGTAGGCTTGACTGTACACTTGTCTTTGTGCTCGTCACCTGGCTGCCACCACACACGCTTGACACCATCTGAACCAATAAGCTTATCTTGGTCTCATCAGACCACAGGACATGGTTCCAGTAATCCATGCCCTTAGTCTGCTTGTCTACAGGCTTTCTTGTGCATCATCTTTAGAAGAGGCTTCATTCTTGGACAACAGCCATGCAGACCAATTTGATGCAGTGTGTGGCATATGGTCTGAGCACTGACAGGCTGACCCCTCACCCCTTCAATCTCTGCAGCAATGCTGGCAGCACTCATATGTCTATTTCCCAAAGACAGCCTCTGGATATGACGCTGAGCATGTGCACTCAACTTCTTTGGTTGACCATGGCAAGGCCTGTTCTGAGTGGAACCTATCCTGTTAAACTGCTGTATGGTCTTGGCCATCATGCTGCAGCTCAGTTTCAGGGACTTGGCAATCTTTTTATAGCCTATGCCAGTGATCGCGAACAGATGTTTTGGGAATACATTTCCCATGATGCTCAATTACACTGCAGAGTGCATGATCATCATGGGAAACATCTGGGATGGCAAGGTTCACCATCACTGGCCTAGGCCATATTTATGTAGAGCAAAAAAAATATTTTTCAGGACCTCAAAGCTTTCTTTGCCATGAGGTGCCATGCTGAACTTCCAGAGACTCGCATGAGAGAATGAGAGCGATAACACCAAATTTAACATACCTGCTCCCCGTTCACACATGTGACCTTGTAACACATTAGTCACATGACACTGGGGAGGGAAAATGGCTAATTGTGCCCAATTTGGGCATTTTCACTTAGGGGTGTACTCACTTTTGTTGCCAGCGGTTTAGACATTAATGGCTGTGTTGAGTTATTTTGAGGGGACAGCAGATTTACACTGTTATACAAGCTGTACACTCACTACATTACATTGTAGCAAAGTGTCACTTCTTCAGTGTCGTCACATGAAAAGATATAAAATAAATAAAAAATAAATTAATTAATAATAAATTAAATAAATAAAACATATTTACAAAAATGTGAGGGGTGAGATACTGTATGTATTTTTGTGTCTCATTCCTGGTTATTTATTTTGTACTTCCTTTTTTTAATAATAGAGATCATTAAATGCTAACAAAAGGGCATGGTAAGCTTGGAATACGTCAAGAACTGTGAACCAATAGGTCTGTGCCGCATTTGAGGATTTGAAACATAAGTCCTAAATATTGGTGGTTTCCAAGCTAGGTCATGAGTTAATGTTGTTGAGTCAGACTCAGCAAGAGTAAATAGTTTTACGAAAGTAAACAAACATTCAATGTGCTGAACTAACCCTTGTTTTTATATTTCTGGTAAGAGCCATGATACAGCCCAGTGATATTATGATCATATCGCTTTCATACTGTACGTTATGTTTATATTTTATCCCATGATATACAGGCTTTATCTCTGTATCTTTACTTGTTAGGGTGCTGTTTTTTGGGCTATTGAGCAATGCCACTTCCTTGTTCTGCAAAATAGGCACAAATCCTGTTTAGACATCAATACAAGTGTGGCAATCAGATTTTTTTCTGAGAATCTGTTACTTACACATTTAAGTTTCAAATTTAATAACAACCCCTCCTGCTGTTTTTGTTTTTATTTGATCCTGTGCTGCTCTCTTTATCCTATGGACCCCTAATAAATACCCAGTACTCTTAGTCTGAATTTACGAAGCTTGAATACTGTAACATGGGAATGGAGCGAAGGTTAAACCTGTAAACATTTCAACTCATCTTACTGAATAGACTAAGTACAACAGATGAATGGGGTGGCAGGGGAGGTGGAGAAACAAAATATTGCAAAATTAAAATGACAAATCTAGACTCAACCAACATTTATTTAATTGAGAAGCATTCATTATCTGGGCATCGCATGTCCCTTTTCCCCATCCATGTTTAATCCCCTAATAAAAACAACAAAAACAAGCAATAGACTGTTCATTGTCTGGGAAAGTGTGCCAAAATGAATGTCTGACCAGCAGGGTGAAATGTGTGGATGCTAGAACACGCAGGAACCCCACGGGGGCACCGCTACAAATGTTATATTTTTTTGGCTTATTAGCCCTATTAGTGTCTTAATACACTGTTGGATAATTCCGGGTCGCCAGGTCTCAAATATGACTGAAATAAACTATCTTGCAATTAGCTCTCTAAGAGCCATTGCCAACACAGCTCTGACTAAAGATCTACCAGACCGCAGACGCTTCCAATAGTATAGTATGGAACAGTCCCATTCAGCCGTTGAAGCCTAATAGAGGGAGCCACACCTGCACAATGGCCCTGGCATGCGTACCAGGCTTCACTGTTCTGTGCTTTAGCCAGCAGCAGAAGGAACTGGGCATGCTAATGCTACAAGTAGCAAAAACTGACACAGGGGAGCAGGGGAAATTGTCAATGTGGAGCTGGACTCCTTTTGTCCCATCATATGGCTGTGACAGGGGGTTCTACACTGTGTGAGAATGTCAATACTGTCTGTGGCTTGCCTATGCACTGTGTTAGCCGGAGTGCTTACCAGGTCAAGCTGAATTCATTTAATGAGTAGGCCAAGCAGGATGAGCATTTGGAGCTACTTTGGTTATTAGAATCGCTGGGCACCATTATTACAAATTCGGAGGAATTAGGTGCTGCATCATTAGGCTCCTTTCACATAGGCAGACTGATCGAAACCTCAATTATCCTCTATGGAGCTGTGGATGTAAATGTGTCCATTTACACTTGCCGACATTCAATCTGATGCACTAAAAACATGGAGATCCGTTCCCCATTCATCTTGCGGATCAGATGGCAGTTGGGTGTAAGGAGAGGAGGAGAGTAGGGTGTGTATTTTGCACAGTATGTATTCACCAAACTATGCAGCATTTTAAATAAAAGCATCAACGTCCAGTGGTGATAATATGCCCTCTCAAGAGCAAGTCCAGAACACCCAAGGTGTTCCTTATGCCGCGTACACACGACTGGACTTTTCGATGGACTAGGTGTGACAATCTTCCCAACTGACTTTTGGCGGAGGTCCGACAGACTTTCTGAACGAACGGACTTGGCTACACACAAGCGGACTAAGTCCGTTCGAAAGTCTGTTAGTTTTGAACGTGATGGCGTAAACAGGACTAAACAAGGAAGTTCAATAGCCAGTAGCTGCCCTTGCTTTGTATTTGGTCGGTCAGACTAGCATACAGACAAACGGTTTTCCCGATCTTTAGTCCGTCGGACTTGAGTCTGTCGGATAGATTTGAAACATGTTTTATTTCTATGTCCGTCGGACTTTTGGGGAAAAAAAAAGTCTGCTGGAGCCCACACACGATCGCAACAAGGCCGGAAAGTTCAGCTCGTGTGTACGTGGCATAAGAGGTATTCATATCGAGTCTTCTCAAATTAATAAAAACCTTCACCGCACCACGTGAGACCACTCCCCTCAAAAAACACACTCACTAGAACGATATAATAAAGACGCCTTGTTAAAATTATGAATCTTTAATCTGTAGCAAGCCCACGTCCTTAAAATGGTTGTAAACTTTTACAACCAACTTTGACCTACAGGTAAGCTTAGATTAAGGCTTACCTGTAGGTCCAAGAAATATCTCCTAAACCTACACGGTTTAGGAGATATTTGCAGAAAGCCAGGCACACTGTCTACGGCGCCGTGGTCAACGGCGATATGCCACGAGTGGCGGCTCCCGTGCGCATGTGCGGGAGTGACGTCATCGCGGCTTCGCCGAATGACAGCGGTGGAGCAGTGAGACCCACCGAGAAGATGGATGCGCCGGACTACAGGGGACAGCAGTGACTCCGCTGGCTCCTGTGTCAGGTAAGTGACACATAATGAACTACTATGCGATGCATAGTAGTCCATTATGCTTTACCTTTGCAGGGAATGAAAGAGGAAGTAAACTCATCAGGGTTTATTTCCTCTTTAATCAGCATACGTAGGTCTAATCACTTAAAAGCAGGGTGTCCGTTTGTTGACTAGTTTAACAAAGACCAAAACGAAACAGAGAGAGAATCCTTATAGCGTTAAACAGTTTTATAGTTTTATTTCCAAAGAACAATCCCGCCTTTTAAGAAATATGCTTACATCAAGTTTAAAATAAAATAGCATCTCATGATAATATGTACTGCCCTGCCTTAAAGATGGCCCTGTGCTCAGCTGTCAGTTAATTAAAGTGGAAGTAAACCCTCCTATTATTTTCAGCCATGGAAGCTACCATATTGGCCTCTGTTTAATCTTCAACTGCCATAATGCTGCCCATGTGATCAGTTATGACTCCAGCCATTGGATGGTGTGACAATTTGGTTGAGAGCACAACCAATGTGACAGTTAGCATTTCTGGCATGCCGGGAATGTAACTGTTTTTGGAACTATTAAATCGTTGGGTTTACTTCAGCTTTAACAGCTACTCATTTCCAAAGGTACTCACCTGGTTACGATTACCTACCTCACTAGTCTGGCCTACAGCCTACCCTTTTGGCTATTTAACCACTTCAGCCCTGGAAGATTTTACCCCCTTTCTGACCAGAGCACTTTTTACAATTTGGCACTGCGTCACTTTAACTGGCAATTGAATGATCATGCAATGCTGTACCCAAACACAATTTTCGGCCCTTTTCTTCCACATAAAGGAAGGGACTTTGTCAAAGTGCAGGTGCGCGAAACATGTCAGTCACGGTCGTCACGGCAACTTATTGAGCTTCACTGACCGCCCTTTCCTTCCGAACAGGAGCTCCATTTTCCGAACGGTAGTGGTTGTCCTTTTCCGGTCATTCCCGGCGACTCAGGCTTCTCCCCTCTTCACCACACGGCGGGCGTCATGGGATACCAACCCAACTTCTCCCGGACATACACTATAGGACGCCGCTCATCGTGAATAGAGGTACTCTGGTGACTGTCTTTGCGCAGTGCTGTCTGATCCTTGGTCATCTCAACTTGAGATTAAAACAGCGCACATGTTTTTTAAGTGGACAGCAGCCTGCAATAAGTGAATTGCCAAGTTACTGCAACATGGAACTATGAGTCCTCTATGCTTTTGCTACCTGTTAATAGATCTATAGCCGAGAGTTAACCCCTTGTTTTCTGAAGGAAGGGGGCACAGTGTACTATTACTTTTGCTTTATTCCTACTTTTGGATTTTTACTTGACTGTGCAATAAGTACATCCCTCACTGTTGTGCTGGACATGAATGATTTTACCTCTGTGCTTCTCTTTTGATTAAATGTGATATTTTTAATTAATTGATTGTATTTATTGAGTTCCACTGAGCGCTGATTTTAAATTTTATTTTGGGGGTATTTGATCACCTCTGTGGTTTTTATTTTTTGCGCTATAAACAAAAAAAGAGCAAACATTTTTAAAAGAAAACAATATTTTTTACTTTTTGCTATAATAAATATCCCCCAAATTAAAAAAAATAAATAAAAAAAAAATCTTTGTCAGTTTAGGCCAATATATATCCTTCTACATATTTTTGGTAAATTTTTTAAAAAAAATCGCAATACACGTATATTTATTGGTTTGCTCAACAGTTATAGCATCTACAAACTATGGGAAAGATTTATGGCATTTTTATTATTTATTTATTTTCTTACTAGTAATGGCTGTGATCTGCAATTTTTAGCGGTACTGCAACATTGTGACAGACAGATTGGACACTTTCGACACATTTTTGGGACCATTGACATTTATACAGCGATCAGTGCTATAAATATGCACTGATTACTGTGTAAATGTCACTGGTAGGGAAGGGGTTAACACTAGGGGGCGATCAAGGGGAAAATGTGTGTTCCCTAGATGTGTTCTAACTGTATGGGGATAGGACTGACTGGGGGAGAAGACATATCGTGGTTCCTACTTAGTGGGAACAAAATACATTTCTCCTCTACCCTGACAGAACAGGGATTTATGTGTTTACACACACAAATCCCAGCTCTGGCTCTCATGCATGCGATCGTGCCCGCCGGCCACGCACATCGGGTCCCACGCCGTTTGGACTCTTAAAGGGGAAGACATACAGGGTTTTGACCAGCGGTGCCATTCTGCCACAGTATATACACGTGAGACGGTTGGGAACCGGTTAAACAGCTTAAACTTCTAATCTTCTCTGTGTTCTTGCTTGGTCCATGATCTCCAGTTTGTTCCTGTGTATGACTTGGCCTGGCTGACTTCTCTTCTGATACTTGTTCCTGTTTTTGCTCCATACAAAGCTGAATTCTGGCTTCCTGATCCTGCTTGTCTGATTACCCGCTCTGGCCAAACCCTGGCTTCAGTTTTAACTACATTCCTGAACTGTGTTATTAAAGGTGTGATTTTAAATGCATTTTCTGTCTCCACCTCATTTGTGGCTCATGACATTTTTATTTTCAAGGGACAAAAATAGAAAAAGGACTATTACAAAGCTAGTTTTTTAAACAAGCATACTTCAGTGTATCCTCACCCACTCACAATAAAACTGACAGTATTTTTTGGCAACTTTGTGATGCCATTTGGAATCTACATTTGTGGACACCTTAAGCCTAGTACACACGGGCCGACATTCAGCACGTGTGTACTGAAGTCAGTCAGACAGAAGCCGGCCATTTGGTGGCTTAGAGCACTGACCGGAGTGTTCTGGCTGGTGAGCCAATCCCCTGTCAGAAGACAATAGCACAGCAGTTGAGATTGCTGTACTAACGTCAGATAGTTAGTACATCCCTTCCTGAGCTGTCAGGTTTTTTTTCCTTTAGCCTTGCTGGGTTAAATTAAAGAAAAACTGCTGGTGTGTACAAGGCTTCAAAATTTAAGTTCACCTTTATAGAAAATCTTTAAGGTGACCTTATATTGGACCCCTTCCCATTCCAACCGGTCCACTGTACCAGATTGCCACAATTCCCCTCTGTCAGATACCAAAAAGCTGCTTCACTGGTCTGGGGATATAAAACCCCCCAGCTTACTCTTGTGTCTGTATTGCTTAGCCAGTATGTATCACAGGGATTCTAACTGGTCAGCACCGTCACATGGATGATGCTGACCAATCAGAAGCTGCCTATCCCATACTGTCAGCACTGCAAAGAAAGGAGAGAAAGCAGCCGGGATATCAAATCCCTGGACTGGTGAAGCGGCTTTTCGGTATCTGACAGTGAGGGGTTGTGGCAATCTGGTGCAGGGGGACAGGTGGGATGGGGAGGGGTTCCAGTGTAAGGTCACCTTACAGATTTTCTGTATAGGCAAACTTACACTTTAAATCTTCAGGAATTTTTTTAATTATGCTGTGCAGTGGGGCTGCAACCACAGGGGAGAGGAGAAACACTTTAACTTACCTGATCCTATGCTCGCCAAGCAGATGGCACTCCCCCATGCTCCAGAGGAGAATTGTCCCTCAGTGTCAACACATTCAGTGCAAAACTATGGACCCTGCATTGGTCTTAATGACATCAGGAACCTAGACCAATGGAATTGGTGTTGGCAAAAATATTCCAAACAGGTTCCAAAAAAACAGAACTGCTTGTATTGGAGAGGTGTTCACCTATATGTACATTGAGAGCCCTAGTGATCCTCCCAGCGTATTGGAACCTACATGGGCACCTAAGAAGGTATATCACCCTTATAGTGCTGCAGGTGATGAATTTCAAAATCCAGTATACCCTAGAGGTGACATAAGAAGAAAAAGTGGAGGTTTTGATAGTTTGGGACGTTTTACATACCAAACACCTCTTACATGGGAAAAACCCTTTTAAGTTCCCAAACATGGTGGTTTTTACAGGTAGATCAACCGCTCTTCGTGCCACTAGGTCTTTGAGAGTTCGATTTCTCCTATACAAAATCTTGGGCTTGTCTGGTAAAGTAGGCCCCAAAACTTTGTCACACTTAAGGACCTGCTAGTGCTTTCTGAAAATCTTGTTGACCCACCAATACTGGGACGAAAAAGTAGTCAAAAAGGACCATTGAAAATAATTTGTGTCACTTTGCTTATCCCACATTTTGGGGATTAATAAATCTGTGTGATTCAGAAGAGAGACCTCCCACAAGTCCTTATCCAGGACTTTCGTGTCATATCCCTTCTCCACAAAACAATCCCTCAGGACCTCAGACTGGAGTTTGAAATCCTCCAAGTGGGTGAAGTTTCGTCTTATACATTGAAACTGCCCTTTGGGTCTGGCCTTGAGCCAATTGGGATGGTGGCCACTGTTGATTGGAATGTAGTCATTCCTGTCAGTACTTTAAAAAAATGTTTTAGTGGATAGTACCCCTTGTTCCTTGAAAATGACTAAATCCAGAAAATTGACTGATACTTTGCTACACTTATACGTAAATCTAATCCCCATTGGTTATTATTAATACTAGCCATAGAAGTACAAAGAGACTCTAAATATCACACACTTTGGAGTGGTTCCCGGCACTTGTGGTGTATGTGTTAAACCGTTGACACCACTGGATGATCAGCCCACTTGCACTTCCGATGTCTCTCCTATTTTACGCGCTCTTTTCTTAGTTAAATAGCATAGTGTGTGACGTTGAGATATGATCTCCTTTCCCAGCTGATGCCTACTATGGGGAAGCGCGTAGGGTCGAGCGATAGTCTCTGACGTCACCACGCACCAACTAGTCTGGCTGTGAGCCACGGCTGTGTTTTTAGAAAACGTTGTTTGTATTTGGATGTCAGTATCGTTCTTTTTACAATAAAACTATGGAATCGATTACTGTACCATTACGTTTTTTCTTCTTTATCCTTCCTAATATTGGTCCACTTACCATTTTGTGAAGAAACATTGCAGCAGGAGCACAAGCAGCAATGAGAGGAGAAGTTACCATTAGAGGAATCTTTGGATATACCACCCTTGGCTGGCTGAGCTCTCTGATGTGCCTGTTTGATCTCTATAACCTGAGATCTACCCTATTCGGTAAGCGACCACGATTGTTGTGTGTCTGATGAACAGAACATATGGTTAATCTTCTGACAAGTCATTTTTTTGATTCTGATTTGTCACTGGGCACCAAATAGCTTCAATGGGCTATTAGATTCATATTTTCATAGCACTTTGTGTTTTCACTATATGTTAATTTTGGTATTCATATTTTGCACAGCAGTCTTTGGACAGCACCTTGTTTGGGTAGCGCAAATTATTTTTCTTATACTGCATTAGTAAATAGATAGGAAAGTATGTAAAATGTACTTGTTTTAATCTTTTTTTTTCTACACTTCTTTAGTTACATCATGATTTCCAAATGATGTCATAGATCTCAGGAGTCTTCAAGGGGGGAGGAGTAGTGTTCTCAGCTAAGCACACCTTCCTGCCGGCGTGCGTGTCTAAGCTAAGGTCAGATGAGTTCCAGAAAGTAAATGCTACATGGATCATCAGCCTTTACTCAAGATGGCCATTGCCAGAAATGCTAGGTTTGTTTTTCAAAGCGATTCCTCAGCAAATATAAAGTGCAAGGACACCAATGGATGGATGAGTTTGCTTTGAATGTCAAAAATTGCTGTGGAGGTGCAGAGGCTGGTAATTTACAGATGAGGCCCTGAGATCTGAGATCATAAAGAGACTGAGGAGCTGTTGAGGACAGGGCTGTTAGCTGGAATCAATGTTAACAGATTAATTTCATGCAGTGGCCTCACTAGGGTTGGTGTCACCTGGTGCGGTAAAACATGGTGTCACCCCCCACACTTAGCAGGCTAGAGCGTTGATGTGGCTCTCCCCCTTAACCTGCCCCAAGGATGGAGCTGGGATGGGATTTGGGGGCGAGGATGGAGCTGGGATATTTCGGGGGGTGGATGGAGCTGGGATGGAATTGGGGTGGTAGATGTAGCCGGGATGGGATCAGGGGTATGGATGGAGCCAGGGTGGCATTGGGGGGGATGGATGGAGCCAGGATAGTATGAAGGATGGACGAAGCAGGGACGGGATCGGGGGATGGATGGATGGAGCCGGGATGGGATCAGAGTGGTAGATGAAGCCGGGATGGGATCAGGGGATGGATGAAGCTGGGGTGGTTTGGGTGGCTGGATCTGGGATGGGATTGGGGAAATGGATGGAGCTGGGATGGGATCGGGGTGGGGTGGATGGAGCCGGGATGGGATGGGGGGTGTATAAAGCCGGGATGGGATCGGGGGTAGATAGATGAAGCTGGGATGGGATCAGGAGGATGAATGGAGCTGGGATGGGTTAGGGGGGATGGAAAGAGCGGGATGGGATCGGGGGGAATGGATGGAGCTGGGATGGGATTGGGGTGGGGTGGATGGAGCCGGGATGGGATGGGGAGGTGGATGGAGCTGGGATGGAATCGGGGAATGGGTGGAGCTGGGATGGGACCTTTGATTTGGGGGGCTTAGAGGATATGTGCTAAGGGGTGCAAAATTAAAATTTGCCCCCCTCCTTCTATTTCTAGTACAAGTCCTCTCTAACCCAAAACAAAGCAACCCCCTAGCACGTATCCTCTAAACCCACCCATAATCATTTCTGCCAGTATAATTGTTACCTGCCAATGCCCCCCCCCTCCCAACACCATGTCCCCCTCCTGATCACCATGTCAACCTCCTCTGCAGGACTTCTGTTACTTACCTCAGGGCAGGTGGCATGGATGGTGTCCCTCCACCTCCCTGGCTCTTCCTCCCAGCCTGTGTACACATCAGAACCGAGGAGAAAGCCGCCATGAGTGCAGCTGGCGGGTACAGAGATGTAATTAACATAGGGACTATTGGAGCTGCAGCTCCAGGCCCCTTTCTCAAAATAGGCCCATTTGCCCAAAAAATAAAAAAATAAAAAAATAAATAAAATAGACTTCGAGGATTGTAGCTCGGTGATCAGGAGTCACATAGACCCCACATTTGGGGGGTAGGTAGCTAAAGACCCACTCCAGCACTGGTTAAAATATGGGGCTTCTATCATCTATGGTTCCGGAGAAACGGGGCTCCTTGTGCAGCCTGTCAGAAGCTACATACAGAGCGGGCAGTTTAAATACAAGCTGGAACACTCTTCAGCAGACTGAGAGGATGAACTCACAGTGCTTATAATAATTATTTGTATATTACTTATGATAATTAACCCCTTGTCACCCAGGCCCATTCTGAGACTTCTCTCCTACATGTAAAATTCATCATTTTTTTTATGCTAGAAAATCACTCAGAACCCTCAAGCATTATATATTGTTTTAGCAGACACCCTATGGAATAAAATGGTGGTCTTTGCAACTTTTTATGTTACACGATATTTGCGCAGCAATTTTTCAAACTTTTTTTTGGAAAGAAACTGTTTCATTCATTAAAAAAAAAAACACTAAAGTTAGCACGATTTCTACTTCTCTTCTATGCCCGCAAGGCCATTGCACTCAGCTGGCGTAAGCCCACTCCTCCTCCTCTCTCCCTGTGGAAAAAATTGGTGAACGATAGCCTGCCTCTCTACAAAGACTGCTATGTTAATAGGGGTTGCCTGCAAAAATATAACAAGGTCTGGTCCAGCTGGCTGGCGGATGCCTCCACGGCCTCAGACCCACAGCCTACTTAACGCATTATCGTTTGTTGATAAATAGAAATATGCACTAGTGGAAATGTTGTATATTTGAGTAGCATGGTTTAGTTCCGAGTCGTCCTACTGCACATGGAGACGGCTCTTTATGGCCGGTGTGATGCCTTGAATTCTCCAACATGTTTTGTATGCAACGCACTGTCTTATATTGCAACTCTATACACGTCACGCCTGTAACACTAATCGTGACCAATGTATGTGTTTTTGTTTTTGTTTGTTTTGTTTTGCTTTTGGTTGCTTGTTCACTGTTTAAATTCCAATAAACAGGTTTGCAAAAAAAAAAAAAAAAAAAAGTTAGCACGATTTTTTGTTGTGTACTAAGCGATGCTTTACATTTTTTTACAGGTTACATGTTTAGAGTTACAGAGGAGGTCTAGTGCTAGAATTATTGCTCTCGCTCTATCGATCGTGGCGTATGTAACCTGTGTGTATCTGGCTCTGATACTAACCAGTGCCTACCCAGGGACTGACTAGTATCTCTCCCCAGCCTGTCCCCACACACCCTCTCACCTGCTGACCTGTGAATGGGGCAATCACTCCCACAGTGTTAATGTGTTCTGCCAGTGAATACAATGATTAGTGTTGCTAACTATAGCTGGCAGCACTGATGGTTTTGGGGAAAACCTGACAGGCTGGTTGTATTCAAGTCGGTTAATAGGTTGGTTTGTGTAAAACCAGCTAGCCCATACATAGATCGACTATGGCTGATCTCTGCTTAATTGGTGTAATTTCAACCCATGTATGGCCTGCTTAACCACTACGCAGTCCCTAAACATTCTTCCACAAACCTTTAAATTTTTCCTTCCCAGATTACTTCATCCTCCTCTCCTATACATAGTGCCCACTGTCATACTCTCCACACTTCTCTCCTATACATACTGCTCACTGTCATACTCTCCACACTTCTCTCCTGTACATACTGCTCACTGTCATACCCTCCAAACTTCTCTCCTATACATAACGCCTGCTGTCATATCCTACACACTACTCTCCTGTACATAGTGCCCGCTGTCATACACATCTCTCCTGTACATAGTGCCCACTGTCATACCCTCCACACTCCTCTCCTGTACATACTACTCACTGTCATACCCTCCATACTCCTCTCCTATACATAGTGCCCACTGTCATACCTCCAACACTCCTCTCCTATACATAGTGCCCACTGTCATACCTCCAACACTTCTCTCCTATACATAGTGTCCACTGTCATACCCTCCACACTCCTCTCCTGTACATACTACTCACTGTCATACCCTCCATACTCCTCTCCTATGCATAGTGCCCACCGTCATACCCTCCCTCCACACGCCCCTCCTGTAATTACTGCTTACTGTCTTACTCTCCACACTTCTCTCCTGTACATAGTGCTCACAGTCATACCCTCCACACTCTTCTCTTATACATAGTGCCCAATGTCATACCCTCTACACTCCTCTGCTGTGCATACTGCCCACTGTCATACCCTTCACACTCCTCTCCTGTACATAGTGCCTTCTGCCAAACCCTCTGCACTCCTCTCATGTACATAGTGCCCAGTGTTAGACCCTCCACATTCCTCTCCCTCACAGGGGCAGATCCAGAGTCTAATCTCGGGAGGGGCACTGCTATAAAATATGTTTTTTTGGGGGCAATTTATATGGGAAATGGCTGGTATTGGCGCTTCAATCATTACGGCACCATGGTTGTTATGGTGTCAGGATGATTGAAGCGCATTATTTCTATTAATATATTGTAATATAAAATTAAATGGTTCAACTCACCATAATGCAGAATCAGTGGGAGCCCTGAGGGTATCATTTGCCATGTCGCCTGCCACCAAATGTGGATTGTCACTTGCCACGTCACTTGTCAACAAATGAGGATTGTTACTTGCCACGTCACCTGCCACACATTGCGAATTGCCCCTTGCCACGTAGCCTGCCACACATTGTGGATTGTCACTTGCCACGTCACCTGCTACACATTGCGGATTGCCACTTGCCTCGTAGCCTGCCACACATTGCGGATTGTCACTTGCCACGTCACCTGCCACACATTGCGGATTGTCACTTGCCACGTCACCTGCCACACATTGCGGATTGTCACTTGCCACGTTGCCTGCCACACATTGCGGATTGCCACTTGCCACGTAGACTGTCACACATTGCAGATTGTCACTTGCCACGTCACCTGCCACACATTGCGGATTGTCACTTGCCACGTCGCCTGCCACCAGATGCGGATTGCCACGTAGCCTGCCACACATTGCGGATTGTCACTTGCCACGTCACCTGCTACACATTGTTGATTGTCACTTGCCATGTAGCCTGCCACACATTGCGGATTGTTACTTGCCACGTAGCCTGCCACACATTGTGGATTGTCACTTGCCACATAGCCTGCCACACATTGCAGATTGTCACTTGCCACATAGCCTGCCACACATTGCGGATTGCCACTTGCCACGTAGTCTGCCACACATTGCGGATTGTCACTTGCCACGTAGCCTGCCACACATTGCGGAGTGTCACTTGCCACGTCACCTTCCACACATTGCGGATGGCCACTTGCCACGTCACCTGCCACACATTGCGGATTGTCACTTGCCACGTCGCCTGCCACACATTGCGGATTGCCACTTGCCACATCACCTGCCACACATTGCGGATTGTCACTTGCCACGTAGTCTGCCACAAATTGCGGATTGCCACTTGCCACGTAATCTGTCACACATTGCGGATTGTCACCTACTGTGTCACTTTTCTGCTAAGGTGTTCTTTTGTTGAGTCCCAGAGTGAAGATAGGCAGCAGAGAGATGATGTAATCTCTCTGCTGCACACAGCTTCCCGCACAGTGAGGGCGGAACTGGAGGGATGCAGGGCAGTGAGAGATGATGTCATCTCCCTGCTCCTCTGCCCGCTGTCTTCCTGATTGGCCAGCAGCCCTCCTAAGACGCCCAGCTTCCCCCCCTCACCCGTCCACTCAGCGCAATCACCAGCGGAACCGGCCGCAGAACCGGCTGCGCTGGTACCTGCGGAACCGGCCGCGATTGCACCCGCGGAACCGGCCGCGCTGTCATCAGCTGGCGGTATTCTCGGAGGGGGCAATTGCCCCCCTGGATCCGCCCCTGCTCCTTCATCTTCCCACGTTTATACCATCCATACTCCTCCCCTATGCCTCTTACCCACAAAAACTGTTCTTTAAAATTATACTGAATATCCTCAATGTTACCAGCTCTAGAATGGGCACTTTTGTTAGTTCAACTAAAGGAAATCTCACAGTGCTCATATTTGTTCTGCCCCATTATTAGTACTTATTTAATTTTGTAATTACTATTGTGATGTATAGAGGAACATAGGGGATGTCAGCTACTCTAAATATAGCACTTGTAAAATAAAGCGTTCCTGAAAATATTTTTGAAATGTTGACAACTATGCACTTAGGCACTGCCCAAGGGCCACAGGGTCAGTAGGGGCCCCATGAGAGGCTCCTGTGATATTAAAGCGGTAGTAAACTTTTCTAACATTACTACTTTTTAGAGGCCCTGGGGTAGGTTATGCCATAATGTACAAGTATGCCCAGCATATTAACACATTAGGGTACACTTAAATTGTCAGACTGAGCCCTCCAGTGCTGTGCTGTGATCAGTCCGACGGTGCCCGGGCACTTCCATCTTTACCCGGTCTTCCTTCTGGGTTCTGTGCCTTCGGTCACTTGCCTTGTCCAGGCTGCGTTGATATCATTCCCACACATGCTCATGTGCATCCTCTCTCTCCCATCCCCCCTTTCTCTCTCATCCTCCCTCCCTTACCCCTCACACCTCTTTCATCCCCTCTCTCTCTCGTTCTCTCTCTCTCTCATCCTCCCTCTCTCTCTTTAATTTAATTTGTTATAACAAAAAATAGTTAGCATTTTTATTTATTTATTGTTTATAAAAGGCCCACCAAAATCCTCAGCACCAGGCCCATGATGCTCTTAATCTGGCCCTGGCCGGGGCATGTGGGTGTATGAGACAGTTGGACCCTGGGCACCTCTGTTTCACTCCCTCCACCCCTACTCTGACTGTACATCACGTGGAGCTGAAGAGTAGGGATGGCCTAACGGTTCGCCCGGCGGTCGTTTCGCGGGGAAATTTTGGCTGTTCGCGGTCCGCCCGATCGGCGGACTATTGTCGCCGTTCGCCCGGCGGACTTCCGTGTTTACTGTGTAAAAGAACTTTGACCTATGATGACACATCCATCATGGGGTACAGGACAGCCAATTGAGACATTACAGCACATGGACACTTGGACATTCCCCCTAACTTATAAATAGACCCGATCCGGTGGCCATTTTACATTCTTTCGTATGTCACTATAGGGAGAGGTTGCTGTGTGGAGCAGGGAGAGACGGCAGTGACCCAAATCGCTAGCTATTAGGTCCACAAAAGTTCTTTTAAGGACTGGTATCATGGTATAGGTGTTAGGTGTAGTTCAGGATATAGGTTTGAGGCACTGTTGTGCTAGTGATTGTTGCAGCAGCCTGTCTTTTGTCAGTGTAGAGAGAGGGACAGGACGCTGTGTGCAGCAGGGACAGTAATTTTAATCATTAGCTGTTACTATTAGGTCCACAAAAGTCCTTTTCAGGACTGGTATGGTAAAGTAGTACAGGATATAGTTTTGAGTGCTATTCAAGTTATTGTTCCAGCAGCCTGTGTTTTGTCAGTTTAAATAGGGTCAGGCAGGAAGCTGTGTGTGGCAGTGAGGGACAGTCAGTTTAATCAGTAGCTGTTACTATTAGGTCCAAAAAAGGTTCTTTTCAGGACTGGTATGGTAATAGGCTTGTACACGTATAATATTCTTTCTTCCAAATATAGAAAGAATATTATACTTGACTGCTGCCCTTCTGCTGCAGTAGTCCTTTATGAGTATAGGGACTGAGGTACAGTCTGCTAATCATTCACAACCTACTAGTTCCACAAATTTCCTTATAAGGACTGGTAAGGTATAGGGTACTACAGTACATAGGGTTGAGTCAGGTACAGTCTGCTATTCCTAAGGACTGGTATAGGTCCACAATATATAGGGTTGAGGTGCACTACTGCTGACTGCTGCCCTATACTGCAGCAGTCCTTTATCAGTATAGGGACTGAGGTACAGTCTGCTAATCATTCACAACCTACTAGTTCCACAAAGGTCCTTATAAGGACTGGTAAGGTATAGGGTACTACAGTACATAGGGTTGAGCGAGGTACAGTCTGCTATTCCTTAAGGACTGGTATAGGTCCACAATATATAGGGTTGAGGTGCACTACTGCTGACTGCTGCCCTATACTGCAGCAGTCCTTTATCAGTATAGGGACTGAGGTACAGTCTGCTAATCATTCACAACCTACTAGTTCCACAAAGGTCCTTATAAGGACTGGTAAGGTATAGGGTACTACAGTACATAGGGTTGAGTGAAGTACAGTCTGCTATTCCTTAAGGACTGGTATAGGTCCACAATATATAGGGTTGAGGTGCACTACTGCTGACTGCTGCCCTATACTGCAGCAGCCCTTTATCAGTATAGGGACTGAGGCACAGTCTGCTAATCATTCACAACCTACTAGTTCCACAAAGGTCCTTATAAGGACTGGTAAGGTATAGGGTACTACAGTACATAGGGTTGAGCGAGGTACAGTCTGCTATTCCTTAACCTCCTTAGCGGTAATCCCGAGTCTGGCTCGGGTTGGGAATTTCATTACAATAGCGGTAACCCCGAGCCAGACTCGGGCTTGCACCGCTCGATGCAGGGGAGGACACAGGTAACGTTACTTACCTTGTCCCCTGGATCCAGCGATGTCCCCCGCGCTGTGTGATCGAGCTGTCCTCCGCTCGATTCACAGTGCCGAATGCCGCCGAGCTCCGTTCCCTGCGACGTTACGGCGCACGGGAGCGGAGAACGGCGGCAAATTCAAAAATGTAAAAAGACACAAAACACACACAGCACTGTAATCTTACAGATTACAGTGCTGTAGTAAAAAATACACACCCCCTTTGTCCCTAGTGGTTTGTGCAATGCCCTGCATGCACTTTTATATTATAAATACTGTTTTTTACTGCTTGGAATTTGGAGATTGTCCATAGCAACCAAGACATGTCCCTTTTTCATTTTTTTTTGGATTTGATTACATTATTGAATAATTTTTATTATTCTTTATTATATTATAAACTTTATCATACCCGGGATGTCCGCTAGACTCTGGTTTGAAGAGATTTCAGAGCGTTATTCCTAAGAATTACAGGACTACAAAATAAAAGCCAGATTTCCATGCAAAATAATTGTACCGCTTTCAGCACCTTATTCCAGACTGAATCATACCGCCAGGGAGGTTAAGGACTGGTATAGGTCCACAATATATAGGGTTGAGGTGAACTACTGCTGACTGCTGCCCTATACTGCAGCAGTCCTTTATCAGTATAGGGACTGAGGTACAGTTTGCTAATCACAACCTACTAGTTCCACAAAGGTCCTTATAAGGACTGGTAAGGTATAGTGTACTACAGTATATAGGGTTGAGCGAGGTACCGTCTGCTAATCACAACCTAAAAAGCACACCGTACTATATGCCCATACCCTCCTGTTTGAAGAGGTTGAGCGGTGTCATATTTTTGGGGCCCAGCAGCAAGTTGCTGGTATCAGTGCTGCTGTTAGTGCTCTCTATCTCGGTGCTGCCGTTAGTGCTCTCTATCTCGGTGCTGGTGTCAGTGCACTCTATCACGGTGCAGGTGTCAGTGCTGTATATCACGGTGCTGGTGCTGGTGATCATCTCCTGCACCCTCTTCTTTGCCTACCCTGACCTTCCCTCGCCTCCATTGTCTCAAGAGTCCTGAATTGTCAGAATTTCACATATAAAAAAAGAATGCTTGTAGTTGTCGATCCCAGATTCACCTCATACATGTGTTATGTCATTGACCATGTGGTGGGACTATGTATGCACAGCTAGTAATTATTTTGTGGCTGCAAATATAACCTGTAGGTTTGTAAAGTTCACCATCCCTGTGCTGTGCTGACTTCCTCCTGAGGCTGTACCTCTGCTGTGCATATTATGAGGGGCTCCCACCATCCCTGTGCTATGCTCATTATGAGGGGCTCACACCATCCCTGTGCTATGCTCATTATGAGGGGCTCCCACCATCCCTGTGCTGTGCTGACTTCTTCCTTTGGCTGCTTATTATGAGGAGCTCCCACCATCCCTGTGCTGTGCTGACTTCCTCCTGGGGCTGTACCTCTGCTGTGCATATTATGAGGGGCTCCCACCATCCCTGTGCTATGCTCATTATGAGGGGCTCCCACCATCCCTGTGCTATGCTGACTTCCTCCTGGGGCTGCTTATGGTGCAGTGTCAGTGCTCTCTATCACGGTGCTGGTGTCAGTGCTTTATGTCAGGCTGCTGATGTCAGTGCTCTCTATCACGGTGCTGGTGTCAGATCCCTCTATCACGGTGCAGGTGTCATTGCTGTATGTCACGCTGCTGATGTCAGTGCTCTCTATCACGGTGCTGGTGTCAGTGCTGTATATCACGGTGCTGGTGTCAATGCTTTATGTCACGCTGCTGATGTCAGTGCTCTCTATCACGGTGCTGGTGTCAGATCACTCTATCACGGTGCAGGTGTCATTGCTGTATGTCACACTGCTGATGTCAGTGCTGTATATCACGGTGCTGGT
Organism: Lithobates pipiens; assembly: GCF_037356315.1. Taxonomy (NCBI): domain Eukaryota; kingdom Metazoa; phylum Chordata; class Amphibia; order Anura; family Ranidae; genus Lithobates; species Lithobates pipiens. The sequence goes on from NW_027507748.1 coordinate 208,485,835, forward strand.
GTCAGATCACTCTATCATGGTGCAGGTGTCATTGCTGTATGTCACGCTGCTGGTGATCATCTCCTGCACCCTCTTCTTTGCCTACCCTGACCTTCCCTCTCCTCCATTGCCTTCATGCGCTCCACAGTCCTGAATTGTCACAATTTCACATATAAAAAAAAATGCTTGTAGTTGTCGATCCCAGATTCACCTCATACATGTGTTATGTCATTGGCCATGTGGTGGGACTATGTTTGCACAGCTAGTAATTATTTTGTGGCTGCTAATTTGACCTGTAGGGTTGCAAAGTTCGCCTCCCATTGAAGTCAATGGGGCCCGCCGCGAATGTTACGGTTTGCAAACTATCGGCCGCATTCGCGGTCCGCGTTCGCGAAATGTCCCGTCGGAAGTTCGTCCATCACTACTGAAGAGATTTCAGAAGGGAAGGAGGGAGCCGCGGCACACATCTCAATGCAAACGCCTGTGCAAGTCTGGTGCGTGCTGCACCCCCATAGCAACGCCACTGATTTAATGAACTGATGCACCGTCTTCTCTAACACCCATCCACAGCACTGGGTCCTAATGTACTGTCAGCTCTCCTGCTACCTCTCCTTGAATTATGCATACATTATGTTACGATCAATGACTGGGGCAACTCCTGTTTATTTTTTTAGGGAGTGCCGTTCTGGTGATGGGAGTATGGGAATTTGAGGTGCCATCTGCTGTGCACTTGTGGGTGTGGCCAAGAAGAGGGCATAGCCAAAAAGAGGATGAGTCTTCATGATCTATGGCTTGTAGTGTGTGACCTTTCACCCTTTGTATAAACAGAATTGGGCCTGGGGGTACAATGAAGAGAATGTTGGGGTAAAATTAGGCCAATTGGGACCAGCAATTGTCAGGGCTAGCTATGATAACTTCCAGTAAGTGTCCAGGCCAGCAATGATAACCCCCAGCAATAACCCCCAGCATGTGTTAGGTTCAGCAATAACCTCCAGGAAGGCACAATCACTAACTCCCAACATTGTACAATAATTAACCCTTAGGAAGGCACTACAAATAACCCATAGTGTGGCACAGCAATATACCCCAATCACAAAACTATATTAAATCCCCAGCAGGCTGGGGAGGGTTGTTCCAGTCTCTCATGATTTAAAGAATCTGGTCTCCAAGAGAAGCTATGCTCCCCATTAACATCTGGAAACTCAGAGGAATAAAATTTAGCTCTGTGCCACTGGACCCCCCTTCTTTAGGAACATCTGACCAGGGTTTAATCAGACAATGCTATAAAAAAGCAGTGTATACAAAAACATGGGTCTCTAAGAGACAGGTGACCCCAAGGACAATGAGGCTCACTGAGAGACAATACACCAAAGTATCAAAACTAATCTTACTTTATTAAATACATTTAATATAATCCATTTATATAGTAAACCTAAAATTCACTAAGACAAGCTAAGGTCTATATAAAAGATCACCACTTGAATAACTACAATATGTGAGCTGCTGTTGACCGAATAAAGTTAATCGATCCCAAAAGGCACAGACGAGAAGGAAACATAGACACAGAAAACCGTGCTTACACCAAACATAAAACAAAAAACATACCCGTCTGGATGCCAGTGGAATTGAAGCTGGTCCAATGTTGGTGTCAATGAATATGCACCAACTACTGCTAATTAGCAATATAGGTCCAACCTCAATTCCCCCTGGGGGCTCGAGCCACATAGGAGAAAGGGATAGCCAAGAGGGTAGCAATTAGAGCAGAGCCATAGAGATAATAATAATAATAATGATTGTAACCCCACCCATTAGAGTCCTCTGAATAAGGTTCTAAAATCCCTGAGAGACTTTCATCTGCTCATACAAGAACAGCCTGTTCAAATAGTGTGCTTGATGCTATTGCAGCGTCAAAGGATGATGGTTAAATGATCCAATGAAGGTATAAAAAATATACACAATATAAGCAATACTTGAAGTCAGTGCGGGGGTTATCTATAATCACCTTTTCACTCTTTAACTTTTCATTCTGTAGCATCAGGCATGGCTTGTCCCTGAGCTTCCCAGTGATGGTACTGCATCTGTTGATGTTGCTAGTGGAGTATTACCTGGTCCATTAGTTTCCTTTGGTCCTAATTCTCTCCTTGCGACACTAACTACTAGCACTTACTCTCTTGACCCTTCTGCGGTCTCTTTTTTAGTGCCCGACCTCCCTCGGTCCAAGCCCCTAAAAAGAAAACACGAACCAGAGGCTGCCGAGGTAGAGGAGTTAGGCTCAAGTCCAGACCCGAGGAGAAAGAGAATACTATAAAAATCTTTAATCTTTCTACCCATCTTCTAACTAATGATGAGATATCATTACTTAGTCGCGGTCTTAATTTTGCACCTTCTGCTCAGCCTAATCCTTTTCTCCTTTTCAAGGATTTAAATAAATTTGTTTGATGACTTACTCTAAAAAGATTTTACAACATTCAGTCTAAGAAACAGAATCATAGTTACCCTCAAGTTAATTCTATTTCCATTTCTGTTAATTTTTCTTGTAATGATATTGTAACTTCCAATGATCCAGATTGTCTTGCTGTTTTGTGTCAGGACCCTATGCTGAACCCCAGGCAAGCCTCCTTTATTGTTGAGGCTACCTCTTTCTGTCTCACTCACAATTATTTTAAATTCGATAACAATTTTTTTCTTCAAGTGAATGGGACTGCTATGGGGGCAAATTTTGCACCTTCATATGCCAATCTTACTATGGGGCATTGGGAATCCTCGCACATATGGCAAAACAATCCTTTTCTCTCCCACATTGTGTTCTATGGTCGTTACATAGATGATGTGATTATTATTTGGGATGGCAGTGCATCCTCAGTCTTAGATTTTGTTACACATTGTAACAATAATAATATGGGTTTACAGTTCACCTCTGTTTTGGATAAAGATAAGTTAGCTTTCCTTGATTTGGAATTATTTTCTGTTGGCAAAGATATTCATGCCAAGAATTTTACCAAACCTACTGCAGGGAACTAATTTCTCCACTATAAAAGTTGTCATCACCCCCAATGGCTCAACAATATACCTAAGACCCAATTTTGCAGACTGAAAAAGAATTGTACTAGAATTGATGATTACGATAATCAGAGAAAGACTTTAAAAGCAAAATTCCTTGATAAAGGGTTTCCAGTAAATCTTGTGGAAACAGCATGTTCTCAATACAAAAATACAACTCCCTCTTCATATACCTCTATCCGTGGTAGTAAAAATCGTAATGATTTACGCTTCATCACTCAATTTCATTCTCATCACAAACAGATGGAGAGTATTGTACGGAGACATTGGTCCTTGCTGCTTCAGGATGAGCATCTCCTTCCTGTTGTTCCCAATAGGCCAAAGTTTGCGTACAGAAAAGCACCTAATATTAAGAGCAAAGTGGCACCAAGTAAACTTAAAGAGAAACCTCCTCCCCCTGGTAGCTCTATTCCAACTTTTCTAGCTGTCTCGGGTATGTACCAATGCCGCAAACCATTATGCAAAACCTGCCAGTTTGTGAGACATGGCCAGAAGGATTTTGTTGTAAAAGGAAAAACATACCCTATCAAGGGTTTTCACACATGCTCCACTGACCATGTGGTATACTGTCTAACATGTCCTTGCGGCCTGTTTTATGTAGGGAGAACCATTAGGCCACTTCGCAAGCGTTTCGGCGAGCATCGCCGTTTCATCTCCGGTGGATTAGACAATCACAGTGTTCCTAGGCATTTCCTCAAGTATCATCAAAAATCTACAGATGGTTTAAGGGTCTGGGTCATTGAGACAATGCCAAAGAACCTCCCCTCAGCCGAACGTTTTAGAAAACTCTGTCATAGAGAAATGTTTTGGATTTTTACTTTAAATGTTCTTGCCCCTGGAGGGTTGAACGAGGACTTTGAAACTAGTGCCATTCTCTAGATTCCTCCTTTCCTAATATATTTGTGCAAGATTTTTTAGTAGTATATAATTTTCTATTAGTATATTATTTTAAATATGGTAAATATTTTTAAATAATTTTAACCATTTCGGTATATATATATATATATATATATATATATATATACATATATATATATATATATATATATATATATATATTTTTTTTTTTTTTATATATTTAGCTAATATATTTATACATATTTTTTACCCTAGATATTTTTCAAAATATTTTCTCTTTGCCCCTTTATTCCCTTTCTTCTTTTGCCCCTCCCTTTTTTTCCCTACTCCCTCCCCTTCAGTCTTATATATATGCCTAGTCTTAGGCATTATTGAAGACTGTGTAAAAATATTGATTCTCATTTTCATTTTATGTTTATTTTTAAATGCCGCTTATTGGTTGTTGTTCTGTATGAAATCATATATTTTATTTTTATTTTTTTGTTTGGATAGGGATTTTGTTTCTGTTTCTCCTACTGTCCTATACCTTTATATTGTGATAACGCTCCATTTACATATTCCTGCCCCTAAGGTCCGCCCAGGTAGTATAAATTAGTCCCATACACACACAGTCATCAGGTTGATAAAGGAACCAATGAGATGTTCCGAAACGCATCCCTCTTTGATGACTGCTTCCTGTTTTGCTTCCTGTTTGTGGTCCACGTTGGTTGCTGGTTATTGTCTCCTGCCGCTGACGTCACTTCCAGGATACTCGTGTTTTGAGACTGTGATTGCGGGCTGGCCTGTCAGTTCTCTTGGAGCTCCCTGTTGTTTTTCCTGTTGGCATCCCCTGGACCTCCCTGCTACTGGACACACACAGCCTAAAGAACTGGTATATGCCAGTGACCACTGCATTCATGCCGGACCACCTACATGGATATAAATGATATGCTCTGCCAGTCTACATATCTTGTAAGTGTTTTTAACCCTTTTTGGGGAAATTAAACAGCTTTTAATTCTACACTTAGAGGCGCCTTTTCTTAGTTTTTCTGTTTCCTATTCAGAGATTGCTTCTCTCCATAAGTGCAGCCCTAAGTGTGGAAGATACCCTATTATAGACTTTCTGGTTCATAAAGACATCTGTTTTTGCTTGGTCCTGAAGTTCAGAGCGCCCTTACAAACTGTATCCCATACATAAAGTCTCTTATGCTGGAAGACGTGTATATTGTCGTACACTATATTGCCAGACTTGAGAGGGAAATACTTACAGAGCACACGCCGGAATCATATTGCCCAGCTTTGCCAATGGAAATGTAAAGAGGTTCCTCAGTGGGCTTATAAGCTAGAGCCTGCCCGCGCTGGTTCCACTCGCAGCAGCGAACATTTCCCGTACAGCCTCCTGTGCTCCTGTGTATTCACCGTCAGCCCGCAGCCCAATCAGTGATCCTTGCCGATGCGCCGCAGCGTGGCATCCAGGCGGAAGTGACGTCAACGCGTTTCACAACAAACAATGTGTAGTTTTCACCTGTCTCTTAGGGACCCATGTTTTTTGTATGCAATTTGATAGAGGTTATAGGACAATCCCATACAATACCTATTACACGCATAATCAGTAGACTTTGTTTTTTCCTTCTTTAATGCTACAGCAGTGGCCTATATTGATTATCAAGGGGGTGCAAGGAATCAGTCAGCCCTAAATTAAGGAAGTCTGATTCTCTCCTGGATGGAGAACCACTGTTCAGCAACCTCTGCTGTTCACAATTGAGGAGTGGACAATTAGCAGGCATATTTCCTCTCCACCTGGATAAGGGAAATCGGTCCCTTCATCCTGACATATTCAATCTCCTATGTCAGAAATGGGGACTCCAGACATGAATATCCTGGTTGCCAGGTTCAACAACAAGTTGCCCCTGTTTGTGACAGGACCAATGATCATCCAGCACTGACATCAGATACCTTAGTAATTATGTGGACTCCATTCAAGTTAAATTATTGCTCCACTTGGGTGTGGCTCCTTCCTCGACAACTCCACGAAATAGAGGAAGAGAATAAATTGGTGATTCCCATCACACTGAACTCACCCAGAAGAACCTGGTACACAGACTTACTCAAATTTCTGGGAGACAACCCATGGCCTCTTCCAAACACCACCGAGACCCAAAGACCAATTTTTCTGCACCTGTTTGACAGGTGCATATCATTGCAATTTTTTACAGCTTACAGCTTTTTTACTTGCTTTCATCAAGATTACCTCTATAGGGTTACGGTGGGAAGGTGCCACGACACCCAAAGATCAATTTTTACGCACCCGTTACTTCTATCCAAAGTCAAAGTGACACCAGAATGTATCCAAAAAAATCTCTAATCTTGTTCCCAGTGCACTACATTGTGGCCTCATCATACACACTGGCTCCTCAGCTGTTGCTGAGAAAAATAAAGGCAGCTTGCAGGGAAAATTTCATTTTTTGGGCTTTATAAATGCAATTATTTCTGCAGCAGATTCTAGACATGGTACAGATCTGCCACTTTACTGGTAGACTAAGGGGACCCACAGGCACTATATTGGAAGTATTTTTTTCATTTTTATGCTTTCACTTTAAAAAACTAAAAATCACTGTTCATTAAAAATTACATTTTTCACAAGCTTTTTTTATTGATACATGTCCCCCAGGGCAGGACCCGGACCCCTATAACCATTGTATGCCCAATTACTTGCATATAAGCCTTCAAAATTGGCACTTTTGATTTTTGATATTTGGGTCCGATTGACTTTAATGGGGTTTGTTATTCGGGTCCCAACTTTCAAAGTTCTGGTGTGAACCAAACAATGGTTACATAGCATGGTCATTCTAAATCTCTATAAAAACAGAGTCTAGCTGAGAATCAATACTTCAGTAAAACAGTTCAGAACACAGCTACTTGCAGTTACCCTCATAAACAGCATCCATCTATATGAAATCCAGGGTAGCTCTGGTAACACAGGTGAACAGTAGGAAAGATCAAAGGATAAAGGGCCACCCCACTGGAACTGTAGTACTCTGTTGGCTTGTCTGTACACCAGTTCTCTTGGTGTAGGGCTATTCACCATTGTGCAGATCACTACCTCTGCCTTTTTAGTGTGTCCTTTCTAGCTGAGGAATTTACACTCTTTTGGCATGATAAGAAACCGAGAACGTTGTGGGAAATGGAGTTAAAAGGGCCTGCATCTGAGCATGGTGAGTAAATGATATTCTGTTACAAAGGTAAATCATCCAATGGGGACACCTGTCCTGGGGAAATTCACTACAATGGGAATCCACTCATGTTGGAATGCTTGAATTTCCTGTTATGCCTACAGGACAGAAAGTTAAGGGAAATCTAGCCAATGGAACAAGACCGCAAAATAATAGGGTGTTTAACCCTTTCCAACGCTATCTGAAAATAAAACCGGTTTTGACTATAAATACTCTTAATTTTCATTTTTAATGGGTATGTACTTTTAGAGTGTCTCGCCATTTACAAAATCCCACCATTCAATTAACTATATATGTCATTTTTAAGCCCCATTTGCTATACTTAAGTCCACTTTGTTAAGCCACCCCTTTTAGGTCTAAAATCTAAAAAGTGTGATATTCTAAAATATTTTAATGGCAAACATGAGATATAATTAAAATACTATTTCACCAATGAACATTCACTCCGCAAGCATTTGACTTTTAGGTTAGTTCTAGGCTTCTAAACCAGGCACAGACTTATCAGTTCTATTGCATTGTTTAGCTGCCGTATTTAAAGGTCCTATACACAGGTCATTTAAGAAATATAAAGGTAAATAATGAAATATAAGAAAAAATAGAGCAAAAGATTGGACTATCATTACTATTTATCTTCTATGTCTGTTAAGTGAATATTAATTAAAAGCAAAGGTAAATGAAACCTAGATAATTAAATAGTCTTGCTTACCTCTTTGAAGTACCTTGTACACATACAGTACAGTGAAATAAAAAAACAAGGAGAATATATATATACTCTATTCTGTCTCTAGATTACAGATTAAATGGAAGGGCAGAGGGCATGTATGTGACTCATTTGCAGGAACTTCCAAATGACAGCTGTACAAACTTTATGACTTACAGAAAAAAGGTTTAGGTATGCGGCATTGCAAGGAAATGTAGAAGCACTTACTTCAACCCTTTTCAAAAAACAAAACCAAAAAACAGCTTTTTTTAAAAGAGAATGTCACGCTTACCCATTGCGCTTACCCCTAATGAGTATGATCAGACACTATAGCTGGCTACTGTGTTCTTCAACTATAGCAGCCCCCTTTCCCATAAGGTAAGCAGGCCTACTGGTCAATGACAGTCCAGGTAAAAGGCACACAGAGTTCAGATAAAAGTTGATAGCTGACCCGAGGTCATACACAGGGAAATACAATCTAGCAGAGCAGTGCAGACAAACAGGTAGCTTTATCAGGTATTACACACTCTATCACAAGCATGAGACTGCAGGCTTGGCTGGCTTGTAACAGGTTTGGTCTCCATCTAGAGTCTGGCCACAATCAATCACATTGCAGGTGGACAGACAGACAAGGAGAATGCCACAGTCAAAACCAGGATGCTGGAGCAGCTATGATGGAACAGGGGCACTCCTGACAGAGTATAGGTGCAGGTATTCCCAGTTCATACTTGTCTTCATCCACTACCCACGTCCCAGCTCCACACCCTTTTAAAAAAAAATTCTCCAAGCAGGAACAATAAACTCCCCAGCAACATCAATTAATTCCTGTGCAGCAACACTAACACACAATCAAATTGTCCGGCATACTTAGTCTGCCGAAACTCATTTCACCGGACCATTTGATCGTGTGTGGGCTTCAGCGGACTTTCTCAGCGTAAAGTCCGGCAGACTTAGAAAGTATTTTTGCAGTCCAATCTTTCCGCCGGACTTGGGTTTCAGTGGACAATACGTTCGTCAGTATGCTAGTCCGACGGACTAAGAATGACGCATACTCAGAAGCAAGTACAAAAAGGAAGCTATTGGCTACTGGCTATTGAACTTCCTTTTTCTAGTCCCGTCGTATGTGTTGTACGTCATCGCGCTAGCAAATGCCGGACTTTCTGGGTGTCCGTGTGTGGCCAAGTCCGTTCGGTAGAAAGTCCGCTGGACTATCCGCCGGATTGTTTGCCGGACTAAGTACGCTGGACAATTCGATCGTGTGTACGCGGTATTAGGCCCCATTCACACCTGAGCAATTTTCTGTTTGAAGCTTGTAGCTCTAAAATGCTCACCAAGCCAAATCCCATTCATTTCAATGGCCCCTATTCACATTTGAGCATTCTGTCACCTGAAGCAAAATGCCTGAAGCTAAAAAAATTACATGAGCTTTTTGGCAGATTACAAGTGTTTACAAGCATTTTTGGCCCCATAGACTTCAATAGAAATGCCTGACTTTAATGTTCTACAAGCGCTTTATGAACGTTTTTACAAGCATTTTTATGATCGTTTTCTGCTTAAAGCGGTAGTAAACCCGCTGAAAAATGTTTTTTTTTTCAGACCTGTAAGGGAAAAGGCATAATGAGCTAGTATGCACCGCATACTAGCTCCTTATTAAATACTTACCTTAGAACGAGGCCCTGAAATCTCACCCGATAGACGCAGAGGGAGCTGACATGTTCTCTCGGCGTATCTTCCGGATATCGTGGCTCCGGCTATGTGAGTGGCCGGAGCAGCGATATTGTCACTCCCGTGCATGCGCGCGGGGATTTCTTTCCGGCAGGGTCTGGCATCTCCCGGGCTTCCAGCCGAGAATCCCATTGCGAGGGGAATACCTTCTAAACCATGTAGGTAACAGTAAAAAAAAAAGACTATACAACCGCTTTAAATAGCAGCTCTCCCCTAATCTCCTCTCCCGCCCCCCCAGTACTTTCTATTGGCTAAACAAAAATGGCTGATGCTGTAAAACACTTGTAGTAGGCTTTAAAGCTGCAAAAAAGCTTAAGAAAAGCCAGAAAAATGGCAGTAAATCGATACACTCAGGTGTGAACGGAGCCTTAATCCCCCAGCAGCAATAATAAATCACCCAGCAGCAGCAAATAATCATCCAGCAGCAACAGTAAATCCGTAAGAAGCAACAATACAGAATGAGGCAGTGTGGAATAGGAAATGTACAGCATGGCTATGAAAAGAGGCAGTGTGGAATAGGAAATTTACAGCATGGCATATGGAATGAGGCATTGCAGAATAGGGAAAGTACAGCATGGCATATGGAATGAGGTGGTGCAGAATTGTGGATGTAAAGCATAGTATACAGAGTATGAGGTGGTGAAGAATAGGGAATGTCAGTGGTTAGTTGGGCTTCTGGAGCTTCTGTCTCGACCATGAGTAAAGCATAGGTCTATGTGAAAGTCCTGACATGAAGGGGTTAATGTGCGCAGTGACTATGAGGACGTGGAGGAGAGAGTTGAGACCAGTATTTGTGCATGTGAACTGTATGTGGTTTGGGCTGAATATGGCATGATGGCCTGAGAGCCTGTATATATATATATATATATATATATATATATATGGAATGAGGTGTTGTTGAATATGGAACATACAGTGTGACATATGCAGTGGCGAAACTACCAATGTCGCAAAGGTTGCACTTGTGACTGGACCCACTGTTGAGGGGCCCCAGTAGGGTTGTTGGCTGCAGGGCTGAGCTGAGAGCACCTCATCCCATCCCTCTCTTCCTGTGTGCACACAGGAGGAGAGGGGTGGGAGGAGGAGAAAGATGGAACTGTCAGTGCAGGCTCTGGACTGCATGAGAAAGATGCTCTCAACTCAGATTCCTGCTGAGAAGGCACTAGGCTGCACTGATGGATGGAATTGATGCGCACTGATAGGCGGCACTGGTGGGCATCGATAGGTGGCATTGATGAACACTAATAGGTGGCACTAATGGACACTGATAGGCGGCATTGATGGGCACTGATAAGCAGCATTGATAGGTGCCACTGATTATCAGGATAGGACTGCCAATAACCGGCAAGTTTGTTTACATGTGATCAGCTGATCGCATAGTAAAGGGCCAATTGTGCTTGGCCCTTTTCCCGTGATCAGCTGTTTACAAAGGACACAGCAGTCATAAAACGCGCTGGATGCATGGCCCAGGGGGCACACGGGAGGCAGAGTTCTGGGAGGATGTCCATGGGGGGCGGGGCGCCATCATGGTTTCTTGCACTGGGGCCCTGAAGGTTCTAGTTACACCTCTGGAAATATGGCATGTGTTTTGTACATTTAAGTGATTGTAAACCTAAAACTTTTTTTTTTTTAAACTAACAAACATGTCATAGACACCTGCACTGTGCAATGGTCTTTCACAAAGCAACAGCCCTGATCCTCCTTTCTCGGGGCCCCCACCAGCACTCCTGTCTCCTCCCCCCTGTCTAGTGCCCCCATAGCAAGCCACTTGCTATGGGGGCACTGAGTCAGGCTCAGCCCTGCTCTCTGCTCACTGGCTGTGATTGACAGCAGCAAGAACCAATGTCTCCTGCTGCTGCCTCTGTTCAGTGAAGACAGAGAGAGCCAAGAGAGCTGCTGCTCTCAGTCACAGTGCTGGATTGAGATCAGGCTCAGTCAGGTAAGTATAAGGGGGTCTGAGCGGGGGCGCCGCACACAGAAGATTTTTTCATATTAATGCAGAGAATGCATTGAAGTGTATGTAACCCTTAAATTAGTATAGCACAAAGATGTGCATCAGGGTATGTCTGTCTTAGAAAGAGTAGCCTCTTGTTACAATGCGTGCTTCAGGGACAAATAACTGATGATTTGTCAGTCCCTCTCATTTACTTTTCAAAACTGACCACGCTAAGCACAGACCTTTATAAGCCCCAACCCACCATTGATTGCATTGATAGCTTAGCACATAGGGCCCCCAGAAGACAAGAGTTATTTGCACCTACAGTTAAGATGTGCCCCGCTCAGACCTCCTGTCAGTGTACAGCTAGGGGGAGCAGCATTGCGCCCAAGGAAGGGAATGTATCAGGATTAAATAACATCTGCCCTTGTCTGTAACAGGAAGAAAGCACAGGTATATATGTGCTCAAAAGTTTTCTGGTTCGATGAACAGCTATTTTTTTACTTGTTATCAGATATTCAAAATACTATCAATGGCTATCAATGGTATATTCCACAGACCATAAGGGAGTAAATAAGAGAAATTTACTGTTAGAGTTTACTTATATTTATATAATATTATTTATTAATATTCTTCCTAGTCTGGTAGATCCCGGAGATGTTCTAATTTCCTCCATTCTCAGGAAGAGGTTTAGGAAATCTTGCTTGCTTCACGTGATGTTGGGGCATCCTCTGACAGTGTTGGAATGTGACTTATGCTGCGTACACACGATCAAACTATCTGGCGGACTTGGTTCCAGAGGATGCTGGGACTGTGACATCATAATGGGTGGGAACATCACCCGGTGACCCCGCCCATTGTCCCTATATAAGTCGCCGCGCAACACGTCCCTGTCATTATGGCCAGAGACAGCGTCAAGTCAACATCTCAAGGAAGAAGAAGATAAGAACAGAAGAAGAGAAGGCGGCGAAGACAGTGGCGATAGAAGACTGGGCCACCGGCAGTAAAAGAGCTGAAAGAAGGAGCGGAGGCCCGGCAAGAAGAACCGAAGAGGGGGACAAGACCCCCGAAGAGGGGGACAAGACCCCTGAAGTCGGAAGAAGACCCCCGGGCGGCGACGAAGAAGAAAGCCGGGCTCCTCCTCTATTAAAAGAGCTAGCAGAAGATAGCAGAGGAGTCCGGCAAAAAGATCCCCCTAGACGGAAGAAGACCCCCGGAGCTGTGCAATAAATTATTTTAAACCCTTGTGTGTTGTGTTTTCTTAAAAAAAAATTCACAGGTGAATGTGTAGGGGTACCATTCACATAGGGTGGGGGCCCGTTATCTGGGGGCCCCCTTATTAAAGGGGGCTCCCGGATTCCGATAAGCCCACCACCCGCAGACCCCGACAACCAACGGCCAGGGTTGTCGGGAAGAGGCCCTTGTCCTCATCAACATGGGGACAAAGTGCTTTGGGGTGGGGGGCCGCACGTCCCCCCTTCCCCAAAGCACCCCCCATGTTGAGGGCATGCGGCCTGGTATGGCTCAGGAGGGGGGGCGCTCGCTCGTCCCCACCTCCTTTCCTGACCGGCCAGGTAGCGTGCTCGGATAAGGGTCTGATATGGACCTGGGGGGGGACCACGCCGTTTTTTTGGTGTAGGGCTTTCCCTTTAAGTCCATACCAGGTGACGGGGCCAGCGACGTGTCAATCTCGCCGCCGAAGGACTAGGGTCGTGTGTGGGCAGGTCCGCTCGTTCGGAAAGTCCGACGGACTTTCCGGCGGTTTGTCCGCCAGACTAAGTCCTTGGATAGTCTGATCATGTGTACGCGGCATTATTCTTTCTGGCCCTAGACCAAATGTCTTTCCCTGACTCCCTCCTGTGCAAGTCTTAAGTGAGCCATACACAGGTTTTTTATGTAAGGCCAATGGGCTTAACCACTTACAGCCCGGAATATTTTACCCCTTAATAACCAAGCCGTTTTTTGCGATACGGCACTGTGTCGCTTTAACTGACAATTGTGCAGTCATGCAACGCTGTACCCACCTCTGTGTTCTTCTACATATTTTTGGTGAAATCGCAATAACTGTATTTTAATTGGTTTGCGCAAAAGTTATAGCATCTACAAAATAGGGGATAGATTTATGGCATTTTTATCATTTTCTTTTTTTTTTACTAGTAATGGCGGTAATCTGCATTTTTTAGCGGGACTACGGCATTGTGGAGGACAGATTGGACATTTTTCTGGGACCATTGACACTTATACAGCGTTCAGAGCTAAAAAAATAGCCACTGATTACTGTATAAATGTCACTGGCATGGAATCGGTTAACACTAGGGGGCAATCAAGGGGTTAAGTGTGTTCCTTGGGAGATGTTCCTAACTGTATTGGGGTTGGGCTGACTGGAGAAGGAGACAGATCACTGTTCCTAAACACTAGCAACAGCAGATCTCTCTCTAACTCCCCTGCCAGAATGGGGATCTGTCTGTTTACAGTACATTGACAGATCCCCATTCTGGCTCTCGTCCCCGTGATCGCGGCCATTGGCCAAGCGCATCAGGTCTCCCACCGTACAGCAGGTGTGCATGTGCTCCTGCTATGGCTCCTAAGGGGAGCAATCTACGGCGGTTTGCGGGAATGTGCCGACCTACCACCGTATAAGGAAGGCGGCTGGTCGGCAAGTAGTTGAAAAAAAAAAAAAAGTTTCTCCATCCACCCAAATCAGTCAGGTGGAGGAATCCCTCTTCCTAGGACATTGTATATTGAGAGCAGATCCTGATGCTGTCAAAATACTGTGATCAGTGGCTGTAGCCAAAGATTGATAGAGTTTCAAGAGAAGTTGATCAGAAGATTAACAAGCAATCATGGCCACACACTCGTCCCTGCTGAACCAGCAAATTTCAATTTGTGTATGGCCAGCTTTAGGCCAGGTTCACACTGGTGCGACACAACACTTGTCCTACTTTGGATCTGACTTTGCCCTGCGACTTGAAGTCAGAGATGCACCCGACTTCAATGAATGGGGATCCGACTTGGATCCCCGCCAATACCAGGCACTGTGTTTGGTATGAATCTTGAGGGGGAACTTGAGGTGGTCACCGGGTGATGTCATCTGATGACCCCATCCCTTATGATATCAGCGCACAGGGCATGATGGGATGGTGACGTCATAAGGGCCAGGGCCACCGGATGACATCACCCGGTGATCACATCCCAAGGCTATATAAGTCGTTGCGCACTGCGCACACGGCATTACAGCAGGAGAGAGCATTGTGTCAACATCAGAAGAAGACCGGAGGGAAGAAGACGATGGAGAAGAGCGGGCCAAAGAGCAGAAGATAGCGGAGGAGCCCGGCAGAAGACACTGGAGAGCGGGAGAAGAACCGGAGACTGGGAGAAGAACCAGAGACTGGGAGAAGAGGCCAGAGAGAGCGGAGAAGTCGGAAGAGACCCCCGGAGCTGCCTAATAAATTACTTTAAAAACCTATTTTAGACAGTTAGAGAGAGCAAAGGGGGGATTTTTACGGTGCTTATTGTTCAAAAGAAAAAAGAAAAATAAAAACAAGTATTTTATTGCAACACTTATAAAAATGACACATAGCAGTGCATTACATAGACGTCTACATATACAAAGTTACATAGTGACTGGTCCACAGAAACTGACGGATTAAGGTGCTTGTAGTTGATTATCCCAACATGTTTCGCAGTAGCTTCCTCTGGGGATATACAAGCTAGCAATAAATCACATAAACAATTAATAGCAGTTCATACATTACATATCCAATAAATACATCAATAATCTAACCTAAATGCATATCAAGTAATACAGCTCTCCACGCTTAGAACTTCAAGGGAATGCTTACCATTCCTCCACACCCAATATCCTAAGCAATCGGCACCAGTCTCGATATATAGTTAGTCAGGTTGAAAAAAGTCCATCCAGTTCAACCACAAAAAAAAATAAAAAAATAAATATATATATATATATATATATATATATAATAAATATCATACCAGCCCATATACCCAATTCTATACCCACAGTTGATCCAGAGGAAGGCAAAAAACCCCAGCAGAGTATGATCTAATTTGCTAAAGCACTGGAAAAATGTCCTTCCTGATCCCCCGAGAGGCAATCGGATTTTCCCCGGATCAACTTTACCTATAAATGTCAGTACCCAGTTATATTATGTACACTTAGGAAATAATCTAGGCCTTTCTTAAAGCAATCCACTGAGCTGGCCATAACCACCTCTGAGGGAGTCTATTCCACATTTTCACAGCTCTTACTGTGAAGAAACCTTTCAGTATTTGGAGATGAAATCTCTTTTCATCTAGATGTAAAGAGTGCCCCCTTGTCCTCTTTGTTGACTGTAAAGTGAATAACTCGACACTGAGTTCCCTATATAGACCCCTTATATATTTGTACATGTTGATCATATCCCCCCTTAATCTCCTCTTATCAAGAGTGAATAAATTCAGTTCCTCTAATCTTTCCTCATAGCTGAGTTCCTCCATGCCTCTTATCAGTTTGGTTGCCCTTCTCTGCACTTTCTCCAGTTCATCGATATCCTTTTTGAGAACTGGTGCCCAAAACTGAACTGCATATTCCAGATGAGGTCTTACTAATGATTTGAACAGGGGCAAAATGATATCTCTCTCTCTGGAGTGCATACCTCTCTTAATACAGGAAAGGACTTTGCTCGCTTTGGAAACCGCAGCTTGGCATTGCATGCTATTATTGAGCTTATGATCTACCAAAACCCCCAGATCCTTCTCCACTATGGATTCCCCCAGTTGCACTCCCCCTAGCATGTATGATGCATGCATATTCTTAGCCCCCAAGTGCATAACTTTACAATTCTCAACATTAAACCTCATCTGCCACATAGTCGCCCAATTAGACAGAGCATTGAGGTCGGCTTGTAAATTGGAGACATCCTGTAAGGAGGTTATTCCACTGCATAGCTTGGTGTCATCTGCAAACACGGAAATTTTACTTTTGATCCCAGACCCAATATCATTTATAAAGATATTAAAAAGTAAGGGTCCCAACACTGAACCTTGGGGTACAGCACTGATAACCTTAGACCATTCAGAGTAAGAATCATTAACCACTACTCTCTGAATTCTGTCTTTTAGCCAGTTTTCTATCCATTTACAAACTGATATTTCCAAACCTGTAGACTTTACCTTACACATGAGCCGTGTGTTTGCGGAACTGTATCGAACGCTTTTGCAAAATCCAAATATATCACGTCCACCGCCACCTCTCTGTCCAAGGTTTTACTTACCACCTCATAAAAAGAAATCAGGTTTGTCTGACAACTTCTGTCTTTCATGAATCCATGCTGTCTGTTGCTCAAAATACTTTTTTCCTGCAAGAACTCATCTATGTGGTCTTTTATTAATCCCTCCAGTATCTTCCCAACTATAGAAGTTAAACTAACGGGTCTATAATTACATGGTAAAGACTTTGTTCCCTTTTTAAATATAGGCACCACATTGGCCCTGCGCCAATCCAGTGGTACTATTCCTGTCATTAATGAGTCACTAAAAATGAGATACAATGGCTTTGAAATTACAGAGCTCAATTCTTAGGATCCGTGGGTGGATGCCATCAGGTCCAGGTGCTTTATCCACCTTTATTCTGTCCAAATATTTCTGCACCATATTACTTTTGAGCCATTGTGGATTTGGGGCTGCGTCAGTACCACCCCCATTATGGATATGAGCTCCCCCATGCTCCTTTGTATACACAGAGCTGAAGAAAGTATTTAATAAGTTAGCCTTCTCTTTGTCCCCAGTCACCCACTCCAGATTATTTTGCAAAAGGCCTACATGCTCAGACTTAACTTTTTTACTATTAATATATTTGAAGAATTTTTTGGGGTTTGTCCTACTATCTTTTGCAATCTGTCTTTCATTTTGAATTTTTGCATCCTTGATTTCCTTTTTACATATTCTGTTATATTCCTTGTAACATTTAAATGACACTAGCATTCCTTCATTTTTATATTTTTTAAAAGCTCTTTTTTTATAGTTATAGTTTATATACAGGAGAGTGCGCAGGACCCCTTAACAAACAGCGAGATGACCAGCAACGGAGGTCACAGACGGAAGCGGGTCTGGACAGTAACAAAAAAAGAAAGGGGTTGAGGTCGTACGAACTTATTTAAATCAAAGAGGTCCTACTTTCACCAAATAAAATGAATTTGTTATTGAGCTTTTAGACTACGTCTTAAGACACAATGTCTTCCAATTCAATCATACCCACTACCTCCAGGTGCAGGGGGTTGCGATGGGGACTAAATGTGCCCCATCGTATGCCAACCTGTACCTGGGGGGTGGGAAAAGGACATGTTTGTACGCAGAGGCGGCTCTAGGCTTTGTGAGGCCTTAGGCAAAATGAAGACATAAGGCCCCACTCATGCCCATAATGGGAAAAATAATGAAAGTGATCGATAAAAATGAACTGTATTATTATGGTACAGTATAGGGGGAGGGTAGGTGGACAGTACATGGGTCAGGAGGGTACAGTACAGGAGGGTAGGTGGACACAGTACAGGGGATAGGAGGATATAGTACAGGGGAGCAGGAGGGCACAGCACAGGGGGTAGGGGGATACAGTACAGGAGGATCAGGAGGGCACAGCACAGGGGGTAGGAGGATACAGTACAGGGGGAGCAGGAGGGCACAGCACAGAGGGTAGGGGGATACAGTACAGGGGAAGCAGGAGGGCACAGTACAGGGTGTAGGAGGATACAGTACAGGGGAGCAGGAGGGCACAGCACAGGGGGTAGGAGTATACAGTACAGGGGGAGCATAAGGGCACAGTGCAGGGGGTAGGAGGATACAGTACAGGTGGTAGGTAGGTGGACACAGTACAGGGGGTAGGGGGATACAGTACAGGGGGAGCGGGAGGGCACAGTGCAGGGGGTAGGAGGATACAGTACAGAGGGTAGGAGGATACAGTACAGGTGGTAGGTAAGTGGACACAATACAGGGGGTAGGGGGATACAGTACAGGGGGAGCGGGAGGGCACAGTACAGGGGGTAGGAGGATACAGTACAGGGGGAGCAGGAGGGCACAGCACAGGGGGTAGGTAATTGGAAACAGTACAGGGGCAGTAATGAATGTTACTGATATGGTCTGCTCAAGCAGAGCTGCTCAGGGAAGCTGCTCTCACAGATCCCACCTATTTTGGCAGGCTGTCACTGGGCTAAATCTACACTGGAATGACACAACCCCCTCTACCTTCCCCTGCAGAGTTTTTTGCTCTCTTGTGGAACTTTTAAGGAAGGGCCCTGAGGTGGAACATCTTATTACTGCTGCTGCTTGTGTGGGTGGGATGTGTACTGCACCAATCACATGGGAGGAATAAGAGAGGAGGGTCAGCAGGGACTGGTGCAGCACACATCCCACCCACACAAACAGCAGCAATAGTAAGATGCTCTGCCTCAGGGTTCCTTCTTAGTCCCTGAAAAAAAGGGGAGCCAAGATGGAGCTGGGAACCATGGGGTAGGGGAGCAGTCAAGGGAGAAAGAAAGATGTAAGGAAGGAAAGAAAGAAATAAAAAAATAATAATAATAAAATGAAAGAAAGAAAGAGGAGGATGAAGGGAGAAAGAAATAAAGATGAAGGGACAAAGAGAAAGAAAGAAAGAAAGAAAGAAAGAAAGAAAGAAAGAAAGAAAGAAAGAAAGAAAGAAAGATCAAGGGAGAAATAAATAAAGAAAGGATGAAGGGAGATAGATAGATAGATAGATAGATAGATAGATAGATAGATAGATAGATAGATAGATAGATAGATAGATGAAGAAAGATAGAAAAAAAGAAAGAAAGAAAGATAAAGAGAGAGAGAAAGAAAGATAGACAGATACATAAAGGAAGAAAGATAGATAGATAGATAGATAGATAGATAGATAGATAGATAGATAGATAGAAAAAAACTAAAGATAGATAGATAAACAGAGAGAGAAAGAAAAAAAGGATGAAGGGAGAAAAAGAAAGAAAGAAAGAAGGAAGGGAGAAAGAAAGATATATAGATAGATAAAGGGAGAGAGAAAGAAAGAAAGATAGATAGATAGATAGATAGATAGATAGATAGATAGATAGATAAAGGGAGAGGTGAAAGAAAGAAAGAAAGAAAGAAAGAGAAAGGAAGATATATAGATAGATAGATAAAGGAAGAGAGAAAGAAAGAAAGATAGATACAGTAGATAGATAGATATATAGACAGATAGATAGAAAGAAAGAAGGATGAAGAGAGAGAGAAGGGCACCCCTACATCAGTTTACAGTGCACTCACTCAGAGGCAGGAGTGGATGGAGGGATGGATCAGACTCCATCTTTCCTTTAAGTTTGCTGGGCTTGAATCTTCCCACCCACATCCCCTTCTCTTAGGCAGCAGAACAGTGTCTATCGGGGAGAGTGGGCAGGGCAGACAGAGGAGGGGAGGACGGAGAAGGGGAAGGAGTAGAAGCAGCTCTCTCCTCTGACTGGCTGTGCGGGCAGCAGGGGGAGAAGTGTCAAAGCTGGCTGTGATACGCCCAGCTCTCTATCTGGAGCTCTCAGTGAGCTTGGCCAGTTTTCTCTGTGACACTCAGCGCTGTGCTGGCGTTAGGGATCTCTGTTGCTATAAGGGGCGACTCTGTTATAAGGTAAACTACGCGGCAGCGAGGCCCCTCTGATTGCGGGGCCTAAGGCAACCACCTAATTTGCCTAATTAGAGAGCCGCCTCTGTTTGTACGTGACGACTTGGCCCCTTTCCTTGATTGCATCATAGCATGGTATAGATATATAGACGATGTTCTGATCTTTTGGTCAGGAACCGAATCTGAACTCAAAAATTTTTTCATTTAATTTCCATCAATGACTTTAATCTTCATTTTACGGCTAAAGTATAGTAGAGAAGAGATTGAGTTCTTAGACTTAAAGATAAAAATCTATTCTGATGGTACCCTCGTTTCTT
This sequence comes from Lithobates pipiens, assembly GCF_037356315.1. NCBI lineage: Eukaryota > Metazoa > Chordata > Amphibia > Anura > Ranidae > Lithobates > Lithobates pipiens. Next base: position 208,506,257 of record NW_027507748.1, read on the forward strand.
CGTTATTTAGGAAACCTACGGCAGGGAATACAATATTACATGCTAAAAGCTTTCATCCTGAATCACAAGTACGTAGCATACCATATAGCCAGTACTTAAGATTAAAACAAAATTGTAGCCAGGAAGCCGACTTTCGTATTGCAGCTAGGGACCTATACATCAGACTTTAAACCCGAGATTACAGTCATACCTGTTTAAATAGAGCATTCAATAAGGAGAAATACTTAGATTTTTTCGTCCTAACTAGATATTCGAACCAACATAGTATCTTTAGGGATATCCTAAACAAATTTTGGCCTCTTCTATTGGCAGATCCTATTGCAAATAAGTATATTAAAAATCGCCCTGAAATAACTTATAGACGGGCACTGTCTTTGAAGGACCGTTTAGTCCGTAGTCATTTTTCTAACCCTGAATTAACCATAAAATCCAAAAGATTTGGAACATATTCATGCGGGCATTGCGATATGTGTCAATATATGATTAATCTACCAAAATGTAGGTTACCTAATGGTAAATGGCACTTTTCTAAATCCCGCGTGACCTGCTCCACATCGGGCATTGTCTATTTGGCGCAGTGCCTGTGTGGGGGATTTTATGTGGGCAAAACAAAAAGGCCTTTTTCTGTTCGCATGAGGGATCATATCAAACCAATAATCAACAAAAAAATGGTTACGGCTATCAGCAGACATGTTGGCATCCATCACGCTTTCAATCCTGATGTTATTTGTTTCATGGCTTTGGACCATGTTCCATTGACTTCGAGAGGAGGCAGCGTTGATAAAACGCTGCTTCAGCTCGAGGCAAGATGGATATTTACTTTGAAAGCAACTTGTTTTCCAGGCTTTAATGAAAACCTGAGCTATAGATCCTTTCTTTAAAGATACTAACGCTCATTGGTCCTATGCAACTTAATTGATTGCCTCTTTGATGAAGAGGGAGGGGGGGGTAGGGTTGTGGTTTTTTTTTTTGTTTTTTTTACTATTATTCCCCTTTTTTATTATCATTTCTTCTCTTCTTATCAATTCATTCAATTTATTAATCTATTTATTTAAAATCAAATTTGATTGTAATTAAATTTGTTTTCAATGATGTGATAATTGTTTATTTCAGCCCTCCACGCTTCGATTTCTCGGGCAGATCAGTTCTGGATCGCAGGCTTTCTGGTCCATGGCTGCGTTTTTTGACCGGCTGCCCATAGGTGCAATACTTGCCTTCCCCCATATCCCCTATGTAGTTGTGTGCATGTGTGCATTCCCCTTCTTTCAGTGCGATGGCCTCGGCTTTTTTGGGAGGCCATACGGACACCCAGGGCATTCCGAGGTGGGCGGTTTCCCACCTGGATGACCGCCGTTGTAACGGTGCTGGCGGTTTTTGTGCCCTGTAGGTGGGTAGATCGGGGGAATCATTGAGTGGGTCTGGCTCATTACACTCAGGCCATAGGTTACCCTAGCATGTAACTGGCCTTATGGGAAACGTAGTCCCACTCCCTCCTCCCCCCTCCTGGGCATGCGCGGTGCCGTCGCAAGTGTCCGCATCAAGCCGGTGACGTCAGATGCCGGCTCAATGGATGGAAGTATATTGGGCTGGCTTTACCCAGTGTATTTTGGCTGCGGAGACACCGTGCGCTTAAGTGATGCTCCTGATCAGTGACAGTAAGTTAGAAATATCTTAAATATCTTGCGAAATCACTTTAGTCCTTCACATCTGTTGAGATCCTGATTAGATTTATCCCTATGTACCTTCAGGCACCAGGTGAATGAGCCAATGGCTTGTGGGTGCAGATGTTTATCGCTGGAGCCTAAGGCCGCGTACACACGGCCGGATTGTCTGCCCAACTAAGTTCGTCAGACAATCCGACAGACAATCCGTCCTACTTTTGAATGAACGGACTTGACCACACACGATGAACAGACAGTCCGTTGAAAGCTTGCGCGATGACATGTACAGCACGTACGACGGGACTAGAAATACGACGTCCAATACACTGCAATGCAACCTTCGGCCGTGTAAATCCTTTCTGAGCATGCGCCATACTTAGTCCGTCCAACTTGCCTACTCACGAGCGGACTGTCCGCTGAAACCAAGTTTGGACGGACTGTATTACGGAAATTCCGAAAGACTTAGTCCGCCAGACTGTCCGCTGAAAAAGTCCGCTGAAGCCCACACACGAGCGGATTGTCCGCTGAAACACGTTTCAGCGGACTAAGTTGGACGGACAATCCTCTCGTGTGTACGCGGCCTTACACTTTAATCTATCTGTATTCACTCCTGAATGAGCTTACCGGTTTTTGGTTGGAAACCAAGTTATACATCACGCTCCCCATTAGTAAGTAAAAATGATAATACACACTGAGTTTGCAAATTATTTGATTGATGCATATAGTTTAGTATATTTTTAAAGTAATTTTGGTTGTTTAGACACATTGATATATTTTATTTATTATTTTTTTCTTGCGGAGGCTTTTTGCCCTTTCCTCTCATATGAGGATATATATACCTTAAACTATTTAGTTTTTTGCCAGCTGATGCTGCAGACTTCATTCATTAGTATACTCTCTGTACTTTTTTGTATATATTTTTTGTTACTGTCCAGACCCGCTTCTGTCTGTGACCTCCTGTGCTGGTCATCTCGCTGTTTGTTAAGGGGTCCTGCGCACTCTCCTGTATATCGAGACTGGTGCAGATTGCTTAGGATATTGGGTGTGGAGGAATGGTAAGCGTTCCCTTGAAGTTCTAAGCGTGGAGAGCTGTATTACCTGATATGCATTTAGGTTAGATTATTGATGTATTTATTGGATATGTAATGTATGAACTGCTATTAATTGTTTATGTGATTTATTGCTAGCTTGTATATCCCCTGAGGAAGCTACTGCGAAACATGTTGGGATAATCAACTACAAGCACCTTAATCCGTCAGTTTCTGTGGACCAGTCACTATGTAACTTTGTATATGTAGACGTCTATGTAATGCACTGCTATGTGTCATTTTTATAAGTGTTGCAATAAAATACTTGTTTTTATATTTCCTTTTTCTTTTTTCTTTTGAACAAAAAGCACCGTAAAAATCCCCCCTTTGCTCTCTCTAACTAAAATTTTTCAAATATACTTTAAAAACCTGTCTAGTGTGCTTTTTTATTGACACTTTTTTCCCCCAGGTGAATGGGTAGGGGTACGATGTAACCCATACTCATTCACATAGGGCAAGGGGGTTGGGATCTGGGGGCCCCCTTATTAAAGGGGGCTCCCAGATTCTGATAAGCCCCCTGCCCACAGATCCCAACAACCAACGGCCAGGGTTGTCAGGAAGAGGCCCTTGTCCTCGTCAACATGAGCACAAGGTACTTTGGGGTGGGGGGCCGCAGGTCGCCCCTCTGCCCCAAAGCACCCACTCATGTTGAGGGCGTGCGGCCTGGTACAGTTCAGGAGGGGGGTGCTCGCTCTTCCCCATCCCCTTTCCTGACCGGCTGGGCTGCATGCTCGGATAAGGAACTGGTATGGATTTTGTGGGGACCCCCGCGCTGTTTTTTAGCATAGGGGTTCCCCTTAAAATCCATACCAGACTGAAGGATCTGATATGCTCCTGGAAGGGGAACCCATGCCAGTTTTTTATTTTAAATTTGGCGTGGACTCCCCCCTTAAGATTCATACCAAACACAGTGCCGGGTAGTGGCGGAGATCTAAGTCGGATCCCCGTTCATTGAAGTCTGACGCGTCTCTGACTTCAAGTCGCAGGGCAAAGTCCGTACCAAAGTAGAACAAGTGTTGTGTTGCACCAGTGTAAACCCAGCCTAACCTGCATTCACACCCAAGCACAGAGTATTCCTAGTGATTCTGAAATGTTTTTTTGGGGGTGTTCTACAAGCTTCGTAGAAGTGTTTTTGCATGCGTATCAGGCTCAAAGTGTAGGTTTCCTCGGCTGGGAAAGTGTTGGGGAGCAAAAGAGGAAAGGGTTTTTTCCAGAGCAAAAACACGTGCACGCACACATCACATGTAACAGACAAACCCACTGAAATCTATAGGGGAAAAAATGTCTGAATATACTTGAGAAACTCTCTTTTTTTGAGCATAGGACCTAGAGAGCAGTGTGAACAGGGACAATTGGCAAGAATGGGATTCTGCATATTGAGCGTAGTCAGGCATAGGCAAACAAGCTGAAAACACAGAATTAAAAGGGGCTTAATATCACATATTGTAGCTGCACAGGGCACACTAAGCTGGAGGGTGAAGAGTCTGAAAGAGTGTTTACCTGTGTATATAACTTACTGTAAAAGTCTACCTTTGTCCTCTTGGCACACAAAGGTGATACAATTTTTTATAGCTAAATAACCTTTGCATGTTTTACCATGTTCCTGTAAATACTTTCATTTCTTTTCAGTTTTGTTTATTAATTCAATTGATAGTTACGAAAATGGCCAAAACATTTCAGGTGATAGTTTCATAGCATTTGTATGAAACATAAGGGGTACACTCAGTTTTAACAGATATTCTCAGCATACCACTGTAAAAAAGTTGATCAGAAACACTTGGATATATCAAAAAGAGAATCTATAGTGTTTTTGTTTATTTTTCTGCGTCTATTTTTAGGATTGAGGGCTCTAGTACATGGCCATATTTTTAGCGCATAGGTGAAAAAAATAGGATTTTTATAACAGCTTACCTGTAAAATCCTTTTCTTTGAAGTACATCAGAGCCATAGTAATTACTATGTGGGTTATAGGCCACCTTCAGGTAATAGACACTGACACACCCTAAGACAGGAAGTCCATTCCCTATATAACCCCTCCTCTCTTTCTGGTATACACATATATACCAGAAAGAGGGGAGGGACCGCTGTGTCCCGTGATGTACTTCAAAGAAAAGGATTTTACAGGTAAGCTGTTATAAAAATACTATTTTCTTAATCATACATCACGGGCACAGAGCCATAGTAATTACTATGTGGAATGTCCCAGAGCAATGCCAACTGAGGGGAGGGAGACACAACCAAAGTAAGGTAACATGAGATCAGAGGACTTATACTGCTGCCTGCAGCACACTGCGCCCAAAGGTGACATCCTCATGTCTTTTTACATCCACATGATGGAATCTGGTAAATGTATAGACTGAAGACCAAATTGCGGCCTTGCAGATTTGATCCATGGTGGCTTGGTGATGCACTGCCCATGAAGCACTAACAGCCCCGGAGGAGTGCACTTTGATTTGAGAGGGTGGAATCTACCTCTTAAAACCATAAGCTAGAATGATTACTTGTTGAATCCATTTAGAAATAGTAGATTTCGATGTTTCCTGTCCTCTTTTAGGACCTGCAGGCAACACAAGCAAAACATCAGTTTTTCGAGTCTGAGCAGTCGCCTTTAAGTAGACCTTGACTGCTCTCATCACATCAAGAGAATGTAGTGATTTTTATTCCATAGAACAGGGTTCTGGAAAATTAAGGTAGAACAATATCTTTGGTTTAAATAAAAAACCGGCCACTACCTTCGGTAGAAAGTTAGGATGAGGACGCAATACTACCTCATCCTTTTGAATAATAATAGGGCTCTACAAGAAAGAGCAGCCAACTCTGATACCCTTCTTGCAGAAGATATGATTACCAGAAAAACTAGTTTCCTTGTCAAAAGGACCAAGAGAATATGTTGCATCGGCTCAAAAAGGTTGTTTTTGTAATGCCAACAGAACTAAATTCAAGTCCCAAGGGTTCAGGGGTGACCTAACCGGATTAAGTCACGTTACCCCCTGAAGAAAACTACAAACCAAAAACTGCAAAGCAAGTGGTTGTTGAAACAATACCGATAAGGCCGAGACCTGGCCTTTGAAAGTACTCAAGGCCAGCTTCATTTCTAACCCTATCATTCATCCCAAGAGACATATGCCTTCCAGACTCTATAATATGGGATTCTGGAGGCCGGCTTCCTTGCATTAAACAAAGGTAGATACCACTGAACTTGACAGCCCATGTTTCTTCAGAATGTGGGTCTCAATAGCCAACCCGTTAAAGTTAGCACTTGTAAGGTAGGATGGAATACCAGACCTTGCGAGAGAAGGTCTGGACGCGGTGGTAGGGTCCATGGGACCCCTACCGCCATTCCTTATGGTTTCTGCATACCAAGATCTCATGGGTCAAGGTGGGGCCACAAGAATCACCGACTTCCCTTCCTGCTTGATCCTGCTTAGAAGTCGTGGACGCAGGCAGAATAGGAGGAAATGCATAAGTCAGTGAAAACTGATTCCATGGGAACACCAAGGCATCTGTTCTACATGCTAACGGATCTTTTGTTCTTGACACAAAGTTGTTGATTTCTTTGTTGATATCATATAAATGTACTCACCGAGGCCAAGATGCCGAGAGTGGTCGCTGTTGCGACTCGGCGCAGACCACCCCTGAAGGTGGCACAGAGGGTGGTTGCACCAAGAGGCACAAGCTACCAGTAGGACAGTCACTTGCTAGAAGATCAGCAGGTAGCTTGAGCAGAGCTGAAGGTGATGTCCCGTGGGAAGGTCCAGAAGCAAGGTAACAAGTCCGTAAAGCAAAGAGAGTATCCAGGAGACAGGCCAGGGGTCAAACACAGTCCAGAGAACAAGTACCAGGAACGCTGAGACAGAAGGATAATCCAAGACAAGCCAGGGGTCGGGTCAGGAGAAGATCAGCGAGGTCGATGAGGCAATCCGGGTCAAAAACAAGTAATAGAGATCACAGGAACACACGTGGGAAACACAGGAAGCTGAAGACAAACCAGCAGTGTGTTTGGACGACCTCACTTCCTTTATAGGTCAGCGAGGGGTCACACCCTGTGTGTGTGTGCTTGTGTGCTTTCGTTTATTCCTGTTGCACACAGCTGTGCGCCAGAGCGCTTTACCTGTGCGCATCCTATGACAGTGCCCCCCCCCCCGAGGGGCGGCCTCCGGACGCCCAAGCTAGCCATCAATTCTGGATGTTGCTGATGGAAAGTCTTTATTAATTTGGGAGCATGAAGGTTCTTGGATGGTTCCCAGGAGTTATCTTCTGAAGGGTACCCCTTCCATTTTACCAGGTATTGTATTTGTCTACCGACTTTCCTGCATCCTAGTAAAGCTTCCACTTCAAATTCATCTTCTCCATCGATCTTGATGGGTGGAGGAGGAGGCACTTCTCTTCCAGGAAAAGGACTAGGAACCAATGGCTTCAAAAGGGGGGCATGAAAAACAGGGTGTATCCTTTATGATTCAGGGAGAGCTAGTTCAAAGGCTACAGGATTTATTACCCTTTTGATTTTGAATGGTCCTATGAATCTGGGACCCAGCTTGCGTGTGGGACAAGGAAGTTTGAGATTAGTGGCAGATAGCCAATTTTAAAGGTAGGGTTCTCCTTCCTTCCCCTATCATGGTATTTCTTGTAATCATCCTGGGCCTTCTGTATGGTCTCCTGGATCCTTTGGAAATTAGATTGGATGGCGGCTATCCGATCTTGGACCGCAGGAACAGTGGATTCTGGGATGGAGTTCGGGAGGAAAGAAGGGTGAAACCCACAGTTGATCCAAAAGGGAGTCTGATTGGTAGTTGTGTGAATTGAATTATTATAGGCGAATTCTGCATATGGCAATAGGGCCGACCAATCATTTTGAGATCCTGAACAAAAGCAGCGAAGATACTGCTCAAGGGTTTGATTTGTCCGTTTAGTTTGCCCGTTACTTTGGGGGTGATATGCCGATGACAAACAGATCTTGATTTCCAGTATCTTGCAGAGTTCTCTCCAAACTCTAGAGGTGAACTGTGGACCTCTATCTGACGTGATACTGCTGGGAACCCCATGGAGCCTGACAACCTCCTTAATAAAGAGATTGGCAGTTTCCAGAGCAGAGGGGGTACCGACCATAGGTAGGAAATGGGCCATCTTTGAAAGACGGTCAACTACTACCAGAATTGTGGTGAAACCTTCCGAGGGCGGTAGCTCCACAATAAAATCCATTGACACGTCTGCCCAAGGTCGGTCAGGAATGGGCAAAGGCCTTAACAGGCCCCAGGGCTTGATCTTGGGACCCTTACTACGCAGCCACGGTACACAAGAGGCAATGTAAGTCTGGCAGTCCTGTCTCCAACCTGGCCACCAGAAAGAACGAGAGATCAGTTCCGCGGTTTTCTGTGTCCCAAAGTGCCCGGCCAATTTGTGATCATGACAAGTCCTTAGAACTTGAGTCCTAATCTCAAGGGGAACGAAGACCTTGTTTCGGGCCCAAAACAGATTGTCACGTTTTTCCAAGGTAGATAGGACTGGGTCATTGCAATGGACTGAAGCGGTTTTGATGGCCGTAAGTAAGTCAGGCTGTGGGAGTAGAAGGAAGTTGTGAGGCGACAAGATCGTACTAGGCTCCGTTACCTGGGAAGACTCAGGGAACATGCGCGAGAGCGCATCCGCTTTGTTGTTCTTGGATCCGGGCCGGTACGAGATATGGAACTGGAATCTTGAAAAGAAAAGCGCCCAACGGGCTTGACGGGGTCTTAAGCGTTTGGCAGTCCGCAGATATTCAAGATTCTTGTGATCTGTGAATATTGTGATGGGATAAGTGGCTCCTTCCAAGAGGTATCTCCACTCCTCCAGAGCGAACTTGATGGCCAATAGTTCTCGGTCGCCTACATCATAATTCCTCTCCGGTGGGGTCAGCCTCCGAGATGCGAAAGCCACCGGGTGTAACAAAGCTTTGGGCCCTTGTCGTTGTGAGAGGATGGCTCCTGTGGCTGTCTCGGAGGCATCTACTTCCAGTGCGAATGGTAGTACTGGATCGGGATGCCGCAAAATAGGAGCTGAGGTGAACAAGGTCTTTAGTTTGGTAAAGGCTTCTTGGGCTTCTTGAGACCACTAAAATCGGGTGTGTTGGCGGGTCAGCTGAGTAATGGGGGCGACTATTGAAGAGAACCCGGCGATGAATCTGCGATAAAAGTTAGCGAAGCCTATAAACCTTTGCACGGCTTTCTTATCCCTTGGAGCAGGCCATTCCAAGATTGCCTTGATCTTTTGGGGATCCATGGAGATGCCCTCGGTAGAAATGACGAATCCTAAGAATTGGACTGTAGTTATCTCAAATTCACATTTCTCCGCCTTAAGGTACAGCCGATGTTGTCGGAGGATGGTGAGGACTTTCCGCACGTGGACCCTGTGGAGTTCAAGAGAAGCAGAGAAAATAAGGATATCATCTAAATATACCACTATAAAATCATCAAGATAGTCTCTGAAGATATCATTTACTAGATGCTGAAATGTGGCCGGGGCATTGCACAGGCCAAAGGGCATAACAAGATATTCATAATAGCCGAATCTCGATCTGAAGGCTGTCTTCCATTCATCCCCAGCACGGATTCTAATGAGATTGTAGGCCCCCCGTAAGTCCAGTTTGGAAAATACTTTGGCAGATCCTAAGCGCTGGAATAACTCAGGGATGAGTGGAAGTGGATAGCGATTTTTGATTGGGACTTTATTAAGTTCCCTGTAGTCAACACATGGCCTAAGGGATCCGTCCTTTTTTCCCACGAAGAAAATACCTGCCCCTGCTGGTGAAGAAGATGGGCGAATGAACCCCTTTTCAAGATTTTCATCAATGTAGGCTTTGAGAGCCTTTAGTTCAGTCTCGGATAAGGGGAATATTCGTCCAAAAGGGATCTCAGAGCCAGGTAACAGTTCAATGGGGCAATCATATGGTCTGTGTGGTGGTAGACGGTCAGCCTTCTTTTTATCAAAGACATCCTTAAACTCGGAGTAGACCTGAGGAATGTGCTGAAGGTGATTAGTGGTGGGGGCCACGGTCATACAAGGAGCTGGAATGGAAACAAAACAATGCTGCATACAGTAGGCGGATGTAAAGGACACTTCCTTCTTGTTCCAACTGATCTGGGGATCGTGAGCCTGCAACCAAGGAAGTCCCAGGATGATAGGGAACATGGGAGATGATATGAGATCAAAGCGTAGGAGTTCTCTATGGCCTGAGTCTGTAATAGTAAGCAAGGGTAGTGTTTCCTGTGTTACTGGACCTGAGAGTGGCAGAGATCCATCAGCTAAATGGACTAGAAGGTGTGTCGCTTTATTCTGGCTTGGAATGCGTAGTTGCTGTGCAAGGGAGATGTCCAAAAAGCAACTACATGCCCCTCAATCACGGCTGGGAGTGGGATCTTCTCTTCTGCCAGCTGTAGGGAAACAGAGAGAGTTACATAAGTTTGAGCAGGACCAACACTCTGGTAGTTCATTATACACCGTGGGGGCAACTTACGGGGTCTCACAGGACAGCTGTGAATGAAATGTCCATTCCCCCACAGTATAAGCACAGATTGGCTTGGCGTCTTCGTTGTCGCTCTTCTGGGGTGAGACGAGGACGGACCAAACCTAGCTGCATGGGCTCCCCTTCTGAAGCTGAGGGACCTGAAGGAACCGGGATGGGCGGATACGGGACAGTGGCCTTAGGAAGCATCCAACTAGGCCGAGAGGCCTGGAGGCGTTCGGAGCGCCGCTCGCGCATCCGTCTGTCCAGTTTTGTGGCCAACTGGATTAATTCCTCCAGGGAGGCAGGAGTCTCTACTCGGGCCAACTCGTCCTTTAGGTTCTCGGAGAGCCCTAACCTGTATTGATAACGCAGGGCCGCCTCGTTCCAGCCAGTGTCAGCTGACCACTTGCGAAACTCAACGGTGTAGTCCTCCACCGGTCTTCTCCCCTGTAAGAGAGCATGCAGGGTAGCCTCAGCCGTGGCAGTACGCTGAGGGTCATCATATAATTGTCCCATGGCCTTAAAGAAGGTCTCCATGGAGTTCAACAAGGGGCTTCTCTGTTCCATAAGGCTATGGGCCCAGGCCTGGGGTTCCTCAGCCAGAAGAGAGATAATAAACCCGACCTTGATGATCTTCGAAGAAAAGGTCCTGGGTTGCAAAGCCAAGTACAAGGAACATGCATTTTTAAAATCTCTGAATTTCTTTCGGTCGCCTGAAAATCGCTCAGGCGTGGGTACTCGCGGTTCGGGTACTGTCATCATCATACCAGGTGGAGGCTGGACATGAGGTGTGGAGGCATCGCTGACTGAGGCCTGCGTAGGATTTGTGGGTGCCGGAGCTGTGGCTAGTCGCTGAAGCCTGCTGTCGATCTGTGCATAGCCATCCTGTCGTTTCTGTACTGCTTCTGTGAGTGCAGAGACTTGCTGGCACAGGACTTCTAATGGAGAACCCGCTCTGTTGGCCTCTGTCATGGCTGGTTTGTACTATCATATAAATGTACTCACCGAGGCCAAGATGCCGAGAGCGGTCGCTGTTGCGACTCGGCGCAGACCACCCCTGAAGGTGGCACAGAGGGTGGTTGCACCAAGAGGCACAAGCTACCAGTAGGACAGTCACTTGCTAGAAGATCAGCAGGTAGCTTGAGCAGAGCTGAAGGTGATGTCCCGTGGGAAGGTCCAGAAGCAAAGTAACAAGTCCATAAACCAAAGAGAGAATCCAGAAGACAGGCCAGGGGTCAAACACAGTCCAGAGAACAAGTACCAGGAACGTTGAGACAGAAGGATAATCCAAGACAAGCCAGGGGTCGGGTCAGGAGAAGATCAGCAAGGTCGATGAGGCAATCCGGGTCAAAAACAAGTAATAGAGATCACAGGAACACACGTGGGAAACACAGGAAGCTGAAGACAAACCAGCAGTGTGTTTGGACGACCTCACTTCCTTTATAGGTCAGCGAGGGGTCACACCCTGTGTGTGTGTGCTTTTGTTTATTCCTGTTGCACACAGCTGTGCGCCAGAGCGCTTTACCTGTGCGCATCCTATGACAGTTGAACCTGGATGCAAACAGATCCCCTATCTTTGACAAGAAGATATAGAGGATGAAGGAACCATTCTCCCGGGAACAACTGCTGGTGACTCAAGTAGTCCACCTGCCAATTTTCTATTCCTAGAATGAAGACTGCATTGTTTTCTGCCCAAGATAGGATATGATTCACCTCTCTCTGGGCCACACAACTTCTTGTGCCCCCTCAGTGATTGATATAGGCCATTGCTGTGGCATTGCCGGATTGGATCCTGACAGGACAATTCCGTAAACTGAACATTCAGGCCCTCAGGGCCAAATGCTTTGCCAGAATCTCGATTAGAATGTTAATGGGCAAGGTCATTTCTGATCTGGACCACTTCTCTTGGACAGTTGCCTCTTCCAGGACTTCTCCCCATCCTAAAAAAGGTTGGCATATGTTGTTACCACTTCCCAGGTAAACTGAGGCTTCGGCGCACCTTTGGAGTAAAACACATTGGGAAATCTAAAGCTTGGACCTTCCTGTTTCAAGCCAATAGGATACTGTTTTACAGCAGCCTCAAATGAAACTGAGCATAAGGAACGGCCTTGAATGAAGCCACTATCTTTTCAAACAACCTCTTGCAAAGCTGAATAGAATGATTCTTCTTTGCTTCGATCACCTGAATCAGTTCCTTTATTGCGCTGGGGCAAGAATACTTGCGCTATTTGCCTGGGGCAAGAATACCCTTTTCTGGGTGTATCTATCATCAGACCCAAGTATTCTAGTATCCTTCGTTGTTTTAAGGAAGATTTCTTTAGGTTGAGAATCCAACCTAGGTATTCCAGGTAGTTGAATGCGGTGACCATACTTTGGTCTAAGTGGGCTACCGACTGGTCTATCAAGAGCAGATTGTCTAGTCAAACTATAATCGTTATACCATGAGCCCTTAATCTGGCTAGAGGAGGGGCCAGAAGCTTTGTAAACACTCAAGGTGCAGTAGCTAGACCGAAAAGCAGAGCTACAAACTGAAAATGAAGATTGTCTACCTTTAAAAGTAGATATTACTGGTGAGTGGGGAAATAGGCACATGGAGGTATGCATCCTTGGTGTTGATTGATGCCAGAAGTTCTCCTCCTCGTAGGATGGAGACAACTGATTGGATTGACTCCATGCGAAAAGGTGGATATTCAGGAACCGGTTTTGATCTTTGAGATCAGAATGGGTTTGACATCTTCATTCGGTTTTGGCACCATGAAAAAAAGTTTAAACAAAACCCCAACCCCTGCTCTTTCATGGGGACCACCATGATCACTTTTTTGCCAAAAGATGGTCCAATGCTTGAAAGAAAGACTTCTTTTTTCTTTGGATCCTTAGGAATGTTTGATCTGAGAAAACGAGGAGACAAGAACTCTTGGAACTCCAGTTTGTACCCTGGAGCTATTGAGGAAGTCCTCCATTTGTCTCGACACTCTTCCTGCCAGACCCTTGAGAACTGCAGAAGTATTCACCCTACTTGAGCGAGCGGAGGTGCCTCCTCATAAGGAGGCTTTAGTAATTTGTAAATTTCCTCCCCAAGACTTCTTTTGTCCCTGGGGTTGACCCTGAGGATTACCTCTTGAACTTTATGGTGGAGGCCATTGTGACTGCCTGGAGGCTGATGCCCCTGCCACTGGAGAAGGAGCTTGTTAAAATGAAATACGTTTACTCTTTTTCCTAAATGGCAAAGGGGTACTTTTTCCACTAGAAATTCTTTGGATGTATTACCCAAATCATCCCCAAACAGCCATTTCACTGCAAAAAGGAAGACTAGCCAGGAGCTTCTTGCATGGTGCTTAGCGAAAGGCGCGAGGCCTGAAGGATAGAATCTCTCATAGCGACTATTGCAAACATAAAGCTGCTAGTAGCTTGCCAGATCCTGGGCCTGCTGAATAGGTGTTAGGTGTGACCTCAACAAGTCACCTATTTGTCAGGTTATGTTACCGTTTCCCAATTGTTAGTTAGAGTTCTTATCTGAGCAAAGAGACACAGAAGTATTCAGTATTTCTGCTCAGAAGTCCGTCGTTAACTCTGACTGTCTCTGACTGACTGTGGCTCTGAGGCTTCTTTATTACATCTTTTATAGACAGAAAAGGGCAAACATCAGCAAATGTAAAAAAAACAACATTTTCAAAGTAAAGACAATTCTCCGGGTGTTATCAGCTGATAAGACAATCTTCTGGGCGTAGACTGCTTTTTAGGGCTGATGCGGCCTCTCCTTATGCGTACGTGACTAAAGATGACGAATCCTTATTTTACAGAGAAGGATAGAAAAATACATGTATTTAGTATGACATACGGTCAGCCATTTTGTTTCAACATATACCTTAATCCTTACATTTCCCCCTTTGACATCACCCCTCCCTCTTGCCCTGGGTCCACCTGAACAAGTTCTAGTCAGCCTATATCCAGAGTACTCTCCCTGACCGCGAGTTGTCAGAGGGGTATACACCCATCCCCCTGGACAGTACCAACATCTAAAATTCAGGAAGAGTGGCTTTTCTGACAGATGGGTGATGTCAAGAAACTAAATCTACCTATCTTCACAAAAGTTCCATCTTTTCCGCATCATTTACCTTGGCTTTCTTGCAAAAGCACATAAACAACTTAAAGCATGCATAAAAGAAAAATACGAATAAGAGCACCACTATAATCGTCATTGCTGCCTTCTTCACCCAAGAGAATAACCCTGAGAAACTAAAAGTTCCACCAAACGGATCCCAGTCGCGACCAATATTTCGGGCCTTCTCTTGTAAATTCTTTACTTCCGTACGGTGTTGTGCAATGATGTCATAATAATCAGGTACCTCAATGCTGGTGTTATGTATCCAAGTACAGCACTCATAGTCCTCAGTAGTTTCACAGAGTCCTGTCAATGCTGCACTCATACTTTCAATTGCTAATTCATGTAATTCTAATTGTTAATGCTACTGTTAGCAAGATCAGTATAGTTTATAGGAACTGCCATCAGTGGTATACTTGCTGTGCTGGGGTGTAATTTGCTACAAATCCAACATTTCTCATATCCTGACTTCTGGGCATAAGCATATTTAAACTTCAGTAATAACATTTTTTTAGAAAATCCTTCATCCTTGTGTATTTTATTCTGTGAGGTAACCAAACTATTAGCCAGAATTACTGAAACAATAAAAAGATACATGTTGTCATTTGCCAACTGGCTCCTTTTTACAATGAGAAGCGTGGATCCAGGTAGGTTTCCCTTCCAATTTCACTGAGGTTGCTGTAATCAATAGCACCTGGAAAGGACCTTCAAACCTTGGTTCCAGTGTCTTTCTGGTATGTTTCTTTACATACACATAGTCTCCTGGTTGTAGATCGTGTGTACCTGTGACAGAATTAGGGTCTGGAAGAGAAGAATACACACTCTTGTGGATTTTAGTCAGACGCTGTTGCAACTGTATTACATACGTAGTTAAACTATCACATTGTAATTGCATACTTTGAGGAAAATATAAACCTAATCTAGGTGCACTTCCAAACAGTATTTCATATGGGGATAACCCTGTTTTTCCTGTTGGGGTGTACCTAATAGAGAACAAAGCTAAAGCTAGGCACTCAGGCCATGGTTTGTTCAACTCCTGCATAGCTTTTTGTATTTTCAGCTTGATTGTACCATTTACTCTTTCTACTGATCCTGAACTCTGTGGGTGGTAAGGAGTATGAAAACTTTGTTGAACCCCTAACATTGCCATCACATTTTGCATTATTTCTCCCGTGAAATGTGTCCCCCTATCTGATTCTATTGTTTCTGGGAGACCAAACCTAGGTATCAGCTCAGTAATCAGTTTCTTGGCGGTGGCTTTTGCCGTAGCTGATTTCACAGGATAACTTTCGGGCCAGCCTGAAAATAGGCAGATGCACACGAGAACAAATTCAAAGGGGCCGCTCTTAGGCATTTGTATGTAGTCAATCTGCAGTCTCTGAAAGGGATATTGGGCCCGGACCTGATGTTTACATGGGGTTTTCACTCTCTGTCCTGGGTTATTAATCAGACAGATTTGGCATGCAGCACAGTAGTTCCTTGCAGTACTACTGAATCCAGGGGCTAGCCATCCTTGGCTTACAATCCTATACATAGAATTGGAGCTGACATGAGTGGGTAAGTGAACAGCCGCTGCCATTGCTGGGTATAGAGAACCGGGTAGACATATTTTGTCTCCTTCTCTCCATACATTATCAAGGCCTGGTGCAGCTCCCTCTTTAACCCAACGGTCCTTCTCAATAGCCCCTGCTTGTTCCTGTAGTTCCATTAGCTGCTGCCATGTGGTTTCGGGCATACTCACCTGTACCGTGGCTAAGGTCTCAGGGCTTACTTCCCCTAGAGCTGCCTTCTTTGCAGTTAAATCTGCAAATGCGTTTCCTTTTGCCTCAGTTGTTTTTGCGCTCGTGTGTGCCGCTATCTTCATGATGGCTACTCTTATAACCTTTTGAAGATTGTTCAGGACTCTTTTGATTCCTTCACCATGTTTAACAGGTGTGCCTGCTGCTGTAAGGTAACCTCTAGCTTTCCATATGTGGCCATAATCATGTGCCACACCGTAGGCGTATGCGGAATCAGTGTAAATGTTCCCTTCTTGTCCCTCCAAGTGTTCTAGGGCTTTCTCTAGAGCGGTTAGTTCCGCTTCTTGTGCCGACATGTGTGCTGGTAGTGACTTTGCCTCAATTACCTGTGTGTCCGTTACCACAGCATAACCTGTGTGATATTTACCTTTGTCATCGGCAAATCTACTACCATCTATGTACAGTGTGTGTTCTGCATTTGCAATGGGTATGTCTGTGACATGTGGGAACCCCGTGGTTTCTTGTTCCATAAGTTGAAAACAATCGTGTTCATCAGATGTTATGTCATGAAATGAAAGTGTGTCAGAATCCTGAGTATCTTGTGCTGTATCTACACCATTATCATCATTACTCCCCCCTGTCAAATCTGTCTGTAATGGTAAAAGCTGTGCTAAGTTAAAAGAAGTGCATCGCTGAAAGGTAACATTGGGGGGTAGGAGCAAAGTGCATTGTAGACGCAGCTGCCTCGCCATTGATATGTGTTTTGGTTGGACCTGTGATAAGATGGCGTGTATGTCATGTGTGGTATGTACCACTACAGGATTGTCTAAGACAATTTCTGAGGATTTGTCAATGATAATTGACACTGCTGCAACTGCTCGTACACAGGACGGTGATCCTCTAGAGACAGGATCGAGAGCCGCCGAGAAGTATGCTACCGGCCTTTGTTTGATGTGTTGTTGTGTCAACACCCCTGTTGCGTGTCCCGTGATTTCAGCAATGTACAAATGAAATGTTTTGGTATAATCAGGGATCCCGATCGCAGGTGCCGAAATTAGTAACCTTTTTAAGGTGCTAAAAGATTCATGACCTGCTTCTGTGAGTACATAGGGTACTATTTTCAAGCAATCATATAATGGCTGCATCAGAGAACTGGCATGTGGTATCCATTGTCTACAATATGATACCATTCCCAGAAACATACGAAGTTGCTTAAAGTTGCGTGGGATATTCATTTGTCTTATGGCCTGGACTCGGTCTTCAGTGAGATGTCGAGTACCCTGGGATATACAGTGGCCCAAAAAGACAACCTTTTTCTGACATACCTGTAACTTAGTTCTATTCACCTTGCACCCTTTTTCAGCCAGGAATTGTAACAATGATAGAGTGGCTTTTAAACAAGTATCGTTATCTGGACAACATAACAATAGGTCATCTACATATTGCAACAATACACAAGTGTCAGGTGGTTGCCATTCCCCCTATTTTTACTTTTTAAGGTTTAGTCAGTGGGGCATCAGTCAGGAGTCCGTCATAACCACTTATGGGTATGGTGTCACGGGACGTCATGTGTGGAGGGACTACTGAATCAGACAACAGACTGCGTGACGCTCCTGTGTCAACCAAACAAGGAATATGTTTACCTTCCACCTTCATCAACATGTGGAGCATTTTGTTCTCTGATTCAGCTAGGACTGGGGCAAGTCATGCGGTCGGATCGTCCCTATCATTGGTACGCCTCTGTCTGTAGTCCCTCGTGTCTCTGTCCGTGTTTCCTTCCTGTTCGTCTTTTATCCTTTTCCTACAGTCTCTTTTTATATGTCCCACCTTGTTGCAGTAATAACAGGTAAGAGGTTTACGGGAGGAATTCCCTCCTTCATTGACCCGGGCAACAGTGTTAACTCCCGGTGTCCTTCTGGGTTTAGTTTCTGCTAAATCAGCCTCTATGCCTTGTGCTTTCTGCAACAATGTTCCTCTGTCCCGTATGGCTCTCCATTCGGGAGTACATGCCTTCAGTTTGTCACCTATTTGGGGTACTAGTCCTTCCATAAACTGTCGATTGAAAGCCCTAATGGTGACGGGTAAGGCTAAATCTAGACCTTCGTCAGCCATCATGCTTTCCATGTTGAGGTAAAATTCTGTAACAGTCTGACCTGGGGCCTGTTTTATGGGCGCTGTCGAACCCCTTTCCTGCTGTTTCCCTTGGCAAAATTCTCGTAACTGAGCTATAAACAGGGGTCTAGAGTCTATATGACGAGGGTGTACTCCTGGCGGATCTGCCGCTGGATCCCCTTGTGGTCTATGTGGAGCAATTTCATTCATAAATTGATTAAACATCGTTAGTGTCATTTTATGTCTACATATATCTTCCCCATCTTGCCAAGTCGCTTCATGTGTGTCTAGTAATTGTGTCACGAATCTACAGAATGCGGCAGGTTTTGCTACGGGATCAGGAGCATTCTGTATTAATGCCATAAGAGTGTCAGCCGACCAAGGTGTCCATGTCCTCAGAACGACTTGTCGGGTCACTGTAGGTGGCTGTCCTGCTTGACCCGCATTTGGATTATTTACTTGTATTACCCTAGTCCGACTATGGACTGGAGCTACGGGCTCTGGTCTTTGAGCGCCGCAATGCACACATTCCTGTGCCCAGTCTGGGTTCTGGATACCGCATACTCGGCATACCCATCCTCTTCCTCTTAAGGAAGGATAAAGTTTTGGTCTTTCATTACCTGGTGTGGTAGTGTTATAAGGAGGTGGAGTATCTCCCGTATTTACCCTATCGCCGGGAGCAGAAGGAAGACTTTTGTGTCGGACCTTCATATCCCATCCACCCTTTTCCTGACAATACTCCCATCCCTCCTCTTTAGCCCTGTTGGAAACCTTAATTAAACATTGTATTTGTGATACCCATCTGTTCTGCAATATCTCTCCCTGTCTGTCTCTCTTTATTTCTTCCCAACCTTCTACACTTAGCCCATTTTCTCCATCCATCCCCAATTTCTTGAGAATCCTATTTGTGCCCTGTGCCTTATCCTTCCCATACAACATTGTAATTATGTCTTTAACAGCATAACATTTCTGAGATTCCTCCTGGGGTTTACCATGTGTCTGGCCCATTTTGACAGTCCTGCCTAGGTGGCGTTTGGATCACTTACTAAGTGTCTCGTTGCCTTCTCCTCCTAGGGTGCCAAAATACTAAAAACCTCTCCTATATGAGATCGAATTACTTTATATGCTAGCCAACTGACAAATATTATGACCAGACTGACGGCTACAACATATACAAGCATTCCCTTTTGGTGGCCAAACACATATGACTAGGTCTCCGGGACTTTGTGGAGACCTTTATTCCCTTCCCATTACCATGGAATCTCTCAGCATTCGTTTCTTATTCCTGCTTTATCGAGGCAGTCAGGACTTATACTTTCAACCCGTTTTTAGGCTCATGAATCAAAAAGCGTATATCAAACTTAAGTGTCGGACCCCCAAAGTACTCTTACGAGTTAAGGGCGCATTCCGTTACCCATTGGGATGATATATGTTTCAATTCACACCATACAAACAGGGCTTATCTCATTCACAACAGACAGATGACAAGTAGACAGACAAGAAACAACGGTAACATAAGCCAAAATATTAAGTTCAAGACCCGCCTACTACAGAGGTTGGTGTTTACCTGAAGAACAATTCAGACAGATCAGGTGGGCACAAATCTAAGAAGCACAGAGTTTATAAGAAAATAAAGCTTTTCTTACCTGCGCAGGATTTGTCTGTGGTTCTTTGATGTGCCCGACCATTTCGTTCCGTCCTTATGTTCGTTCGCCTCTTGTAGTTTCTTCAGCGAGTCCGTGTTCGCGGCGCCAGAAATGTTAGGTGTGACCTCAACAAGTCACCTATTTGTCAGGTTATGTTACCGTTTCCCAATTGTTAGTTAGAGTTCTTATCTGAGCAAAGAGACACAGAAGTATTCAGTATTTCTGCTCAGAAGTCCGTCGTTAACTCTGACTGTCTCTGACTGACTGTGGCTCTGAGGCTTCTTTATTACATCTTTTATAGACAGAAAAGGGCAAACATCAGCAAATGTAAAAAAAACAACATTTTCAAAGTAAAGACAATTCTCCGGGTGTTATCAGCTGATAAGACAATCTTCTGGGCGTAGACTGCTTTTTAGGGCTGATGCGGCCTCTCCTTATGCGTACGTGACTAAAGATGACGAATCCTTATTTTACAGAGAAGGATAGAAAAATACATGTATTTAGTATGACATACGGTCAGCCATTTTGTTTCAACATATACCTTAATCCTTACATAGGATAACCTTGAGAACTTGTTTAACTGGTCTCTCAAGGATTGACAAATTACTGTCAGCCCTGACTGAAACACTCAACCTAGCAGAGAAATAAGTGTTTTTTAATAGGAATTCCAACTTTTTATCCACTGGATCCCTAAGCATTTGAGCATTGTCTGCTGGGCAAGTCAACATTTTATTCACAGAGAATATACAGTTAGGGCCATAAATATTTGGACAGTGACACAAGTTTTGTTATTTTAGCTGTTTACAAAAACATGTTCAGAAATACAATTATATATATAATATGGGCTGAAAGTGCACACTCCCAGCTGCAATATGAGAGTTTCCACATCCAAATCGGAGAAAGGGTTTAGGAATCATAGCTCTGTAATGCATAGCCTCCTCTTTTTCAAGGGACCAAAAGTAATTGGACAATGGACTCTAAGGGCTGCAATTAACTCTGAAGGCGTCTCCCTCGTTAACCTGTAATCAATGAAGTAGTTAAAAGGTCTGGGGTTGATTCCAGGTGTGTGGTTTTGCATTTGGAAGCTGTTGCTGTGACCAGACAACATGCGGTCAAAGGAACTCTCAATTGAGGTGAAGCAGAACATCCTGAGGCTGAAAAAAAAGAAAAAAATCCATCAGAGAGATAGCAGACATGCTTGGAGTAGCAAAATCAACAGTCGGGTACATTCTGAGAAAAAAGGAATTGACTGGTGAGCCTGGGAACTCAAAAAGGGCTGGGCGTCCACGGAAGACAACAGTGGTGGATGATCGCCGCACACTTTCTTTGGTGAAGAAGAACCCGTTCACAGCATCAACTGAAGTCCAGAACACTCTCAGGGAAGTAGGTGTATCTGTCTCTAAGTCAACAGTAAAGAGAAGACTCCATGAAAGTAAATACAAAGGGTTCACATGTAGATGCAAACCATTCATCAATTCCAAAAATAGACAGGCCAGAGTTAAATTTGCCCAAAAACACCTCAAGAAGCCAGCTCAGTTCTGGAAAAGTATTCTATGGACAGATGAGACAAAGATCAACCTGTACCAGAATGATGGGAAGAAAAAAGTTTGTAGAAGAAAGGGAACGGCACATGATCCAAGGCACACCACATCCTCTGTAAAACATGGTGGAGGCAACGTGATGGCATGGGCATGCATGGCTTTCAATGGCACTGGGTCACTTGTGTTTATTGATGACATAACAGCAGACAAGAGTAGCCGGATGAATTCTGAAGTGTACCGGGATATACTTTCAGCCCAGATTCAGCCAAATGGTGCAAAGTTGATCGGACGGCGCTTCATAGTACAGATGGACAATGACCCCAAGCATACAGCCAAAGCTACCCAGGAGTTCATGAGTGCAAAAAAGTGGAACATTCTGCAATGGCCAAGTCAATCACCAGATCTTAACCCAATTGAGCATGCATTTCACTTGCTCAAATCCAGACTTAAGACGGAAAGACCCACAAACAAGCAAGACCTGAAGGCTGCGGCTGGAAAGGCCTGGCAAAGCATTAAGAAGGAGGAAACCCAGCGTTTGGTGATGTCCATGGGTTCCAGACTTAAGGCAGTGATTGCCTCCAAAGGATTTGCAACAAAATATTGAATAAATAAATATTTTGTTTGGGTTATGTTTATTTGTCCAATTACTTTTGAGCTCCTAAAATGTGGAGTGTTTGTAAAGAAATGTGTACAATTCCTACATTTTCTATCAGGTATTTTTGTTCAACCCTTCAAATTAAACGTTACAATCTGCACTTGAATTCTGTTGTAGAGGTTTCATTTCAAATCCAATGCGGTGGCATGCAGAGCCCAACTTGCGAAAATTGTGTCACTGTCCAAATATTTATGGCCCTAACTGTAGAAGTGTCAATTCCTGGTATCCCCACCTTTAGTGACTTTTTTTCCACTATAGAATAAAGTGTGAAAAAAACTTTTTAGGAGGGAAAGAATGCTTATCTGGGTGATCCCACTCAGATACAAAAAGCTTTTCCAACAATGAATAGACAGGAAAAGCATGCACAACTTGAGGAGGCTTTAGTGAACCCAAACACTAAGTTAAGGGTAGCATAAATGTGGAGCATTCAGTAAGAAATTTCACCATCAATCTTACAGATTGTGAAGCTGATCACCCTGCATTTGACAACTCAGAAGAGGAGTCATCAGCCTCACCATGTTCCCCTGAGGGAATTCATCTTCTCCCACCTCCAGTTCCTCAGTTTCAGGGTCCTGGGTAATGGAAGGGAACATGTCGCATTTTGTCCCACACTGGGATGCGATTAAAGCCGCTAACCTTTTTTCCAATCCTATCACGGCTGAGGAAAAAGACCTCTTTAATAATATAGACAAGGGCTGCAGTGTTGAAAACAGTTGCAAACATTTCATGGCCCCGATGTTCACTCTGACCAGCCACTTTCCAGAGCTTGAGGGAGACCCTTTTAGCCCTTTTTTGGGGGTGTTTCAACCCCCCCTTCTGACCATAGCCCGATGCACAAATGCAGCGGTACCACCAGAAGAAATTGCATCCACTGCTTGAGCAATAGTCCAGCATCTGCCGCTGCTATTAACGCTCAGCCTGATGCTTTTAGTAAATGTGCCAATGGAATGCCTGTGTCACCAACCTCTTACATGCCCCTTCTTGCTCGTGTCCCTCCGACATCTGCAGCCAGCAAAAATGTAGCTTTTAAATATACAACTTCCTGTTTAGGGTGTGCCAGTGTCCATCGCCTGAAGGTGGCCTATAAACCACATAGTAATTACTATGGCTCTGTGTCCCGTGATGTACGAGAAATATGACTGTTGTAGTGCCTCAAAGCCACAGCTGCAGCATATTTTGATTGTAGCCCTGCATTAAAAAATATTCCGTATGTACAGTGTGCATATATATATATATATATTCGTCCTTTTTTTGGTGGTATTTGATCACCTCTGCGGTTTTTATTTTTTGTGCTATAAACAAAATAACAGCGACAATTTGGAAAAAAATCATAATTTGTTACTTTTTGCTATAATAATTTTCCCCCCAAAATATATATATATATATATATATCTATATATATATATATAGATATATATATATATATATATATAAAACAACAAATTGTTTCCTTAGTTTTGGCCTATATGTATTCTTCTACATATTACTGGTAAAAAAAAATCGCAATAAGCCTATATTGATTGGTTTGTTCAAAATTTATAGCATCTACAAAATAGGGGATAGTTTTATGGCATTTTTATACATTTTTTTATTTGTAATTGTGGCGATCTGTGATTTTTATTGTGACTGCTACATTATGGCGGACACATCGGACACTTTTGACACTATTTTGGGACCATTGTCATTTATACAGCGATCAGTGCTATAAAAATGCACGGATTACTGTGTAAATGGCACTGGCAGGGAAGGGATTAAACACTAGGGGGCGATCAAGGGGTTAAGTGTGTCCTAGGGAGTGATTCTAACTGTGGGGGGGGTGGGCTACTACTTACATGAGAGCAATCACTGCTCCCGATGACATAGAGCAGTGATCTCTGTCATGTCACAAGGCAGAATGAGGAAATGCCTTGTTTACATAGGCATCTCCCCGTTCTGCGGCTCTGTGAAACGATCGCCCGGAGACCGGCGGACATAGAGTCTGCCGGTCCCGTGGGCACATTCATGCTGTACGCGGCGGTTTCGCGCCCGCTAGCCCCGCCAATTAAAGGGGACGTACAGGTATGCCCATTTGCCCACCGCTGCCATTGTGCCAACGTATATCGGCATGCAGCGGTTGGAAAGTGTCTTTTGGTATGAATTTACTTGCATATGCTCAATCTTTCATAAAAAAAAAACAGGCTTGTGTTCACATATCCAAACGACAGCTTACTTAGTGTTCACCACTATGTGCTCCAATCATCCACATACATTCGTGATATTTGCCATACGGCGCCATATGCTGTTGTGGAATCAGAGCTTTGGGAAAATGGTGCCCAAATCGAGCTAATCATAAGTTGGTATGACGAGATGGCAGGTATATCCACCTGTGGAGTGACGCATAGGGGAGGGGCCATTCTGTCATCACGCTGAGGCGCGCATTGTGAGCATGCCTTGGAAATACCTTCTGATTGTCTTATACCTGTGATCTCTTCCATCTTGTTAAGAAAATATCAGCTGAGGATGTCTAACTAAGATGAACATTATTGAGTGGATGATTGTGATGGACAGCCTGGCACCTTAACTGGGTGCCTCTGCCAATCGGTGCCTCCTGCCCTCCATACCCTTACAGCAGACGGGTATCTAATACTAGAAAGTAGCATATACAGAAAAGATGTTGAGGCAAAACCAAAAGAATAACCGTTTATTGAAACCGAGACACATACTTTATACCCCCAGCAGGACATTCCCCTCTTGGGGATATTAGTACAGATAAGATAAGATGTACAACTAGTAAAAACATGACAATGCAGCCTTTAAACATTAATCTAATTAACAGATAGGCACCTAGACAAGTCCTATCAGTATGGCTAGTAGTCACAAGAATGCCCTACCCTGCCTTCCTTGTCTATGTGCTGTTAAACATGTCGACAATAAGTTTTGATTAGCCAGAGCGTGCACACCAGGATGCCCAGAAACAGTTCCACAGCCCTGCACACAATGTACATTACACTACTATAAATGCCCCACCCCAGATCCAGCTCAGATCTAGAGTACCAAGTGGTACATCTTCGGAAGAAATAGTATAAAAAGTTAATAATATAAAGCTGGTAGTATCCGGGGCAAAATGGTCAAATGCTGCATTATGCAGCTCTCAAGGACCAGCCGGGGCAAGATAAGAAACAGGCCCAAGAAGAGCTCCATATACCCGACTGGTGAAGGTGCGTCTGCATGATCTGTCTGACACAATGTTTCTGCAGAAACGCATCACTGTTCTGGGGACTTCCTGGCCAGTCAAAGGGTTTCAAGACCCGGCTTTCCTCCATACTCTGAACGGGAGAAACAGATAAAATCTTGGGTCTCCTCCATGTGCCATAAACAGTGTATAGAAGGCTAGCCCATAGTCCCCTCCAAAAGCCCCTGTCCCGGTTTGGCCTGTTACAATGATAACCCAAAAGCATAAAACAGGGAACAGCTAAAAATATACCAATAAATTGGTAACACGCTTTAAGATTTAACTGTACAAGCTCTTTATGATTTGCCAAAAATTACCTAAACCAACCATTAATTTGTATACTTTTAGGTAATCAGTTGCATTTCTTATTGCTTACTTTTCTATTTTTTCAATAGATGAGGCTTAATACATGTATTTGTTACATAGCAACATACAATCTGCTACACAAGGAAAACAATCCTCCTTGGCAGTTCCATCCAGCTCTTTCCTCTCTAAGGATGGATGCAAACGCCACAACTTTTTTAACTTACTTTTGGTGCATAACATAATAAAATTTAAGTTTACCGTCAGGTGAATCATTTAGTATGGTCACATGATTGTGGTAAGAATTTCCCAACTTACTTGCAAGGTTGAGACTTTTCCTGTTCTTTGTGACGGTTTGTCAATACTGACTAGTAGCGATGTCAAGAGATTAGTTACTATATTGTTATTTTTTGTTTAATACATTTTTATTGAAGTAAATAATGACGGATAAAAAATTAACATATAACATGTAACATATTCCATGCAGTGCTACAGAAAAAGTGGAATGGTCTACCCCAGCAGAATATCACCTCTAGAGGTCTAATGTACTAGGTATAGGGTTCTAAGCATATGAGAAGACCTTCAACTGCGCATAAGACATTTGTCGAGTCAGGGTATGCACTCTGATGGGGATTCAAGGCCGTTAAAATGCATGGATGAAACCAAGGAGAGAAAGAAAAGAAGAAAGGGAAAGTAGGGGCCCATAAAGGGAGAGGGGGGCGTTGGCATGCCTGGTATAAAAACAGCAAAAATTATGACTATATCATATGGGTCTCACAGAAATAAAGGCAAATTTGAACCGTAGGAGAGCCAACCGTCCAGTGAAAGGCAGCCAGGGGAGCCTCTCAAGGGGGGTGGTCTCTATCTCAGTGTATTTGAGTTACGAGTTCTTTGTAATAAGGGGTGGTTGTAAATTCCATCCATGGGGTCCAGGTTAGAGTGTGTCGCTGGGAGGTGTTCCTGTTGCGATGGGTGATGTCTTCCATGAGATGTACTTCCGCAATTTTTTCATCCAGTTTTTCATTGATGGAATCTTGGGTTGCCCCCAGAGGGAGGATATTAGAGTCTTAGCTGTGTTGAGCAGGTGTGGTACGAGTAAGCATTTATAAGTTCCAATGGGTTCTTTGGTTGCGTGGAAAAGGACAGTCCAGGGGTCATTAGGGAGGTTAACGTCTGAGATTTGCTGTATAAGCTGGAGAACAATGGACCAGAAGGGGCGAATAATCAGACATGACCACCAGATGTGCGCATGGGTTGCCGTGTTTCCACAATTCCTCCAGCACAACAGGGAATTAACTGGGAACATCTGGTGTAGTTTTGATGGTGTGTAGTGCCATCTGATGAGTAGTTTATAATTGACCTCTGCCATTTTGGAAGCGAGAGACGATATATGGGTTAACCATAAGACTTTGTCTTTCTGGTGTTTTGGAAGGTTGGTTTCTAGGTCTGATTCCCATTTAGCCAGGTATGATGGGAGCATGTCCGTCTGGAGTTTAATGAGGGCTCTGTAGAAAGTCGAGATGCAGTGTAAGGGTGGATCTTTTGGGCTGAAAACATCTTCAATGCTATTTAGATTTTGTATCCCTCTCAGCAGCTGGGGCAGAGTTCAGAGGAAGTGTTGAAGTTGGAGATATCTCCATTTATCAAGGAATGTGATAGGTTTAGAGCCAAGGATTTCGGGTAGTGGTTTGAGAGTACTGGCGTGGAGGGTATGGTGCAATAAGAGGGGGCCTTCCAGAGACCAGGTCTTAAAGCCCGGGTCTAGTAGGCCTGGCAGGAAATATTCATGGTGAAGGAGTGGTAGCAAAGGGGAGTCATAGGACCAGGAAAACTTCCTATTCAGAGCATCCCATATATCCAAGGTTGAGATGGTGAGTGAGGAGGTTAAGTCAGCGAGATGTCTATGGGAGCGGGGTAACCAGGGAATAACCGTGAGGTCAGCAGAGCATAGAGATGTACCCATAATTTGGAGTTAACAGCATATTTCCATTCTGCTATTCTAGATAATGTTACAGCATAATAATACGTCTTAAAGTTTGGAAGAGCCAGTCCTTCAGAGTCCTTGGAACAGAATAGAATATCTCTAGACACTCTGGGGCGACTGTTCCTCCAGATGAAGCTGGAAATCATGGTTTGTAATGTGGTAAAGACAATAGAAAAGAACACACTGCCCAAAGGGCTTGGAGAGTGCTGCTCACCCCGAACAGACATAAAAAATAGAACATATTCCCCCACAAAGGGGTTTTTAGGCAGCAAAACAATAAATGTATAGCGGTGTGATGTAAAAAAAATGTCCAATATTTATTAATGTAGAAAAATATAGCACATAGGTTAAAACATGAGCTCCACTGAACAATTAGAGAAAATTCAATTCAAAATAATAATACAAAGAATATATAAAATAACAATGAATGTGCAATGGCAGACACGACTATTACTAACACTGTACAAATACGACAACAGTGAAGATATAGAGCTAACGCGTTTCAACCCACTAAGGGCTCTTCTTCAGAGGAGTGGTCTGCTATAAAACAAAAATGCTGTAAATATATACATCAAATAATGCTTATGTATAATGAGGGTACCTAATAGTTTAATATGATTACCCGATGATGCACATCCAAAGAGATGGAAGAAGTAATCCCAGTGGAGTTCCCTTTTAAAAGGACCGCCTCAATTTCCCCCGAAATATAGGGAGTCCTGAGGCCCACAATGTCACCAAATACCAAGGGAGGAGGTTAGGGTCCAGCGTTGTGGCTTGCAAGAGGTCACATTAATCCCTCACCCCCTATAAAATAGGGAGTGGGTGTGGACGTTGGCGGCCGGAAAGTGGGGCAGGTCACAAAATTCCATATAAGTATACGGTTAATGGTATGCACTTAAAAAAGAAGTGGATATCTACAAGGCATGAACCTATTGTCATGCCTGTCTATCTGTGTGTGTAAATTTACACACCTACCTAATTTTTTTATATATTATGGAAAGGTAGCTCTTGGTCCCAAGTGCTCGAAGGTGGTGCCACTCACCGTGATTTTAAGAGAAGGCGAAGGAGTGAGGAAAAAAAATAAAAAAAATAAATAAAAAAACCAAACCAACTATAGCAATGTGAGAAAAAGCTAAAAGTGAAGGAACAATTGATGCAAAAAATGACTAAACCGAAAACAGGTGAAAACAGACAAAAAAAAAAGAGAAGAGAGAATTACTGCAAAATGTGTGGCGTGTTAGTGAAAAAAGGTACGTGGTACGGAAAGTATGTACAGGTGGGAAGATGAATGTGCAAAAGTGAAGTGGTGAAATGTGAGATGTTGCAGAATGCCTAATAAGTACAAGGGTAACCTAGTAGGTATCAGTGTAAAAAGGTGAAGATATACCTAAAAAAGAGGGTAATTGTGCGAAGGAATGGAGAGAAAGTGAGCTAAAACCATGGCAGGCGTCCACACCTCATGGGGCAAGCAAAATCCACTTCAGAAGACAAGTATATTACCTGATTAAGTAATATTGAGAGGGGGCTCCAAAGAAGGGGGGATTGTAGGAAAGGACCCAGCCCGGGATGGGTCACAGACACAGTCACTCTCTCTTGTACAATACCCACAGGATAAAGTCACCCAATCTATAAATAAATCGGGGTATTATTAGAGGTTCTTGTACCAAGCCTCCAGATTATAATAAAGATGAGATTAAACAAAGATATAAACTCAATCAGAGGGGTTGACCATACATACCGACCGAGAGCTAGAAAATCGTATGTCCTTCCTCATGTAGAGAAAAAGATAAATGGCCCCTTCCTATGTGAGAGGCATAAAAATACGCGAGAGGCCCCGAAATGACATCATCTCCGCCGCAACTGCGTGATGTCAACGCATCGCGCGCACCAGCGGAACACCGCGCATGCGCGCGAGGCATGACGTCCAGAGATTTCCAAGGATGCCGCCGGCAAGTAGGTAAATGTCCCCAGAGGGTGAGCGGTACCAGCCCGCGCATGCCACACCAGGGGACAAGAGGAGAGGTTCATATAAACATGACCTATCCCCCCCCCCCTTGCCGGGAAGTCACATCAAAGGGCCCGCCACCCCCAGGGGACGGCGAAGGGACCACAGTGAGAAAGAATGGCGGTATCTAAATAGGCATACTGGTACTGATGTTGTGAAGAAAAAAAAAAGGGGAAAGGGAAAAGGGGAAGGGAAAAAGGCACCAAGAGAGAACACAGGCGGCATGTCACAATACAAAAATACAATAACACAGATTTTTTTCCCAAATCAGTACTATAATATTAAATTTTCATCAAATCAATTCCAAATATATATTATACATTTATCTACATATAGTATATGTTATACATGAGACAAAGCTACAGTGAATACGTAACATCAAAGTTAGTGATGCTCTTAAAAAGTTAACGGTAAAGGTCTACATACACAAGACCAAAGTGTAACTATAGCAACAAGATTGTTTCAAATAATTCAAGGGAACGTGACAGGGAGACAATGATAGGGAAACAACAGGGGGAGGAGGGGGAAGAGGGGAAAAAAGGGGAAAGCCAGATGTAACTTAGCGAGCAGCTTCTACTGCGTCCTTCCAGAGGTAAACCCCTCTAGGAAGGGGGCATTAAGTCCCGGAGAGGAGGTGGCATCCAATTTGTGTATCCACTTTTGCTCGTGTTGGAGTAATATCTTATTCCAATCACCCCCTCGATCTGGAATGTGTATTCGATCCAGGGCGGTGAATGAAATATTGGGCATTCTGTAATTGTGTACTTCCACAACATGTCGTCCTACAGGCAAGTAATGATTGTCAATTTCCATGCTATAGACGTGTTTGGACATCCATCGATGGAACTCCTGCTTGGTTTTACCGACATAGTATGCCCCACATTCGCACTCCATGAGGTATACAACCCCCCATGTTTGGCAATTAACAAAATGAGCAGGCCGAAAAGTTACCCCATTCGGTAGACGGAAGACCTTGTCACGTCTGATATATTTGCAACAAGTGCAGTGGCCACAGGGAAAAGAACCAACAACCGAGCAGTGTTTGGATCTTTTCATTTCGTTTTTATATTCGCTCTGGACCAATCTATCATGTAGTGAAGAAGCCCATTTGTAGGTAATAGAAGGGCATGATGAAATAAAACACCCCACCCTTGGGTCATCCTTTAGGATGGACCAATGTTTTTGAATGATATTTTGGATGATATGTTGTTTCGAGAAGCGCAGGGTGATCCTGGCTGGATTCAAGACAGGGTCTCCCTGTACCTTCTTAGCGAACAAGAGATCCTGACGAGGCTGTGCCGCAGCTTTATTATATATATATATATATATATATATATATATATATATATATATATATATATATATTATTTATTATATGCTCTTCGTAAGCATGAGCGTCTATAGCAATGTGCGAGGAATCTAGTTTGTAATTTGTAGGCCTCTTCCTTAAAAAGACAATAATTCGAACAATTTCTACGGAGACGTAGATATTGTCCATAGGGGATGGATCGTTTTAGGGGAATGGGATGGAAACTTTCCGCATGCAGCACCGTATTGCCCGTGGTGCTTTTGCGGTACAAGGAGGTAGAGATTTTTTTTCCCACACTTTTTCCCTCCCCCTTCCTCACTTATTCCTTTCAGGCATTCTGAGCGGATACTGTTGCGGTTTGTCACAACATCAGTACAAGTATGCCTATTTAGATACCGCCATTCTTTCTCACTGTGGTCCCTTCGCCGTCCCCTGGGGGTGGCGGGCCCTTTGATGTGACTTCCCGGCAAGGAGGGGAGAGGTTATGTTTATATGAACCTCTCCTCTTGTCCCCTGGTGTGGCATGCGCGGGCTGGTACCGCTCACCCTCTGGGGACATTTACCTACTTGCCGGAGGCATCCTTGGACATCATGCCTCGCGTGCATGCGTGGTGTTCCGCTGGTGCGCGCGACGCGCTGACATCACGCAGTTGCGGCCGAGATGACGTCATTTCGGGGCCGCTCACGTCCTTCTGGGACGCCGGGAGGCCACACGCGGTCAGCCTGTTTGGTGGCCATGCGGAACAGGGCGGAGACCGGTCGGTATGTGGGCGGAGGACACCTGTTGAGGATTTCCGGTGGATATCTTTGGTCCATTATAAATGCCTCTCACATAGGACGGGGGCCATTTATCTTTTTCTCCACATGAGGAAGGACATACGATTTTCTAGCTCTCGGTCGGTATGTATGGTCAACCCCTCTGATTGAGTTTATATCTTTGTTTAATCTCATCTATATTATAATGTGGAGGCTTGGTACAAGAACCTCTAATAATACCCCGATTTATTTATAGATTGGGTGACTTTATCCTGTGGGTATTGTACAAGAGAGAGTGACTGTGTCTGTGACCCATCCCGAGCTGGGTCCTTTCCTACAATGCCCCCTTCTTTGGAGCCCCCTCTCAATATTACTTAATCAGGTAATATACTTGTCTTCTGAAGTGGATTTTGCTTGCCCCATGAGGTGTGGTTACGCCTGCCATGGTTTTAGCTCACTCTCTCTCCATTCCTTCGCACAATTACCCTCTTTTTTAGGTATATCTTCACCTTTTTACACTGATTCCTACTAAGTTACCCTTGTACTTATTATGCATTCTGCGACATCTCACATTTCACCACTTCACTTTTGCACATTCATCTTCCCACCTGTACATACTTTCCGTACCACGTACCTTTTTTCACTAACACGCCACACATTTTGCAGTAATTGTCCTCTCTTCTCTTTTTTTTTTGTCTGTTTTCACCTGTTTTCGGTTTAGTGATTTTTGCATCAATTGTTCCTTTACTTTTAGCTTTTTCTCACATTGCTATAGTTGGTTTGGTTTTATTTTTTTTATAATTTTTTTTTTCTCTGACTCCTTCTCCTTCTATTAAAATCACGGTGAGTGACACCACCTTCGAGCACTTGGGACCAAGAGCTACCTTTCCCTAATATCTAAAATAATTAGGTAGGTGTGTAAATTTACACACACAGATAGACAGGCATGACAATAGGTTCATGCCTTGTAGATATCCACTTATTTTTTAAGTGCATACCATTAACCGTATACTTATATGGAATTTTGTTGCAGGTGTGACCTGCCCCACCTTCTGGCCGCCAATGTCCGCACCCACTCCCTATTTTATAGGGGGTGAGGGATTAATGTGACCTCTTGCAAGCCACAACGCTGGACCCTAACCTTCTCCCTCGGTATTTGGCGACATTGTGGGCCTCGGGACTCCCTATATGTGGGGGAAAATTGAGGCGGTCCTTTTTAAAGGGAACGCCACTGGGATTACTTCTTCCATCTCTTTGGATGTGCATCATTGGGTAATCATATTAAACTATTAGGTACCCTCATTATAGATAAGCATTATTTGATGTATATATTTACAGCATTTTTGTTTTATAGCAGACCACTCCTCTGAAGAAGACTCCTTAGTGGGTTGTAACGCGTTAGATCTATATCTTCACTGTTGTCGTTTTTGTACAGTGTTAGTAATAGTCGTGTCTGCCATTGCACATTCATTGTTATTTTATATATTCTTTGTATTATTATTTTGAATTGAATTTTCTCTAATTGTTCAGTGGAGCTCATGTTTTAACCTATATGCTATATTTTTCTACATTGATAAATATTGGAAATTTTTTACATCACACTGCTATACATTTATTGTTTTGCTGCCTAAAACCCCCTTTGTGGGGGAATTTGTTCTATTTTTTATGTAATGTGGTAAAGAACCCAACAGGCACACCCAATGGTATCATTTGGTAAAAAAATAGGACTCGAGGTAAAACATTCATTTTGATAATGTTCACTTTACCTAGCCAGGAATGCGACAGGTTGTTCCATTTTCTTAAGTCTTCTCTAATACTATTTAATAAGGGGATGTGGTTTTTGGATAAAAAAAAAGGATGTCAACCGCGTATGCTGCATACTTGTGGATCTTGTTACCTACTTGGATTCCATGAATGCTAGTGTTCTGTCTAATGGTAGCCAGGAATGGTTCTGGAGTGAGTGCGAATAGGAGAGGGGACAGGGGGCAGCCCTGTTTGGTCCCATTGAAGAGCGTGAAAGGGTCGCTGAGAGTGCCGTTTATGCGGAGTTGTGCCGTAGGGTTGGTGTAGAGGGAAGAGATGCGACAAAACATTTGAGGCCCAGGCCAAACTGTCGTAAAGTTAGTTTGAGAAATTCCCAATCCACCCTATCAAACGCTTTTTCGGCATCAGTAGATATAAGTAGGGTGGATTGGGCACGTCTCTGTACATATTGGATTAAGGATATCGCTCAAGGAGAGTTATCTTTGGCCTCTCTGAAAGGTATGAAGCCTGTCTGGTCAGATGAGACCCAACTAGTATCAAGGGGAGTAGGCGGTTAGCAATAACTTTGGAATACAATTTGACATCCACATTTAGCAGGAAAATTGGTCTGTAGCTGCTACAGTGGGTGGGATCCTTTCCTGACTTAGGGATGACTTTAATGTGGGCTGTGAGTGATTCCGGGCGAAGTCCCGAGGTGTGAAAGATTGAGTTAGCATATGCTGTAAGGCGGGGGAGTAGGATATCAC
The DNA here is from genome assembly GCF_037356315.1 of Lithobates pipiens. Classification (NCBI taxonomy): domain Eukaryota; kingdom Metazoa; phylum Chordata; class Amphibia; order Anura; family Ranidae; genus Lithobates; species Lithobates pipiens. The sequence continues at coordinate 208,540,359 of NW_027507748.1, forward strand.
TAAACGTTTTATAATAAAGAATGGTATATCCGTCCGGACCGGGGCCTTCCCCGCTTCAAATTTTTCAACAGAGAATTCTGATTCTAATTCCCTAAGGGCAGATTCCGTCAGTTTAGGCAGGTTTGCTTCTTTTAGGTAAGCACGCATGCGGACGCGTCTCTCCTGTGGGGACAGGGAGGACGAGTCACTTGACACCTTATACAAGCCCGCATAGTACTCCCTGAAGGCTTTGGCTATGTGTGGGGTCGCGTGTACAAGATCGCCGTTGGAGAGTTTTATTTTAGGGATAAAAGATTTAGTTTGTTTTGCTTTTAGGGATCTCGCCAGTTGTCTACTAGGTTTATTCCCCCACTCATACAGTGTCTGTGAGAAGCGTTGGAATTTTCATTTAGTGTCAAGGTCAAGTAGGTTCTTTAATTCTTCACGTTTCAGAGTCAGGGCCTTAAGATAAGATGCGTGTAAGGATAGCTTATGTTGTTTGTCGAGGTCTGCTATTTGGTGTAGCACCTGCTCGATTTGCTGACCATGCTCCCTTTTTTTCCTCACCCCCAATTCAATAAGTCGGCCTCACATGGTGACCTTGTGGGCTTCCCAGATGATGGATGGGGAGGTCTCGGAAGGCATGTTTTCTTTAAAATACTGTGTTAAGTGAGAAGACAATGAGGAGACCTCCGTTGGGTTAGAGAGTAAGGAATCGTTAAGCTTCCAGCTATTGGAACGGCGAGCCAAAGTGGGCATGGTAATACTCATCGACACAGGTGCATGATCAGATATGGTGGCAGTGCCTATTTCAGCAGATTGCAGGAGCGGGAGGTGGTAGTGGTCTAAAAAGATGTTATCTAATCGGGAGTATGATTGGTGTGTGCTAGAGAAGTGTGAAAAATCTTTTACTTTAGGGTGGAGAATGCGCCATACATCTGGCAGCTGAAGGTCCAATAGTTTTTTTTTAACCTATGTCAGGCGTTTAAATGAAATGCTAGAGCGGCTACTTTATTGTTCTAAATAGTTTCATGCATATTTATCCTGTTTGTGGAGAATGTAAAATCCAGATGGAATCAGAAGAATAAAAAAAAAAAAAAAATGACATTCTCTGATTTTCCTGGTCTTTAAATTGATTTGCGCTTTATTATATTAGCAAGTATATAAAATTGTGTGACTTTTACGGTATATTGCTGGCTTAATGCATGAAAATCAGTGCTGCTAGCACTTCTTAGAACAAAGGGCACAGTACTCCCTGCCCCAAAAGCTATAGAATTTGGGGCAAACAAAAATTCTGCTTGTTCACTTGAAAAATACAAAAAGCCTGTAAAGCGCCTAAAAAAATGCCTCCTCTGTAGCCCCAGTGTGAAAGCCCGAGTGCTTTCACACTGGAGCAGTGCGCTTGCAGGACATTAGAAAAAGTCCTGCAAGCAGCATCTTTGGGGTGGTGGAGGAGCGGTTTATACACTGCTCTTCCACCGCCGCTGCCCATTGGAATGCATGGGCAGGGCTGCCACAACACCTGCAAAGTGCTTTGGCAGTGGAGTTTTTCGGGCGCATTTAACCCTGTCTTCAGCCGCTAGAAGGGTTTAAAAGTGGACGAAAAGCTCTGCTTAAACAAAGGTAAAGTGTCGCTAAAGCTAGCGGCGCTATATCGCTAATGCAGAGCAGTGCCAGTGGGAAAGGGCTCTTACAGCCAGAGACTGCAAAGCAGGGTGGAATAGAGGGCCTTGAGATAGCAGATCTGACCTGTTGGGAAGAGCTCATGGGTAATCATCTGCTAGAAGTCTGAATACCGTGTCTTCCCGAAAATAAGACTCACCCCGATAATAAGTCCTAGTGTTATTTTCCAGGAGGGCTGCAATATAAGCCCTACCCCGAAAATAAGCCATAGTTTGGTGCGGCGCCGCTTGGTGCTCAGTTGATCTCGTGTTCCGTCAGGGAGGAAGCTCTGCCCCATCCCAGCATTGCTCAGAGAAGTGAAGACAGATCAGGACGGGCCATGGAATCACCAAGCAGGGCTCAGGTGATCTCCTCTTCTCTTGGGTTTCAGCGGGGGATCTTGGCTTCCCTCCCTCTACACTAATCATAGCCGTGAAAGAGGGCCCAGGCAGGCCATGGAGGCAGGTGTCAGTGGGGGACCTCTGCTCCCCTCCCTCTGCAGTGCTTGGAGTGGTGGAAGATAGCTCAGGCAGGCTATAGAAGAAGGTATTTGCACTGATGCATTGCAGACCTTTTGCATTATGTGAACCTGTTATGGAGGGTAGTCTTTCATTTTGCAACCACTGGAAAGATAGCAGATATAAGCTCTAGTGTGTTTTTGGCTGAAAAAATTGACATAAGACCTGGGCTTATTTTTGGGGAAACTCTGTATGTTTGTGTAGGTTCTGTAGGGTCAGTTCAGTGCAAGTAAAATCCCTGTTTTTCTGTCCTACTCTATTCTGTAGAGCACATGTGGCAAAAGTTCTAAATGGAGTAAGACATAGGTTAGGACAAACTGAGACCAGGGGATAATTACATCATCCAAGGCCACAGGGAAAGGATCTCTGGTTCAGCCTACAAAACAGAGGTAATTTGTTGTTGTAGTTGGAGGCTAGGATGTCCACATCCGGAGTCCCCCATTTTTGGCATATCAGATTGAAAACATCTGGATGAAGAAACCCTTTGGTCCAATCGATGCCAACTTGAGATAATCCACCTGCCAGTTGTCCACACCCAGGGGGTATACCACAGAAATCAATGGGCAGTGAATTTGTCCATAAGATAATCTGATTTGTTTCCTTCAAGACAGCCAGGCTCTTCATGTCCCTGAATTAGGTGTGCTTTTTTGGGGGGAGGGTGTTTCAGTGCTGGAGGGATAACTTGACAGCTCTGAGCTTCAAGATGTTAATGGAAAGTTTGATTTCTTTTGTTGACCATGATCCCTAAACTGTCAAGGATTGGAACACTCCTCCCTAGCCATGGTTAGAACTAAAGTGGTGATCAACTAGAACAAGGAAGTTCTTGTTTGGCTGGGTAGGAGCATGGGTAAGTCCAGGGAAAGGGCCTACTTTTTCCATGCTGACAGAATGCTTAGTTAGAGAGCTCTTGAGAGGAACTGGCCAAAAGGTGCTGCCTCAGAGAAGGCAACCATTAGACCCAGGAACGCTCATGATAAATCTCACTGTGAGATTTCAGTTGTCGAGCATGAATTAAAAGAACCTTTTTTTTTGGATGAAATACTTTTGCATGAGATTTATGCAGGATTAGACCCAAGTATGCTATGCACAGTCAAGGCTGGAGAGCAGATAAGTTAAAAAATGACCACCCATCCAAAGGCCTGGAGCAGCTGAATTGTCTTGTGGACATTTGCTGAAAGTTGCAAGGAAATGAATCCTTCAGGAGAAAGTCTACATAGCTTGCCACTTGAATGCGCTGAGTTCTGACCAAAACCTTTTTTTTGAACACCCTGGGAGTAAAGCATAAGTCAAAGAGCAGTGAAAAAATCTAGAAGTTGTCTACTTCGGCAAAATTGCTGATGAAGTTGGTAAATGGGAACATTTCGGATGGAAACATCAGCTGCGGTGCTGACATCGCTGGACTCCAGGACAGGTAAGTGTCCTATTATTAATAGCCAGCAGCTGCAGTATGTGTAAGTGCTGGTTTTAAATTTTTGCAGTGGTGGGTGGACCTACACTTTAAGCAGTTTTTGGTTAATTTGAAAGAAGAAAGCGGTGAGATGGTAGAGTTTAGAACTGTATCATGTACCCTTTTAAAACCACAGATTGAACCAACAGGAAGTCTGTGATCCAGAGTAGGGCCGAAACAACTTATCGATTAATCGACAACTAATCGAACATGAAAATAGTTGTCAACTATTTTCATAATCAGTTAATCATCAGCCGATTAGTTGGACTGCATACAGAATGCATTATTTGTTTACATATCCAGAAATACAGTGCAGCACACATACAGCTCAGTACACCATCCATACATGTCATAAGACACCGTGCAGCACACATACAGCTCTGTACACCATCCATACATGTCAGTAAGTGCTTGAGAATGTGTAAATGTGTGAGGAGCAATGCCTCATGGGACATGTAGTCCTGGGCAGTAAGTGAGTGGTTCCAAAGGCAGAATTTTTTTTTTACCTTGTTATTGGGGCACTTTATACTATACTTCGCAGCTGCTATTGGGCCACTCTGACGACAGGAGGAGCCAGAAGAATCGATGGGGGACCCCAGAAGAGGAGAATCAGGGCTGCTCCATGCAAAGTCATTACACAGAGCAGGCAAATATAACGTTTGTCGTTTTAAAAAACAAAAATCATTTTAACCGCTTCCTGACCAGAGCACTTTTTGCGACTCAGCAACACGTCGCTTTAACTGACAATTGCGTGGTCTTGCGACGTTGCACCCAAACAAATTTATGTCCTTTTTGTCAGGGCTGGCTTAGCCCTTCCTCCTCTGGGCTGGCCGCTCAGCTGTTGGCTAATTGCCAGCTCTCTTCTCTCTCCACAGTAGGGATGAGCCGAACACCCCCCCGGTTCGGTTCGCACCAGAACTTTCGAACGGATCGAAAATTCGTACGAAACTTTAGAACCCCATTGAAGTCTATGGGACTCGAACGTTCGAAATAAAAAGTGCTAATTTTAATGGCTAATATGCAAGATACTGTCCTAAAAAGGGTTTGGGGACCTGGCTCCTGCCCCAGGGGACATGGATCAATGCCTAAAATGTTTTTAAAAATGGCCGTTTTGGCGGGAACACTGATTTTAATGACGATTAAAGTGAAAAAAAAAGTGAAATATTCCTTTAAATATCGTGCCTGGGGGGTGTCTATAGTATACCTGTGAAGTGCCACGTGTTTCTCGTGTTTAGAACAGTCCTTGCACAAAATGATATTTAACGGAAAAAAGTCATTTCAAACTGCTTGCGTTTTTAATGTAATATCTGGTTTCGGCAATATGGATGAAAATCATTGAGAAAAATGGCATGGGTAGCCCCCTGCCTATTACCAGCCCCTTTGGGTCTTTTACGGATATTAAGGGGAACACCATACCCATATTAAAAAAAGGAAAGACGTGGGGCCCCCAGGCCCTATATACTCAGAACAGCAGTATACAGGCGGTTCAAACAAGACAGGGACCGTGTAGATTTGTTGTGTTAAGTAGAATCTGTTTGTAATTTTGAACTGGTAAATTTTTAAAGTGTAGCTCCAGTCAAAAAATCTATTTTTAAGCTTTTTGGAAAACATAGGTAAGGGTTATCACCCCTGTATAATTTGTTTTGCTGTCCGTCTTTTTTCATCTCACTTCCTGTTGTCTCCTTCCATTTGCAAGTAGGAGACGTTTGTACGTTGGATGTTTGAAAGTAGGGGCCTGCCCTATATGCTCTGGAGAAATGGAGGAACAAGGTGTTGGTGTTGCCACAATATTGTAAGCCCTCAAAGTGACTCTTGGTGGGCGCTGGAGCGCCCTGCTGTGAACGATTATATCAAGAATTGTAATTACATCTAGTTGTGGTGCAGGAATGAGCCCTGCTGCAAAACATTGCATCAAAAATTGTAATTAAACCCCCCTGTTAAACAGGGGCTGAAAAATTGGGCTACTGGCACTGGTGCCACGACACTACAACCTCTCCTATATACTCTAGTTGTGGTGCAGGAATGAGCCCTGCTGCAAAGCATTGCATCAAAAATTGTAATTAAATGCCCCTGTTAAACAGGGGATGAAAAATTGGGCTGGTGGCATCACCCAGAACCAAAAATGTTCTTCCAACATATCAGCGGAGGAGGAAGAGGATAGACAATCAACATAACAGGACAGTCACTCAGCATCAGCATAGGCAGTCTTGAAGGGATGTGATTTTTCAAAAAAATTTATTCGGTTACATCAGCTTCAGGTGCTTGGTAACTGTGGGTGATCCAAGACTGATTCATCTTGATGAAGGTCAGTCGATCAACTGATTCGGTGGACAGGCGCACCCTGTGATCGGTAACAAAGCCACCAGCAGCACTGAAGGTGCGTTCCGAAAGAACGCTGGATGCAGGACAGGCCAGTAGCTCAACTGCATACTGTGCAAGCTCTGGCCAGTGATCCATCCTCAAGACCCAGTAAGCCAGAGGATTTTCGGTGGGAAAGGTGCCAAGTCTGACCTTGCCCCTAGGTATTCCTGCACCATGTAAATCAGACGCTGGCGATGGTTGCTGGAACCGATCATACCTTGGGGCTGCGGACTAAAAAATTGTCTGAACGCATCGGTCAGACGGCCGCCTTCTCCACCGCTACTTCTGACTGATGCCTCAGCAACACGTTGTCCAGGACCAGGAGTTTGTAACCTCCCAGTCTCTGGGAACGCGTTGCACAGACCTTTCTGCAAGGCCTCCCGGAGATGTCTCATCCTCTACTCCCTCTGCGACAGCAAGATAAGGTCGGCAACCTTACCCTTGTACCGTGGATCAAGGAGAGTGGCCAGCCAGTAATGGTCCCTCTCCTTAAACCGAAGAATACCAGGATCCTTCCGCAGGCTTTGCAGGATCAGGGAGGCCATGCAGCGTAGGTTAGCTGAGGCATTCGGTCCGGAGTCCTCTGGGTCACTAAGGACAACATGATCTGCAGCTACCTCCTCCCAGCCATGTACAAGTCCACGGGTTTCTTGGGACTGTAAATCATCCCTACAAGACTGCTGCTGAGTGCCAGCCTCCACCTCCATGCTGACACAATCATCCTCCTCCTCCTCCTCCTGTGTGATGGGTGGCACAGCAGGAACACTGTCTGGATAAAGGGGGCCTTGAGAGGCAAGGAAGTCCTCCTCTTCCTGCCTCTGTTCTGCATCAAGTGCCCTGTCCATTATTTCACGCAGCGTATGCTCCAAGAGGTGGACAAGAGGTACAGTGTCACTGATGCATGCACTGTCACTGTTCACCATCCTTGTGGCCTCCTCAAACGGTGACAGGACAGTGCATGCATCCCTGATCATGCCCCACTGGCGTGGTGAGAAAAAACCGAGCTCCCCTGACCCTGTCCTGGTGCCGTAGTCACACAGGTACTCATTGATGGCCCTCTGCTGCGTGTGCAGCTGCTGCAGCATGGCCAACGTTGAGTTCCACCTGGTGGGCATGTCACATATAAGGAGGTTCTTGGGCAGGTTCAACTCCTTTTGGAGCTCAGCCAGCCGAGCACAGGCATTAAATGATTGGCGGAAATGCACACAGACTTTCCTGGCCTGCTTCAGGACATCCTGTAAGCCCGGGTACCTGCCCAAGAAGCGCTGCACCACCGGGTTAAGGACGTGAGCCACACAGGGCACATGGGTCAGTTGTCCCTGTCGGACGGCGGAGAGGAGGTTGGTGCCATTGTCGCAACCCACAATTCCTGGCTTAAGCTGGCGTGGCGTCAACAACCTCTCGGCCTGCCCCTGCAGAGCTGACAAAATATCTGCCCCAGTGTGGCTCCTGTCCCCCAAACAAACCAGCGCAAGCACAGCATGGCATTGTTTTGCCTGCGTACTTGCGTAGCCCCTGGAGCGCCGCTGGTTCTGAGGATAGAGCACTGGAAGAGGCCATGGAGGAAGAAGAGGAGGGGGTGGAGGAGAGAGGTGTGTCACAACCAATAGTAGCATTTTGGAGGCGTGGTGGCGGAATAACCTCCAACACTACTGCACCTTGTCCTGCATCCTTCCCAGCTGCCAGAAGAGTGACCCAATGGGCCGTGAATGACAGGTAACGTCCCTGTCCATGCCTGCTGGACCATGAGTCAGCGGTAATATGCACCTTACCGCTGACCGCCCTGTCAAGCGAGGCAAGGACATTGCCTTCCACATGCCGGTAGAGAGCCGGAATCGCCTTCCATGAGAAAAAGTGGTGTTTGGGGACCTGCCACTGAGGAACCGCACATTGTACAAACTCACGAAAGAGGGCCGAGTCTACCAACTGAAAAGGCAGCAGTTGAAGTGCTAGCAATTTAGCCAAGCAAGCATTCAACCACTGGGCATGTGGATGGCTGGGAGTGAACTTCTTTTGACTGTCCAGCAGCTGGGGCAGGGACATTTTCCTGCTATAATCGGACGTGGGTGTACTGCTAGCAGAGTGCCCGGAAGCACTTGGCTGTGACACACCTAATTCTACACATTCATTCCTCTCAGAGCAGGTTTCAGAGAGGACTGAAGGTCTAGTGGGGTTGGAGATCCCAGCTGATGAGGAGCAAGGAGAGGTCCGCTTTGTTCTTTGGTGTGGGTCTTTGAGGTACGCTTGCCAACGAGCTGCATGGCAGGCCAACATATGTCTGGTCAAGCATGTGGTGCCCAAGCGGCTGATGTTTTGGCCACGCGAGATACACTTGAGACATATGTTGCAAATAGCAGTGGTGCGATCTGATGCACTTGTCTCAAAAAAGGCCCACACCAAAGAACTTTTAGAATACGCGCAGAAGCAGCGCCCTGCACAGGCGGAGCTCTGCGGTGTGATTCAGACGGTGTGCTGCCCCTAAGCTGGCCCCCGGAGGGCATCCTGCCTCATTGGACATGTGCCTCCTCCTCCTCTCTCCTACCGGGCACCCACGTGGAGTCAGTGCCCTCATCATCCCCTCCCTCTTCATCGCTGGAGCAAACCTGGCAGTATGCTGAAGCTTATGGAACATGACTGGCAGATTGCTGACCTTCTTGAGCATCCCCTTTCTCTGCGCTCACGCTACTGCCTTCCTCTAGTTGAGTATCATCATCAGAGCCTACAGAACACTGGGCATCCTCCTGGAGCATGTATCCAACACTGTGCTCAAAGAGTTCAGGAAACTCCTCAGGAGGACGTGGTGGGTCTAGGGAAGGAGTCACTGATGATGACATTGAGAGGAGGGAAGACGATGCATTGACAGCTGCTTTGCTAGTACCCTGAGCCGGGGTGAGAGAGGATGAGGAGGATGAAGAGGGCTTGGTCATCCACTCTACCAAGTCTTCGGCATGTTACGGCTCAACGCGTCCAGCTGCCGAAAAGAAGGACAAGCAGACAGCACGCACAATCTCCTACAACTGACTGCAAGCTCTATTAAAAAAGAGCAATATAGCTAGCTATATAGGTGTATATAATGGTGTATACTGCGGTCAGGGCACGTAGACAGCACGCACAATCTCCTACAACTGACTGCAAGCTCTATTAAAAAATAGCAATATAGCTAGCTATATAGGTGGATATAACGGTGTATACTGCGGTCAGGGCACGCAGACAGCACGCATAATCTCCTACAACTGACTGAAAGCTCTATTAAAAAAGAGCAATATAGCTAGCTATATAGGTGTATATAACGGTGAATACTGCAGTCAGGGCATGCAGACAGCACGCACAATCTCCTACAACTGACTGCAAGCTCTATTAAAAAAGAGCAATATAGCTAGCTATATAAGTGGATATAACGGTGTATACTGCGGTCAGGGCATGCAGACAACACCCACTACAGAAGAGCAAGAACGCAAAATAGGCCCATAACGAACGGTGTATACTGTGTTCAAGGTACACAGAACACCCACTAACTCCTACAGAAGCCAACACACTACACAAGGCCGCCGCGCTGGTGGCCTTATATAGTGTGGGGAGTGTACTACACAGCCTGAGCTATGATTGGCCACAGGCATCCTGCCTGTGGCCAATCATGGCTCTCCTCGCTGCCGGCGCTGTGATTGGCCAAGCATGCGGGGTCACAGTGCATGCTTGGCCAATCATGAACCAGCAATGCACTACGATGGCACAGTGCATTGTGGGCCGTGAGCTCCACATGTTGGTATTTGCCGAACGGGCGAACAGCCGTTGTTCGAGTCGAACACGAAGCTCATCCCTACTCCACAGTTACCAGCTGTTCCCAATGATGCTCGTCTGACCTAACTTTTTAAAGCCTTCCAGCTCATTTCTCCATTGCCTTCACGTTTGGTCACATCACAAGGAACCATCTCCTGCTGTTTGTTTCAAGACTGGCTTGCTGACATCCCTCCTGGCTTAACCTGCTTGCAGTTGCTATCCTTGGATCCCTGACTTCTGGACTGGCTGATTACCCGATCTGGTTTATGAACTTTGGATTGGCTGACTACCCGATCTGGCTACTGGACTCTGGCTATGCTTGACTACGCTTTTTTCTATTTACCTTTTTATTTTTATTATTAATAAACAAGTGTGATTTGATTGTACTTCTGTCTCAGTCTGTTTCATGGTTCCTGACACTTTTTGTCCCATAAATAGAGCTTTCTTTTGGTGGTTTACGCATACAGGTCCCCGGTTCTCTGTGTGCTCCAAGTAATCGCGACTGCCAGGCACTTGCATCGGCTCTGTGGATGACCGAGCTCCTCCAGCAGCGCGCGCCCCTAGTGCCCAAACATAGAAGCTACGTAACATGAAGGCAATTCACGTAGCCGAGCCATGTTCCCGCAGATCAGCATCTGAACCCAGAGAAGGTGGTATTGTCTCTGGTGTGACACAGTGATTAAGTTACATAGTTAGTAAGGTTGAAAAAAGACACTAGTCCATCCAGTTCAACCTAAGTGTCTACAATTGTCCCTATCCCTGTACATTGCACACTCACATCAGCCCCTACCGTCAAGGTGCCCACAATCCAAGGTCCCCATTTGTATACTAGGGGCCAATTTTGGACAGAAGCCAATTAAGCCAATTAACCGGAGTACCCGGAGGAAACCCACGCAGACACAGGGAGAACATGCAAACTCCAGGCAGGTAGTGTCGTGGTTGGGATTTGAACCAGCGATCCTTCCTACTGCTAGGTGAGAGTGCTAACCACTACACCACTGTGCCGCCCACCAAGTGCGGTGAGGAGTAAGCTTTAGGTCTGCCTAATGTCAGTCTTTGTTAGATCCTCCTCCGTGGGATTGCAGGTCCCAGCACCCCTGTGTATAGGTCTAACTGTATGCAAGTGCGTAATAAACTGTGGGCCACAGCATACTTACCAAGTGGATCTGAAGAAAAGCAACAGCTCTGCTCCAGTGCACTGTGTCTTGCTCCTAGCCGGCCAGCCATGTCACACTGCTCCGCTCTGTAAAATGAACCGGGTCACTCTGATGCTCCGACAGGTGTCTCTGGATCCTTCCCGATCTGGTCACTCAGTCTCTCCAGCTATCAGATGAATGGCAAAGTCTGTTTTAGTTGCGCTCCGCAGTGACTGTAGGCCGCGCTCTCTGGAGACCTCCTCTGTGGTCCTTACAGGCAGGCCATGCGTCCAGACAAGACACAGAAAATGGCCACGCAGGCACTTTTATAGCCTACCCAGCATGCAGTTTCAGTACAAGGTGATCATGGTTAGGTCATCTGGCATTCTGGGTAGGTAGGTCAAAATAAAAAGTAAACAACAGTCACTTCCTGTCCCTTGTTCCGTGCTCTAGAAAAGGAAAATAATCCATAGTCCATTTCCTGTTTTTGCCCGCTAGATGGCGCCAAATACTAAGTTACAATACTGTCCATGGGTTTACATATTAAAGCATTAGTAGGCAAAAATGCCAAAGCTACATACTCTCCCTGCTTTGACTCTTTGGTCCCCAAAGATATTCAAAATCTTAGCTCTATTCTGTATTTTTGCCTCTATGCGGTTGCATAACACAGACAGAGGAGCTTCCCACCAATTGTTATGTGATGGGGAGCTGTCCGGTGCACTCACAGCTGACACTATAGTGTCTGGTACAGATGTGTCAAGGGGTGAGCTGGCGTCATCCCTTCCTGAATTAACAGTGGGGGGCCAGACGCTTTAGCATTTCTCTTACTGGTTATTTGAGTTACTTCAGAACATTCGCCCAATGTATCATATGTTAGTCTCTTTGGTGGGCGAATGTCTCTCCTGGCTCTCTGTTCTTTTGGTGTCTCAGGTAGGCTGACATCATCTTCGATTTCCTCATTCTCCTGTTCACTCAATTCTGTATCCTGTATTCCAGTCCCAGCACCAGCAGGGGAATCCACAGGATTTGTTTCCAACATAGAGGTTTTAGACTCCTCTGAAATTTCTGCTGACCTGTCTTGAGGTATGAACTCGGGGGGCTTCAGGCCTTAGAGTCCCCTTGTCTCCTTCTCTTGTCTGAGGTGAAACACTGGCTTCGGCTCCTGGTGTATCAGATGGCCACAGCCAACTCGTCTTTATTTTCTCTCCCTCTTCATCCTCAGCATTTGAGGGTCCAGGCTGAGACCTAGTTGCTGGTCGATGTACGGCAGTGGATGTGAAAGGTAGTTCCTCCTCTGAGTTTATCCTGACTGCTTCTGTTAGGGGTAGAAGGTGGTTTCGATGCCAGGTCTTTACTGGCCCAGTGTTCCCTTCTGGCCTTATCTCATACACTGGGAGTCCTGAAAGTTTCCTGCACACAACATATGGCTGTGACCTCCAGCGGTCAGCCAACTGATGTTTGCCTGGAATCCCCAGATTTCTCAGTAGGACTTGGTCACCAGGTTGTAGGTCCTGAATTCGTCACAAAACTTGACCTGAGAGGGGAATACAATCTCGTGCGCATTAAGGAGGGTGACGAGTGGAAAACTGCGTTTAATACCAGAACAGGCCATTATGAATACCTGGTAATGCCATTTGGCCTTTGTAACGCCCCGGCAGTTTTCCAGGAATTTATTAGCGATGTCCTCTGAGATTTGTTGCAATTGTGTGTGGTGGTTTATCTCGATGATATCCTCATATTTTCCAAGTCCTTGGAGAGCCACCACACAGATGTCTGTCGTGTACTTCAGAAACTAAGAGAGAACAATCTCTATTTTAAACTGGAGAAGTGCGAGTTCCATCGTGAACAGGTTACATTCCTGGGCTATGTCATTTCCACTGCTGGTTTTTCGATGGACCCAGAGAAACTGTCGGCAGTCCTACAGTGGCATCGACCCGTGGGTTTACATCCTCTGCAGCGTTTCCTGGGCTTTGCCAACTACTATCGGAAGTTTATTCGTAACTTCTCCTCTCTGGTCAAGCCTCTGACTGATATGACCAGAAAGGACGGTAACCCACAGAGTTGGTCTCCGGAGTCCATTAAGGCCTTTGAGACTCTCAAGGCTGCCTTTGTTTCTGCTCCTGTGTTTGCACATCCTGATCCTACGTTGCCTTTTATCCTAGAAGTTGATGCTTCTGAGACTGGAGTTGGCGCCCTTCTGTCTCAACGTCCTAACTCTGAGAGCGCTATGCATCCGTGTGGCTACTTTTACAAGAAATTGTCACCTGCTGACTGCAATTATGAGATTGGTGACAGAGAGCTGTTGGCGATCATTTTAGCCCTGAAAGAATGGTGCTGCTCAGGTCCATGCTCCTCCTGATAAACCTTGTGACCGCTGCTTTGTCCCAGAGAGTCTCAGTACTGCAGTGCTCCAGACTTAGCATTCTCCAAAGGTAGCTGGCCATCCTGGGAAGAATCAACTCATTTGGGCCATCTGCCAACAATTCTGGTGGCCTAGTCTACGAGCTGATGTTACTGCCTTCGAAGCTGCATGTCCTGTGTGTGCTCAGAGTAAGACTCCACGACACCTTCCAATGGGCCTCCTACAACCCATACCCAATGAAGAGAGGCCCTCGACTCACCTGTCTATGGATTTCATTGTGGAATTGCCCAACTCCCAAGGCAACACTGTTATCCTTATGGTGGTTGACCGGTTCTCAAAGTTGTGTCATTGTATTCCACTTAAGAAGTTGCCCACCTCTAAGGAACTGGCTTTTTGCTCTGGAGATCTTTCGCTTACATGGGCTACCCAAGGTGATTGTCTCGGACAGGGGCAGTCAGTTTGTCTCCTGGTTCTGGCAAAACTTTTGTGCACAGTTGGGAATCCAGCTTGCGTTTTCTTCTGTGTATCACCCGCAGTCTAATGGGGCCGCAGAACGAGCCAACCAGTCCTTGGAGCAATTCCTACGTTGCTATATTTCTGACCATCATAACAACTGGTCTGACCTATTACCTTGGGCAGAGTTTGCTCACAACAGTGCCTTGAATTCTGCCTCCCGATTGTCTCCATTTATGGCGAATTATGGTTTCCAACCTTCCATGTTGCCTGACTCGTTTGTTCCGCAGAGTATTCCTGCGTTAGAGGAGCATCTCCGTGGTCTTCGTTCCACTTGGGTACAAGTCCAGGAGGCTTTGCGTCATGCTAATGATAGGTACAGACTCCATGCTGACCGCAGATGCCTGCCTGCGCCTTCCTACCAGGTTGGGGACAGGGTCTGGCTGTCATCTCGCAACCTCCGGCTTCGTGTTTCCTCACTGAAGTTTGCACCTCGGTTTATTGGGCCTTTCCGTATCCGCAGGATTAACCCAGTAGCTTACGCGTTGTACCTTCCTCCTAGTATGCGCATCTCAAATGTGTTTTATGTCTCCTTATTGGCCTGTAACCGATTTACCACCTCGGTGCCACATTCTCACCCTATTCAGGTTGAGAACCATGAGGAGTATGAGGTACAATCCATTGTTGACTCCCGTAGGTTCTGTGGGCGCATACAGTACCTGGTGCATTGGAAGGGGAACGGTCCGGAGGAACGCTCCTGGGTTTCATCCTCTGACGTACATGCCCCTGTCGTCCTCCACGAGTTCCATAGACGGTTTCCCCTCAAGCCCGGTGGCCCTCCGAGGGAGAGGGGTCATTGAGGGGGGTACTGTCAGGACTGGCTTAGCCCTTCCTCCTCTGGGCTGGCCGCTCTTCTCTTTCCACAGTTACCAGCTGTTCCCAATGATGCTCGTCTGACCTGCCTATTTAAAGCCTTCAGCTCACTCTTTCCTTTGCCTTCGCGTTGGTCACATCGCAAGGAACCTCCTGCTGTTTGTTTCAAGACTGGCTTGCTGACATCCCTCCTGGCTTCTTATCCTGCTTGCAGTTGCTCTCCTTGGATCCCTGACTTCTGGCCTGGCTGATTACCCGATCTGGTTTATGAACTTTGGACTGGCTGACTACCCGATCTGACTACTGGACTCTGGCTATGCTTGACTATGCTTTTTTCTATTTACCTTTTTATTTTTATTAATAAACAAGTGTGATTTGATTGTACTTCTGTCTCAGTCTGTTTCATGGTTCTGACACTCCCTCTTTGGTTCCACCAGCCTTGCAGTCAACATATCAACATAATTTCTAATATTTCCTTCTGTGTTTGGAGCAATTTCTCCAGTCCAGGCTCACTTGTTAGCAGATGTTGTGTAGACAAAGGCCAAGATCTCTGCTCAGCACTCGCTGCCAGGACACTGGTTTCTTGAGTGTCTGAGGGGATATCTAACTGCTGTATATCTGTAAGCTTCCGCGCTCTATGTAAAATAGGGGGAGGTAAAAACAAAAAGCAGCAGCAATCACTATGTGAGTGGACTCTCAATATGTAAAAATTTAAAAAAGGGGGGTGTGTGCGCTTGCTTATTAAACCCCAGAATAAGAGAAAAAAGGCAATCTTATAAACACAATCTTATAAAATGACCAAGTGTAAATCAATGTGAGAATATGTGGAACATCAAAAGTGGTCAATAAAAAAGTGGGTCAACTCAAACAATTAAAAATTGCGGGTATGTGCAAGAACTAATTAAGATTACTACGTACAAAAAGAGTGCATAAAACTTGTGCATATAATACTCGAAACAAATCAGTGAATCACAGCAGTAAAAAAATAAAATAAAATGCAATATGATGTAAACCATATATGTGAAGCACAATCGTGTCAGTGCATCAAACTAAAGTGTCCCAAATAGCATACAATATAAACATGCCACTAAAGATTAAAAAAATCGCAGCACAGAAAAGCATCAATCGGATTAAAGTGCAAAGTGCCAAACGTGAAACGGTCCTCTGGTGGTGATCCGTGCCAGTGGTTGTGCTATCACTAGGTAATTACCTCCCTGCTGCGGGATTAGGCAGCGAAACAGACACACAGGGCAATCAGGAAACAGAGGATGATCCAGGTGATGGCTGTACAATGTAGTCTTGGAGATGACACAAATATATCCAGTTTCCTTGTGTATGGTCACCAGGCTCAAAAGGATAAACCGAGAGATACCGCCATAGTGTAGTATTTTCAAAGACAATTTTATTAAAGATAAAAATATCTACTCACAGGGGGATGGACATATAAAGCACAGCAGACCGCCGAGCAGCTAGCCCGGATGTAAACGATATCTAACTGCTGTACTTTGGTCCTGGTTGTGCTGGGAAATTGAGGTTTCCTCTGCTTCTGATCCCTCTCGATCTCCATCTTGGCTGCCTCATTAGTCTCTTCAATGAGCACCTCTTCTGGTGTCGAGGGATCTTCCAGATACTGCTTCAACTGTAAATTGATATAGTTACTCCTTAGCCCTGTAGTCACGGACCTCCAGAATTTCTTCTGGATCAGTTTGGCTCTGAAGTGTTCTTCAGAGCCCTTCCCCTTCGAGACAGACAGCAGGTGGTCTTTTAGTTCAATGGCTCGGCATAGGAAGTTCTGGGGAATCTCCTGACTACTCTGTGCCATGTTTATCAGTTGGTGGAACAGTTCAACAGCATCTTCCTCCTTGTAATAACTTTTTAGTATCCTCTTGAGCTGTGTCAGAGTCAATCCACTTTTCATCTCCAACATGCCTCTAATACTTAGGCCTGGACTAATGGCATGGATTACAGCCTCACTGATTTCAGATTCCAAATACCCTTTTTGCAGTCCCATCTCAATTTGATGAAGGAGATTTGTGTAAGACAGCTTATCTTTCTGCCCCCTCTCTCCTATCTGGCCATCACTCCTAAAGTCTTTCCTGGCGGTCCCTTCTGGCAGGCGGGTATGAGTGCGCCTCTTTAGTACCGCCCCGGGTCTGGGTGTTATCTGACCGTCATTCGGATCTCCGCATGTGACACTTATTCCTTTAATGTGCTCTGCTATCATGCTGGAGGTTTCCTGAAACCTCTCCTGTATGTCATTGTATTGTCATTTCAGGTCAGCCAATTGTTGCTCTGACTGTGATTTAGCAACGGCCCTCTCTTCCTTGTTAAGGGGCTCCTTCGGCTTTAGAGACAGACAGCAGGTGGTCTTTTAGTTCAATGGCTCGGAATAGGAAGTTCTGGGGAATCTCCTGACTACTCTGTGCCATGTTTATCAGTTGGTGGAACAGTTCAACAGCATCTTCCTCCTTGTAATAACTTTTTAGTATCCTCTTGAGCTGTGTCAGAGTCAATCCACTTTTCATCTCCAACATGCCTCTAATACTTAGGCCTGGACTAATGGCATGGATTACAGCCTCACTGATTTCAGATTTCAAATACCCTTTTTGCAGTCCCATCTCAATTTGATGAAGGAGATTTGTGTAAGACAGCTTATCTTTCTACCCCCTCTCTCCTATCTGGCCATCACTCCTGAAGTCTTTCCTGATGGTTCCTTCTGGCAGGCGGGTATGAGTGCGCCTCTTTAGTACCGCCCCGGGTCTGGGTGTTATCTGACCGTCATTCGGATCTCCGCATGTGACACTTATTCCTTTAATGTGCTCTGCTATCATGCTGGAGGTTTCCTGAAACCTCTCCTTTATGTCATTGTATTGTCATTTCAGGTCAGCCAATTGTTGCTCTGACTGTGATTTAGCAACGGCCCTCTCTTACTTGTTAAGGGGCTCCTTCGGCTTTAGACTGGGACAGTCCTCCTTTGATCTGGTGGGATGTGTCAGGTAGAACTTTGTCCTTTCTGACAATTTTACACTGGTACCTTGAAAATTTTCAGAGACACCTTTCCTCCACTCTAGTAGTGCATAAGTGTGAGGGGTTCCATAGTCTTATCTCACTGCGACCACGTCGGCCTTCCTGTCTGGGGACAATGCCTGTGCAATTTCTCTAATCTGTTTCTCTTCCCAGTCCTCCCCTGGGAGTTCAATTGCCACGCTCGCTTCTGAGCACGCGCCTTCCGCTTCGCACCACTGAACCACTGTGATGGGGTCCATAATGGCACCAAGGGGACGGGCTTGTTTGCAGAGTGACAGGATACCGGACGAGCCCCCACGTGTAGCACTGACCCCCGAAGGAGCTGCTGGATTTGTTTGGGCATGTACTCTGCTGATGAACCCCCACTGACTTGGCTCAGTCCCCTTGACACAGCTGTGGTGCAAAGTTTGTGGTGAAGAAAAACCCCATAATATACAATATAATAACAGTATACATTTGTATGCATTTGTTATTACCTGGGCATCCAATGGCTCCACCGGCTGTGAAAGGAACAATACTCCACACCAAATTACTTAACTAAAAACTTATTTTACTATGGTGATAAGGTGGTAATTACAGTAGTTGTGCTGGCACATCAACATAATGTAACAGTACAGTAAGTAAACACCAGATAAATATAGTACAACTACAAGGGAGCTCCCCCCACTTTAAATTCTAGGTGCAAGGCCTTGCAATAACACACATTCTTTTATCTTCTTTCTTCTGCTAGCTATAAAGGTCTGTAGTGATTTGTAATCCAGAAAAAGTGAGATAATAAGGGTTAACTTAAAAGGGATCCTGGAGTGCTCCAGTACACTGTGTCTTGCTCCTAGCTAGCCGGCCCCGACACACCGCTCCGCTCTGAAAAACGAACCGGGTCCCTCTGATGCTCCGACAGGTGTCTGTGGATCCTTCCCGATCCGGTCACTCAGTCTATCCAAGCTATAAGATGAATGGCAAAGTATGTCTTAGCTGTGATACAAAGTGGTTGTAGGCTGGGCTCTCTGGAGACCTCCTCCGTGGTCCCTACAGGCAGACCATGCGTCCAGACATGAGACAGAAAATAGCCACACAGGCTCTTTTATAGCCTACCCAATTTTTTTTCCTTTAAAATAACAAATTTGATCTCAGAGTCTGATAATATTTACCAGATTCAGGCCAATGAATCGATTATGAAAATAATCGTTAGTTGCAGCCCTAATCCAGAGCAATACAAACTGTAACAGATTTCCCCCCACTTTTAGGCGTGAGGCACCCCTTCATTGTGAAGAAGGCTTTGGGGACACATCACCGGAGGGTGTGGGGGTGGCACTGAAAAAACTTGGGATCCCGCTGTCAGATCGCCTCACCCAGCTGCATATCATACACAGGACATATCTAACTCCCCAGAAGATAGCACGTTTCAAGCCCATGTACAATCCGGGATGCCGTCAATGTGGTCATACCCCGGGCTCCCTTTATCACCTTCTATGGACCTGTCCAACTATTCAAGCATATTGGATGCAAGTGATACGATTCCTGCATGACCCCAAAATGTGCCTGCTCGGTCTGATGCCTAGCTTCGAAGCTGATAAATCTCTTCGCACCTTTTTGCATGAGACCCTATTCCTGGCAAGGAAAGCGGTGGCTCGAAGGTGGATGCAGGCCCTGCCCCCCACAATCCAGTGTTGGAAAAAAGAGGTAAATGATACTCTTCCATATAAGAAGCTGATTTATGTGCACAGGGGGTGTTCACCTAAATACGAAAAGGTCTGGGGTAGATGGTTGGCAGATGGTGAAACGTGTACTTGATATACTCGCCCTTCATCTTCCCCTTTCCCTCCTTTTTTTTTTCTCCTCCCCTCCCTCTCCGTCTCTCCCCCTTTCCTTTGTCTCCTTTTTATACATTCATATATACTATGTGATGGCTCTACCTCTTGTGGGTATTTTGCTTTATGCTACACGGTTACTGTAATGTGTCTATATATGTGCTATTGTTTTGGCCATGTTGGCATTCATACTTTAATAAAGTTGGCTTTTTTCAATAAAAAAAAAAGAAGGCTTTGGGGAAGGCATGGTGGTCTTTGTGGGCCACACCTTGTACTATTACTATAAGGAACAGTTGAATTTTTAAAGTTGAAGGTTTTGAAGTTGAAGGAGCATGCAGGTACTCTGTGTTTAGAGCTAGGGGCACCTGACGAAATGGTTTTGGTACTCTTTTTTGAGGAAGCAAAACTTTCCCACCTTTGATGATTTGGTTAAATGCCTCACAAAACAGATGTCTTGCCTGGAACGGCATATATGCAAGATGCATTTTACGGGCCTGGTCTGGGATTGGCTTATCAGAGTCCAACTCCAGTTCCTGAGCTCTGGACAAAGATGGCTGTATTAACCACTTAACAACCGCCCATTGCCGATTAACGGCTTCAGGGTGGTTGTTTAACTCTGAGAGGCCGTTAATTAACGGCCTCCCAGAATTCTGCTCTTGCGCGCCCCCTGGGGTGCGCACACGAGAGCATCCGTGACCGCCGGGTCCAGTGGACCCGGTGCATTATGGATCACGGTAAACGGCCGCTCAACGCGGCCGATTACCACGTGATCGCTCCGTCAAATGATGGAGTGATCACTTGTAAACAAACCGGCGTCATGTTATGACGCCGGTTCCTCCCTCCCCCTCTCTGTACCGATCGGTACAGCGGTGGGGGAAGAGATCGGTGTCAGCAGCGATGTGGGCTGCATCTGCAGTGCCCACATCGTTGCTCACCGAAAATTAACCCCATCATACCCTGCCATTACTCTGCAATACTCTGCAATACCCCGCAACACTCTGTAATACCCTGCAACACTCTGCAATACCCTGCAACAGCACTCTGCAATACCCTGCAACAACACTCTGCAATACCCTGCAACAACACTCTGCAATACCCTGCAACACTCTGCAATACCCTGCAACACTCTGCAATACCCTGCAACACTCTGCAATGCTCTGCAACACCCGCCAATACCCTGCAATGCTCTGCAACACCCGCCAATACCCTGCAACACCCGCCAATACACTGCAACACTCTGCAATGCTCTGCAACACCCACCAATACCCTGCAACACTCTGCAATGCTCTGCAACACCCGCCAATACCCTGCAATGCTCTGCAACGCAATACTCTGCAACGCCATACTCTGAGATACCCAGCCATACTCGGAGATACCCAGCCATACTCAGAGATACCCAGCCATAGTCGGTGATACCCTGCAATACCCAGCCATAGACACCCCCCCCTCCCGCCGCCCTCCGGTGTTTCTACTGACTCGCCAATACGATCAAAGCCAGAATCTTTTTTTTTTTTCAGACTTCCCAGCTTAGAGGTGAGATTTGGGGTCTTATTGACCCCATATCTCACTGTAAAGAGGACCTGTCATGCCATATTCCTATTACAAGGGATGTTTACATTCCATGTAATAGGAATAAAAGTGATCAAAAAATTTATTTTTGGGGAAAAAAATGTCAAACTAAAATAAATAAAGTAAAATGAACAATAAATTAAATTTTTTTTTTTAAAGCGCCCCTGTCCCCATGTGCTCGCATGCAGAAGCGAACGCATACGTCAGTCCCGCCCACATATGAAAACGGTGTTCAAACCACACATGTGAGATATCGCTGCGAACGTTAGAGCGAGAGCAATAATTCTAGCCCTAGACCTCCTCTGTAACTCAAAACATATAACCAGTAAAAAAAAATTAAATCGTCGCCTATGGGGATTTTTATGTAGCGACGCTTGGCGCCATTCCACGAGCGTGTGCAATTTTGAAGAGTGACATGCTAGGTATCTATTTACTCAGCGTAACTTCATCTTTCACATTATGCAAAAATTGGGCTAACTTTACTGTGTTTTTTTTTTTAAGCACAAAACAGTTTTTTTTCCAAAAAAAGCATTCGAAAAATTGCTGCGCAAATACCGTGCGAGATAAAAAGTTGCAACGACCACCATTGTATTCTCCAGGGTGTTTGATAAAAAAACATATATAATGTTTTGGGATTCTATGTAATTTTCTAGCAAATAAATTATGATTTTTACATGTAGGGGAGAAATGTCAGAATTGTCCTGGGTGCTCCAGAACGCCTGATGGCGCTCCCTGCATGTTGGGCCTCTGTATGTGGCCACACTGTGTAAAAGTCTCACACATGTGGTATCGCCGTACTCGGGAGTAATAGCAGAATGTGTTTTGGGGTGTAATTTGTGGTATGCATATGCTGTGTGTGAGAAATAAACTGATAATATGACAATTTTGTGAAAAAAAAAAAAGTTAAAAAAATCTTGATTTTGCAAAGAATTGTGGGAAAAAATGACAACTTCAAAAAACTCATCATGCCTCTTACTAAATACCTTGGAATGTCTTCTTTCCAAAAAGGCGTCATATGGGGGGTATTTGTACTTTTGTGGCATGTTAGGGTCTCAAGAATTGAAATAGGCCGTCAGTACTTCAGGTGTGATCAATTTTCAGATATTGGCATCATAGCTTGTGGACTCTATAACTTTCACAAAGACCAAATAATATCCACCAATTTGTACTTATTTTTACCAAAGATATGTAGTAGTATAAATTTTGGCCAAAATTTATGAAGAAAAAATTACTAATCTGCTAAATTTTATAACAGAAACAAAGAAAAATTCATTTTTTGACAGAATTTTCTGTATTTTTTCTTTTATAGCACAAAAAATAAAAAACCAAGCAGTGATTAAATACCATCAAAAGAAAGCTCCATTTGTGTGAAAAAAAAGGACAAAAATTTCATATAGGTCCAGTGTTGCATGACTGAGTAATTGACATTCAAAATGTGAGAGCACCGAAAGCTGAAAATGGGTCTGGTTATTAAGGGTGTTTAAGTGCTTAAATTGGTTGTAAATGCTCAAGATTTTTTACTTTCATGCATCCTATGCAAAAAGGTAAAACACTTTCTTTGTGTAGCAACCCCCCTAACACCGAGCCCTATCTTGATCCATCGATGTGTATGAGAGCAGCGGCCCTCCCAGGTCTCTTCCTAATCATTGGCTGAAACAGAAGCAGGAGCCAAAATTCTGCTTCTGTCAAGTAGGCTGCTTGTTGTGTATCTGAGATACAAGTAGAATCAGATGCTTAGTGGAAAATAAGAGATGAAAGCAATGCTCTCCGCAGGGTTAACCCAGACCAAGCACAAGATCCTCTCCTAGGTGCCATGGCTCAGTGTCTCCTTACACACTAAATTGGCATACAAACGTGACAAGAGCAAGAAACACTGTAATCCCTTAAATTGGAGTTCCGCCTGCAAACAAAATAAATAAATTAAAAGTCATCAGCTACAAATACTGCAGCTGCTGACTTTTAAAATAAGGACACTTACCTGTTCAGGGTGCCTGCGATGTCCTCACCTGAAGCCTACCCATCCCTCGACTCCGAGTGGAGGCACCGGCATCTTCAGTAAGGGAATCAGAAACAGCCTGTTTCCTACTGCTAATAAGCGAGTCCCCTGATGAAGTCATGTGATGTGATGTCACGCGTAGGGACGGGAAGGAAGCTGACTGTGGATACACTTTCTGCTGATTACTAGAAAAAGGCTTTTTTCTATCTATTAATGTGTGAGTACCCTGTGTACGAAAATTTTTAATAAATGCTATTTGTGAAATACTACACTATGGTATTCCCTCTCTATTAATCTATTGGGTCCTCTGGAGCAATAAGAATAAAATTTAAAGGAAAAGGTGACCGAATTTACCAGGAGAGAAGACATATAAAGAAATCTATATTCCTCTATGCGAATCCCTCCTTGCTATAGGTAAGGGGCCACTGCCCACTAAAGTGTGATCACAGCGGGATTAAGCACTGGTAGACCCACACCTCAGTTGAATTTGCACAAGTTTGCACAAAGCACTTGCACTTAAAGGAGACTGTTGTTTATTTACGGACTTGAATATTTATATCTTTTTCTTTTTGATGGATTTCAATATGTATATTTAATCTATAGAGGCCGGATTCATTCTGATATAACGTATGTTACAGCTGGCTCTGTAGTGCGTTTACTACTATATATATTTTTTGTTTATTCTATATATATTTTTTGTTTATTTTAAAGTTTATTCCCATGTGATCAGGAGAGGGTACCCTCTTTTTGGTCTAGGTATACTCTTTCTTATTTTCTTGTATATCATTTGTTTATTATTAGGGTGGTTCACTTATATCACCTCTGGAGAGTGTTTACTTATTTGCACATTTATAAGACGCACTTGGCACTTTATGATCAATTCACTGTTTTTTGGCTTTGCACTCAATTGAAGCAGTTGTGTTTCCGTGGAGGTTTTCAATTGACTCTGTAGTGTGTTTACTTTTTTTTATTTTTTTATTTTTTTTGCATTTTCTCTGCATTTTATCAAAATTTTAATTTTTTAAGAGACTGTTTTTAGTTCCTTACCTTTGTTCACTTGATTTTCATCTATTTGGATTCTATCACCTCTGTGGTGTGTTTATTTTATTTTATTTAATGTAGCACTTTGCACTTTTTGATATTATTCAGTAGACATTTATATATATATATATATATATATATATTTTTATATTACACTATTGATTTATGTAACTAGGCATTATACTTATCACCCTCGGAGGGTTATTTAATATAGGGGTAGCACAATACCAACATATCTTTAGTTTAATAAGCGAGTCGTGCTGCACATTATGAATGGTTTCTGCTGTCTTCTGGGACCTGTGTGTCTCCCAGAAGACAGTGGGGGGGGGGGGGGGGGGTGTTCAGAGGAGGGGTGGAGTTCGCCGTAGATTCTGTGGCACTCTTTCACTGGAAGTGGAGAAAAACAGATTTGGAGCCACTTATAGATATAAATCTGAAACCAAGAAGCGCATCCCGAAATACAGAGAAAAAAAAAACACAAAAGAGGGTTCGCCCCTAGGGTTGTATGGGCTGAGGGGAAAGAACAGTTATAAGAGAATCAAGCTTACTGTATTTGCTGGCGTATAAGACTACCTTTTACACTTAAAAAAAATTCCCAAAAATCGGGGGTCGTCTTATACGCCGGGTATACAGGTATACAATGCTGCCCGATGGATGTCAGCCCCCAAATGTCTGCTAATACTGTATGTGGCTTTAGCTACAAACAGTACGCCGTTGAGCCAATCCCGGCGAGCGATGTATTCTATTAATGAATACAGAGCCTGCTGGGATTGGAGTAACAACCTCTGCCAATCCGAGCAGGCTACATAGAGTAGCCTGCTCGGATTGGCTTTGAGAGAGAGAGAGAGAGGCAAGGCCTGATGATGCTACAGCCTCTGCCAATCCAAGCAGGTGTTGTATTCATTAAAATAATACACCGCTCACCATACTTCCCTGGGTAAATCCATTCACTGATCTCCTACTATACATCCTGCTATTTGCCTATGAGGTCCCAGGCACCCAAGAGGGACAGGTAAATTTGGGACATATGACAGGGGGTTTATTAAATGCATTTTGGTGGACAATTCCCATAGAATGTAACCCAAAAGTGGTATAGGTTTGGTTAGTGAAAAATTCTACTTTCCAGAGTTGTGGCATTCAATAGATCTCTGTTTGTGTTATTATTGTTTGATTTACTTTATGACATAACACAGCATGGCAGATGAGTAGTTGGCATTCTTGCTTTGTATTTTTTTTTTTTCAAATATAAAGTTTATTGTATTCAACTCCGGATAAGGGCATACCCCACAATACAAACAGAAAAAACAATTAGAGCCATAAATACAAAAGGCATTCCGGTACAAGAAAGAGTAACAACCCGAGTAGTGCAATGAATGAAGATATGGTAAAACTAATGGGTAAATAAGGGGTCCTTGCTTCCACACATAGCAAGTAGGAAAAAAAAAAGAAGAAAAAAAAAAAAACACAGCGGGGATGAGAGCTCATTGAAAGGGTATAGAAGTGGAGTACAATGTCTGTGCCTCCTCCTTCTAAGCGAGGGGAGGAAGCCCAGAGTTGTCGGAGGAGTATAAGGGGAAACATCAGGGAAGAACGGGGCCAGAGATAGAGATAAAAAAAAAAGGGGGGGGAAGAAAGAGAAGGGGAAAGGAGGGGGAAAGAGGTCAGGGATAGACAGAGAAGGGACGGTCAAGAGACAGGGAGGCAGACATGGCGGTGGTTCAGGTCGACAGTTCCATAGGGGGGGAGCCGGGGGGGAGTCAGGACTTCAGCAGCGATTGGCCTTCAGTGGAGAATATGAACAAACACCATATGTCCCAGGTTTTTTTATATATTTCTTGCTTGTGTTGTGCAGTAAAAATTAGGTCTTCCATTTTCCGTACGTCCTCTACTTTCCGCAGCCATTGAGCCACGGTCGGGGGGGAGCTTCGCTTCCAGTGAAGGGGGATGCACGCCTTAGCGGCATTGAGGAGGTGACACATAAGTGATTTCCTATACGTTTTAAAGGATGCCTCTGAGAGGTGAAGTAAAAAGAAAGCGGCATCATCCGGGATGGGGTAGGCCGCAAACTTCTGAGAGATGCGACGGACCTCCTCCCAAAACGGCCTCAACTTGGAGCAGGACCAGAACACATGTAGGAGTCCTCCTCACAGCGCCAGCACCGATCCGAGGACAAGGGATAGCATTTGCTTAATCTGGACGGTGTCAGGTACCAACGAGTTAAAATCTTAAAGTTGGTTTCCTGAATTTTGGTACAAAGAGAGGATTTAAGGGCTAGAGCAACAATGCGTTTCGTTTGTAGGGGTGAGAATGTACGGTCGAGGTCCCGCTCCCACTTCGCTATACAGGGTAGGTTAGGCTGATCTACAGGTGAGGACAACAGGGCATAAGTCTGGGAAAGTACGTGAGCCAACGGGTCGGTCGTGGAGCACAGGCTCTCAAATGGTGTCAGGCAAGGCGCGAAGTCCCGGGGGCGTGGTAGTGAGTGTAGAAAATGGTGCAATTGTAAGGCTGTCCAGAACGGAAGACGGTAGGTTCCCGATGACACAGTGAGTTCTGTCAAAGAGGGCAAGCTCCCCTCCACTAGAAACTTGGCGGCGTGGTCCAGGCCAGAGTTGAGTAGAGGTGCATATGCCGTATGGTGTAGGCCCGGCTCAAAGCTCGGGTGACCCAAGATGGGAAGTAGGGGAGAGACTGTGGAGATGAGAGAGGTTCTGGAGGCTGCGCCATAGCTCTGCTTCAGTGTTGTACCAATAAGGGGGTGCAGCTTCAGAGGCGATGGGAGCTCTTTATAACACCACAGTGCCCCTTTCAAGGGTATATGAGTTTGTGCCTGCTCAATCTGCACCCAGAGTTTAGATGTCGCATTGCGCCTCCAATCAATAATCCTACCCAAATGAGAGGCCACAAAGTAATTACGTATGTCGGGAAGTGCTATGCCCCCACAATTTTTGGGGAGGGTTAGCTGTGAGTGGCGCAGCCTAGGCTTCTTACGCGCCCAGACAAATTTGGTGAAGAGGGATTGTACCTGTCAAAAGAAAAGAGGCGGTATATGAATAGGTAGGGCCTGAATGAGGTAGATAAATTTGGGGAGGATAGTCATTTTCAGGAGATTACTTCTCCCGAACCACGAGTGAAGCCCTCCCTGCCATTGTTCTAGAAGCAATCGAGATCTAGTCAGTAAGGGCGGAAAGTTAAGGTCAAATGTCTGTGCAAGAGAAGCCGGGATTTTCGTGCCCAAGTACGTCAAAGCCTTGTCGGTCCATTTAAAACTAAAATTGGTCTGTAAGTCAGAGAGGGTTCGGGGCGGAACTGCTATGCCCATAGCTTCGGACTTCGTAAAGTTTATTTTCAGATGGGAGATCGCACCATAGCGCTGAAACTCCCTGAGGAGGTTCGGAAGGGAAATTATGGGGTTAGTCAGCGAGAATAAAAGATCATCTGCATAAGCTGATATTTTGTAATGAGCGACACCAGAACAGATTCCTGAGATATCAGGGTTGCGCCGAATAGTACAAAGAAACGGTTCCAGGGATAGGGCAAAGAGCAAGGGCGACAGGGGGCAGCCCTGTCTCGTCCCGTTCCCGATGGGAAAGGGACTCGAGAGGACTCCATTCGCCATGACTTGCGCAGTGGGAATAGAGTAGATATTGGCGATCCACCGCAACATTTTGTCCCCCAGACCAATGTGGCGGAGGACAGAGAACATATAAGGCCAGTTAACCCTGTCGAAAGCTTTTTCGGCATCTGTATTAACCAACACACAGGGGATTTTTTGGGTTTCTGCAATGTGAAGTAGGTTCAACACCTTGATGGTGTTGTCTCTCGCTTCTCTAGAGGGTATAAACCCCACCTGATCTAGGTGAACAAGGGACTGGATATGCTGTGCCAATCTGGTGGCTAGAATTTTGGAGAATAGTTTCAGATCTAGGTTTAAAAGGGATATTGGCCTATAACTACCACATTGGCTAGGGTCTTTGCCTTCTTTAGGGATCAGGGAGATATGTGCCCTCAAAGTGTCCCTCTGGAAGGAGGTGTCTGCACTCAGCGCATTGAAAAGGGTCACCAGACGTGGGCCCAATAGTGGAAAAAGGGCCTTATAGTACTGGGCTGTGAAGCCATCCGGCCCTGGTGCTTTGTCTGCCTTCAACGTGGCGACTGCCACTTGCAGTTCCGCCAGAGTAATGGGCTCCTCTAGAAGAACCCGCATCTCCGGCGGCAGTGAGGGGAGTTGAGAGTTTGTAATGTACTCATCTATTTGGGATTGGCTACGGGTAGAGCCGGGCAGGTTATATAGGTCCATATAGAAGTCCCTAAAGGTGTTGGAGATCTGCGCTGGAGTAGAGACTCTCTGGCCTTGCGGGTTAACTATCTGTGGGATATATGAAGCCGATTTAATAGCTCTAACCGACTTGGCCAACGTCTTACCGCACTTGTCACCGCTTTCATAACATATACGTCTGGAAAATTGTACCGCCGCTTTTGCTCTATAGCGGAGAGTCTCGGTTATTTGTGTGTGGAGGGTCAACAGTTCTGTCTCTAAGGGTTGCGTGGGAGCATGTTTGTGTTGTGTCTCTAGCGTCGTTAATTTGGCGAGCAAGTGCGTGAGGTGTTCATTTCTTTTTCTTTTAAGGAGTGCCCCATGTTTAATGAGTATTCCCCGAATAACCGTTTTATGGGCCTCCCAAAGAATCCCAGGGTCGCAACCCTGAGTGTCATTCTCCCTGAAATACAGGTCAAGCTCATTAGTAACATCTGTAAGGATCTCGGGTATTTGCAAAAGGCTCTCATTGAGCCTCCAGAAACGAGATCTAGGGGAAGGGTGGTCACTGAGAGAGTAGGTCATATAGATGGGGGCATGGTCCGACCAAGTAATCTGCCCCAAGGAGGTAGAGGATACTAAATGTAGCTGATCGTGTGGAATCAAAAAAAAATCTATTCTGGAGTAGCATTTGTGCGGGGCAGAGTAAAAAGTATAGTCTCTTTCAGTGGGGTGCTGTAGCCTCCAAATATCCCATAGCTGGGTGTCATGTAGGGTTTGGGTAAGTCGTTTCCGACAAGTGGGCGACATAGAAGAGTGTCCTGATGACGTATCAGAGGGGGGAGATAAAGGGACATTAAAGTCGCCGCCTAAAATCAATTGGCCCGATTTAACATCCATTAAACGTGTTAAAGTGCGTCTGATAAAACTGTCCTGATGAACATTAGGTGCATAAAGGGAGGCTAGTGTAAATTGCATATCTCCAATCAGGCCTTGCAGAAAGAGAAAGCGTCCCTCCGGATCCGCTGTAACCACCTGGCATTGCCAAGGCAGCTTGCCAGAGATCAAAATGGACACCCCTCTGGATTTAGAGGAGGGGTTCGTGGAATGGTATACCCGGGGGAAGTGTCTATTCCGGAGAAGGGGAAGCTTATCGTCCCGAAAGTGGGTTTCCTGGATGAAGACAATGTCTGCATGAGCCTTCTTGAGGTCATGTAGCAACATCCGTCTCTTCTCCGGGGTATTCAGGCCCTTTGCATTCAGGGATACAATCTTGACGGAATCCACCGCCATGTCTGAGAAAGGGAGGGGGTGGGGAAAGGAATTGGGTGAAAGGTAAAGAGGGGGTGTGGAAAGGGGTCAGGAGAAGATAGCAGAAAAAGGGGCGGGAAGTGCAGAGGTGAATGGCCAGAGCCGCGAATCACCCCAGCACCCCGTGTGGGGGATGTGGTAACAAACTAAATGGAAGACACAGTCTTCGTACGTGTGTAATCCCGGAGTGCGGGGTACACAGCGGCCTACGGGGGGTGAGGGTAGACAGAGGACCGGTGTCGAGGTCCCGGTCTCCTCGTCCACCCCGGCATAAAACAGTACAATTAACAGTATAAGTCGGTAACACAAAACATATGGTAACCTGTAACCCTGCGAATAGCATATATGCAAGAAACGGACAGTGGTGAACAACAAACATTAATATGGCCCATGCGGGCAGAACCTGTAGCAGCATCGCGGTGTAGATAACCAAGGCGCTCCATCACCCACAACATCAAAAATAAAAGTAGTCTCACCCGATCTAGGACGGTTCACACCAACCCCCCTCCTCCCACCACCGTAGCAATGGGCTCACAAGTAAGGAGTCCCAGGAGGTGCCACTGCTGGCTGCATATGAAGGTTGATATATACCTGGGTCATCTCCACCCACCTCCAAAAATCCCCCATCTAGCAGTGCATCCCGTCCGCCGATCCTACAAGTAGGGCAGGGTAAGAACCCGCAGGTATGGGAACGAACAGCTGCTGGTGAACTTGTAACAGGTCCAAGGTCAACAATGGGGCCAGAGCCCCCCGTCATATACGTGCGGTACCTCCTGTGAAGGGAGTGCAGAGCAGAAAAGAGCGTGGTCCCCAATAGTTCCTCTAGTGCCCTCCGTGCCCCCCCTCCAAAGCCCCCCCAGGCATAACCCCCACAAAGAACACAAAGTACCTTAATGTCCGGGGAGAGGAGCACCAAAGGGATCAGCTCAGGGGTAGGCAGAGAGGGTAGAAACCGCTTGGTGAAACACGGCAGGAACCCCGATCCCGGCTCTCTTACCACTCCCATCTCTCCGAGCCCGACACCCCCCGACGCGGTAGTAGGAACACGTCCAGCAAACGACAGGCTCGCGTCGGGGGGCGAGAGCAGACTCAATGCGGCAAGGCAAAAATAGGCGTGGGTGGTGACAGACAGGCGGGCGGGCCGGAGCTGTTGAGAAGGGTCCCGGGGTGAGGTTCCAGGTCTGTGCAGTTAAAGGTAATCAGCCGGTCTCCGCAGGTGTCCTGGTCACGGTAGAGTCCTCCAGAAAGACGGCACAGAAGGGGACACGAAGCTCTCCCGTGGAGCCGAAGAGCCACGAAGGGTGAGCGCCGTACAGAGCTGCAACAAGGGTCGGATCGGGTACACCGACGGGATGGAAGAGGCGTTGGTGGCGGTCCTGTCCCAAAGATCCGCTCGGATAGGACGAAGGAGGTAAGGTGCACAACAGTGAGAACTCAGGAATACACGTTGAGGAGGACGGAGCGCCACAGGACCGGGAGAGGGAAGACAAGTAGAGCTGATGATGTCGCGGTAGGAGCGGGCGAGGGCATCCTACACTTCCCGGTCGCCATCCTGGGAGAGGGCACGGGGACGTCTACTCCCCCTCTGCGCTCTCCTCGGTAACGGTGCAGAGGGCCCTGAGGTAGTCAAGCGGCCCTGCGTACGGGGCAGGTAGTCCAGCCAGTTCGCGACCACTATGGGGTCAGAATCAAGGAAAGTAAATAGTCCTGGTAAGGCCTCCGGAGACCGCAGCAAGTATGAACGTTGATTCTTAATAAATGTCACTGAGATGGGGAACCCCCATCGGTAGGTGGCACCACAGCGCCTGGCCAGGTCCAAGAGGGGTTTCAATAGGGCCCGCCGATACAGGGTCGGTCTGGAGACATCAGGCAAAATCTTAATGCGGGCCCCGTCGAAATCTATGTCGCCTGCCTCCCAGGCTCCCCGTGTGATGATCTCTTTGTGCGTGTAATGGTGTAGGCGGCACAGTACGTCTCTGGGTCGGGCCGGATCCTGCGATTTAGGGCCCAAGGCCCTGTGGACCCTGTCCACCTCCACCCTGTCCGGCAGGTGGTCTCCCGCTATTCGCCGGAATATCGCCGTCACCGTGGCTAGGAGATCCCCCGGCCCAGTGGCCTCCGGAAGGCCGCGGAGCCTCACATTATTCCGGCGGCCCCGGTCTTCCATTTCCTCCATGCGTAGTTGCATCTCCACTGCTGCGTGGAAATGGTCGTTCTGCTGCGATTCAAGGATCGTCACTCTGCGCTCCAGGGAAGACGTCGATTGCTCTCCCGTCGTAATGCGAGTGTCTAGACAGTGTACCTCCTGTCGGATGGCCGCAATCTCAGTCCTGTGCGCCGCCTCCACTCTCTCAATGATGGCCTCTATGTCCGCCTTGGTCGGAAGTGCCTGTAAAAGGGCCTTCAATTCCGGGTCCGTCTGGTAAACCGGCAAGGTTCTGGGGTCAGCCAGACCTGTGGACGGTGCCGCCGGTGAGCCCGGATAGAGCGTCGGACTCTGCGAGCCCTCCGACATGGAAGGTTCCTCCACGATCTCCGAGGCCGGAGAGACCAGGCCACGCGGGTCCGCCATCTTGGGCTCGGAGGGTCCCGCACTTGAAAGATGAAACAGGCGGTGTAGCTCACCGGAGGCTCGCGAAGTGTTGGCTCGACTGAGCTGCTGTTTTGTGCGCTGGGTGGCCCGCTTCTTAGAGGACATTATACACGGTTCAATAGCGGTAAAAAGCCAGGGTGAATACAAGGAGGCCGAGAGCTCAGTAAAAGCACGTCTTCACCCGGCCATGACCAGACCACGCCCCCGCTTTGTATTTTTTAATCGTTCTAATGTTTTTTTTAAATGGTGTTGCCTCAGAAGGGGGGTAGTCTTATACCGCGAGTATTGCCCAAAACCTATGTTTTCACTTGAAAAATAGGGGGTCGTCTTATACGTCCAGTCGTCTTATACGCCGGCAAATACGGTATGTCAAAAGGTATATGTAAAATTTATTAAGTATAAAACCACATAAGTATGAATTTTAACACGACATTAGAGTATCCTAAAAACAGATTTGGATAGTCACACTATATAGATACATTACAGCTAAGTTTTGAAACAGAGGGTTGATCTCATGTGGGGAAGAGACACGTGAAAGTACATGTTTTGGAATTTTACATATTTAGTTCCTTCTTCAGGGATTGATTTAGAACATGCTGTAATATCTGATGGTACAACAGCAAGAGGATCAAATAAGTACACTATGTTTAGTTGTACAAGTATTTAAAATACACTAGGAAACAGCATGATATGACAATGGGGGAGACATTTTTGAATCTGATGATACTCACAGAGCATCTATCTTTTTTTTTCCATTAAACAGGTAGTGTTTATTGAACATTATTGCAAAGATTACAATCACAGTGGCATACACCGAACATTCAAAAGGTGTTGCGTCATAACCATAACAGTAGATAAGAGACATTTCTTCATTACAGTAGCCATTATGTATCACAGCCAAGAAAGTCCTAACATTGACATGTTATTTACTGGAACATTGCATCAAATTCCCTCATCACACGTGGCAGCCTCCTGCAGCCATCTATCCCATATTCTATGATATTTAGCTGGGCAACCCCTATTTTTGTATAAGAATTTTTTGTATGGGAGCGTAAAATTAACTTTCCGTTTCCAGTCCTCAACCCGGGGTGGAAGGGGCCTCATCCATTGTCTAGCTATCACTTTTCGAACAGAAAACAAGGTTTCCTGCAGAAAGGTGCTAGTAATTTTATCTAATACGTCAGGAAATATCCCTAGTAGACAGGGTTTGGGGTCGAGAGCCAAGGGCGAGCCCATAACATCATGTAGAAATGATACTACTTGTTTCCAAAGTTCCTGCAGTTTGGGGCAAGACCAGATAAGATGGAAGAACGTCCCAGTCTCAAGAGTACACATCGGGCAGAGCACAGATTGATTCGTATTATATTTGGCGGTCCTGAGGGGGGTGAGGTATGCTTTATGTAAATCTGAGAAAGCCTGTCTTGGAGCCTAGGGGACACTAACTTGCACGTCTCCAGAGCCTCCTCCCATTCCTCGTCTGTCAGTTCACCCACATCACCCTCCCAGCGGGACTTCAGAGCA
This sequence comes from Lithobates pipiens, assembly GCF_037356315.1. Classification (NCBI taxonomy): domain Eukaryota; kingdom Metazoa; phylum Chordata; class Amphibia; order Anura; family Ranidae; genus Lithobates; species Lithobates pipiens. The sequence continues at coordinate 208,574,051 of NW_027507748.1, forward strand.
TACGCTAGTCTCGCCGAGACGGGGGCCGTAAGCATACCATAAAAGCACGAAATAAGCTTTTTGGGATCAGTATCCTTCACTATGGCGACAATAGGATTGGGAGCAGGCCGAGGCAGTGACTGCGGAAATTGTGCTCTAAGTGCATGCTGAACCTGTAGGTACTGAAATAGCATAGTGTTTGGAAACCCAAATTCCTCCTGCAGCGCCTGAAACGTTTTAATTGTACCATGGTGAATCAGGTGATGCAGGTAGTATATTCCCCTCGATACCCATAACTGAACACCCTGGATCTTTTGAAGTTCCGGCAATTGTTTGTTATGCCAAAGTGGGGTATAGTCATTTGGCGATGTAACATCCAGTTTAGTGGATGCCAGATCCCAAATCCTTCTGTAATGAAAAAGCATGGAGTGTTTACCTGGCCCCACGACAGAGCTCCTCGCCCCCATCGAGATAGCAGCTATCGGATCATCTGCAATTTGTGCCCAAGTAGGGCAGAGAAGGGTAAGAAAACGTTCTTTATCAGTCTTGTCTACATGAAAAAGCTGAGACAGCTGTGAGGCAACATAGTAGTGATTTAGATCTGGAAGAGCCATGCCCCCCATATCAGTCGGGCTTTTCAAAGCCTTCCAAGCAAGCTTGTGTCTATTATTCCCCCATACAAAGGGCCTAAGGAGACTTTCAAGGGATTTAAAATATTTCAGCGGCAAGTATATCGGGGCATGCCACAACACATACAGTATTTTAGGTAATAGGACCATTTTAATCAGATTAACGCGCCCCCAAACCCCAAGGGGGAGGCGAGACCAGGCCTGAATCTTGGTACGCACCAGGGAGAATAATGGTTCTACATTCAGCGCAATGTAATCTGCTGGATTCCTAGAGACATATACACCCAGATACTTAATAGTGCCAACTCGCTGAAGAGGCAGACTGGCCTGAGATTCTGACTGTGGAAAACTGTCAATAGGTAAAATTTGGGATTTTTCCCAGTTTATACGGAGACCGGAAAAGCTACCAAACCACTCTATCATGTGCAGGGCCTTTGCGAGGGAAGGGCCAGAGTCCGCCAGGTATAACAGCGTGTCATCAGCGTATTGACTGATTTTTTCGGTTAGTCGACCCATCGTCAGTCCCCTGATCGCAGGGTCCGCACGAATCGACACCGCTAAAGGTTCAGCAGCCAAGGCATATAGTAGCGGGGACAGTGGGCACCCCTGTCTGGTACCCCTACTAAGGCCAAACGCCCGGGAGGACCACCCATTCGCCACCACCTTAGCCGTTGGGTGATGATACAGCAGCCTCACCCACCGGATAAAGTTCGGGCCAAAGCCGTATCCCGCTAGACACTTCCACAAATACTCCCATTCCACTGAGTCAAATGCCTTAGCCGTGTCAAGTGTCACTACCACACGCTCACCCACCGCCTCATGCGTTGCCTGTAGATTTATATAAAGCCTGCGTAGATTGAACGACGTATTCCGCCCCGGCATAAAGCCTGCCTGGTCAGCCTGAATCAGGCTAAGGATCACTCCGTTCAATCTAGTAGCGAGTATTTTAGCTAAAATCTTAATATCTACCTGCAATAGGGAGATTGGGCGGTATGATTCCGGGAAACCCGGATCTTTTCCAGGTTTGGGAATCAAAACTATCGTTGCCTCCCTCATGGACGGAGGCAATGTCAGTGTATCAAAAAGACTCCCTTAGAGGGCGAGAAGCCTAGGCGCCAGCACGTCTTGGTAACGGGAAAAAAAATTCAATGGGGAGACCATCTGACCCCGGCGACTTGGATTTTGCAAATTCCGCAATAGCACCCACTATTTCATCGGTGGTCAGGGGAGCCTCCAGAACCTGCACCTGTTCCTCCGTAACTTGGGGGAGGGAAACCTGAGCCAAAAAGCTGTCCATCGGAGTGGTGTCGTCTGAGACTGTAGTGGTGTATAAGTCCGCAAAAAAGTCCTGAAATCTAGCTGTCACCTCAGAAGGGTCGGTGATCATTGTATCACCCTGACCCCGCAAAGAAATAACAACCGGGGGCCTGTCTTCCCTGTGCACCAAATATGCTAGCAACTTACCAGCTTTTTCCCCGGATTCAAAATATTTTTGTTTGGTAAAAAAAAGTTTCTGTCGGGCCTTGTCTTGGTGCAGCTGGGAAACCACTCTCGACTGTAGTCGAGTGCATCAGCGTTTGCCGTAGACGGGTCATCTATGTAGGTGCGTTCCATGGAGCTCAAATCTGCCTCAGCCTCAACAATGACAGTAGCCGAGTCAGCTTTGAGCCTATTAATATGGGCAGTCAGCACCGATCGAGCGTGTAATTTAAATGTATCCCACACTGCTGGAACTGAGGCCGTGTGGTCATTATCCTCAAAAAATTTTATCCACTCCGCCTCAATAGTGTCATCTTCGGGTAATAATGTCAGCCAGAACGGATTTAGCCGCCACGCCCGCGGAGGCCTACCCAGGGGTACGTCAAGCACTACAGAGTAGGGGCTGTGGTCCGAAAGTAGTCTGGGGCAGAACAATACTTCCCTGAGTCTGGGAGTGAGTTGTTTAGATATTAGTATAAAGTCAATACGGGAGAGAGAACCATGTGTGGGTGAGAAGCATGAATACTCCTTCTTTTGAGGGAATTTGTGTCTCCAAGTGTCCACAAGGTGAATGGTGGTTATAAGCCGGGACAACCTAGTGGTCCCAGCTTGCCCCATCATCAACTCGGGGGGTTTGAGCCTATCCAGGGAAGGGTTAAGCGTAGTGTTGAAATCCCCCAGCCAGATAACAGGAACCGCCGGATGTCTGGACATAAAAGACAGTCCCTCAACAACCAACGTCATGGTAAATGGAGGGGGGATATAAAAGGCCATAATAAGGTAGGGCTCCCCATACAGTTTAGCATGTAGAAAAACAAACCTGCCCTGTGGGTCAGTAAGAATTTCGCAAAGTTCAAATTGCACAGACTTAGCTATAAGAACCGAAACCCCCCTCGAATGAGACGTGTAGGTGGAATGAAATGCCCACCCAATCCAAGGGCGTTTAAGGGCCATCTGCAGTCCACCCTCCACATGCGTCTCAACTAGCACCGTCACTTCCGCCCCTTGCTTTTTGAGGAACGTGAAGGCTGCCGCGCGCTTAATTTTATCGCGCAGGCCCCTCTCGTTCCAGGTAAGAAACCGTATAGATGCCATATAGAGTCATATAAAGTAATAAGTGCAGTCGGCTTGCCCCCTAACAGCCCTCCTATAAACGCACCCCAATACAGTTGTGCTTGATTAAGCCCAAACAGGGGCTGCATAGGCAGTAATGGTAAAAAACATTCAGTAAAAGCAACACTTAGTCCAGATACATACTTTAACTTATTTATAGTAATCTTCTGCATGGAAACCCTAACCAAACCACCCCCCTCCCCCCACCCTACCCTGCACCAACCCCAACTTGTGCGGGCATATTCCCTGAAAAACCAAACATGTCTGGCTGGGAAAACCAGTTTCATTAAATCAATAAGAAAATTTAGAACAATAAGTCTGAAAGAGGGTCGCGGCCACCGGTACCAGAGGGCAAGGCAAAGCAGAGCCCCCTGTATAACAGCACACAGTGGTGACCCGGGTAAATAGGCAAAAGTGTCAGTTGCTGCCCAGTCCCAGTGACCAGCTCCCTCATAACTAGAAGAAGTCCCAGCAGACAATGGAGCAGTTTTCCGCTGCACCGTGCAATTAGACCGTAGGTCTAACATGGCTCCCCTTGCTCCGGGAGAAAAAAGAAGAAAGAAAAAAAGGAAAACCAAAATTGTTGAAACAAAACAAACAGGTATGTATTGCAGAAAAGGTCCCTCAACAGGGAAAAAAGGGAAAAAGTTGATCCATAAGCGTTGACACCATCAGCAGGCGCAAATGTCCCAGAATCGGAAAGTTCAGCAGATCTCAAAGTAGAAAGGGCATAAAGGTAACATACGCCTCAGATGAAAGCACCCTAGCGATAATAGAGCAGCAAAGAAAGATCAGGCAACCTGCCACAGTTCCAGGACACCAGGGGAGAAACAAAGAAAGTGTTAGCTCACACGTCCCAAATGGTCTCAGGCAGCTCCATCTTGAGGCACTCTGCGTTCCAGCCATGCTATGACCTCTCTGGGTTGTTCAAAGAAGAGCGCCCGGTCTCCTGCCTCCACCCTCGGGCGTGCTGGGAATAGCATAGAGTATTTCACTTGCTGTGCACGTAGTAATCTTTTGGCCTCCATGAAACTCTGTCGGCGTTTCTGGACGTCCGCGGAAAAATCAGGAAAGATTGCAACTTTAGTATTGCCCACAGGGATATTACCCTTTTCCCAGGCCATGCGGAGGGCAGCATCTCTGTCCTTATAGTTCAGGAGTTTTGCAATAAAGGTGCGTGGAGGTGCACCCTGAGGTGGAGGCCTGGCAGGCATACGATGCGCGCGTTCAACCGCCAGCATGGGGGAAAAAGACTCTCGGCCATAGGTACTTATCAGCAATTGTTCCAGAAAAGTTGTGGGGTCCTTACCTTCAGCCCCTTCCGGAAGACCAATCAATCGGATGTTGCATCTGCGTATGCGATTTTCCATTTCGTCCTGTTTAGCAATCAGGAGGTCTATTTGCTTCTGCATGTGGTCAGCATCATTTTGCAGTGGTGGGAGAGCGTCTTCCACATTGCTAATACGGGTCTCAGTGTCCCTTACCCGGTCACGCAGTTTCTGAAAGTCCTGCCTCAATAAAGATATGTCCATTTGCACTTCCTCAATTTGGGATGTAAGGGACGTGCGGCATAATGTAATGGCTTCAAGAAGCCTGTCCGTGTCTCCCGCCACACGCGGCCCTCCCGGCTCCTCCGCGCCGCCATTTTCCTCCCCCTCCTCACTCACATGTCGGCGGTATTGTGACAACCGCGCCGCCGCCGATCGTTGGGATTTCGAGGGAGACATATGCGCCGGAATGGAGGGACGCCTGCCAGACGTGTTCAGGTGAGTATCGGTGCTGTGGTGTCACAGGATCAGCGTGGGAGACAGGATTCCTCGGCGGAGCTCCGGAGACACGCGTCCTACTCCATGCAAGGTCAGGCCACGCCCCCCCAGAGCATCTATCTTTAATGGATCACAATACACATCAGGGTTCACAGGTTAGCAGGGTTTGCATCTCAGGTATGTCCCATCACACATAGGAGTACTTTAAAGCATGAATATAGATGTATGTGCATAACCCAATAGTCTCCAATAGTCATGAGATGACTGTGCTAGATGAAACTTGGAGTCTCATATGAAAAATTTGGGGCATAAGGCGTTTCTGCCGCAGGAGCACCAAAGCCCACATGGATCGGCATTTATGGGGAAAGACCTGGCAAAAATATGTATGAGGTGAAATTTGCAGTTATAAAGTGCAAGGTTGTAGACCCTGCTCTCTCAGCAGGTCAGCTATCTGTACTGGCTTTCTTTTTTTTTTTAAATCCTTTTTATTAGATTTTCCATTGACATACAAAAATTTCCCACGCAGGGGCTAAACATGACCCACACAGGGGCAAATCCTCTGATGCGGCAACCGACCACAACAGGGCACATCTTTTAACCGAAACATTCTGCCCCTAAAGCAGCGACAGTCCACAACAAGACAGAACACTAACAACATAACCTTGCTTATCTATATCCCAATGTGGGGAGAGGTTTAGGTCAGGAGAGTCTGTGCTCAACACTATAATGACAGGATAATGTGAGATGAGAGTACCTAGGTCAATCCACTATCATACTATAACCGTAAAGTTAATCTAGGCGTTAGTTACTGCATCAGTTGCTGTGTATGATCATCTAGCCAACAGGTCCACACCTTTTCAAATTTTTGTGGGCAACCCCTGCTCGAATAGATGGCTTTATACAGGGGCAGACTGGCGTTCACTAAATTTTTCCAAAACCTCACACAAGGGGGAGATGACTGCTTCCAGTTCATTGCGATGGCCTTGCATGCATAGTACAACAAAAAGGGATATGAGTGTTTTCCTAGCCCTGAGGATTGACATTTGCTCCATTAGCCCCAGCAGACAATATTTAGGATCATAGGGAACACTAATCTTAGTAATCTTAGCTATTACATGGAGAACCTCCCTCCAATAATGTGCAATTGCTGGGCAAGCCCAGAAAATGTGAAAGAAGTCCCCTGGTTGATAGGAGCACCGCCAGCACGCGCCGGCGACATCTGGCGCAGTCTGTGGGGTGTGTATTGGGCTCTGTGTATAATTTTATATTGGACCGGTCTGTCCCTGGCTGAGACCAGAGGGGAGAATGGAGAATCCCAAATCTCCCTCCAATCATCTTCATCCAGCTCCGGTATGTCCCCCACCCATTTCCTGCAGAGGGAGGACAGCTCGGGGATGGCAGCAACCAGCAGGGATCCGTAAACCTGAGACATGGGCTTCTCCAGATCTTTTACCCGAAGGGTGGATTCAAGCTCCGAGTATTCCAGTATGATCGGTTTATCCAGAAACTGGCACCTATAAGCATGTGCGATCTGCAGATACCTGAAATGGGCCTGTGCAGGTACATTAAATTTGGTACGCAATTCATGAAAGGGAGTGAGTTCCCCATTGGTGATAACATGCTCAAGAGTCAGTATTTTGTATTTGGCCCAGGCCTTTGGGTCCGGGATGGTATTGATCTGTGACAGGTTAGGATTCAGCCACAGGGGGGTGTGAGGAGACCAGGAGTTCGGCAGGGATGCCCTCAGCGCCTCTCCCACCTTCCATGCCCTCATAGTGGTGCGCATAGAAGGGGTGAGGCAGTATGGTGTTTTTGGCCCCCTGAATATCAACCCCTTCAAGGCCTCCAGAGACCCCACTATAGCCTCCTCCAGCACTGTTGCAGAGTTGGTGAGGTCTGGCTGCAACCACCAATGGGCGGTTACAAGCTGAGTGGCCAAAAAATATTTGTGGCAATCAGGGAGAGCCAAACCCCCACTGCCCACAGGCCTAGTCAGAGTGGTGTATTTGAATCTGGGTGATTTAGACCCCCAAATAAAGGAGAGAAAAAGTTGCTTAAGAGTTTTTAGCCAGCCATTGGGGGGAATTCCTAAATATGTACTTAAGTTTGGGGAGGACTTTCATTTTTAGCCGGTTGATGTGCCCAATTAGGGAGAGGGGAAGATTGCCCATGCCCTAAATTTAGATTTGATCTCTATCAGGACAGGTTCAAGATTGAGCCGGACAAAGTCCCCGCTCCTTCTTGAAACAATAATACCTAGATAGGTAAATTGGTCCACCCATTGAAGTGGGGTAGAGGAGGGTGAGGGGGTTCTGGCCCCCTCGTCCACCAAAAAGCTGAGACTTATGCCAATTCACCTTCAACCCGGTGAAGGCAGAGAAGGTGTCCATGACTCCAAGCGCACCCCGCAGAGAGTCACCAGCATCATTTAAAAAAAGCAGTAGATCATCTGCGTAGAGAGCCACTCTCTCCTTCAGCCAGCCCACCCTAAGACCCCGTACCTCGGCTGAGCTTCTGAGGGCCTCAGCAATAGGTTTCATGGCCAGGGCGAACAAGGCCGGGGAGAGAGGGCATCCCTGCCTGGTACCCCTCTGCAGGGGAAACAAAGGAGACAGGAGCCATTCAGTTTGATGCGTGCTAGGGGACCGGTGTACAGTGTGCATATCCAGGCAATAAATGGTCAATGGGAAACCCATTCTTCTAAGCACCTCCCACAGATATACCCATTCCACCGTATCAAATGCCTTCTCCATATCAAGGGAGGCGATGGTCCTAGTGCCTTGATTAGTATGAGGGGGGGGGGGGGGGGGTGAATATTACAAAACAGTCTACATATATTGATGTCCGTGGATCTACCTGGCATAAAGCCTGTTTGGTCAAAGTCAACCAGAGATTTGATTACTTTATTGAGTCTAATGGCCAGTATCTTGGTTAGTATCTTCAAGTCACAATTTAGAAGCGCTATTGGTCTGTAGGAGGCGCATAGCTTGGGGTCCTGTACTGGCATTCTTACAATGATCCTAGCAATACAGCGTAGGTCGGAGGATTAGGGGTATGAAATACTTACTTTCAACTGTCAGCAAAGTATCCCCTTTCCAATGGATCTGTATATTCCTGGCTATGCAGCAGCTAAGGATTTTACCTGTTTTTCAAGTAGGCAGAGGGATGGGTTGGCGCCCGCCCCAGGCATGGATCGTGTCCAATGCTCGGGGCTGATGGACATCAGCTGACCGGGGGACCGGTCGCGGCATTGACAAGCCCCTCCTTTCACCTGTGTCACAAGGATGTCCAGGTGTTTTTTCACTTGCTGATCCCCCGGCACAGATGGCATCCAGCGTCACCACGTGCACACAGGCGCGATGGCGTCAGATGTCATGGGGCCACCAACACGCTAAGTGAGCAGTACATCCAGGTCAGGATGGAAAAAGACCAAATCGCAAATGCGTGGAACGATGTCAAGCGCTGATCCACAGTGAAAGAAAGGAGTACTAAACCCAAAGGGGATGCCCCAAAATACCAATGGCATCAGGGAGCCCACATGCCGGGGAGCTTAGGTAAAGAAACCCACGACAGAACCAATGCCAATGCACAGAAAGGATTTTCAGAGTGCTGTGCAAGGAGACATAGGCAAAAGAGATAAAGTAAAACCTGCGTGATGAAAAAACAGCAGAACAGAGTATTAGTATTTTATACAGCACAAATACATATTAGCACATCACTTATGCATTATACATACGGCATAAAAAATACATATGAATATCTTGAGGGTAATCAAAGGACATACAGGACATAACAAAGGGGTATGGTGGGATAGAGAATTCCCAAAATAGTTTTTCAGTTAGCAAAATGTCTAGGGGTATAAGTCCAACCATTAAGTAGTCGTATATTTTTCCAGCTGTCCATGTATCGGCAGTAGGCACATGAACCACAAGAGAGTGTGCCCATCAATTTACCACCCTGAGTGGGGCCTCGAAATTCACTCTGAACTAGAATGTCACTCACCGAAGTGGCTCATCTGTAGGTTACAAGAGTAGTCATGGAACAAACGGTCCTATACTACAGATGCCAATATTTGCAGAAATTTTGTCCGACTTTGAAGTGTTCCTTAAGAGTATGTAGAAATGATTCTAGTATATTCATTCCCGATAGATTTATCCTTTTTGTTAGGTCATGTCTGTTCACGGTGGTTAAACAATTAAATGCCTCTTTAAGCCACTTATGACTGTAGCCCCTCTCCAGTAGACGTCGTTTGAGGCTATTTGCCTCATGTTTGTAATCATAGTCATTGGAGCAGTTGTGTTTTGGTCGCAAATATTGGCTATAAGGGATCGAGATGACTAGGGGTCTAGGGTGGAAACAGGAGGAATGTATGATGGTATTCCCTGCCGTTGGCTTCTTAAACAATTTGCATGATAATATATTAATTATCAGTGTCTTTGTAAATCTCGACATCAAGGAAGGTAATTTTAAAAGTGTTGAATGAAATAGTACATTTAAAATTAAACTCTTTGTGGTCGAGAGCAATCAGACATTCTTGTAAGAGATCTTTTGGGCCACCCCATAACACAAAGATGTCATCTATGTACCTGTGCCACATAATAATATGGCACAGGTACATAGAGAGATCCTCGCCCTTGAATATAATTGGATTATTGTACTCACCGTAAAATCCTTTTCTCTGTAATTCACCGACCGACACAGCTCCTCTCTGTAACAAAATGGGTTGTCAGACCTATCACTGGAGATTACTAGGCAAGTTGTAATACAATACTTCAGAACTTTTAGTTCTGCCCAGGGGGCAGCCCCTAGGCTACAACCCCACAGCCTGCTCTAGCAGAACTCAGTACGTCAACAAGCAGTATAACGTAAAGAGAAAAAGGAGGGGCGGGTGCTATGTCGGTTGGTGAATTACAGAGAAAAGGATTTTACGGTGAGTACAAAAATCCTATTTTCTCTTATATTCACAGACCAACACAGCTCCTCTCTGTAACAAAATGGGACGTCCCCAAGCAGTGCCAAACGAGGGGTGGGATAAACAGCATAAGAACTTCATCCACCATGGCAAGTGGGAACTAGTGAAACTAAACCCACAAAAAAACAATAGTGTGTGGAAAAACACCACCACATAACCAGATATCCTCAGGAGTGATCCTTAAGACCGCAACCATTTGCGGAAGTAATGCAACAGTGCATTAACATAACAGTACTGCGTTTTTATCGAAAAACCAGCAAAAAATATCGATTGCATATGGAATTGCAACTACACGGCTGCCTGCAAAACTTTGCGGCCAAAACAGGTATCAGCTGATGCACTGACGTCTACATTGTAGAACTTGGTAAACGTATGGACAGGCGACTAAGTCGCCGCCTTACACACCTGAGCAACCGACGTTCTGGTTGCCCTTGTAGAGTGGGGCCGTGACTGGAAAGGGGGGCACCTGCCCCTTCAAAGCGTAGGCTTGTACTACAATCTGTCTGATCCACCTGGAAATGGTGGCTGACGAGACCGCCATACCCTTCTTTGGACCAGCCACCGAAACAAACAGTGAATCTGACTTCCAAAAGGGAGCCGTGGGAGACAAATACACCTTCAGAGCCCTAACCACGTCGAGAGCGTGAAGGGCCACCTCTTTGGGGTGCTCCGGCTTAGGACACAACGATGGTAATACAATGTCCTCATTGATATAAAAAGCCGAGACCACCTTCGGTAGAAAGGACGGCTGCGGACACAACACCACCTTATCCATGTGGATGACCAGATAAGGCGACTTGCAAGACAAGGCTGCTAATTCCGAAACCCTCCTGGCCGATGTGATGGCCACTAGAAAGACCTCTTTCTGGGAAAGAGTCAACAGGGGAATCTCCCTGATATTTTCAAACGGCGTTTTTTGAAGCGCCGACACCACCAGTTTCAAATCCCATGGGGGTAACGGTGGGCGCACCGGAGGGACAACATGTCGTACCCCCTGAACGAAGGTACCCACTAAGGAGTGCGATGCCAGGGGTCGTTGAAAAAAGACAGCCAAGGCTGAGATTTGCCCCTTGATAGTGCTCAATGCCAATCTCTGGTCTACTCCTTGCCGGAGAAACAGCAGGATCCTTGCTATGGAAAAGGAATGCGGATGCCACCCTTTCTCCTCACACATGGAGATGTAGACCTTCCAGGTACAATGGTATATCTTCCGAAAAGAAGATTTCCGTGCCCTCAACATAGTTGGAATCACCGAGTCCGACAGACCCCAGTTCCTCAACACCTGGCTCTCAATAGCCATGCCGTTAAAGCCAGCGATGGTAAAGCAGGATGAAAGATTGGACCTTGAGATAGGAGGTCCTCTCGCAACGGCAGTCACCAGGGAGCGTCTGCCACCAGATGCACCAGGTCTGCGTACCAGGGCTGCTGAGGCCAATCTGGGGCAACCAGGATTACTGGAAACCCCCGGCTTCCACTCTGCGAAGCAGACGTGTCAACAGTTTCAGTGGAGGAAAGGCGTAGATCAGCTGGTACTGATCCCACGGAGCCACCAGCGCATCTGACGCATCTGCCCACGGATCTCTTGTCCTGGACACGAATCTTGGCACCTTCCGATTGAGACGGGAGGCCAATAGATCCATATCTGGTGTGCCCTACTTCAGGCACAGCAGCCTGAATATCTCCGCATGCAATGCCCATTCTCCTGGGTCCAGCATCTGTCGGTTCAGATAGTCCGTCTGCCAATTTTCCACCCCCAGGATGTAAATGGCCAACAGGGCCGGTACGTGTCGCTCTGCCCACCGAAGTATGTGAGCGACCTCCCGAGCAGCAGCTGAGCTTCTTGCTCCCCCTTGATGATTTATGTACGCCACAGCCGTGGCGTTGTCCCACTGTATACTGATCGGGCACCCTTGAAGACATATCGGCCATGTGTGGAGGCACATCCTGAATGCTCTCAATTTGAGCAGATTGATCGGTTCTTTCGTCGACCAGAGGCCCTGAGCTGACTGAATCCCCATCACTCCACCCCAGTCGGATAGACTGGCGTCCGTAGTGATCACTGTCCATTTCAGAGGAAGGAACGATTTTCCGGACTGAATCACGGGGACCTCAACCACCAGATCAGAGAGTTCCTGACTGGCTGGCTTACCTGGATCTGTCGATCCAGGGACAACTGAGATTTGTCCCATTTCAACAAGATCTCCTTCTGCTGTACTCTGGTGTGGAACTGGGTGAAGGGTACTGCCTCGAAGGAGGCTACCATGAGTCCCAGTACTCGCATGCAAAACCAGAGCAATGACCACTTGCAGTGCATCAGCAGTTTTACCGTGGACCTGAGAGTCTGCAATTTGTCTGAAGGGAGAAAAACTTCCTTCCCTGGAGTCCAACAGTAAACCTAGGTACTCCAGACGCTGAGTCGGCACAATCACTGACTTCTTTAGGTTCAACAGCTACCCAAATTCTTGCAGGGTCTGCATGGTGATCGCCACATCCTCCTCTAATTCTGAGGCGGAAGCTGCTCTCAGGAGGAGATCGTCCAGGTAGCCCACAAACGCGATCCCACATTGTCTCAGCAATGCCAATACTGGAGCCAGTACCTTGGTAAAGACTCTGGGGGCTGCTGCCAGACCAAAGGGAAGAGCCACAAATTGGTAATGGGCTTCCCCAACTGCAAAACGCAGAAACTTTTGATGCCGAAGGCATTTGGGTATGTGCAGGTACGCATCCTGGATGTCTAAGGACGCCAGGGAGTCCCCTTGTTGAAGTGCAGCGACTACTGAGCAAACTGATTCCAAAGTGATTGAGGGCCTTCAAGTCCAAGATTGGACGTACCCCTTCTTTCTTGGGAACCACAAACAGATTTGAGTAGAACCCCTGGAAGCGTTCTGATTCCGTAACCGGTATAATCACCCCTTGATTCAGCAAGTCCCTTACCGCCCCTAACAGGGCCTCCCGGCGAACCGGGGACACGGGTATGCTGGAGGGGAAGAATCTGTTTGGCGGCCAAGGGAGAAATTCTATCTTGTAGCCTGTGGAAATCAGATCGCAGACCCATTGGTCGGATAACCAGGAGGTCCACCGGGCTGCAAACTCCCAAAGATGACCCCCCACCCGAGACATGGGTGGGGGCAAACCTTCATGCGGTAGCACTTTTGTTCGCAGGCTTCTTAGGCTTGCGGTTCCAGGGATGCTTCTGACCATCTGTGGGCGTCCTGTCGGGCTGGGGGCGTTTTGCCGAAGCACCGGGCGGACGAAAAAGCCGATTGTGAACGGAAAAAGAGGGCCTTTGCCTGCGTTGAGGCTCCTTAGCCTTCCTGGCCTGTGGGAGTAGTGTACTCTTACCACCAGTGGCATTCTTAATAATGTCATCCAACGAGGCTCCAAAGAGCCGGTCGCCAAGGAAGGGAAGATCCGTCAGGGCTTTCTTGGATGCCTGGTCAGCAGACCAGCATTTCAGCCAAATTTCAGCACCACAGCTCACACTGAAGCCTTGGATAACAGAGGGAGAGTATCCAGGGCCGCGTCACAAACGTAGGGAGGCGTTCTGCTCTCCCAATTCGTGGTGCAAAAGTTTTGCCCACTCCGTCAGTGTCTGCACACCAGTGCGGATGCCAGTACAGGTCACACGGCTGACCCCACAACCGTAAACAAGGAACGAGCCACCGCCTCGGTCTTCCTGTCCGTGGGATCCTTGAATGCAGGAGTCCCCTCAACCGGGATCGTGGTTACTTTATTTAACCTAGATACTGGGGGGTCCACGACCGGAGGAGCCGACCACTTTTTGAGAAGGCTTTCCTCAAAGGGGTAACACACCGCCAAACTTTTGGGGACCGAAGTCAAATACGGGAACATCTTAGGTGAACGTGCTTGCTTTCGGGACCCAAAAGGGACTGGTACATCAGCAGAGGGATCTGCTGGCTCCTGAATCTTCAGGGTATCACGCAGAGCTGTGATAAGTGCTCCAACAAGCGCTTTGTCATGCCCGGACCCGGAATCATCCTCACTGTCCTGGTCAGCCACGTCTGATAGGTCAGAGCAGGGGTCACCAGCCGCAGCAGGGCCCAAGTCTGCGTCAGAGCTCTCCCCAGAGGACGGGGGGCAGGGACCTCTTACGTGCACCTTTCCTTCCACGTGCCGCCTCTATCTTAGCAACATAGGAGTCAAGGACCGCCGTCAGGGCGTCCATGCGCACTGCGCAGGTGACCCGGTTGCTATAGCCTGGATTTCGGGGGAAGAAACACCAGTTTCTGAAGCCATGCTGACCCTAGCTTGTCTGCCACCTGCAAAGGAGACTTAGGACAGTGAAGGTCCCACCCTCCTGCTGCCGCGTGGGGGGGTGGGGGGTACTTAGCGCTAGACTCACCACCCTGGGGCGTTTTGTGAATGCCACTAGCAGTGCCTGTTCCCAGTTGCAGAGATGAGAAAACTGTGTCAGCAGCAGCAGCAGCTATAAACAGCAGTGAAACGTTCTGCAGAGCTAGCTTCAGCGTTCAGTAAAGAGCCATCCAGCGTCCTGTACACACAGTGGGCACAGGAAACAGCAAATGAGAGCACATGTAATGCTGCCACAAGAGAACAGCGGTGAAAAAAGCGCTCAGGCTTCAAGAAAATGGCCGCCAATGCAACCAATAGGAGATCCTAAAGAAGATGGCTGCTGAAGCTCACCAGGGGAATACCAGCTTTCCCACATCCAAGATGGCTGCCGGACAGCGCCATGCGGTGACAGAACAAAAAATAAAAACGTGCTGCCTGCCTACAGCCAGAACCACCTCCAAAAACACCTTTTGGGACCCCTCAGACCGGGACCAGGACCAACGCCAGCCGCACAGAGCCCCCTCGGTGAGAAAACAGTGAACCCACACACACCGCCCTCAGCGCATGCAGCCACCCCCCTATGAGTGGGGTAAGGAGGGGTGATAGGGACTTGGGAGAGAAGATAGGGAGGTGAGGTGGCCCCCGAATCGACCCGCCAGGGAATGCCCAGCCGCCCACCCCACAGAGGCAGGGAGAGCCGTACTTACCAGTCCTGAAGAGCTGAGAGACATTCCAGACAGACCTACTCCTGCGCAGTTACAGGGTAGCTGTTGGAGCAGTATACTGTGATCCAGACAGCAGTAGCCCAGTCATATGTATACCCCGGAGCATTGAAGCTCACCAACCACCTCTGGAGCTCAGGCATGTCGTGGCCTGCCAAGCCTTAGCTGCGGCCTGCACACGTTCGATGGCCTGACTGGGGAGACTACAAGGATATCATTAACCAGCCTGTCACCCAGTCAGCAGTTATTAGAAGATCTCAGGATCTTTCATCTTGCGCAAAAAGAAGCAAACACATGGACCAAGAGAGCCCGCAGGGTTCCTAGGTCATTCTCCTTACTAGGCAAAATAAAACTGAAGCTGCTAGGAGCAGTGAGGAGGGTTGATAGCACAGGGTCCGCCCCCCTGGGGTGGGATTAAAAGTTCTGTGTATTGTGTAACAATTTTGCCTAGTTCTCCTAATGGCAGGCTATACAACCCATTTAGTTACAGAGAGAAGCTGTGTCGGTCGGTGAATATAAGAGAAAACATTACTGCCTGGTGATTTCCTGTTTGTAAGACCGCTGGCTGCTATCCCTCCAGTAAACTTAACCAGCAGTCTGACATGCCCCCTTGTAGTCCTTTGAAAGCAAGCAAGGAGTCCTATTTCTGCCTGGCCCGCTGTAGTGGGTGAAGAGGGTCTCACAGGCCCTGGTCTGTGCCACCCATAGAAGTGGTGTCTTGCTCCTCCCTGGCAAAACCGCCCCCGTCCTCCCGCCGCCACCATCTCTCTTCAGTGCATGGAGAGTTACAGATCAGGGTGACAGAGCTGTTTGTGAGAACACTGCTCGTGGTACAGCCCTGCCTCCCTGTACATTGGAACAGTGTGCTCTGCACTGTCTTTTACAATTCCGGTGCAGGGAGGAGGGGCTGTACCACGAGCGGTGTTCTCGCATCAGCCTGAGATACGCTCTGTCATCAGGATGTTCTGTAACTATCCCCGCTCTGCAATGATGGGCACTGATGACACCACACTGATAATCTGCACTAGTGGTCCCCGACAATTGGCTCTGGTGGTCCCTGACATTTGGCTCTGGTGGTGGTCCCGGGAATCTGGCACTGGTCCCTGACATTCGGCTCTGGTGATGGCCCCCTCCATACAGCACCGGTGGTCTCTGATATTCGGCATTGGTGGTGGTCCCCAAACTTTGGCTCTGGTGATGGTCCCTGACATTTTTCACTAGTGGCCCCTGACATTCATCACTAGTAGACAATGACACTTTGCACTGGTTTGCATTTATATGGCTGTAGCCTATCATTCCGTGTGTTATGTATGGCTTACCGGCTGCAAAATGAGGGGTGTGATTTATGTTAAAGTGGGCAAGCTCACATTTACATGTACAAGCCTAGTGTACCGCCCACATTCACTCCCATCCCAAGGATTCATGGGAAATGTAGGCTGATTATAGCTAGAGAGAAGAGGATATTATGCAATCACTGTTCTAAGGGATCTTCCCTGCCAGAAAAGATGATGCATTTTTTGAATCACAGAGTTGACTTCCTGAAAATTAAATCAGACATATATCTTAAACAGTAAAGAATTTCACAAATGTAATAACTGTTTAGTGTTTTGTGGGTGGGGGGTGTACTAATGAGGTATATTTTGAAAATCCCAGCTTTTAGCTTTAATAAAATGTTAGAGGAACCTATTAACATCCAGAACTGTGGAAAAAACATCAAAGTGCACTGTGTGAGCAAAAAAAAGGGCATTAACAGAAACCGCAGAAGGTGTGAGTGGAACATCAGATAAGTAATTAGTAATTTGATGCTAAATCTACCTGTCCTTGTCTCATTTGCTCCATGTTCTCAGTGGGTAATTTGTTCTGCTTGCCTTTTGCACCACAGGTCCCACTCCGAGTTTTCCTTTTAAGTCTTTGGGGTCTTGGGTCACTGATGAGTTTCTTGGCAAGACAATGTTTGAGTCCTCCTTAGAGAAAACAGATGTCACTGAGCCATGTGTTGAAGCGGAGGATCTACCGCTGATGGCATCTAACAGGTCTGATTGTGAGTCCAAATGATCAGGAAAGCTGAAGCTCAATTTCTATAGGTATTTTGTTTCAATCTTTCTTTGTTTTTCAAGATAGACTGTGACCTTTCAGATCTCTTGTGAACATAAGCTTGTCCTTATTAATAGTCCTGTAAAGCAGAGGTTTTTATTTATTTTTGTACCCATAAGATCACATTCCAATTTCTCGATGTGAGTTGTCAGATCATCCTGAAAAGCTACAGTAGGATGGCAGGTGTTGATATGGTACAAGAAAATCTTTCCGGGACTAGATCTCCATGGTGATTTCCATAAGCAGGGTTTCCTCATGTGTTAGGATCAGGCTCATTAACTCCAGGGATCATTTGGAAAGTATTGAGTTCCACTCAGTGAGTAGGGATGAGCCGAACACCCCCCCCGGTTCGGTTTGCACCAGAACATTCGAACGGACCCCAAATTCGTACGAACTTTAGAACCCCATTGAAGTCTATGGGACTCGAATGTTCGAAATTAAAAGTGCTAATTTTAACGGCTAATATGCAAGATACTGTCCTAAAAAGGGTTTGGGGACCTGGCTCCTGCCCCAGGGGACATGGGTCAATGCCTAAAATGTTTTTAAAAATGGCCGTTTTGGCGGGAGCACTGATTTTAATGGCGATTAAAGTGAAAAAAGTGAAATATTCCTTTAAATATGGTGCCTGGGGGGTGTCTGTAGTATGCCTATGAAGTGCTACGTGTTTCCCGTGTTTAGAACAGTTCCTGCACAAAATGACATTAAACGGAAATAACATCATTGAAAACTGCTTGCGGTTTTAATGTTATATCTGGTTCCTGCAATATGGTTGAAAATCATTGAGAAAAATTGCATGGGTAGCCCTCCCTGCCCATTACCAGCCCCTTTGGGTCTTGCACGCATATTAAGGGGAACCCCGTACCCATATTAAAAAAACGAAATGCGTGTGGCTCCCAGGCCCTATATACTCAGAAGAGCAGTATACAGGCGGTGCAAACAAGACAGGGACTGTGTAGGTTTGTTGTGTTAAGTTGAATCTGTTTGTAATTTTCAACTGGTACATTTTTAAAGTGTAGCTCCAGTCAAAAAAAACTATTTTTAAGCTTTTTGGAAAACATAGGGAAGGGTTATCACCCCTGTATAATTTGTTTTGTCGTCCATCTTTTTTCATCTCACTTGCTGTTGTCTCCTTCCGTTTGCAAGTAGGAGATGTTTGTAAATTGGATGTTTGAAAGTAGAGGCCTGCCCTATATGCTCTGCAGAAATGGCGGAACAAGGTGTTGGTTTTGCCACAACATTGTAAGCCCTCAAAGTGACTCTTGGTGGGCGCTGGAGCGCCCTGCTGTGAACGATTATATAAAGAATTGTAATAACATGCCATTGTTGAACAGTGGTAGAAAAATTGACCTTTGGTGGTTGTGGTGCTGGTGCCACAACACTATAAGTCCTCACAGTTACTCTGGGTGGGCACAGGAACGGGCCCTCCTGTGAAATATTATATCAAGAATTGTAATTACATGTCCCTGTTAAACAGGGGCAGAAAAATTGGGTCTTAGGCACTGGTGCTGGTGCCACCACACTGCAACCTCTCCCATATACTCTAGTTTTATTGCAGGAATTAGCCCTGCTGCAAAGCATTGCATCAAAAATTGTAATTAAACGCTCCTGTTAAACAGGGGCAGAAAAATTGGGCTTTAGGCACTGGTGCTGGTGCCACCACACTGCAACCTCTCCCATATACTCTAGTTTTATTGCAGGAATTAGCCCTGCTGCAAAGCATTGCATCAAAAATTGTTCTTAAACGCCCCTGTTAAACAGGGGCAGAAAAATTGGGCCTTAGGCGCTGGTGCCACGACACTGCAACCTCTCCCATATACTCTAGTTTTATTGCAGGAATTAGCCCTGCTGCAAAGCATTGCATCAAAAATTGTAATTAAACGCCCCTGTTAAACAGGGGCAGAAAAATTGGGCCTTAGGCGCTGGTGCCACCACACTGCAACCTCTCCCATATACTCTAGTTTTATTGCAGGAATTAGCCCTGCTGCAAAGCATTGCATCAAAAATTGTAATTAAACGCCCCTGTCAAACAGGGGCAGAAAAATTGGGCTGATGGCATCACCCAGAACCAGAAATGTTCTTCCAACATATCAGCGGAGGAGGAAGAGTATAGACAATCAACATAACAGGACAGTCACTCAGCATCAGCATAGGCAGTCTTGAAGGGATGTGATATTTCAAAAAAAAATATTCGGTTACATCAGCTTCAGGTGCTTGGTAGCTGTGGGTGATCCAAGACTGATTCATCTTGATGAAGGTCAGTCGATCAACTGATTCGGTGGACAGGCGCACCCTGTGATCGGTAACAAAGCCACCAGCAGCACTGAAGGTGCGTTTCGAAAGAACGCTGGATGCAGGACAGGCCAGTAGCTCAATTGCATACTCTGCAAGCTCTGGCCAGTGATCCATCCTCAAGACCCAGTAAGCCAGAGGATTTTCGGTGGGAAAGGTATCCAAGTCTGACCTTGCCCCTAGGTATTCCTGCACCATGTAAATCAGACGCTGGCGATGGTTGCTGGAACCGATCATACCTTGGGGCTGCAGACTAAAAAATTGTCTGAAAGCATCAGTCAGACAGCCACCTTCTCCACTGCTCCTTCTGACCGATGCCTCAGCAACACGTTGTCCAGGACCAGGAGTTTGTAACCTCCCAGTCTCTGGGAACGCGTTGCACAGACCTTTCTGCAAGGCCTCCCAGAGATGTCTCATCCTCTGCTCCCTCTGCGATGGCAAGATAAGGTCGGCAACCTTACCCTTGTACCGTGGATCAAGGAGAGTGGCTAGCCAGTAATGGTCCCTCTCCTTGATCCGAAGAATACGAGGATCCTTCCGCAGGCTTTGCAGGATCAGGGAGGCCATGCAGCGTAGGTTAGCTGAGGCATTCGGTCCGGAGTCCTCTGGGTCACTAAGGGCAACATGATCCGCAGCTAACTCCTCCCAGCCACGTACAAGTCCACGTGTTTCTTGGGACTGTAAATCATCCCTACAAGACTGCTGCTGCTGATGCTGAGTGCCAGCCTCCACCTCCATGCTGACACAATCATCCTCCTCCTCCTCCTCCTCTTCCTGTGTGATGGGTGGCACAGCAGGAACACTGTCTGGATAAAGGGGGCCTTGAGAGGCAAGGAAGTCCTCCTCTTCCTGCCTCTGTTCTGCCTCAAGTGCCCTGTCCATTATTCCACGCAGCGTATGCTCCAAGAGGTGGACAAGAGGTACAGTGTCACTGATGCATGCACTGTCACTGTTCACCATCCTTGTGGCCTCCTCAAACGGTGACAGGACAGTGCATGCATCCCTGATCATGCCCCACTGGCGTGGTGAGAAAAAACTGAGCTCCCCTGACCCTGTCCTGGTGCCGTAGTCACACAGGTACTCATTGATGGCCCTCTGCTGCGTGTGCAGCCGCTGCAGCATGGCCAACGTTGAGTTCCACCTGGTGGGCATGTCACATATAAGGCGGTTCTTGGGCAGGTTCAACTCCTTTTGGAGCTCAGCCAGCCGAGCACAGGCATTAAATGATTGGCGGAAATGCACACAGACTTTCCTGGCCTGCTTCAGGACATCCTGTAAGCCAAGGTACCTGCCCAAGAACTGCTGCACCACCAGGTTAAGGACGTGAGCTACACAGGGCACATGGGTCAGTTGTCCCTGTCGGAGGGCGGAGAGGAGGTTGGTGCCATTGTCGCAAACCACCATTCCTGGCTTAAGCTGGCGTGGCGTCAACCACCTCTCGGCCTGCCCCTGCAGAGCTGACAAAACATCCGCCCCAGTGTGGCTCCTGTCCCCCAAACAAACCAGCGCAAGCACGGCATGGCATCGTTTTGCCTGCGTACTTGCATAGCCCCTGGAACGTCTACGGAGCACCGCTGGTTCTGAGGACAGAGCACTGGAAGAGGCCATGGAGGAAGAAGAAGAGGAGGGGGTGGAGGAGAGAGGTGTGTCACAACCAATAGTAGCATTTTGGAGGCGTGGTGGCGGAACAACCTCCAACACTACTGCACCTTGTCCTGCATCCTTCCCACCTGCCAGAAGAGTGACCCAATGGGCCGTGAAAGACAGGTAACGTCCCTGTCCATGCCTGCTGGACCATGAGTCAGCGGTAATATGCACCTTACCACTGACCGCCCTGTCCAGCGAGGCAAGGACATTGCCTTCCACATGCCGGTAGAGAGCCGGAATCGCCTTCCGTGAGAAAAAGTGGCGTTTGGTGACCTGCCACTGAGGAACCGCACATTGTACAAACTCACGGAAGGGGGCCGAGTTTACCAACTGAAAACGCAGCAGTTGAAGTGCTAGCAATTTAGCCAAGCTAGCATTCAACCGCTGGGCATGTGGATGGCTGGGAGTGAACTTCTTTCGCCGGTCCAGCAGCTGGGGCAGGGACATTTGCCTGCTATAATCGGACGTGGGTGTACTGCTAGCAGAGTGCCCAGAAGCACTTGGCTGTGATACACCTAATTCTACACCTTCATTCCTCTCAGAGCAGGTTTCAGAGAGGACTGAAGGTCTAGTGGGGTTGGAGATGCCAGCTGATGAGGAGCAAGGAGAGGTCCGCTTTGCTCTTTGGTGTGGGTCTTTGAGGTACGCTTGCCAACGAGCTGCATGGCAGGTCAACATATGTCTGGTCAAGTATGTGGTGCCCAAGCGGCTGATGTTTTGGCCATGCGAGATACGCTTGAGACATATCTTGCAAATAGCAGCGGTGCGATCTGATGCACTCATCTCAAAAAAGGCCCACACCAAAGAACTTTTAGAATAACGCGCAGAGGCAGCGCCCTGCACAGGCGGAGCTCTGCGGTGTGATTCAGTTGGTGTGCTGCCCCTAAGCTGGCCCCCGGAGGGCATCCTGCCTCGTTGGACATGTGCCTCCTCCTCCTCTCAGGCACCCACGTGGAGTCAGTGCCCTCATCATCCCCTCCCTCTTCATCGCTGTAGCAAACCTGGCAGTATGCTGCAGCTTGTGGAACATGACTGCCAGATTGCTGTCCTTCTTGAGCATCCCCTCTCTCTGCGCTCACGCTACTGCCTTCCTCTAGCTGAGTGTCATCATCAGAGCCTACAAAACACTGGGCATCCTCCTGGAGCATGTACCCAATACTGTGCTCAAAGAGTTCAGGAGACTCCTCAGGAGGACGTGGTGGGTCTAGGGAAGGAGTCACTGATGATGACATTGAGAGGAGGGAAGAGATGCGTTGGCAGCTGCTTTGCTAGTACTCTGAGACTGGGTGAGAGAGGATGAGGAGGATGAAGAGGGCTTGGTCATCCACTCTACCAAGTCGTTGGCATGTTGCGGTTCAACATGTCCAGCTACCGAAAAGAAGGACAAGCGTGTCCCATGGCCACGTGCTGATGACAATGCACCGCATCCACGACCAGCACTCTTGTCTCTAGACACAGAGCCTGCTTGCCCTCTTTTATCGGCTCGCGCCTGTCTGCCTCTCCTTGCTGGCCTTCCAGACATGGTAATGGCCTGAAGGGAGTTGGGTAAAACAGCAGTTGGTAGTAGTGTATATTGTGCTGGAGGCACACAACACCCACTAACTCCTGCAGATGCCTTTATTATAGAACACCAGAGATAAAGGGGTATACTGTAATGGAGTCACACAACACCCACTAAGCCCTGCAGATGGCTCTATTAGAGAACAGCAATAAAGGGTAGATACAGGTGTATATTGTGCTGGAGGCACAAAACACCCACTAACTCCTGCAGATGCCTTTTTGATAGAACACCAGAGATAAAGGGGTATATACAGATGTATACTGTGCTGTGCTGGAGGCACACACAACTTCCAATAACTCCTGCAGATGGCAAGTGGGCTCAAATAGAGAAGAGCTATGTAGGTGGATATAGCGGTGTGTACTGGGTACAGAGCACGCACAAGCTCCTAACACTACTGACTGCAAGCTTTATTATAAAAGATAGATCACTAGCTATATAGGTGAGGTAAATATAGCGGTCTATACTGCGGTCAGGGCAAGCAGACAACAACCACTACAGAAGAGCAAGATCGAAAATCGGCCGATAACGATCGGTGTGTACTGTGTTGAAGGTACACAGAACACCCACTAACTGCTTCAGACGCCAACACACTACACAAGGCCGCCGCGCTGGCGGCCTTATATAGTGTGGGGCGTGTACTACACAGCCTGAGCTATGATTGGCCACAGGCGTCCTGCCTGTGGCCAATCATGGCTCTCCTCGCTGCTGGCGCTGTGATTGGCCAAGCATGCGGGGTCACAGTGCATGCTTGGCCAATCATGAGCCAGCAATGCACTGCGATGACGCAGTGCATTGTGGGCCGTGAGCGCCACACGAATTTGGCGCGAACGGCCCATGATGTTCGGAATTCGCCGAACGGGTGAACAGCCGATGTTCGAGTCGTACGTATGTTCGACTCGAACACGAAGCTCATCCCTATCAGTGAGGAACTGTCCAAAGACCTTTCTTTTGCTCCCACAGCACAGTTTTTTTCAGTTTTGGATGTTAATAGGTTCATCCGCAACATTTTTTTAAGAAAGCATTTTTCTTCACCCATAGCAACAGCCACACCTGCCACTGTTGAGGATGGAAATTATGCAGACTGTTCAGATAATTTTGATTTCCAGGACTTAAAGCGGAGTTTCGCCCATTTAAAAGTCAGCAGCTACAAAAAAAAAATGAAATGCGAAAATGTGGCATGTCAGGGGGTCACCATCACTTAAAGCGGAAGTTCCATTTGTAGGTAAAACTCCGCTTTAAAGTAGATGGAAACCTGAATCATGAACTCCTCCTCGTGCCCAAAGCCCGGTATAAATCCAAGGGGGATCGGAGGTTTGCTGTCCAAGGGCCTCGGCTATGGAATGCTCTACCAATCAACATCCACCTGGAAGAAAATCACCTGGCTTTTAGGAAAAAAACTCAAGACCTTCCTCTTTTAGCAGATGATCAAAGCTCGCCACAGCGCCTAGAGGCGATTCAGTTCGCATTGTGCGCTATACAAGTATCTCATTCATTCATGAAATTTGGCCTAAGCACATATGTCTGTTTACTTATCTCTCTCCAAAGCCCTATGTCCCATGTCTTTCTGCTGCTCCATTCTTCTGTTATCAGCATAACTTCTGACAAGTTCTCCGACAACTGAGATAAAACCACCCTGAAATTTGTGTTGGGGTGGGTGCTATAGATTAGCACAAAGCTGGTCTATTCACAGCATAGCACATTCCTTCCTTCCTCTGCCTATGTGGAGTGGGGGTGTGTGCATTTCCTATAATCATCTGTTACACAGTGTATGCCAAGACTGCCCTCCCACCACTTAACAGGAAGGAAAAATTCTAACATGACGTGAACTTTCTAAAGAAAGGGATGCATGTTAAGATGAGGGTCTGGTATGGATTTTGGGAGGGGGGGGGTGGGGGTAACCCCTCGCCAGTTTTTTGTTTCAAGAATCTCAGAGAAAAAGCCACACCATCATGATTCGATGTCTATTCAAATCAATGCGCTCTCATAGGAAACCAGTGAGTCGGAGAAATACCGTATATACTCGAGTATAGGCCGACCCGAATATAAGCCGAGGCCCCCAATTTACCCCCAAAAAAACTGGCAAACTTATTGACTCGTGTATAAGCCGAGGGTGAGACATGCCTGTCCATCCCTGTGTGTGTGTCCGTCCCTGTGTGTCCGTCCATCCCTGTGTGTGTGTGTGTCCATCCATCCATCCATCCCTGTGTGTGTGTGTGTCCATCCATCCATCCATCCCTGTGTGTGTGTGTGTCCATCCATCCATCCATCCCTGTGTGTGTGTGTCTCCATCCATCCATCCCTGTGTGTGTGTGTCTCCATCCATCCATCCATCCCTGTGTGTGTGTGTCTCCATCCATCCATCCATCCCTGTGTGTGTGTGTCTCCATCCATCCATCCCTGTGTGTGTGTGTGTGTGTGTGTGTGTCCAGCCTACCTGTGTCCCGAGCCTCCGTCCCGTGCCTTGCCTCCTTGCCGCCGTGCCTTGCCTCCTTGCCTCCGTCCCGTGCCGTGCCTTGCCTCCTTGCCTCCGTCCCGTGTCGTGCCTTGCCTCCGTCCCGTCCCGTGCCGTGCCTTGCCTCCGTCCCGTGCCTTGCCAGGATCGCCTCGGCGGCCATTCTAAAATTCAAAAGCCCCGCCTCCGCCTGTGATAGGCGGAACACTGAATTTCCCAGCAGCCTGTGTTCCGCCTATCACCGATATCGTCTCATCCTCGTACTACGGACGAGGATGAGACGATGTCCGTGATAGGCGGAACACAGGCTGCTGGGAAATTCAGTGTTCCGCCTATCACAGGCGGAGGCGGAGAAGGAGGCGCGGCTTTCAAATTGTAGTATGTCCGCCGTCTGTCTGCTCGATACGCTGATCGAGCAGTCAGACGGCGATGACTCGAGTATAAGCCGAGGGGGGCACTTTCAGCCTCAAAAAAGAGGCTGAAAATCTCGGCTTATACTCGAGTATATACGGTACTGCTTAAAGCTAGCGTGGCTGAATGTGCATTAACGCTGATGCAAAAAGCTACTAAAAGCACGTTTTTACAGCCTCTTTTTCCTGGCGTTGGTAGTGGCTTTGCAGCTCGTTTTTTCTAACGCCCTGTGTGCATGAGGTCTTATAGTGATTTTTCTGTGACTATACTTTGTTGCAGTCAGCTTATAGCCATAACAATCTATATTTGAATTTATGCTGCCTACTGGGTTGTTTTTTATTATTTTTTCCCATCTGAACTTGTCTGCTCTAGACATTTCTGTGCATACGCATATATGCATTTTTTTTTATCTACATGATATCTGTTTGTTATATGTCATATTATGATGCAATCATTTTTACTGGGATAACTTCACACTGTATTTGTACATCCATGTTCTGTTTAGTTGACACCAATGCACGTCACCACCAAATTGACAAGTTAATTTCCATCTGGGTGGAGCTTTGCTTTAGGTATAAATATTTTGTCATTTTGGTTTTATACCAAATATGACTAAGGCTCTATGCACTACTATTTTACTGTCTCTGCAATGTAACCAATGAAGTACTCTTTAAAGGATTACAGTGTTGCCGGTGTCCTATCATATAGAGTCCCTCATCGGATAGTGTCCGCTGTGTACTGCGCATGCGCAGTACACACAGATTCCAAAAATAGCCGAAGATGAACGGCGCCTGGGCCGTGAGTCCAGGTTCTAGCCCCACCATCCAAGTGGACATAGAGTCGGAATATAAAAGCCGAGCACAGCGAGGCTGGAGCGTGGCAAGCGAAGCCAGCCCGCGAGGGGCCCTCTAATATTGCCAGCCCTATGTCCACATGGATGGTGGGAATGCCACCTTGACTCACGGCGCAGGCGCCATTCATCTTCAGAGATTTTCCGAAGCTTCCTCTGCTCTGTGCTGCGCATTACGGGACGGACGATATCCGATGTCAGGACACTATATGGCAGAACACCGGTGTTCTGTCAAAAACTGTCTGGTCATCGGATAGTATCCACCCCGTACTGCGCAGCGCTTGCTCAGTACGGAGGACAAGGAGACTCCGAAAGTCTCTAAAGAACGGCACCTGTGCACTGAGGGCAGGTTTAAGCCCCACCATCCAAGTGGACATATGGTAGCACATAGTAACAGGGCCCCTCGTGGGCTCGCTTCATTCGCCGCACAGCCTCGCTTTGCTCGGCTATTTTTTATTCTAACTCTATGTCCACTTGGATGGTGGGGCTTGAACCTAGATTCACGGTGCAGGCGCCGTTCGTCTTCAGAGACGTTGGGCCTCTCCTTGTCCTCCGTGCTGCGCAAGCGCAGTACAGGGCGGACACATCACCGGCTCTCTTCACGTTTATAGAATCAGATGCCAAGACTGGTGTCCTGCTTCATTACAAGGGATAGATCATCATTCTGGGGTTGAGTTGTGTGCAGACCTTTGGCAGAGCAACTGTTTGCCTGCTATTTAAAATGGTCTCCCTTTTGCTTGGTTTCTGCCTTAGCTACAAGTGAGGGTATGCCCCTTCGGGGTACTTACACAGTAAATGTCGGGGGAGATGGGGGTGCGGGTGTCCAGATGTATGTGTAACCCTGGTATAGACCATCCTGCAATGAGTCTGGAGTACCTTATAAGGGTTCTCGATGAAGGTGGCATTTAGAGTGTGGGACCGGTTATTTGATGCAATATCTGGTCTTCCACCTGAGATTGAGCCCTAAGTTAGTGGCAAGTTTTAAAATGTGTGCACTGTGAAATGAACAGATACCAACCATAGCCCCATTTTACTCAGTAACAGCGAGATACAGGGTGACCCTTGCTTACCTGTCCACAATGCTGGACTGTAAAAGTCAAGACTTCACCTGTCATGGTGGGCCTACCCCTGAAGGGGTCTGGACCTATTATTGAACCCTGTCACTAATTCAATGCCTTGCACCAAGTGCTAAGGTTAGCAACTTATACAGAATCCAGGAGGTGCATGAAGCAAACATTACAGGCCATCCGCCTAGTGTGGGGTCTGGATACGGCTTCCAAGGTTTTAATGAAGTTGCACCATCTCGTAAACAGAGCTTCTAGGTAGTTATTAGAAGACAACACAAGTTAATTAAAGAAATCTAAGAATATAATAAGGAAGAAACAAAAAGTAGTGAAGCACACTTTTCTGGGAAGAGAAGAGGTCCATCACCTTTAGACACTAGCAAAATTGAGGACTCGAGTACTGGGGTAGGGTTATGGGACTGGTTCCTTGGGGGAGTGTCCTTCAAAAGTTTGCCAGTATCCAATTACATGGAGGTACATGCCTATGAACCATGGTGTATGAATATTGCTTGTGTGCTGTACTGTACAATTAGGAAATATATTTTCTTAATGGTACCACACCACCTATACCTGCAGTGGCCAGGGCGTACACGTCGCAGCACAAGTTATACACCCTATCATGACTGGTGGGTGTAGCACCTGCCAAGCATGACCCATTCAAGTAGATGAGGCCCCTTTGCAAGTGCCATGCAACCCTGTACAGTACAGTACAGCAGGTTAAAGCAGGCAGTGTTGTGTTGCTCATCCCCTGCTTTAACACCTTGGACCCCGCAGAAGCATGCAGTTGTGGGGCACTTGCAGAGTAGCCCCATTTACTTGAATGAGTTTTGATTGGCGGGCAGTAGCACCCACCAAAAGCAACAGAGGGGTCAATTCCTGCAGCTGCATGTGTACAACTTTGGCTGCTGCTTCAGCAGCTAAAGAAGGTAGAGATTGGGGGCTGTAAAACCACAACTTTACGTGTGAACGAGGCCCCCAATGGTGCCCAAGCCAAATACAACTAAGGGTTCATTTAAAAGTACAGCAAATAGGGGTTTAAATCAGGTGTGAGGAGGTGACACTAGGCAACACGGGTTGTCTGGAAGATTTGTCTATTATCAATAGATACTAGTAGATTCAGGCTGGATACTGAAATCTTTGATGTTTCTCCAGTCAGCCAGTTTGGTGATGTGTTTCCTGTTGGAGGAGGTGCCCATCTGTCAAGTGCTCTCCTGGAAGACTCCTGGAAAAAATTGTTACTGGCAAGTCCAATATGGATTTCTTCATTTAGTGAGCAATGAGGTTTAACAGATTGCGGACCAGCCGCTGCAGTTTAACGGCGGCAGGTTGGCTCCACTGCGCAAAATCACGTTAATGTACATGACCTTGCAAGGCTTGGATAGAAGGCACGTGCCCGCTGCGAGTTCCACGAGTCTGACCACAGGTCCCGCGGACTCTATGTCTGCGGGGACACCCACGATCGTCTGGAGACGAACAGGGAAATGCTGATGTAAACAATCATTTCCCGATTTTGTCTAGTGACACTGTCCCTGATCACAGCTCCCTGCAATTGGGAGCGGTGATCAGTGTTGTGTCACACACAGCCTCTCCCCCCCACAGTTACAATCACTCCCTAGGACAATCAAACTGATCACTGTATAAATGGTCCCAAAATAGCACCAAAAGCGTCCGATGTGTCCGCCGTAATGTCGCATTCACGATAAAAATCGCTGATTGCCACCATTACTAGTATAAAATAAATTATATATATATATATATATATATATATATATATATATATATATATATATATATAAATAAAAATGCCATAAAACTATCCCCTATGTTGTAGACACTATAACTTTTGCGTAAACTAATCACTACATGCTTTTTTTGTGATTTTTTTTATTTTTTACCAAAAATATGTAGAAGAGTACTATCAGCCAAAACTGAGGAAAAATTATTTTATATATAATTTTTTGGGGATATTATAACAAAAATTATGCTTTTCTTTCAAAATTGTCGCTTTGTTTATAGCACAAAAAATAAAAAACCACAGAGGTGATCAAATACCAACAAAAGAAAGCTCTATTTGTGGGGAAAAACTGACATCAAAATTGTTTGTGAGCCATGTCGCACGACCGCGCAATTGGCAGTTAAAGTGACGCAGTGCTGAATCGCAAAAAGTGCTCTGGTCTTTGGCCAGCCAAATGCTCCTGGGCTGAAGGGTTAACATTAAGCAATTTAAGGTTATACTGCTGTCTAGATGTGAAATGGACTCCAGGTATATTGAAAAGGCCAGCCCTTTAGAGGCTGTAACCCTTCCCACCTTACACCTGCTGTGTTCCACTTATTGTCCTCTGGAGAGTGGACAGGTTTTCCTTTCTACTATCAACAGCTGGAGGTAGATATAGGTTTGATACTGAAATCATGTTCATTAAATACACAGGTGTTCTGTGAAACACTCCTCTAACAGTAAGCACTGACTACCCGTCTGGTAGAAATAGCACAAATCTCCACTTTCAGATCAGACCATTTATCTGGGGATTCCTTACCAAGTTATTGGGCCCATAGTTCACAATTGTGATTTGTTTTATTTTTGTTTGTAGCATTTCTATTTCCATGATTTTGTAAAATGTTTTGTATTTGTAACGTTTATTAATTTTATTTGTAGGCTTATTTTTTACCTATATCTTTTTTAATGTATTTTTTTTTAAATATAGATTTTTGAATGTTACGCCTTTTAATTAATTTTTTATTTATTTTTTTTTTTTTATTGCTAAAAAATAAATAAAAAATTAAAATAAAATGCAAAAATGTTTCCATTGGCAAAACCACAAGTAATATTAATCGTTAAAACAAAAATTCTCTTTACATGACACACAAGGCAATGTTGGATGACAATTTATTAGTATAATACTCAAATGTATGTGATTGTAACAAATGTAACATCTGTTATATCAGGGATTTATTTTCTGATGTTTCGTAATGGACTGTAGCATTTGCCTTATAGCTGGAGGTGACACATAGCTAGTGGCTGTGCTTGTAATGGTGTATGATCAGATATCTTCACACTTGCACTCGAGCACCGATTGACAGCTGTTAGCAACTCCCTGGGGGCTTCTGTTCAACTTTATGAAAAACAGATTATGTCAATGTAGGACAGCTGAAATTGAGTCTACAACACTGCATTGCTGTTCAAATAATCTGCAAAGGCATGCAGTGTGCACTGTGGCAACAGACATGCATGGAGAGAATAGCCGTCAAAGTCAGCACAATAGGGCAGGCGTGAAGATTTAAAATCTACAGGTACCCTTACAAAACAAAAACAGGCATCACTGCTATTCCATTATCCAGTTTCCACCAGCAGACTGGATTTATTGAAGATATCTGCTAGAACACAGCTATGTCTATGAATCATTCATAAACTTTCATAGACAACACCTCAATAAAGAAAAATGGCAGAACCTACAGAGGGTCTACTTAATGATTATGATAGTAACTTTTCTACTTTAATAGTGTACCCCTGCTTTATATACCTTCATGAAGTAACAAAGGCATCTTGCCTAGATTTTCATAGTGCCCAACAACAGAACCCCATCCCAGTTCTGTATACATTGGCCTTGCAGGGTAAACAAATATAGGGCAAAGCAAACTATTTTACAACCCAAATGTATAAGCATTTCTGAATTTGTAGCAAAGATGCCTCCCAGTTTGTTACCACCTGGAAACAGAGTGGGTGGGACAGATAATCTAAAATGTCAACTTCTGCACCTACATGATGTTATTTAATTGTGCTTTACACAATCCTGTAATTTAGCATAATTTGACAGTGATCAGGCAAGCCAATTGCTGGCTCAGGTCTACAACTGAACAGAAAGGCCCTTACAAACTGAGCAAATCATACTTGGCAAAACTTTTGGGGGAGGATAGAGCATTTTATCCAGTATGCTACTACATGGAGATGTATTAAGTAGGGATTGCAGTTAAGATTAAAGTGGAAAATATAACTTTCTACTGGTCACATGTCTAAGACTTTATGAAATTAAACTGGTTACAATAAAAAGGTACAAAATATTAAATTATAAGTGTCTCCCTTCAAAGAAAAACAAAATAAAGGGGAGCTGTACAAAAGCTGAATGAAAAAAAAAAAAAAAAAAAAAAAAAAAAAAAAAAAGGAAGAAGAATCCTTTCCACAGCCAAACAGGTGACCAGTAAACAGGACACTACAGATAATGAAATCACAGTTCATAAAATTCAGGGGAGTCGTCTCACAAAGAAAGGGGGGTCACTCTCTCTGTTCCATCTTCACTTTTGGTGGTTTTAAAAATGTCCGTGCCTTCTTTTCCTTTTTTTTGCCCTTTGTGTGTGCTTGAAAATTTCTCCAACTGTCAACACGTCCATCTCGGCTTTCCTGAAAAAAACAAAAAAAAAACAAAAAAAAAAACAAACAAAAAAAAAAAAAAAAAATACGTCCTAATCAGGATCAATGTAAAAATAGCAGAAAATCACCAACACATTAAAAAAGAACCAGAGTGTGTGTTGATGCACTAATTAGTTTGCATACCCCTTGCAGAATTTTTTAAAATTTCCTTTTGCTGCACCAAAATGCCACCAAGCAGCCCATCAACAATATGCCAAAAAGCACCTAGAGAAGCTTGCAAACATCTGGAAGCAAGAGTGGCATATGGATTTTAGTCAAAATGAATAAGTTCAAGTTACCTCACATAATGTATATACGAAATACTAGTGCGCTCCCTAATGGTTTTATAGAACGACTAAATGAGTAAAAATAAATATGATTACCCTTTGAAAAAGTTACGTGGTGTAACGCAACGCGTCAGGGAAGGAATTGGGTGTCGCACATACCACTTCCGGTTACGGCCGAAACCGGAAGTCCGCGTCAGCTGTACGTTCCACTGTGTATTCTCATGCAAGTGTGGATTTGTTCTTTGTAATAAAGCGATACATAGTTACTACACATGAAAGCCCTTCTGTTTTCTTCCATTGCATACTTATTGGATACTCTGGAGAAATTGGGAGAATATGTACTATGTATATGAGTCACAGTGAAATACTAACAGCGATAGAACAGTGAAACTGGATGAATAAGGAGCCAGCAGCTTATCTGTTTATACACACTGCCTATTGTGCCAGCTATTGGAGGTGAGAGGCTGGGGGAAATAGGTGGTGCACTGAATAGGCACTGAAGTTTGCAGTGGAGTGGCACTATTGGAAATCACTTTTTGCATGGACTTTTGTCTTTTGTTTTTTGAAAAAAGTTTTTTCAGCTTTATGTGCATGTTTTTTGTGGACAATCACTTGAAATATTGATTAATTTACACAGAATCACTGGATTGATACTTAAAAATATTTATTTATTAATTATTTATATATATATTTTTTCACTATTTAGAAATTTATGTATTTGGAAAATTTATGCAGATTTATGTTTTTGTGTCTTTATATGCTGCATTTATTATTTAATAGGATAGCACTTGAGTTGCACTACATTTATTTGAATTACACTATATTTATCTAGTTATTATCATTTTTATATGCACTTTTAGGTAGCGCTGCATTTATTTATATCATTTTTACCTCACATAATGAAACCACTCTGGGAACTCGTCTGTAAAGCAAATCCACCATTAATACCCTCCTCCATGGGCATCCCCCACCTCTAATAAAGGGAATTCACTTTGCAGAAATGCTTAGAGTGGCTAAGGGCACTCAAACCCTAAGATAATGCAGGATTACAATTGGATAAGATCCAACGCTTTACAGAAAGCGGATCTTATATCACCCACTGCCCACCCTCAAATGCATGGCGATTGACCCTGCTGACCAGAGGTGGAAATTGCCATTGCCTACTACTGCAATGTGAATGTTGCTGGATCTAAACTTTATAAACCAAGGAGCTGAAAGGCCTCAATGAACAACGGAGCTAAAATTGCTTCCTGTGATCTGATTTTTTACCCCCATCACATCAGGATTTCGCACAATATATATATTTGTTTTGTAGATTTTCAGGGATAAGATTGGCAGCAGTGATGTGTGTGGTCCTCTCATCAGGAGTTTTTTTCTTGGTTCTGGTGTCCCACACACTTTGTGTGATTCTGGCTTAAAAGTCTTATCCATTTTTACCAGCAGATTAGCCTTTCTTTTGATGGATTTTTTTTTTCAAAAAGCAGCGCACGATGGAAATTGCATGAAAACGTATTAGTCTTTAGAACATGAAGAATTTATTTCAAATACAAATATAAAAAGTTGCAGCAACAGTCAATAGTAGTATAAATACTTGTAGATGGTTGCAGAACAGTCATAAAAGCATATAGCTAAATAAGATACTGGTATAAATAATAAACTATACCACTGCTGAGCCCGGATGAGAGGAGGTTAACATCAACCAATCGGCTTCAGGCTAGACCGTGGAGAGGGCTGTCACCACTCTAAATGCATGGTATGAAAATCCCAGTATGACAGGGGGGAGGATGGTGTCTCAAATCTTGTAGCTGCCAGCTGAAAGCGTCCAGCCTACAAACACACGTGCAGGCACGGTACTGAGGATCCTCAGATGGGTACAGCAAGCCCTACCGTGAGATGACACTCCCATGAGGATGCTGTGTAGCTGAGCTGTGTGAAGGCTAGACAGAGACAACCGCAAGGGGGAAGGAAGCCAAAAGAGCTGAGCAGGCAGACTAGGAGCCGGACACACTGGGTAATGTCAACGTTAGGACTTTGATAAAGCGCTGAAGCGTGAAACATGTAGTCACGGCTTCCCTGAGGTTACGATGTTACACTGCTGATTACTGACGAGTTCCCCTAGTTTCCGGTTTCCCTTTGTTTCCATGGTAAGGCTGACGTTACTCAGTGCTCTCCCAGTGCAATAAATTCATCATGTTACTTATCTAAAAACGAATACGTTTTCATGCCATTTCCATTGTGCGCTGCTTTTTGTATCCCGATATCCATTTTTCAGGTTGTACATGCCAATACACATGAGTAATAGTTTGTAGCGATAATAGGAACTGTGTGTGTAATATATTATGTGTGTGTGTGTTTATAATTTTGGACATACTATACAATCGCTCTGTGTGTGGTCCTTCTTTCAGATGCCGGCTGCTCTGTTGACCAACAGTGCTGTCTGACCTTGATCCGTTTTTTTTTTTTTTTTATATTGCAGGCTTGGTAGCATGGCTATATTGGTCTCTGGAACCAGTTTCTGTGCAAACACTATTTACAATACTGTCTATGGATTGTGTTTATTATGTTCATGCCCCTTTACTGTGTAATCAGTATACTATTTTGCATACATTCTGTGTCTCCCTCATGCTTATCCCCAGCCCTGATTCAGCTTGCGCAGCCATCTTACCTACTGTAGGCAGCATTGTGCCTTCCTCTGGTCTCTGGCACTTGTCATTAGTGCTTGGGTTTGCCTCCAACACATCTACATTATGAATACTGACTTGAGCCATTGGTCCATATATTATAAATTCATAAGCTGCTCAGCAAAGCATAAGCTACATATAATTTAAAAGATAGGGTGGGCATCACAGAGCTTGAAAGGTGGACATTTATTGATGAAGTCTATTTCATTGTTCTGACCACGTGCAAGCAGAAGAGCTTGCATCCGATTGAAAATAAATCATGAAAGCACCGCCTTTTGGAATAATACGCTCATATACATTTCTTTCAGGGGTGCTGAGACATTAAAAATAAACACTGGAGGGATAGTAATCAGATAAAAACGAGCCAACAAGAGTCCAGGTGGATTGAAGAACTTAGGACCCTGGTTTCGTATGGTCTCAATATTGTTTTATTTGAACTGTTTCATTCGTTTTGGTTTATCTGGTAGTTTAGATTTTTTTTTTTTTTATATATTTTTATTGAGCAAAAAATAAAAATGTAAACAATACACAGCAGTCGAACAGTAAGACAGTATTTTTACTCTGCCTTGTATGTATCAATATTGTGATTATTTTTCGAATAATTCTATATGAGGCATGTTATGCCAATTTTATTTTTATTGTTATAATTTTTTATTTTAACTTGAATAAGTTTATATTTTTACGCACTGTAGGGGTCATTTTTTTTACAAATTTTATCTGGTTATGTATAGCAATAAATGTAGCTCTGCGAGTGAGCTCGCAGTGAGGTTTTTGTTTTTCTTTGCATTTTTATTCTTATACTCTTATTGACCTTTGACAATTTTACTGGATTAGCATGAGTTATCTATGCTATTAGCATAGGTTTAATCTCATTCTCAGCAGTAGAACTGCGAGATCTCTAGCAAGATGGCCGCTGTTTTTCACTTTCAGTGTTGGGGGTGGCTCTTGTCTCCAAGCAAGATGACTGCTGTTTCACTCCGATTAATCTACAAAGATAACATGGCTGCTTTGATAACTATGGTTACGGATAAACAAGGTGTTAATATAAAACCCTGGAATCAGTCACCTAGCCTGATGTCGCTTGAGTGGTGGGCGAATGCGTAGGGAGGAGCTAGGTGATGTCACGGGAGGGAGCCAGAAGCGTTTGGCCTTGAGGTTACCGAACAGTATTGTGAATACCCAGTGTTACATGCCCATGTGTTTCTATTTTATTCTGCGAGTGCAGTTTGAATAAATAAGCAAGGTACTATTGATTTACTACACTATGGCAGTCCTTTCTTGTTTTTTTGGCAATATGTGGTTAGCTGATGTGATAATAACCAGGAACGGGATACGATCCTCTTAAAGGGGGTACTCACCTTTTTTATGTGAAGCAATCCAAGGAAGTGGTGTGAGTTGCTGTGTGGAGGGGTACCACAGAATATCCCAAAGTGCTGTGTGACCTGAAGTTTATTTTGGGTCACACACAAGGTGGGATCGGTATAAGCACAGAAGTTTACATTGGAGTTGTGGGCACGGAATAAATTGTTGAACACCAGTGCATGACTATCAATTCTTTTATTATCTAAACACTTGAGTTTGGACACATTAGGATTCATTTGCACGGATTTATACTAATATTTACAAGTGCAGCACTAGATTTTTGGACACATAACAGGATCTATTTCATTTCATTAATATATAGAGTACTTCTATTAAAGAGAAAGTATTTAATGCACAGACAGCACTGGAGTTGTGGGTACACAGTGTTTGAATACCAGCACATTTGTAGAGATTTTCACTATTGTTATGAATAATCAATACAGTCGATCTTATTAATTATTCAAGGCAATGCAACATTTATATATATTTACACATATACACCCAGTTTGGGTGTGAGGTCACACATCTGCCCCCATAGCAAGCTGCAGACACAGAAGAGGAAGAGCCGAGAGCACCAGCAAGGGACCCCAGAAAATGAAGTTTGAAGACGCTCTGTACAATTCCACTGCATAAAGCAATTTATTTTTATTTTTTTATGAAAAAAATAAAACACGTACCTTTAGAAACACTTTAAACTGAATGCTTGATTTGGATTTAATTGTTGTGCTATTTTGTGATGTCTATGGCCTCATGCACACTGCTGCATCTAAACGCATGTTTTTGGAGCTTTTCTTTTTTTTTTTTTTGCCAAAGCCCCTGAACACAGCTCAATAAAAGCCTGTGTGTTAATGCACAGACTTTTACCAGCGTTTGGGAGCAGCTGTGTTTACATGTGGTCATATTTTGAGGAGAATTTTGCAAAAAAAAAAAAAAAAAAAAAAAAAAAAAAAAAGAGGCATGTAAAACATCTCTAAACGCGTCTTAACCCCTTAATTTCAATGCCAGAATAAATTATTCTGGCCAATGAAATTAACGCTCAAGTGCGAGACGCTAATGAACGTGGGGACAACACACGCTGCCAGGAGAAAGGCATCTAGGGAATGTCCATTGTGCATGTACCCATATAAGTTAATCTGAATAAAATAAAATCAATGTGTTTGGTCTGATAACTCAAGTTTTCAAAAAGGAAAAAGGTCCACTTCTTACAAACTGCCAAGAGCAGCAAGTCAGCTTTAAAACATAAAAGAGAACATATACAAACCCACACAAGGCTCAAATGGCACACACACACACACACACGATTACTATATATTGAAGAACAGGCCACTACCAATAAACAGTGCAACACATTGTGAAATTGTGAAATAGATTACGGAAGACTCCAGTGAAAACAAACATGGTTTAGTATAGACAAATACAAGGATATTTCTTTGGCATTTCCTAGGTGTGTCATGTATGGGTACAAGCAAGTTTTAATTTTTCACTTTTAAAAATGTGGGTATGATCGATAGGAATGTCAGCTTTCATACAAACGCTACTAGTATTTTGATATCTTGTAAGATCAGATTTCCAACTGGGTTTTGTAAAGTGACAAACTTTGAAGACGTGTATGTGTAGGCAAACTGCTTCATATAATAGCAGAACAGAGCGATCAAGACAGAGTTGTTTTTTATTGCAGAGAAAAGAGCACTCAGAACCTGGCTGTGTTGTCTTATAAAAAACTAAAACATACTTCAGCTGCAAATTTAGCTTTAATTTTAAAACAAACTAGGAAAAAAACACAGTTATAAATGCCATTAAATTTTCTCCAGAACTGTACCTCAAAGTTTCTCTGCCATTCTCTGTCTCGTTTGGCTTTTTCTTCAGCTTCTATTTCTTCTTCCCTTTGTCTTTTCCTGGGAGAAAATAACCATTAATTACATTACCTATACACAGAAGAAACAATGTAATCGCGAAATAACTAAATTATTTCATTTACAGCCATGTTAAAAAGGAAGCACATCAACATGGAAATAGTAGACCTTTGAACATATCTGAATAGGCAAACATTAATCAAATAATGGCTACAGATAAAGAGAATATACTTT
This sequence comes from Lithobates pipiens, assembly GCF_037356315.1. Taxonomy (NCBI): domain Eukaryota; kingdom Metazoa; phylum Chordata; class Amphibia; order Anura; family Ranidae; genus Lithobates; species Lithobates pipiens. Next base: position 208,612,212 of record NW_027507748.1, read on the forward strand.
AACAAATGACACGGTATTGATTTTTATCTACAGTAACAAAAATGCAAACTTGTCATATGAAAAAAGTACATGGCTATTTACCATCACTTCAAATCTATTAAATTAAAAAAAGTGTTACAAATGAGGTGACAATTAGAACCCCCCCCCCCCCCCCCCCACACAGAGTATGCAGGTGGAACCTGTCTTACGTACATATCTAGTGTATGGTGCTCTCTTTGCAACTGACAAGTGTGGCATTATCAACAGAGCTCTCCAAGGCATCAGAAACAAAGCTGTGGATGCCTATGATCTTGGCAAGGGAAGAATCCCCAAATTTGAATAGGTTAGCATTATAACAATGTTACCCATTAAGCCGAACAGTGAAACAATATAGTTAGAGAAGACCACTAAGAGAACAAGTGCCCTTACTTACACCTGTGCCCATAAACCACTGGTGTGCATAACACTGAATAAGGAAGTAGTGTACACTACACAGTCAAGGCATGTAAACCAGGAGCTGGCTTAAAGGGCACACGGAAACACTATCATATTTTATCCACTGGTCCCATTCAGAGTCCAAACTTTGCCTGTCACAATGGGCATACCCTCAGAGGGGTCTTGGGTGCTATAAGGACCAGTATAGCAGACTGCAGCTAACTATACTGGCTGCACCTTGTGCCAAGGTGAACACCAAACACAGGACCCAATGCCTAAAGCATTCATTACAGGCAAGCCCAGCAACTGCAAGATCTGAGTAAGGTTCGTAAGATGTTCTCAAAGGTCACTGATCAAGAAACTGTGAGTGAGCCCTGAATGTAGCAAGTTGTCAGAAGGAGGAACAAGGAAAAGATTTTGCCAAGGTCCAGTCACCAGAAAGTAGCAGCATATAACCACCCATGGTCTATGAAAACGATTCCTGTGTTCTGTATGAGAACAACATCTTTCTCCAATTTTTTATTTTTTTTTGCCTAGTCTAAAACACTGCATTTTTGGCCCACAATATGAACAAATGAAGCAAGAGAAAGGGGCACAGTAACAGCAGATGCTGCAAAAAAACTAAATATTTCAGTAAATGCCAAGATATGCTGTCGTAACAATCACATTATAGGGAACCACAGTAATGTTGCCTGTCACTAGTCTTGAGACTATCAGCAGCAGCTTATTCACAAACGTAGCAGTCACCCCATTATTATTATTATTTTTTATTTTTTTTAAAGCATGGGCGAGCAAAAAACTGTGAATGGTAACTTATAGCCTGTAGTCACCTCTGGGCTAAGAGATTCTTTTTCTATGAGTCAAGTACCAACCTTTCATGCATTTCCTTTGTTTCTCTCTCTTTCCTCTTAATTTCCAGTTCTGCAAACAGCTTCATTGTTTGTTTGTATACAGCCTGTTTAAACTTCAAAAAAAGAGAGAAAACACCCTTTTAACTAAAGGTTTAAAAAACAAAAATGTTCAATATAATAATCACAGAAGACCTGCATCTCTTAGCCGTTACATAAAACTAGAGGTTGACCGATATGGGGTTTTCTCTGGCCGATGCCGATATTTAGAAATCATGGCAGCCGATATACGATGCCGATTTTTTTGGGCCGATTTTTTCCCCCCCTTCATCTCATAAAATCTAAGTTAGACACCTGGGGCGTTTTTCAGGCGCTTTTGGGCTAAAAAATAGTGCCTGCAAAATGGCTCCCCTGCAGTCTGTGTGAAAGCCCGAGTGCTTTCACACTGAGGCAATGCGCTGGCAGGAAAAAAATAATATATAATTTTTGGGGGTTCTAAGTGATTTTCTAGCAGAAAATACAGGATTTTTACTTGTAAGCAACAGGAGAGTCAGAAAAGATTTAGTCTTTAAATGATTAAACTGAGAACTCCTACACAGAAGTTCAGTCCATTGAAGAAGAAACAGTGTATCTCTTTGATCTTTTCTTGACAGACTGCCCAGAGAGGAGAAAAGTCACTCCACAGATTAAGTTCAGGCAACTTTGACTTCTATTACAGAATAATCGGCCTCTTTTAGCAGCAAAAATCGGCCGATGCTGATTAATTAAAAAACGCCAAATATCGGCCAATATATCGGTCGACCTCTGCATAAAACGTACAATTCAGCCTACACTAAACACATCCCTCCAACAAGTATTTATTGTACAGTGTAGGTGGTTAAGAGAGTAGTATTGTTAAATACTGTTTGTGTCATGGACCTTTCTATTCGCCAATAATAGAAACATAGTGGTACCTTCCTATTGACCTGCACCAGCTGCTTCAAAAGTGCTCCTCCTTTTCCCCAAAAGACAGAGACCATGTATTGCGGTCACCAATATGCCACTTAAAATTCATCAGTTCAGCTCTCATCACTCCTGGATCAGAACATGCCTACTTGCTGTGCAAAATCAGTGACTCTTGATTGGCACAAAAAAGGATGAGATTTCTTGTGAACATGTTGTACCTAACAGCATGGCTTTATGGGAATATAAGGGGGGGGGGGGGGGGGTGCAGTTGAGCTTTTATTCAGTGATGTATTCTTTATAAGCTGAATAGTTTAACCACTTGAGCTCCAGAAGGTTTTACCCCCTTCATGACCAGAGCAGAGCATTTTTTTCTATTCAGCACTACGCTAACTTCATGCAATATTGTACTCAAATGGTATTTGATCACCACTGAGTTTATTTTTTGCAATAAACACAAAAAAAAAATCCCAATAAGTGTATATAAATTTGGTTTGTGTAGAACATCTAAAACTATGGTATACATACTGGAATTTATACAGCTATGGCACTATACTGGTACTGGCGGTGATCAGCAACTTATAGGGCGAAATGTAATCTGGTTCTATCGGATACTGGCTGGGAGGTACACCAACTGACTGACATCAATACTGACACTAATACAGTGATCAGTACCAATAATGTTATTGTACTGACACTGGCTGGGAAGGGGTTAACATCTAGGGGCAAATAGTTAACTGTATGGCTAACAATGCGTAATGTTTATTGCTTTTACTTTATCGGTTATGACACTGCAGACAGGTCCTCCAGCCCGGAGCCGTCGCCCGCCCGCAGTACAACCACTGCAGGCGGCAAGTGGTTAATTCTAGCATTGCTTTCTGGCAAAGGAAAGTGTTGCTTTATATGGAAAAAAAAAACAAAAAAAAAAAAACACCTGTTCTGAAATAGGAGGTGGTTACCGCTGACTTTAATGAACTGTTACTGTGATGTAGCTTTCACATTTTGTAAAGTTAAGCTTTAGAAGAGGAGAAAGACTTATTATTCTTGGGCTAGGTCTTGATTCTCAAGACTGGAAATTCATGACTGCCACCTACTGGCATTTTAAGTTATTAGCCGTTTCTGAAGCAAAGGTTACATATGCCAAAAGCAAAAAAGTCTTATCACCTCGTCTGTCGCAAAAATAGGATTTTTATAATAGCTTACCTGTAAAATCCTTTTCTTTTGAAGTACATCATGGGACACAAAGCTATAGTAATTACTATGTGGGTTTTAGTCCACTTACAGGTTTCCTCGACACTGGCACACCCTAAAACGGGAGTATCTCAATTTTGCAAAGCAATACGTATGTATACTAGAAAGAGGGGCGGGACCTGTGTCCCGTGATGTACTTCAAAAGAAAAGGATTTTACAGGTAAGCCATTATAAAAATCCTATTTTCTTTAATTGCACATCACAGGACACAGAGCCATAGTAATTACTATGTGGGATGTCCCAGAGCAATGCCAACTGAGGGGAGGGAGACACAATCAAAGTAGGACAACATGAGATCAGAGGACTTATACTGCAGCCTGCAGTACACTGTGCCCAAAGGAGACATCCTCATGTCTTTTTACATCCACCAGATAGAATCTGGTAAATGTATGGATTGAAGACCAAGTTGTGGCCTTGCAGAATTGAGCCATGGAGGCTTGGTGATGCACTGCCCACGAAGCCCTAGAGGAGCGCGTTTTGATTTGAGAGGGTGGAATCTACCTCTTTAAATAGTATGCTTGAACAATTACTTCTCAATTCTATTTAGAATAGTAAATTTTGATGCTGCCTGTCCTCTTTTAGGACCTTCTGATAACACGAACAAAACATCAGTTTTCCAAATCTGAGCAATCGCCTTTAAGTAGACTGACTGCTCTCACCACATCAAGAGAATGCAGTGATTTTTCTTCCAAAGAACAGGGTTCTGAAAAAAATGAAGGTAGAACAATATCCTGGTTTAGATAAAAACCTGATACTACCTTTGGTAAAAAGTTAGGATGAGGACGCAATACTTAAAATATGAAAATATGGTTCTTTACAAGAAAGAGCAGCCAATTCTGATACCCTTCGTGCAGCAGATAGTTTCCTTGTCAAAAAAGGACCAAGGGAATATGTCATATCGGCCAAAAAAAAGGCAGTTTTGTAATGCCGACAAAAGTAGATTCAAGTCCCAAGGGTTAGGTAACCGGAGATTAAGCCATGTTACCCCCTGAATAAAGTTATGAAAGAATGAGAAGCAAGTGGTCGTTGACATAATACCGATAAGGCCAAGACCTGTCCTTAAAAAGCACTCAAGGCCAGCTTTATTTCTCAACCCATCTGCAGAAAGTAAAGGACCAATTTCCTGGGTGCAGCTCCTGATTTCACACCTTGAGACATAGGTTTCCCAGACTTCATAACATATAATTACGGAGGCCTTTTCCCTTGCATTAACTTAAGGTAGAAAACTACTGAATCCGTCAGCCCACGCTTCTTCAGCATGTGGGTCTCAATAGCCAAACTGTTAAATTTAGCGTTTGTAAAGCAGGATTGAACTCTCGACGTTGCGAGAGAAGGTCTGGCCGTGATGGTAGGGTCCCTACTGACATCTTTACGATCTCTGCATACCAAGATTTCCTGGGTCCTGCTGGAGGTCACAAGCATCAACGACTTCCCTTCCTGCTTGATCCTGTGAAGTAGTCGTGGACGCAGGCAGAATAGGAGGGAATGCATAAATCAGCAAGAACCAATTCCACGGCAATAGACAGGCATCTGTTTCGCATGCTAGCGGTTCCTTTGTTCTTGACACAAGGTTGTCAATTTCTTTGTTGAATCCTGGACGCAAAACAGATCTATGTCTGGGATCCCCCATCTTTGACATACTGACAAGAAGATATCGGGTTGAAGGTATCATTCTCCCGGGAACAACTGCTGGTGACTCAAGTAGTCAGTCTGCCAATTTTCTATTCCTAGAATGTGGACTGCCATTGGGCAAAGTACATTGTTTTCTGCCCAAGATAGGATATGATTCATCTTTCTCTGGGCCGCACAACTTCTTGTGCCCCCCTTGGCGATTAATATAGGCCACTGCTGTGGCATTGACGGATTGAATCCTGGCAGGACAATACCGTAAAATACACGTTCAGCTCCTCAGAACCAAGTGCTCTGCCTGAATTTGTAAACCGTTAATGGACAAAGCCATTTCTGATCTGGGCCACTTCTCTTGGACAGTTGCCTCTTTTAGGACTGTTCCCCAACCTAAACAAAAAAGGTTGGCATATGTTGTTACTATTCCCCAGGTAACTGAAGGGAGGATTTTCCCCTTTGCAGATTTTTGGATATTAATCAAACTGAGGCTCCGGCGCACCCAGCCTACAGCACCTGGCCCGACCCTGCTTAGCCTCAAAGATCAGACGAGATCAGGTGGCCTTAAGCTTTGGAGTCAAACACACTGGGAATGTAGAGCTTGAACCCTTTTGGTTTCAAGCCGACAGGATACTGTTTTGCAGCAGTCTTGATGAAACTGAGCATACGGAACGGCCACCATCTTTCCAACAATCTCATGCAAAGTTGAATAGGAGCAATTCATTTTGCTTTGACAACCTAAATCAGTTCCTTTATGGCACTGATCTTTGCCTGGGGTACGCATACCCTTTTCTGGGTGTACCTATGATCAGACCCAAGTATTTTAGCCTTCTTCATGGTTTTAAAAAGATTTCTCCTAGGTTGAGAATCCAACCTAGATATTCCACGTAGCCAAATGTGCTGACCATACTTTAATCTAAGCGTGCTACCGACTGATTTATCAAGAACAGATATACTAGGTAAACCATAATCGTTAGACCTTGGGCCCACAATCGGCCTAGAAGAGCCAGAACCTTTGTACTCGAGGTGCAGTAGCTAGATTGGAAGCAGAGCTACACAATGAAAAAATAGGATTTTTTGTAGCGCATTTAGTTAAGGTACTGCGTTTTTACCATAAACCAGGAAAAAAAAAATAATGTAAGTGCAATTGCAATTACACGGCCACCTGCAAAACAGGCATCAGCCGATGCACTGACATCTACCTTGTAGAATTTATTAAAGGTGTGGACAGTCACCGCTTTACACACTTGAGCGACAGACACTTGATGTCGGAAGGCCCAAGACGTTCCAACTGCCCTGGTGGAGTGGGCTGTGACCGGAAAGGGGGGCACTTGCCCCTTCAATGCGTAGGCCTGTACTACAATCTGTCTGATCTACCTGGAAATGGTGGCCGACAAGACCGCCATGCCTTTTTTCAGACCAGCCACCGAAACAGAGTCTGACTTTCGAAAGGGAGCCGTAGCAGACAAATACACCCTCAGAGCCCGAACCATGTCCAGGGAATGGAGGGCCACCTCTTTGGGATGTGTCAGTTTAGGACACAGAGATGGTAACACAATGTCTTCAGTGATGTGGAATGCCTAAACCACCTTTGGCAGAAAAGGAGGTTGCGGACGCAACACCACCTTATCCTTGTGTATAACCAAATAGGGCACCTTGCAAGACAAGGCCGCCAGTTCCGAAACCCTCCTGGCCGAAGTAATGGCCACTAGAAAGACCACTTTCTGCAAAAGCGTCAACGGAGGGATCTCTCCGATATGGCAGTTACTGAAACGCTGATAACACCAGGTTCAGATCCCACGGGGGTAACGGTGGACGCACACGGAGGAACTACACGTCGGACCCCTTGAATAAAAGGTGCTCACCAGAGAGTGAGACGCCAGGAGTCGCTGAACAAAGACAGCCAAAGCTGAAATTTGTCCCTTAATGGTGCTTAACGCCAATTTCAGGTCTACTCCTTGCTGTAGAAACAGCAGGATCCTGGATATAGAAAAGGAGCGCGGATGCCACCCTCTCTCCTCACACATGGAGATGTAGGCCTTCCAGGTACGATGATAAATATTCCTAGAAGATTTCCGTGCTCTCAACATAGTTGGAATCACCGAGTCCGCAAGACACCGCTTCCTCAACACCTGGCTCTTAATAGCCATGCCGTTAAAACCAGCGATGGTAAAGCAGGATGGAGAATCGGACCTTGAGATAGCAGGTCCTCTCGTAAGGGCAGTCACCATGGGGCATCCGCCAGCATTGGGATCCCCATGGCCTCCACTCTGCGGAGCAGATGTGGTAACAGTTTCAGCGGAGGAAAGGCATAGATCAGCTGGTACTGATCCCACGGAGCCACCAGCGCGTCTGCCCAATGATCTCTTGTCCTGGACACGAATCTCGGCACCTTCCGATTGAGACGGGAGGCCAGAAGATCCACATCTGGTGTGCCCCATTGCAGGAACAGTAGCCTTAACACCTCCGGATGCAATGCCCATTCTCCTGGGTCCAGCATCTGGTGACTTAGGTAATCTGCCTGCCAGTTCTCCACTCCCGGGATGTAAATGGCCGACAGGGCCAGTACATGTTGCTCTGCCCACTGAAGGATGTGAGCGACCTCCCGAGCGGCAGCCAAGTTTCTTGTTCCTCATTGGTGATTGACATATGCCACCGCTGTGGTGTTGTCTTAATGGATCCTGATCGGATGCCCTCGAAGTCTTATCGACCATGTGGAGAGGCATAGCCTGATTGCTTGTAGCTCGAGCACATCGGCATCTTGGATTCCACCTCCGACCAGGGACCCTGAGTCGACTGAACTCCCATTACTCAACCCCAGTTGCTTAGGCTGGCGTCCGTTGTGATAACTGTCCACTGTAGCAGTAGGAACGACTTCCCGAAATGCCGGGGGGCTTAGCCACCAGAGCAGGGAGTCCCTGACTGACTGGCTCACCTGAATCTACCGATCCAGGGATAACGGAGATTTGTCCCATTTCGTCAAGATCTCCTTCTACAAGACTCTGGTGTGAAACTGAGCATACGGTACTGCCTCGAAGGAGGTCACCATGAGTCCTAGGCCTCGCACGCAGAAGTGTAGCGACGCCCACCTGTGGTTCATCAGCAGTTTTACCGCGGCTCTGAGAGTTCGCAGCTTGTCTGAAGGGAGATAGACTCTCGCTTCCATGGAGTCCAGCAGTAGGCCTAGGTACTCCAAACGCTGAGTCGGTACAATTACCGACTTCTTTAGGTTTAACAGCAACCCAATTTCCTGCAGGGTCTGCATGGTGATTGCCACATCCTCCTCTAACACTGAGGTGGAAGAAGCTCTCAGGAGAAGATAGTCTAGGTTACCCATGATCACGATCCCACATTGTCACAGCAACACCATAACAGGAGCCAATTCCTTGGTAAAGACTTGGGGGGCTGATGCCAAACCAACGGGAAGAGCCACAAACTGGTAGTGGGCTTCCCCAACCGCAAATCGCAGAAATTTCTGATGCCGAAGGCATATGGGTATGTGCAGGTACGCATCCTGGATGTCCAAAGACGCCAGGGAGTCCCCTTGATGGAGTGCAGAGACTACTGAGCGAACCGATTCCATTCTGAACCTCTGTACTTTTACAAAGCAATTGAGGGCTTTTAGGTCCAAAATTGGACGCGACGTACCCCTTTTTGGGGACTACAAACCGATTTGGGTAGAACCCCTGGAAACGTTCCGACTCCGGAACAGGTACTATCATCCCGCACCTCAGCAGGTCCCTTACCGACCCCAATAGGGCCTCCCGGCGAGACGGGAGCACGGATATCCTGGAGGGGAAGAATCTGTTTTGTGGCCAAGAGAGGAACTCTATCTTGTAGCCTGAGGAAATCAGATCGCAGACCCATTGGTGTGACAGCCGAGAGGCCCACTGGGCTGCAAACTCCCAAAGGCGACCCCCCCCCCCACCCATGTTGCGGGCGGGGCAAACCTTCATGCGGTAGCACTTTTGCTCGCAGGCTTTCGGTTCCAGGGACGCTTTTGTCCTTCAGAGGTCGTACTGTCAGGCTGGGGATGCTTAGCTGAAGCCCCAGGCGGATGAAAAGGCCGTTTGTGAGCGGAAAATTAGGGCCCTTGCCTACGGCGTGGCACCTTAGCCTTCCTGGCCTGTGGGAGTAGTGTACTCTTACCACCTGTGGCATTTAATGTCATCTAATAAGGCTCCAAAGAGCCGCTCGCCAAGGAAGCGTAGATCTGGCAGGGCTTTTTTAGATGCCTGGTCAGCCAATCAGCATTTTAGCCAAATCAGGCACCTCAGCACCACTGCTAACACTGAAGCCCTGGATAACAGAGGGAGGGTATCCAGGGCCGTGTCACTTAAGGCCTTGCACTAACTGGTCTGCTAGTTCCACGCAGACAGGAGAAGCCTGTTGCTCCCCCAATTCGTTGTGCAAAAGTTTTGCCCACTCAGTAAGTGTCAGTACTGGTCGCATTGCTGACCCCACTAAACAAGGAACGAGCCACTGCCTCAGCCATCCTGTCCATGTGGTCCTTAAAGGCAGGAGTCCCCTCTACGGGGATCGTGGTTACTTTGTTTGACCTGGATACTGGGGGGTCCACGACCGGAGGAGCCGACCACTTTTTGTGAAGACTCTCAAAGAGGTAACACACCGCCGCCATGTATTTTGGGACCGAAAAGGTCCGTTGTGGTCGACTCCATTCCTTGTATCTGAACTTATCCAAATAAGTCAGATACGGGAACACCTTAGATGTACGGACTGGCTTACGGGACCCAAAAGGGACATCTACATCAGCAGAGGGATCTGCTGGCTCCTGAATTTTCAGGGCATCACGCACAGCTGTGTCTGCATCAGACGGGGGGCAGGGGCGGTTTTTTACCACCTTTGCGCCCTCGCACTGTCTCCATCTTGGCAACGAACGAATTAAGGACCGCTGACAAAGCGTCCAGAGGCACTGCACTGTCTGCAGGCGAACCGGTTGCAATTGCCTGGATTTCAGGGGAAGAAACATGAAGCCATGCTGACCCTACCCTGTCTGCCACCTGTTGGGGACTCACCACCCTGACCGAGTTCCACGCCGTCCAGCTAGGTGTGCCTGTGTCAGCTCCCAGATGCATAAGAGACCAAACCACGCTGTGCTGAGCTGTTCTGAATAGCGCTGAAGCTGAAAAAAAACTCTTTCAGGCTTCAACAAAATGGGCGTCGAGCGTCCAGTATAAAGGACATAATCACAGGGAAAATGGACACCAAGCATGCTGCTCCCTGGTCACACCAAACATGGCCGCTGAACACTGTATGCAATGAAGAACAGTGAAAGAACAGGCAGAGAAATGGCGGTAAAACAGCGCTACAGCAATCAGCAGACACAGCTACCAGATACCTCACAGGAGAGACCTACACACATCCAGGGCACAGTTATCCAGCGCAGTCCTCCCCAGCTGAGAGCCTCCCCAGGGAGCCACTGTCTATGGCACACACACCGCTCAGCAGCAACCCCCACAGGGAAGGGGGGGGGAGGGTAGATAGGGACAGGAAGAGAGGGAGGTGAGGGACCCCCGATTCGACCTCCCAGGGAATGCCCAGCTACTCAGCCCCACAGGGAGAGCTGTACTTACAAGTCCTGAAGAGCTGGGAGACATTCCATCACAGACCCACTCTCTGATCAGTACGGGGTGGCTGCTGGCCTGGCACACTGACATCAGTAGCCCAGTCATGTGTACCCCGGGGCATTACGCCAACCGGCCGCCCCTGGAGCTGGGGGCATGTTGTGGCCAACCCAGCGTGGAGCTCTGGTCTGCATGCGTTCGCTGGCCAGGCTGGGGAGACTACAAGGATAAGGGTATCCAGCCTCTCACCCAGCTGTTGATAGCAGATCACAGGATCTTTAATCTTGCACAAAAAGCAAAACTTCTGCAGAAAAATCCACGGACCAATGGGCCTGCAGGTTTCCTAGGTCCTTCTTCACTAGGCAGAAAAAAACTGAGGCTGCAGTAGCAGGCTGAGGGGTTGTTACCTAAGGGACCGCCCCTTGGGCGGAAATAGAAAGTTCTAGTTTTATTATAACATTTTAACATGTTCTGCCTAATCCTCTCCTGAAGGTGGTGTAACAGCCTGATTGTCTAAGAAAGGAGCTGTGTCAGTCGGTGAACCTAAGGGAAGAAAGATTTTCCACTTTGAAAGTAGATAATTCTAGTGAGCGAAGAAATTGACGCCAGAAGTTCTCCTCCTTGTAGGATGGAGATAATGGATTGGAGTGACTTTAGAAAAAAAAAATTGGTTATATTCAGGAACTGAATTTAAATTTTTGAGATCCAGAATGTCCATTTGGATTTAACCAAACCCCAACCTCTGCTCTTACATGGGAGCCACCATGAACACTTTTTGCCAAAAGATGGTCCAATGCTTGAGAGAAAGACTTCTTTTTCTCTGGATCCTTAGGAACGTTTAATCTGAGAAAATGAGAAGATGGAAACTCTTGGAACTCGTTTGTACCTTGGAGCTATTGAGGAAGTCCTCCATTCGTCTTGACACTCCTTCTGCCAGATCCCCGAGAACTGCAGAATAATTGTCCCTATTAAGCAAGTGGGGGCACTTCCTCATAAGGAGGCTTCAGTATCTTGTAGGCTTCCTCCCCCAAGACCTCTTTTGTCCCTGGGGTTAACCCTGAGGATTACCTTTTGAACCCGACGGTGGAAGCCTTCATGACTGCCTGGAGGCTGATGCCCCTGGCACAGAAGGAGCTTTGAAACGAAAATACATTAACTCCTTCACTTAAATGACAAAAGGGGTACTTTTTCACTAGAAATTCTTTGGATACATTATCCACAATATCCCCAGATATTGGTTCCACCTCAAAACGGAAGACTAGCCAGGAGCTTCTTGCATGACGCTTAGCAAAGGGCGCAAGGCCTAAAAGGACAGAATCTGTCATAGCAACTATTGCAAACATAAAGCTGCCTCCTGGGACTGCTGAGCAGGATAACCTTGAACACCTATTTAAACTGGTCTCTCAATGCTAACCAATTACTGTCAGCGCAGGCTGAGACACTCAATCTGCCAGAAAAAAATAATAGGGATCCAACGGATAAAAGGTTGGAATTCCCAAGTATTTGAGTATGGTCTGCTGGACAAGTAAAACTTATTCACAAAGGATATAGTAGCGTCAATTGCTGGTACACCCTACTTAGTGAATTTTCTCTACCATAGGATAAAAAGTGTGAAATTTTTTTTAGAAAGGAAAATAATGCTTATCTGGGTGATCCTCCAGATACAAAAAAAAAAACAAAAAAAACCTTTCCAACAGAGTGAGCGCGAGCCTCTGATCCTACAGGATTGTCATGCGATGGGAAAAATATATTTTTTTTCAGTTTTTCTCTTGACGCTCTTCCTCATGAAGAGGGGGAGAATACAGCACAGGTGGGGGGTGTCTGGTGAAGAGAAACACCCCCTGCCCCCCAGATTTACTGGAGATCTGCTGCTGGCTCGAGAGAAAAAAAAAAATCTGCTGCTCCAGACACAGTGATCTCTTGAGAAAGCATGGAGAAGGTATGTGCTCCATACAGCCCCCAGTGGTGACACTTAGGCATGACTTTCCTGCTGCTGGGTTTTCTGTGGTAAAAACCAATCACCCTTCACAGTGGGTTTCATTAAACCTTCAGGAGCCGGGGACCCTCAGGGAAACCCACAATCCTGGACCAGTAGTAGCATCTCCGCCAGTAAAACTTTATGGACTTAATACGAAAAGTACTGGATCCCAGGGTGCAGCTCTCTAAAAAGAGAATTGTTTACAGGCAAAACCTTGTTTTTTTTGTACATGAGGCCCGGATACCATTCAATTTGGCCTAAAAGACCCTTTGAATGGATCCAGCTGCACAGCTAACCCGAGCAAGGATTGCTCCAGTGGAGCTCAGCACAGCTTTACTTGTGGTTAACACCTTAGATACTGGCGAAAAAACTGAGATACTCCTGGCATGGGAGGGGTTATTTAGGGAGACAACTTCCTGTTTAGGGTGTGCCAGTGTCCACAACCTGAAGGTGGACTATAACCCACATAATTACTATGGCCCTGTGCCCTGTGATGTACGATGAAAGAAATTATATGCATAGTAAAAGGTTAGGCTGGGTTAACACTTGTGTGGGTGGTTACCCCTGCAGGACCACACCTGTCCCCGCAGCACAACAATCCACACAGAGAAAAGCGTTGTCATTCAGGAGATGCATGGAAATACCATTATTCCTAATGGTACCTCCACGCACTGTGGCCGCATTTTTTGAAAAAGGTGCAGGGAATCCAGCAGCCCATTCAAATGAATGGGATGCTATACTTGAGCAATGCAGCTGCAGGGAAACCTAACCTAGTGTGAACCTAGCCTTAGAGAAGCACATTAGGTAGACCTTAAAACCCATGCCAAACTTGGGCTTCTCCCCCTTGCCGCTGAATACCTAAACAGAAAAACACAAGTGCTGAAATACTTGCATATAAAATGAGAATCAGCTTCCTTCTGGTGACCAGTGGGCAGCTTTTTCCTGACCACTTCTTAACGGAAGCCGAGGCTCAGGGTGAGATCTGTGTGAGGCAGAGGCACTGACTAACTTGCTCAGACCGCTGTTTTGATCAGTTAATGCACGGATCTAAACTGTCATCAGAAATACTCTGCTGGAACCCTCCATTCAACATACATATAAAAAGGTCTTAAACCAGACTAAAGTGAGTGGATAATAGAGGGTGTAAAGTTCAAGATATTCACACTAATTTAGGGTTGTTTTCAGACCTATCTTAAGCCAAGTAGTATACTTTGCAGAATTACAATCAGTGTCTCAACTGCCTTGGTAATGCTCTGTAACAGGGTGTACCAAAGACTGAAAGCAAGGGGAAAGATTTTCAGCAGAGACACAGATAGCCATAAAAGCCTAACGCTGAATAACACAACCTAACCAAATAATAAAAATAAACACACACATTTACGAAATCTTTCATGTAACCAAAAAAAGTAGCTGCCTGCATGGATACCTTTGTGAGTGACAAAGCTCCTTAAACTTTTTTACCCGTTAAAATAATCATTTAAGGCCTGAAGATTAGTTAAAGAGGAAGTAAAGTCCTCCTTTTTAATTGCATCTACAGGCCTACCTGTAGGTACTGTAAATAGCTTCTAAACACTGCTTAGGAGATATTTACTATATACACCATCATCAGCGCTTTGAAGAAATGGTCATCGGTGCCATTACCGGTGGCCCTGCGTGCATGCACGGGAGTTATCTCATTGCCCGCGAACCCAGAAGAAACAGCGCGGAAAAGGTCAGTCGTCTCCATGGTTATCCCAGCTGTGGGCCCGGGACCTGTGTGGTGTGGGTGTCTCACTGGATAGAGGAGAGGAACACTAGCAGAAGTCTATCTGCTGATCTCCCCATAGAATCTGAAAGTGATGAGAACGTCATCATTTCTGGTTTCTAGAAGAAGCTAATGGAGTACAACTGGGCCTGCTGGATTAATTTAATCTGATTGCGGATGGTCGGCTTCCAACATTTACATTCATTTCCGGCTGCTGTAGCAGTCTGGAATGTGTGTAAAACTCCTTGCTGCTGCCGCCACCAACATAGGGCAAACATTGGTGGCAGCCAAATAATATAGTCTGCTGGTTCATGGACTACTTACAACTTCAGGGTCATCCTCATCAACAAGTATTGATTTCCCTTCTTTTTTCAATTGCTTCTTCTTCTCTTTTACCTGAAAAAAAAAATACAGAGGGAGCTCATTACATCTCGCATTCAGCAATTGATTTAGACTTTTTTTTAAACTAGATTTTTTAATTTTATTTTTTGTAAAAAAAGCACATGGAAATTCACCAATGAAACAGATAAAATAATACAACTTTCAAGTGAATCTCTACATGGATGTCCCACACCAAAACAGTACAATCTGAAAGAGGAGATCCTACACCAGACATGGTACAAAGGGCACAGACTTTGATGGGGCCTCCACCTAATTTTACCAGACTTATGTTGCCAGACCCTATATTAGAGAAGGCTATTGAAACCGCTTCCATAAAAGCTGCAGTCTCTGGGTCCTGCAGGTGGGGCTACCCTTTGATGATCTGGAAAGCAGGCTGAAAGCTTTACTTTACAGTCCCTGTCACAGCTACCAGCTCTCTATCACTTCTTGGAATGTGAAGAACTACAGCTCTTGGATTGGCTTTGCTTTATCATGGACCACCATTACTGGCATCCCCGAGACCCCATCAACCGAGTAAGATCTCAGGGCAGGATCAAAACTACCTTGAGATAGTCTCCAAGCGCTAATGAGCCATAAATTTTTTTTAACCTGTGGCTATGCCACATGCACAGACTGTGGACCTTCCTGGAATACACATCTGCATGGCCAGAGACTCCACACTACCTCCCTGACCAACGGTTGCTTGGTTTGGTCTACCAGTCATGAAGATCAACACCAGCAGACAACTACTGCATTTAGCCTACACCTCTGAGCATTCAAACGTTGCGAGTACTGACGCTTTTCATATTGCAGGAATGAGAGGCCGGGCCATTGATTTAGTTGATTTGTGTTCCGGGGTCGCCCCAAGATATCATCCTATGTCTATTAATAATATACAGGATTTATATAGCGTCAACAGTTTGCGCAGCACTTTACAAAATGAAGGCAAACATAGTTACAATACAATTTGGTACAATAGGAAACAGCGCTCATTGGAGCTTACAATCTAACAGGGAGGGTCAATTCATAGAAAAGGTAATAGCTGTGGGTGGTGAGCTGGTGGCGAAAGTAAAAAAACAGTGCAATAGTTACAGTCAGGGGAAAAAAGTATTTGATTCCCTATGTTGTACGTTTACCCTCTGACAAATAAATGATCAGTCTATAATTTTAATGGTAGGTTAATTTTAACAGTGAGAGACAGTAACAAAAATACTCAGAAACCCCCCCCCCCAAAAAAAAAAAAAAAAAGTTATAAAATTGATTTGCATTTTAATAAGTGAAATAAGCATTTGATCCCCTATCTGCAAGACTTCTGGATCCCAGGATTTCTGGATCCTTCTATACAGGTAACGATATGAAATTAGAGGCACTCTCAAAGGGAGTTCTCCTAATCTCAGCTTGTTACCTGTATAAAAGACACCTGTCCACAGAAGCAAATTCCAATCTCTCCACCATAGCCAAGACAAAAGAGCTGTCCAAGGATATCAGGGACATGATTGTAGACCCGCACAAGGCTGCAATTGGCTACAAGCAGGTTGGTGCGATTATTCGCAGATGGAAGAACCACAAAATAACTGTCAATCTCCCTCAGTCTGGGGCTGCATGCAAGATCTCACCTCGGAGTTTCAATGAGGACGACGGTGAGGAATCAGCCCAGAACTACACAGAAGAATCTTGTCAATGATCTCAAGGCAGCTGGGACCATAGTCACCAAGACAACAATTGGTAACACTATGCTGTGAAGGACTGAAATCCTGCAGCGCCTGCAAGGTCCCCCTGCTCAAGAAAGCACATCAAAAAGGCACGTCTGAAGTTTGCTAATTGACATCTGAATTATTCAGAGAACTGGGTGAAAGTATTGTGGTCAGATGAGTCCAAAATCGAGCTCTTTGGCATCAACTCAATGTCTTTGGAGGAGGAAGAATGCTGCCTATGACCCCAAGAACACCATTCCCACCATCAAACACAGGTGAAAACAATACGCTTTGGGGGTATTTTTCTGCTAAGGAGACAGGACAATTTCACTGCATCAAAAGGGATGACGGACGGGGCCATGTACTGTCAAATCTTGGATGAGAACCTTCTTCCCTCAGCCAGGGCATTGAAAATGGGTCATGGATGGGCATTCCAGCATGACAATGACCCAAAACACAAGGTCACACACAATGGAGTGGCTCTAGGACATTGAGATCCTGGAGTGTCCTAGCCAGTCTCCAGACCTTAAATCGCATAAAAAAATATGTGGAGGGAGCTGAAGGTTCGAGTTACCAAACAGCCTCAAAATCATAATGACTTGTAAAGGATCTGCAAAGAGGAGTGGGACAAAATCTCTCCAGAGATTCCTCGATTTCGCTCTTATCTCACACTTATCTTATACCTGACCCCTTACCCCTTCCCCTCGTGACCGGCCCCCTCTCCATATCCTTCACTCAGTTATGGGCCGTTTTGTTCAGATACTGGGAATACCCTAGCTTGCATTATCCCTACCTTAGTGTCCCATCACAGGCCTTCGGGATGCTCTGCCTCCCGAGAAACTGTTATGCCGCGTACACACGGTTGGAATTTCCGACAATAAATGTTCGATGTGAATTTGTTGGAACTTCTGACCATGTGTAGGCTCCATTGGACATTTTTTGTCAGAATTTCCGACAAAATTTGAGAGCTGGTTCTCAAATTTTTTCCGACAACAAAATCCATCGTCGTAAATTCCGATCGCGTGTACACAATTCCAACGCACAAAATTCCACACATGCTCAGAATCAAGCAGAAGAGCCGCACTGGCTATTGAATGTCCCTTTTCTCGGCTCATTGTATGTGTTGTACATCACTGCGTTCTTGATGTTCAGCATTTCCAACAACATTTGTGTGACCGTGTGTATGCAAGACAAGTTTGAGCCAACTCGTTGGAAAAAAAAATCCAGGATTTTGTTGTCGAAATGTCCGATCGTCTATACGCGGCATAAGAGTTTATTTTATTGCATAGTTTTGCATATATGATCATACGTTCTGGGTCTGCACATTGACAATATTTCTATACCATGCTATTCCCTTGTGCCATCCATACTGTGTATTACCGGGGTAGTAGATATTTTGCTCACATCAAGTGACTGTTATCTGAATTTTATTATAAATCAATACTGTCTATTTTGGCCGTAAAATGCACTTTTTTGTGGAAAAAAACGTAATTAAAAAAAATCTCTCCAGGGATGTGTGCAAACCTGGTGGCCAACTACAAGAAAGGTCTGACCTCCGATTGCCAACAAGGGTTTTGCAACCAAGTACTAAGTCATGTTTTTTGCAAAGGGGTCAAATACCTATTTCACTCATTAAAATGCAAATCAATTTATAACTTTTTTTGAAATGCATTTTTCTGGAAATATTTGTTATTCTCTCACTGTTAAAATAAACCTACTATTAAAATTATAGACTGATCTTTGTCAGTGGGCAGACAAAATCAGCAGGGATCAAATACTTTTTAAACTCACTGTAGAAACAGGATAGGCATCTTTAACCACTTGCTTACTGGGCACTTAAACCCCCCTCAGTCCCAGACCAATTTTCAGCGCTGATGCACTTTGAATGACCATTGCCCGGGCAAACAACACTGTACCCAAATTAAATTTTTATCATTTTTTTCCCACAAATAGAGCTTTCTTTTGGTGGTATTTAATCACAGCTGGGAGTTTTATTTTTTGCTAAACAAAAAAAATGCAAAAAAAATAAAAATAAATCATGTTTAATAGTTTGTTATAAAATTTTGCAAACAGGTCATTTTTCTCCTTCATTGAAGTGCGCTGATGAGGCGGCACTGATAGGCTGCACTGGTGGGCACTGATAGGCACAGTTAAGGCGGCACTAATAGGCACAGATAAGGCGGCACTAATAGGCACAGATAAGGCGGCACTAATAGGCACAGGTAAGGCGGCACGGATGGGTGGCACTATGGGGCACTGATAGGTACCACTGATAGATGGGACTGATAGGTGGCAGTGCTGAGCACGGATATGTGGCATTGGGGTGCAGCACCTTTGTTGAGGCAGATTGTGGGCACTGCTGGGTGGCACTGACAGGGGGGGGGGACACATTTTTTATTCATGTGGCAAAGCAGGGGGCAGGTGGGCACTGGCAGGGCTGGCCGTGATCTGCTTTTTTTTTTCTCCTCGCGCTGTCAGCGCGAGGAGGAATAATAGCCAATTACCGGCTCCGTTATATCACATGATCAGCTGTCATTGGCCGACAGCTGATCACGTGATAAGGGGTCGGGATCGACCCCTTGCACGGATCGGTGATCAGGCGAGTCTCGTAGACTCGCCTATCACAGAGCGCGCCGCGCGCGCCCCTCAGGCTACAGCGCGGATCTCCTTTACTATTGACGTAGTCCCGGCAAAGGAGATCCGCGCTGTAGCCGTCATTCGGCTATAGCGCAGGTCTCAAGTGGTTAAAGAGAAGGGTTTTCAGGGATCATCTAAGGATGGATAGATTAACCACTTCTTGACCAGGCAATTTTTTGCGATACGGCACTGCATCGCTTTAACTGACAATTGCACGGTTGCGTGACGTTGTACCCAAACAAAATGTATGTACTTTTATCCCACAAATAGAGCTTTCTTTGGTGTAACTAAACTAGGAGGTCGACTGATATGGGTTTTTCTCTGGGCGATATATTAAGAAATCACGGCGGCCGATGGCCGATATATGATGCCGATTTTTGGGCCGATATGTTAGGCCGATTTTTTATATATTTTTTTTCCCCCCTTCATCTCATAAAATCTAACAGTTAGACCCCTTTCACACTGAGGCGTTTTTCAGGTGCTTTTGGGCTAAAAAAACAAACAAAAAAAACACTTGTAAAAAGCCTGCAAAACGGCTTCCCTGCAGTTTGTGTGGAAGCCTGAGTGCTTTCACACTGAGGCGATGCACTGGCAGGACGTTAAAAAAAGTCCAGCAAGCAGCATCTTTGGAGTGGTGTATACCGCTCCTACACCACTCCTGCCCATTGAAATGAATGGGCACCACTGCCGAAGCACCTGCAATGCAATTTGGCAGCGACATCTAGACTTAACGGTTGGCAAGGTGGATGAGTCTTGCAGCAGCATTCATGATGGACTGAAGGGGGATATGTGGGTCTGAAAGGACATTTCAGAGTCTATTACATAGTTCCTGGTGGCTAAGCAGCACTAGGGTTTCTTGGGGTCTAATCTAGGGCTGCAACTAACGATTATTTCCATAATCGATTAATCGGCCGATTATTTTTTCGATTAATCGGATAAAATCATATTTAAAAAAAAAAAAAAAACGCACAATATGAAAAATAAACGCACAATGTAAAAATTTATCAATTATCAAATGTTGATCTATAAATTATACCACGTGATATATATCTCAGAGTGCACAATGACTAAATAAAAAAGCCAATACTATTGAAAATATATATATGAAAGAACGCTTGTCACAATTGAATTTAAATTGTGCAGATACAATAATGCAAATATTAGTCCTCTAATTAACAAGATTTGCACATTGCACTTTGCACAGATTTTACAAAAACACACCCACTAATTTCATTTTAATTTTTGTATATTTTACATTTCCTGGGGTTATAAAACATCAGAGTAGAGCGCTTTTACTACCTGTATTTATAACATTGGTATACTGTTCCAACTTTTTGTTGCGAGCCTGGGGTAGTGGCAACCCTCTTATATCCACCGTTCTTTTGCAGCTTATCCATAGCGCAAACCCCCTTTTTTCTGTTATTATCTGTTTAACTCCGCCCGCAAGTCTCCGCCCGCTTCAGTCCATACTTTTTCTCTGCCGCTAAAGAAATATCCTGCACATGCGCTGTTAATAGCATTGAAGTGGCCCATGCGCGGTAAAGGGCCGCCGTCAGCTGTTTCAGTGACGGTGTAGTGTCATATTTTGCTGCCTATCACAGAATGCTACGGAAGTGACGTTGCCGCCAGAAATTGCGTACTGCGCATAGCGTTCCAAACACTCGCGCCGTGCGTTCCAGCATAGTTTCGGCAATACGGTTCAGCGAAACCATCACATAATGTTACGGAAGTGACGTTACAGACAACACAAACACTGGGCCGTGCGTTACAACACTAATACTTCCCTTGTTACCTAGTATCATTATTTACCAACCATGCTGAGCTACGTGCCGTGTTAGGTTCTGCATTGCTGGGACTTGTAGTGCCTATCCTGAGCTACCTGCTTCAATGTTCAGTGTCCTCGTCCCTATCCCCGGGCTTCAATGTTCAGTGTCCTCATCCTTATCCCCCTGCTTCGATGAGGACACTGAACATTGAAGCAGGGGGATGAGGACACTGAACATTGAAGCCCGGGGATAGGGATGAGGACACTGAACATTGAAGCCCGGGGATAGGGATGAGGACACTGAACATTGAAGCCCGGGGATAGGGATGAGGACACTGAACATTGAAGCCCGGGGATAGGGATGAGGACACTGAACATTGAAGCCCGGGGATAGGGATGAGGACACTGAACATTGAAGCCCGGGGATAGGGATGAGGACACTGAACATTGAAGCCCGGGGATAGGGATGAGGACACTGAACATTGAAGCACGGGGAAATTGAAGCCCGGGGATAGGGATGAGGACACTGAACATTGAAGCACAGGGATAAGGATGAGGACACTGAACATTGAAGCATGTAGCTCAGGATAGGCACTACAAGTCCCAGCAATGCAGAACCTAACAGCACGTAGCTCAGCATGGTTGGTAAATAATGATACTAGGTAACAAGGGAAGTATTAGTGTTGTAACGCACAGCCTAGTGTTTGTGTTGTCTATAACGTCACTTCCGTAACAGTATGTGATGGTTTCGCTGAACAGTATTGCCGAAACTATGTTGGAACGCACGGCGCGAGTGTTTGGAACGCTATGCGCATGCGCAGTACGCAATTTCTGGCGGCAACGTCACTTCCGTAGCATTCTGTGATAGGCAGCAAAATATGACACTACAACGGAGCCGCACCGGAAGTGACGGGGTTACAATACAACACCGCCGCCGGGTGTGCCAAGATGGCCGCCAGCTCCGGAGCTAGGCCGAAGCCGCGGCCTTTCCTAAGGCCGCAGCCACAGACCGCTCTGCGGATCGCATGGTGCGGACCGACTAATCGATAATGAAAATCGTTGACAACAATTTTCATTATCGATGATGTCGATTAATCGTTTCAGCCCTAGTCTAATCTATAGCGACCCCCCCTCCAGAATACCTACACTATTCCCCGAGACTGCACGAAAGGACCCCAAACTCCACTAAATACATTGATTTGTCTACCCGGGGACCGGTACCCTCTTGTCTTGCATTGGATACAAATGCCGAATGTCCCTAGCTTTTACCACCAAAAGAAAGCTATATTTGTGTGAAAAAAAATGTAATTTGGATACAGTGTTGCATGACCGCGCAATTGTCATTTAATGTGCGACAGCCATGAAAGCTGAAAATTAGCCTGGGCAGGAAGGGGGTAAAAGTGCCCTGTATTGAAGCAGTTAAAAGACACCACAACGTGACCATGAGTGAATAGGGTAGCAAGAAATTTTACTTTTTGCTCTAGAGTCCAACAAGAGTCCAAACAAATGCATTTTGGCAATTTTTATCCCCACAAGAGACAAAAAAAAGTTCTATTTCTGGGATTGTAAAACACTGAAAACTAGGCATGTTTAGCATAAACAGTAAAAAAGTAGACCAAACAAACTCAGAATTAAAATTCTCGCTAGCAGCTTCTATGGGGCTATTTTTGAAAACCCAGTTTTAAAATGGATTACTTACAATATGTTCAACATATTCCTGGCCAGCCTGAATCACATCAAGTGCCCGCTTTTTCTGTTCACCTTCCAGCAACAGTTTATATGCCTTGTCCACCGCTGCAGCAAAGAGATTACGGCAAGAAGCATTGCATGGACATGCGTTAAAAGTATATTTTACAATGTGTACATACATACAAAATGCAGAGAAAAGTTCAGACTGTAAAATACAGAAAAAGAAGCTAAATGTGCTGAATGTAAAATATAAAATATTTCAAATTTTCTTCATCATATTACCTTTTTTATACCAAATTGTTACATTAGTATAACAAGTATAATTTACATTTACTTTATATGAATTTAAAGTGGTTCTAAAGGCTCAAGGATTTTTATCTTCATGCATTCTATGCATTAAGGTAAAAAACCTTCTCTGTACAGCAGCCACCCCTAATACTTACCCGAGCCCCATAGGGATCCGGCGCCGAGCACGAGAACTTCGGCTCTCCGGGGACTCTCCCTCATTGGCTGAGACAGCAGTGGGAGCTATTGGACAAGTGGGCCAATCAGGAGAGAGATGAAACGGGGCAAAGCCATGTGAATTAATACAAAGTAGCCATTGCAAGTTGCTCTGGAGGCACTGGGAAGGGGGAAGGAGCTTCGGCGGGGGACTCGAGAAAAGGAGGATCAGAGCTGCTCTGTGCAAAACCGCTGCACAGGGCAGGCAAATAGAACATGTTTGTTATAGAATTTTTTTTTATTGCCTTTAAAATATTTTAACTAACATACAAATAAAAATTCCATTAAAAAAAAAACAACATTTAAAAAGCATAGCTGTCAAAATGAAGAATCTATAAAATTTGGAATTACCTTCAAATGCTTTTTGGGCTCTTTCTGGATCGTCCTGATTCTTATCTGGATGAACCAGGATCGATAACTGGAAGGGAAGCAAAGATTTATTCAGGGAACTGTTGCATTTAAATGATGCAGCTACCTACATAATTCACTTAGCATACATTTCATTTTAAGCTCTACACAAACAAAATTATGCTTGAAATTTAAGGTACAGAAAAAAAATTTTGAATTTTTTTACTGTACCTGTAAAATCCTTTTTTTGCATACAGTACAGAACACAAGATCGTAGATTCTTTATTCTATAGGCTCAAATGAGGACTTATGTAATCCACCTAGCAAGAGTGGAAAAGAGAAGCAGCGAATATTAAGCATGAAATGAGAGGAACCCACCCTTTGATTTTTTTTTTTTTTTTTTTTTTACATATTTAGAGGATGCCCCTGCAGCTTTTTTTGTATAATGTTCAATTGCCTGAAGGTACAGTGGCTGCACATAACACATGGTTAAGAATAAGATCGTGTTTCCTATACGATTAAGAATTTATACTATTTTACCCAAAATAAAACCTATAGTTGTAGTTAGGATCTGCTGGATTTATATTCATAGATCTTTCCATAAAGGTAATTCCAACTAAGCTGCCACTTCTTGAAAGCTGCCAAATTCATCTTTGGTATTTCAGTTCCTGACTTTAGGGCCCACTGATACCTGTTCCAGTTATTTGGCCCATAAAAAAAAGAATTGGGCATGGATGGTTAAAAGGGAAAACAGAGTAATATTAGGTGAATTCTGAATTTTTGAACTATCATTGTAATGTTTATCTTAGAGTAGATCTTTAAGCAGATTTTACATTTTTACATTCTTGCTGCTTGATATTAAAATAATTCTACTAAATGCAGAGTTTTGAACATTAGCAGCTAAAGGGAGTAAATACTCCAATTGACTGATTTGCATTATAAGAAGTAAAGCACAATCATTGTGTCGTAATGCAAACCAGAGCCTTTAAAAGCTGACCACATGCATACATATGACAACAACCTACACACAGAAACAAGTTTAAAAATAAAAAATTTTGGAAAAAGGTTTAGGATTTTGTTGGATCACTCTCACGTGTATAACAAAAAAAGTTATACATTTCCTTATAGTAACAACATACAAAATAGATACGCTAAAAATATTTTTAACCAAAATCCATTGAGGGACCACTGCCAATTAGGGCTGAAACAATTAATCAACATAATCGATAAAAATAGCTATCAACTATTTTCGTAATCGATTCGTTGTTCTGCATACAGAATGCATTATTTGTCTATAAAACAAAAAACAAAAAAAACAGTTCAGCACACATACAGTACACCGTTCATACATAGGTGCCCGAGAGCTTGTGAATGTGTGAGGAGCAATGCCTCATGGGACACGTAATCCTGGGCAGGAGGAGGTGGTGAGTAATTCCAAAAGCGGAAGTTTTTTTTTACCTTGCTATATAGCACTCTGAAGGCAAAAGGAGCTAGAAGTGCCGGTAAAAGGAATCAGGACTGCTCTAAGCAAAACCATTACACAGAGCAGGCAATTATAACATGTTTGTTGTTCAAAAATAAAAAAATCCAACAATAACACTTTAATGACTGTGCAGGGAAGATCAGCATCTGAACCAAGAGAAGCTGGAGGCTGATAGACTGGAGGTAATATAAAGCATTACCAGTTACATTTAAAGTAAACTTTTACCAGTATTGTGCATCATATTAAATATGATTATATCTATGAAAAAAAGTCTGAGCCTTTAGTACTACTTTAATATAAAATACTTATAGCCCCCCCCCCCCTTCATATAACCTAATGTCTGACTCCCAGTTAAAACACCCTGTATATCCTACTTCTGGGTATAGTCATTATTAGTTATATGCAGGGCTGTTTTACTCCGAGAATAGGTGCAGGCACTCCCCCCTTATGAGTCATCCTTCTCTGCCACCCCACCCACCCCCAAGCACTGTCTCTTGGCTCCACCCCCTACCCACATCCCAGTACCTCTCCTTTTAGAGAGTATAGAACCAAGTATCATTTGGTGCTACTAAATTGTGTGGAATTTGGTAGACCCCAACACACAATGACAGACCTTTCCCCCCAGCAATAAAATACCACCACAAAAAATAAATAAAAAGATCCCCAGTGACAATAGATTCCCCAGCAGTCAGCATCAATTGACACTATAGCACAGCGTGCTATAGAATACATTCAGTGCTGGAGGTGCCAGAACTGCGTTACCCCGCATTCCCGCTGAAAAAAAAAACCCTTTTTATGATAAAAGTATATATATATATATATATATATATATATATATATATATATATATATATATATATATATATATATATATATATATTACTGTGTTTCACAGTATAAATGAACCACTTATAGTAGTGATACGCTGTTATTTTTTGTCCTATAAAGGGCTAATTTTTGTTGTTATAACCCCATCAAGACAGGGGGGAGGGGGGGGGGGGAGAGAGAAAAAAAAAAAAAAAAAAAAAGCATGCTGCTGCTACTAAACATCTTTTGCTGGCCATACAGATATCGATCTTGAGACAAAAATATACGAACGAATATTCTTTGTACATTTCAAATGTTTTTAACATTCAATTTTAAAATGAATGTCATTTCTGGATGAAAACCACATACACTGTCTGAAAATTCCTTCAAGCAAGAAGTTTTTTTTATTCTGGTCCATCACTGTGGCCGAATCTCGATTTGACCCCACTAAGAATTAAAAAAAAAAAAAAAAAAAAAATATTTATATTATATATATATATATATATATATATATATATATATATATATATATATATATATATATATATATATATATATATATATATATATATATATATATATATATATATATAAATCTCGAATGAACGTTCTTAAATTAAGATTTTCTAAGGAAAAAAAAAATATATGTTTGTGTATGGCCAGCATAAGTGACAGCGGGCGTAGGTTGCATAAAGCTACCTGCCTATGACAAGGGAGTCTGTCTGCATAATATATTACAATCCATTCTGAAAATCAAAATTTTGAACTTGGAGTCTGATGATTTCTACCAGATTGAACCTCTAATAGTATATAACTTCTGTTGGTTATTCTCAGAGTGGATTCGATATTTTGTTCCCCAATCATATAGCTGATTATTTATATTTACCACTGCATAGAGAAATTTAAGAATACATTGTCTTTTTTTAAACTTTACATAATAGCCAAATTATACACCACACTTTTGTTATCCAATGAATCGATACAATAAATAGCGCAACTAATCCATTATGAAAAAATGTGTTGGTTGCAGCCCTACTGACAATATACTGATAAAGAAATGTGAAATGGGCGATATTGCTGACAAGCAACATTTGTAACGTCCCCCTTGTAATAAGTGCATATATGGATGGTATCACTCCATTTTTGGTAAACAAGATTCTAGTTACAATATTTTTTATCTGGCACTCTTGTATATAGTAAAAAAAAAACAAAAAAATAAAAAAAAAACACCTTCAATCCCAAGAGATTTAAGAGCCCCGATGAGTATGACACCAAAGCATAATCACAAAGCTGTAACAAAAGTTTTGTCAACTATATAAACAGAAGTGGTAAATGGCTCACAGAATACAGTGTTCTGCAAATGGTCAAAGGGAAATGGATAAACGACACTTGCAGTTCCATCTATGGGAGACGTAGTTCTGATATTCACAGCAGGCCAGAAGTATAGAGGGTGCTGTACTATCTAGCATGGGAAAAAGTATAACTTAAAATACTGAGCAGGAATCCGGACGAGCCATACACCTTGTCAGAGTTGAGAAAAACGTAAACGCACCAGAAATTACAAAAAGCTTTATGCTTGAAGTTAGGCTTTAAAGTTTATGGTTACCTGACGGAATCTCTTCTTTAGTTCTTCATCAGTAGCCTCTGGGTCGAGCTGGAGAACCTAGTAAAAAGAAAAAAAAAAATGCATTGAAATATTGTAACATTAGGAATATTGTTTACTTATTTTTTTTTTTTTTAAATAGAATGGCGAATGTTGCCATACTTTGTCACCGTTTTTGCGCAGCAGTCTTACAAGCTCACTTTTTTTTGGAAAAAATACAGTAAACTTTTTAATTTTGCGAAAGAGAATGTTATGCCAAGTAAATTGATACCCAACATGTCATGCTTTAAAATTGTGCCCGCTTGTGGAATGGAGACAAAAACTTTTACCCTTAAAAATCTCCATAGGCGACGTTTAAAAAATTCTACAGGTTACCAGCTTTGAATTAGAGGAGGTCTAGGGCTAGAATTATTTTTCTCATTCTAAGGATCGCGGAGATACCTCACGTGTGGTTTGAACACCGTTTTCATATGCAGGCGCTACGCACGTATGAGTTCGCTTCTGCACACGAGCTCGGTGAGACAGGGTGCTTAAAAATTTTTCTTTTATTTTTTTTTTAATTTCGACACTGTCCTTTTTCAAAAAAAATTTGGGTTACATTTATTCCTATTACAAAGAATGTAAACATCCCTTGTAATAGAAAAAAAAGCAGGACAGGACCTCTTAAATATAAGATCTGGGATCAAAGAGACCTCAGATCTCATCTTTACACTAAAAATACAATAAAAAAAATTCTCCTTTAAGAGCATTGGGCGGAAGTGACATTTGACGTCACTTACGCCAGTAGGTGCTATGGGGCCGAGCGGGGATCATTTTTCCCTCACTTGGCAGCCAGCCAAACAGGGGAGAGAACCTGCAAAGACCGCCGGAGCGTGGCGGGAGGGGCCCCTCTCCCACCCCCGATAAAAGTGATCTTGTGGCGAATCTACCCCTGGAAACCCTTTTTTATCTGAAAGCGGACTACCCGCTGAAGAAGAGGATACCGGGGTTATGGCAGCCATCTGCTGCCATAACAACGGTAATCCTCTTCAAACAACCAACGTATAACGATGGCAGGTGGTCTGTAAGTGGTTAAATCGACAGGGTAAACCTGCGTTTCTCAATCTTTTTCCAGTCAAGGCACCCTTTAAAATTAAATTGGAAAGAAAAATAAAGATGGAGATAATTTTTGCAAAGCAAATACACTTTTGCACACTGGCACAGACTAGTATTCCAGCCTTGCTAACAGAGGTTTTCAGTTTTTCAGAAAGCAACCTTTTATTAATTGTATGCATCATGGTAAACCTTGTGATTTACTGATTTAAATTATGCTAATGCAATATTGGTGGAGTTCAAATGATAAATAATCATCAATAGCCATATTTGTGATAATTATGTGTATATAGAGCTATAGAAAATGTATCAAGTTAGAGATCTCCTGTGGTATAAGATTGTATTATGATATGCTTCAGTGCAGCGGTGTATGTGAATTTCTTTTTAAATAATTTTAAAAAAACTTATGCCATAATAAAATCTATGGTAACTGTGTGACACCTGGAAGAGAGGAGTAATTCCGAACTTCCAATGTCTTCCCTGCCTAGTCTAAAAAACGTGGCGAGTGACGTCCCAGAGTTTTCTCTGTTGCCAGTCGATGTTTGTTACAGGGAAACGCGTTGGTGGGAGAGACTTTTTGTGATGTCACCACGCACCAGCTGGCAGTTTGAAGCTTGCGGCTATGTTTGTATAGATTTCTTCGCCGTTTATGTGCAAAACTTGGAATAAAGCAACCATTTCTACAGCACTATGAAGTTTCCTCTTTTCTACATTTTTCACATATATTGGAGAGACAAAAAGCAAATAGATTGGGAGGTTTGGAATCTTGATAATCACCCTGTGTGTTTATGGCAGAGGAGCGTGGCTAATGTTTGGAGCAGACCGAGTGAAATATAAAAAGTGGTCACTGTGTATGTATATCAGGTGTGTCAGACCCTTATAATTTGGGGTCCATCTGGCTTTATTTTTTTTTTATAAATAGCACCCGTTAGCAATATTGCAGATATCAAGGCGCTGCATCAGAAGTTCATATGAACATTTATAATCACCTGATTTAAAGCTTTTGTCTTTGGGACCTTCTAAATTATACAGCAAAGCAACACGTTTATTTTATTAATTGATTCCCACTGATTGATAGACCAATATCACTTATATGGTTTTACATGTGTATCAATACTAATATATCTATATCTATATATCTATATCACACACACACACATACACATACAGTGGATATAAAAAGTCTACACACCCCTGTTAAAATTTCAACTTTCTCCGATGTAAAAAAATGACAAAGATAATTCATTGCGGAACTTTTACCACCTTTAATGTGACCTATAAACTACAACTCAAAAACTGAAATCTTTTAGGTGGAGGGAAGTTAAAAAAATAAATAAAAAAAATGAATATGGTTGTGCACACCCTTAAACTAATACTTTGCTGAAGAATCTTTTGATTTTTATTAAAGCACTCTTTTTGGGTATGAGTCTATCAGCATGGCACATCTTTACTTGCCAATATTTGCTCACTCTTCCTGGCAAAAACACTCCAAATCTGTCAGATTGTGAATGCATCCCCTGTGCACCGCCCTTTTCAGATCACCCCACAGATTTTCAATCAGATTTAGATCTGGGCTCTGGCTGGGCCATTCCAAAACTTTAATCTTCTTCTGGTGAAGCCATGCCTTTGTTGATTTTAATGTATGCCTTCACTGTGTTCCATGGTATATCTAATGCCTTGGAAATTCGTTTGTACCCTTCTCCTGATACCTTTTAATAATGAGATCCCTCTGATGCTTTAAAAGCTCTGTGGACCATGGCTTTTGCCACGATGCCACTAAGAAAATTTCAGGAACGACCTAGTAGAAAATATGAACTTTAACTGGGGTTAATCAGAGGCACTTTAAATGCTGGCAGGTGTGTACTGACTGCTATTTAACATGAGTGTGAATGTGATCACTTAATTCTGAACACAGCTACATTCCCAATTATAAGAGGGTGTGCACACTTATGCAGCCACATTATTTTATTTTTACTTCATCCCCCTAAAATATTTCAGTTTGTTTTTCAATTGAGTTGTGCAGTTTATAGGTCACATAAAAAGGTGGAAACAGTTCTGAAATTATTTATCTTGGTCTCTTTTTTTTACATCACAGAAACCTGACATTTTACATCCATTGTATGTGTGTGTGTGAATTGAGTATTTAATTATTGGGAGTAGCGGCACTTACACATATCATATATACATACACATTTATATTTTTTCAATTGTGCTTGTTATCATAATAACGTTCACATCACTACCATGGTAAAAGCAATATATTTAAACTATATCTTCCCCCACTATAAAACAGAGAAGTTACAGGTCACTGAAAGATGGGCAAATGCAGATGTCGATCAAGGCAAGAAGGTCCCCTGATTAAAGGAAGCCATCATGAAGCAGACTGACCATCCTAAAATTGTAAGCCTTCACAAAAGTATTAATATTCAGGGTAGGACTAATCCCATCCTTCTTTGGGACCATGAACAGGTTTGAATAGTATCACTTGAGTCGTTTGGAGGGGAAATGAGCAAAAATAAATAAATGCCCTGATGTAGGTCAATTAGGCAATGAGGGGTAACCAAAAGATTTGAGGCAAAGAAAGAGGATAGAAAATCTTATGCGCATTGAAGTTGTTAGATTGCGCACAAAACGCGAGACAACCAGGGGCAAGCAAAACCCAAAAGTTGACCTCCCATGCATTCTGAAAAGCTTCAGGTTACAAAAGACTTTGCAGGCTCAGTACCCTAGTTGGCAGGCAGGGCAAAAAAAGATGTCTATGGGCCAAAAAAGGAGGAGGACTGGTTTTCCAAAGTGGCTCCTCAGATATCTGGACCAGAGGTGGAAAGGTGCTCAAGCATTCCTCAAAGTGCCCCCCCCCCCCCCCATAAAGGAAGCCCAGCAACAGCTTTCTAAAAGGTTTGATCAGCCGACCAGCACTTAGTGGTTCTAAAGGCTAAAAGGCCATATTTTACCCGAGCTCCCTCCGATCCAGCAATGTCCCGGGACTCTTCCTCCTCCTCATTAGCTGAGAAGGCAGTGGAAGCCCATTGGCTCCCACTGCTGTCAATCACACCCAGTGAGCCAATGGGGATAGAGTAGGGGTGGGGCTGCACCACGGCTCTGGGTGATGCAAACACGTGGCTTTCTCTGGGGCACTGCTCAAGCGGGTGGAGCCAGGAGTGACAAGAAGGGACCGTAAAATAAGAGGAGGATCAGAGCTGCTCTGTGCAAAATCACTGCACAGAGAAGGCAAGGATAACATATTAAAAAAAAAAAAAAGATTTAATACCTTTTTAACCAGAAAGTCTGTGGATAACCATTACCTGAGCACTAAGATCCTTGGGCCCTTAAGAGACCCAGTACTGGTGCCAAGACCTTTGTGAACAACCGGGGAGT
This sequence comes from Lithobates pipiens, assembly GCF_037356315.1. Lineage (NCBI taxonomy): Eukaryota > Metazoa > Chordata > Amphibia > Anura > Ranidae > Lithobates > Lithobates pipiens. The sequence continues at coordinate 208,643,975 of NW_027507748.1, forward strand.
TGTGGCAAGCCCAAAGGGTAGAGCCAAACTGAAAATGAAGTTCCTTTACAGCAAATCGCAGGAACCTCTGATGAGGCTGAAAGATAGGTATGTGTAAATACGCATCTTTTATATCGATGGACGCTAGAAAGTCTCCCATCTGGGAGTAAAGCTACTATTGAGCGGACAAACTCCATCCGAAAAGGACTGGATTAGTAGATACTGGTTCAGGGATCTTAGACCCAAAAAGGGCCTTGTGTCCCAGTTTGGTTTTTGAACCGTAAACAGGTTTGAATAAAACCCTGTGCTCGTTTCGGACACAAGAACTTGTACAATCGCTCCTTGATGCACTAAATGATGTAGTGTCTGAAACAATAAGCTTCTTTTTGGAGGATCTGAGGGAACGCTGGACCTTAGAAACCTCCTTGGGGGAACCCCACACAACGCCAGCTTGTAAGTGCCAGATATACTTGAGGTGACCCACTCGTCCTGAACCATTGTTCTCCAAATGTTAGCAAAGTACAGCAGCCTCATTCCCCCCCCCCCCCCCCAACCGATAGAATGGGGGGTATCCCCTCAAAAAGGAGGACTTTGTGCTGGGTTTAGAAGAGTTTTGGACCCAGGGCTTTTTCTGGCCCCAGCGCCCTGTTGGAACGAAGGACACCTGGTGCTTTTCTTCACAGGAAGAGAACTCTTCCCTCCGGAAATCTTTTGGATATATTTGTCCAAACGATCACCAAATAAACATTCCCTATGAAAGGGGAAACCTGCCAATAACTTTTTACAAGGAGGCTTGGTTGACCAGTTCTTAAGCCACAAAAGTCTGCGCATATGTACAGACAAGAGAGACAAACAAGAAACCTGCTGTATTGAATCCTTTAGGCGTCAACAGCAAAACACAACATTCGAGAAACATCTGTCTTATTTTCAGCCAGGTCATCCTCCTGGTTAGGCATGTCAGGCTGTCTGACCTGATCCTTTACGCACTGGTAGATAATTGCTGCAACAGCTGGCTGAATAGCTGAAATGGCCAAAGAAAAGGAAGCCTTTAATAATGACTCCAATTGCTTGTCAACGGAGTCTTTCCAGCCCTGTGCGTTATCTACCAAAGTTCTTGTTTAACCGCTTGCTTACCAGACACTTATACCCTCTTTCTGCCCAAGCCATTTTTCAGCTTTCAGCACTGTCACACTTTAAATGAAAATTGCGCAGTCATGCAACATTGTACCCAAACAAATTTTCTTCACACAAATCTTTCATTCTTTTGGTATTTACACACCGCTGTTTTTTTTTTTTTGTAAAAAATAAAAGACCAAAAATTTAGAAAAATAATTTTTTTTTTACTTTTTTCCTATCAGTAAATTACTAAGTAATTTTTCGCCTTCACTGATGTGCGCTGATGAGGTGGCACGTATAGGCGGCACTGGCCGGCATCGCTAATGGGCACTGATTGGTGGCACTTGTAGGGACTGATTGCTGCCACTGGGCATTTATTGTAATCAGGGCACTGTTGAACAGTAATTTATTAATTTTTTTTTTTTTTTTTTTCACAAAGTCGTCACTAAATGATATATTGCTCACGCATGCCATGGGCATATGTGAAATGACACCCCAAAATAAATTTGGTACGGGGATACCACATATGTGGGACTTTTTGGGAGCCTAGCCGCGTACGGTGCCCCGAACCCAAGCACCGCCTTCAGGCTAAGGGCGTTACAGTTTTGAAGGCCATAAAATGCCAAGATGGCACAAACGCCCCCCAAATGACCCCATTTTGGAAAGTAGACACCCCTAAATTTAGGGGTACACTAGTGAGACTAGGTAATAAATGGCGGGTGCCCTGAAACTATAAAAAAATAACTAACCAACCAGCGTCACCTGTAACCGTTATATGGTGATCACTGGTGAAAGGGTTAACTAGGGGGCAATCAGGGGGCTTTATGCGGTAGTATATGGGGGTCCCTGGCGCTATAAAAAGCTGCGGCGAACCTAAATACCTACCTGCCTAACTAGCGTCACCTGTGACACTAATACAGCGATCAGAAAAACGATCGCTTATTAGGCTGGGTTCACAATGGAGCGATGCAGGAACGCCACAAATCCGCGGCGGGTTCCCGCATCGCATGCCTCCCGGCGGCAGTTCACACTGCCCTATGCGAACTGCTGGGAGTGTCAGTGAAATGTTAATGACACGCCCAGATCAGTTCGCATATCGCAGTGCGATCTGCAAACTCGGATCGCATGGTGTGAACACCCATGCGATCCGATTCTGCTGCGGACCAAAAAAAGGGTCCCGTGCGAGTTTGCGGCGGGTGCGACACGAATTCAGCCATACTATCTGTATGGCTGAACTCGAATCGCACAGAGATCGGATGTGATTTGCACTGCAGTGCGGTGCGAATCACATCCGTTCTCAAACCGCTGCAATGTGAACCCAGCCTTAGTGACACTGGCGACGGGGGGTGATCACGGGGTTAAACCTTTATTGGGGGGGTTAGGGGGGTACCTTAGAACTAAAGGGGGCTAACCCTAACTGCCCTAACAGTTATTACAGTCACAAATGACACCCGCCGGGTGATCAGGGGGTTAAACCTTTATTGGGGGGCACATTAGAACTAAAGGGGGCTAACCCTAACTGCCCTAACAGTTATTACAGTCACAAATGACACCAATGCAAAAAAAAAAAAAAATGCAATTGGTGTCACTGTGACTGGGGGGGGGCAGGGGTAATTGGAGGGGTGATCGGGGGGTAAAGGGGGGGTGTGAGTGTGCCTGGCATGTTCTACTGTACGTGTGGTGTGTTGGTGCAACTCACCGATCCTCTCTCCTCGGTGCCGGAACGAAAAATACCGACACGGAGGAGAGATTACATCACTTCCTCTCCTGTGTTTACATTACAGGAGAGGAAGTGATGTCACGGAGCATTTCTATTCGTCGGGAGCGATCGCGAGGGGGTGGCCATGAATGAATGGCCGCCCCCTCATCCCGGATCGCTCCCGAACGAATACCGACCTCCGCAGGCACCGGGGGGGGCCCCCACCCGCGGGAAGGCAGGGACTTATATATACGCCCATATGCCTGCCCGTGCCATTCTGCCGACGTATATCGTCGTGTGGCGGTCGGCAAGTGGTTAAATAACATACATTGCCTGTTCCAACAGAGGGTGCAAGGGGAAAGCCTGTGTGGCCTTAAGTGGCCTCAGGGACCCCAAAGAGGATCAGGGGGGCTCAGTAACCTCTGCAAGAACTTAAAGGCAGAACGAACCATCTCAGTAAGAGTCTGGATCAAAAGCCTCTGCAACTGAGAAGCAGACATCAAATAGATATCTTCTTGTCCAGATTGCTCATAAGCAGACTCATCCGCCAGGCCCTCCACAGAATCCTGAGCTTTAAGCTCTTCCCCTTCCTCAACCCATTCCTGCTCCAAACTAGGAGGCTCCAGGCAGGGGGATCTGTCAAGCTTTCTGCCACCCTGCGGGATGGAGGCAATCATGCCAGCAATCCTGTGCTCTAACCCGGCTAGGGCAGAGGACAGTTCATCCTTGGTGATAAAAGGTAAAAGCAGCAGCGTTGACTGTAGGCGCAATACGAGATAGGCGAGGTGGCTCACATTGCTCGGAAGCCTCTGGTCTTTCAGGGGAAACAACACCAGGGGTAGGACTAAGTTCATCAGGAACTACTGACCACATAGGAGTGCCCTTCCCTGTAGTGTTAGTCCGCACCTCTTTTTCAAAGACATTTACAAGCCACGAAAAAAAAAAAAAAAGGAGTACCTGGGTGTAGTACCGCATTAACACACCTCAGAAGGGAGACCCTTCAATAGGCTCACCAAGCCCCTATGCAACAATCCTGCCAAGCACCTTTAGCCTGCCAGGCAACACCTGGTGACTCATGTGACCCAGGTAAGGAGAAATGAACCGCTGCAAATGTCTGGTTCAGAGCCTGCTCTGTGACCCACAGCTGCCTTCTGGAAGCACCGCATGCTTGACATACACAGCTAATAAGCTGGCTGTGAGCCGCAACATTGTGTGCATGCGTACGCAGTCCCGGCGAATGGGTGCAGCTGTATTCGTAAAGGCTACGGCGCACGCAAACACCCACAGCTAGCCCAAAACTCCCTGTATAGTCACCGCACACAGGTATCCAGCCTCTAGCTAGCTTGACTGATTACAATCGCTGGGACACTCCACAATAGTAAATAAAGTTGTTTCACTTACCCGGCCAGGCGCATGGCAGCTTAGAAACTAAGAGCCCAATCTAAATCCATCACGGCAGGTTCCTGTCACTTGAGGACCTTGAAGGACTTGGTACCCTTTTCATGTTTAGGGTCCACCCCCTTGGACCTGCACAGCACCCCGCAGGAATGTCTTAGCGCTGTGGTGTCCAGGATTCCACTTTGCAGGGTCCAGCACCCAGAGGTTGCATTACAGGCAAAACCTCGCAGGATCTCGAGTCTTCTTTGTGAAGCTCGGATACCATTTAAGCATCTAAGCCTGTGTCAAATGGATCTGATCGGGTCAATCCCTTGATTTATTTAAGAACTGTTTTTAAGACTAGAAACCTGGAGCTCAGAGAACTCAAACAAATGTGCCTATCCACCTTGTAGACACTGGTAAAAAACTGATGTACTTCCTTTATGGGAGAAGTTATATGGGAAACACTTCCTGTCTAAGACTGTCTACCAGTGTCCACTCACCTAGAGATGGCATATAACCCAGTAGGTAATGAATATTAGCCTAATGCTGTGTCCCATGATGTATGAAAAAGAAATCGATTTAAATCAAAAAAAAATAAAAATCTGATTCATTTGATTTAAAATCAGATTTATTTTTTAAATTTTATCAAATTTTAATAAAATGCTTTTGGAGTAAAAACTAAAGATAGTTTACTATTTAAGAATTAAAAAAAATTAATTTAGTTTATTCAGCATGAAATAGAGCTTAGTTATGCAGCATGAGGCTGTATATTCTGCAATATTTAAATTTTTTGGTAAACTGATTCAATGACTCCAAGCTCCACAAGCTGAGATAACATGCACTGTATTTATGCATTCACACAATTTCACAGTAACCATGAGATAAAGCAAATTTCAGGAATATTCCTTTATCCCATTGTTTTGCAAATCTATGTATACTGCAAACTGTATGATTGTTTGAAGAGAAATGCATTGGTACAGGGCTCGAAGTGTGAGGAGAGAGGGCAAGCAGTAAAAATAAAAGTGAAACCTACTAAGCAGTTTGCAAACCTATGTACACTAAAAACTGTATGATTTAATCGGTTCGCCATTTTGCAAACCTGACAGCTTTTGATTCTAAATAGGAAATCTTAATTTTATTTGCAAATAGTAAAGATTCTAACTACCAGCAAGAATGAGTCCTTACATTTAAAGAGCACCTGTCATTTCAGATACATCATGGCAGCACCTGTTAGCGGGCATCCATTCACCTGCTGTTGCCACATCCCTCACTTTGTTGTGTCACTGTCACATCACCAGCTGTCCCATTAAAGTGAATGGGACTGTCAGTGAGTCAACATCAGGTCAGAGATCACAGTTCCTCAGTTTTTCTATCTATGGGACCTTTGAAAGATAGCAATTTCTTCACAAGAATGACCACTGCCATATGGAGACAAGAAACAGGAAAGCTTCCTCCATTATAATTTAATCTTTAGGATTTGATAGATTGAGCATTACCAGATGGCAACATTAATAATCATCCTAATACAAAGATTTTTACCAGCACCTCTTTAACCATTTACCTAAAATGCACCTCCCAGTTGACTAATACATGCTAGGGTCGAGATTCTGAAATATTTTTTTTTACCATCACTCATAATATATATCCCTACCCTTCTATATTAAAGACTTAAACCAACTTTTGGAAGCCCTAAAACTACAAATGGGATCCCACTTACAGATGGCTTTCCCTAGTGTGCTCACTGACTATACACATTTAATCCCCACAGCACTAAATGATCATCTCATCTAACAGATATGAACCAGGCAAACAAGGCTGAATTACACAGAAATCTGTATATTCATTTGAACTATGAATGGAAAAACTACAAGTCTCATTTACCACTGTAGCAGTTGGACGCAGTTTTCACTGCACTTGTAGTCTCCTGATTACTTCCTCCAGCTCCATAACCAAAGAATCATACAGGGGCTAGTGGAAGAAGAGACAGCTTCGGAGCATTTGCTAGTACGCTGTAATTGTATTTATAACAGCACCATTGTATACACAACTAGGAGCAGTGCACAGCTATTCATGTTAAAGGACAGGCTGTATTCTGCACCTGGGCTGCCTAAGAGGAGTGCCAAAGCTCTAAATCTCCCACATGTATTACTATTAAAAAGGTATGAAAAACCAATAAAGACTAAGGCTGACCATACACTATAGAATCTGACTGTATAATCTCCTTTAGATCTACTAAAACTATGCAGTGCAATGGAGTTTGAATATTGAGGAAGTAGACACTGCATTGCTGGCCGCCTCTGCAAAAAATAGTTGCTTAGCTGTTATGTTTAATCCAATTCATAGAAACATACATTTTAAATTAACAAAAACTATGCAAGATCAGGAATACCTCAAAGGGATTCAAATTGAAATAGGAGGATCCAGGCCTGGTTAGTCTCTCAATTTGCTGCTTTGGGGTAAGAACAGAGTCCCTCTTCTCAATCTGTTTAACCTGTGCACATAGAAAAAGCAAAACATTACATAAAAGTAAAACTATGCCATTAATTTGGTATTAAACCCAAAACGTCATATATTGCAGCTTACCGATCATTAAATGTGGTAGGTGTATTCTCTCTCTTTTTTAGCCTTTTCCCCTGCCGATTTGGCCACTAACACCACCTGTATTAGAATGTCCCACTTTGGATGAATGAGCACAGGGAACACCTTTGGACAGCAGCATTGTCCGTTTAGGGGGAGGAGAGCGTTTGATATACTAGCAGATTTGAACACTAACAAATTGAAGCCAAACTCCAGCTAATACTTTATAAGCGGCACAAAATTTTTCCTTGTGGGATAAAGGTATTATATAAATAAAAACTGATCATGGTAAGCCACCCTGCCGCTGTTAAATGGTTTGTCTCTTCTCTGTAACTGACGCATTCTGCGGGGAATGTGTTCTTTTGAAAATCGACAGATCTACTGGCTGGATGAAAAAAAAGAAGAAAGCAAGCCTGAACAAGAAAATGAATGCAGCCATCACATCGAAGAATGAGTAAACTGCAATACAAGAAATGTTTGCTTTTGGGTTTAATACCACTTTAACCGAAGGATACATTTTGAAAAATAAAAAGCTGTTTCAAGTATAGTAGCAGCCTAAAAGGAGCTTGGCAGTACATTAGCTGTATGTTGAGGCTATTAACAGGGAGATCCCCAGAAGTAAGCATAAAAGGGCAACTACAGTTGACATTTAGATTTCCCCTCTGACTCCCCTGTAATGGCAGCCACCTACTTACATACCTACCTTTAGCTCTGCTCCAGAGTTCTGCACTGTGCAGCTTCAGCACAAAAATAAAAAATAAAAATAAAAAAAAACCTGGCTATGACCAAACCCTACTCACATACACGCCGCTAGGCCCATTCATTAGTTTAGCCATAGGAATGAATGAGCCAAGCAGTGTGCATAATTGATAGAAGTTAGAAGAGCTCTGTACTTTTATCTACAAATGCTCTACCTGACAAGGGGTTATAATCCTCTCCTACTCTAAAATCAAAAATAAAAGTTCTCAGTTATTTAGGGTCTGCTGAAGTGGTGCATTATTCTATTTCTAGATTACCACTCAAACTGTCGCCTGTACATAGGTGAAGACAACACCCTTGTTCACACTTAACTTTTCTCCATCAGTCTTAACAAAACTTTTCACGAGGAGGTGGCTGCAATTCACATGGCCAGCATTAGGCTGTTGTTAATGCTTTGTGAATGGAGTTGTATGTAATGAAAAAAAGAATAAAACCCAAAGACTGCACCTTAAAAATAAATCAGCAATGACAGATCCCACATTTCTAGGACAGGTTTCTTTTAAGATAATTGTCAATAATAGCAGTATTCAACCTACCTTTCTGCTTTGGTGTCACCCTTGACTCATCCCTCTTCATTCCTCAAATCCAGACCATCTCTCAGTCAAGTTGTGTCCACACCTCCAAAATTCCCTGCTCCATCAAGAAACTTCAAAAATAACTAGTCCCTTCCCTGAATTTCTTGCCTGTTTCTTGCCTTTACCATTTCAGCCCACCTCGAAAATAATGGGAGGGGGAAGGGGCATTCACTAATGGAGGAGAAAGACTCATGTTCCAAATAACTCCCTAAAATTTCCATCTTGAATTAAAAAGAACCACAAAGCTACCCCTAACCCAGAAAGAAGCAAGTCTTGACACCTACAAGCCTTTTTCCAGGTATCACATTAGAAAACCCTCCTTGCTGGCACTTCAAACATGATACCCAATCCCAATGGGGGGGTGGGGGGCTTGAATCAGGGCTCAAACAAAGCCTTGACTCCCTACCTTACATATCACTCGTTATGGACTACCTCCATCTGGGCCAGCAATCACATAGATATGAAGGCTAAGGATGCTGATCTTCACTCCTTTCCCATGAGGTGTGATTTGGAGAGAGACATTTCAAGTATTGAGAAGGCCTACAAGACAGATGTTGGCCTTTAAATCTGAGGTAACACACATTGGGGTTAATTTACTAAAGACAAATACACTTTTCAAGTGCATTTGGAAGTGTAGTCGCTGAGGGGAAGATCTGAAATGAGGGGAAGCTCTGCTGATTTCATCATTCAAGCTAAAATGCAGTTTTTTTTTTTCCTTGCATGCCCCCCTCATGATCTACAGTAACTGTACTTTCAAGTGCACTTGTTCACAAAAACTATTTTCTATAGAACATCAGGATCCGTGCATGGTATTCCCTAAATCTGTAAAATCCAAAGACTTTGTACAAATGCTCAAATCAAAATTCCAACCATCTACTGAACAAAGACAAATAAGCTGGCCTAGAAATAGACTGCACAGAAAACTCTGGGGCAAAGCTTCTCTGACCCAGATAGACTGAAAAATAGAATATGCTGCATACATTTTTACAATATTAAGGAGGCCATAATGTAAGCAGCCCACCTTCAGACAAAACAGTGTTCAATGGCAAGCCAATACTTCTGGCCCACCTCTCCAAGTACACTGTACACTTAAAACACTCCTGGATGATTTGAAAACATATGAAGTTCAATATAGATGTACCCCTTTTAACTAATTGCATCTAAAGATGGTCAAACTACATCCCTTCATGCTTTAGCTGTTTGCCAAAGCTAACAGGCATTTTCCAAAAAACTTGAGCACAACTTGACTGTTCTGTCAAGCTGCTTATATCAGACTATCTGGCCATAGAACAATGGTTCTTCTCCTAAAAAGCCCCAGAATCACTGTTCTGCAGCAGAAGATGGCTTATGGTTTCCACACTGGGTCTTCCTCAACTCACCCGAGAAGACCCCTTCTATCCTGGAACAGATAAAAAGAGATGGACAACCAAAAATAAACGTATCTCCTCTCCCGCAACGATTTCTCTTTACCTGCCTTGAGCTGTTGTAAAGTTAAAGAAGAACTCTAAACAGAATTAAATACCTCTGGGGACTCAGCGCACATAGCTGTTAAAATTTGTGCTGTGGTTTGGAAATAAAATGGCATTTTTATTTGTCAGTACTTGCTGTAGCTCCATTGCAGGCAATAGTCCAAATTATGAACGTCCCATTGTAGAGGTACAGGTAGCATTGAAGCCTCAGCCTCCTCCTTACCATGCAACCTTGTGCATCCTCTATGTATTGAGAAAAGACTGAGCTGACAACCTCCTGCAGCCGCCAGCTACACTGCCAAGTAACCACAGCACAGGTTTCTGGACAAGGGCCATATGCACTGGGTCCCCAGGGGATTTAACAAATTTATCTTCAAGAGACTTCTTGAAGACTTGGCTATTTAACGCCTTGCTAATATTTGCTTTAAAATACAGACCATGTTTAACGTGTAAAAAGGAGAGTTAAACACTCCGCAAGCGCTCTATGCCCATTTGGCGACCGTTAACGAACCTTGGATGCTGCCCAGGTTTTTCCTTGGCTGCTGTGAACAAGGCCTAATGGGGTGCAGGCACACCACAAATATCGCAAACTCATGCCAGTGAGTTTATGGTGCGTTACTACCGGCTTTGTTTAGGAGTTAGAGCCCTTTCACACTGAAGCCGTTTTCAGGCGTTTTAGTGCCAAAAATAGCACCTGTAAACTCTCTCTCATGCCTCCCAGTGTAAAAAGCCGGAGTGCTTTTACACCCGGGTTGTGCACTTACGGGACGGGGAAAAAAAAAAAAAAAAAAAGAACTGCAAGCAGCATTTTTGGGGTGGTGTAGGAGACCTGTATACAGGCTCCAACATTGCCCCTGCCCATTTTGAAATGAATTGGTAGGGAATCGGAAGCGCTACAACACGGGAGCTTTTAACCCCTTGCCAACTCCTCCTTGGGGGTTAAATGCGGCCAAAAGGGTTGCTTAAACAGCGGTAAAGCGTCACTAAAACTAGCAGCGCTTTACCGCTAATGGACCCGCTGACCCAGTGTGAAAGGGGTCTTAAAATGCTTCAACTCCTTTCAAGCTCCACATGAAGATTAATTTTTGAAGTGCAGCAATGCAACCCGAGGCAATTGCTTCATGTTTTGATAATGTGAACAGCACTGTCTGCTGTCCATATTACCTAATGCAGACTTCTTTACTAGGAGTTTGAAAAGAGTTAAAAATGTGCCCCAAACGCCTGCTTTTAATGCCAGTGTGAACAGGGGCTAAGACTTGACTTCCCATTTTGAAAGCCTTATTTACCTTTACATTTGCCATCATTCTCAATCAATCACTGGTCTCTAGAGCTCTGCACAGCTCAAAGGTAGCATCAGCCAGCCTATAGTTTTTATGTTATGATGTTCCTTTTTTCCTGTAAGTAGACTATAATAAGCAATGTGTGTTTTACCTCTACGGGCTTCACTACTGTTGCTTTTCTCCTTATTGAGTTTATATCCTGTTGGTGATCGCACAATACATCCATCCTCTTGTATAAGTCCTGATGTCTTTCTGATATTGATGAACCTGGATATTTATATGACCTGCCTATCAAGTTTGGAGTGTGCCATTCTAGTCCATTACTGACCTCTTGCATCATATGATTACATTGCTTGTTTTCATATCTTTCTGGTAAGCAGATTTATAGTATGTGGGTGCGATGTGCTTTTCCTTTGCACATTGAAGCTTGATGGAGGCTCTACGTCATTTCTATCTTATACTGATTTCCACATGGACTATCACATATATTTATATATTTTGCTTTATTGAAGCGCTGCACTTTGGACTTTAGAAATTAATATTTACCCAGTATTCCTGGCTGCCAGTTTTGGTTGCGACAACTGATCTCATACCACAATGGCAATTTTGGAACAGCGATTAAAGCAGTAGTAAAAACTTAAAAATATATATAGATTTCACCCCTGCAGCATAATGTCATAGTGTGCTAATATGCACTGCATGCTACCCCCTCATTATGACAGACTTAAGCCTACACACTATCAGTTTTTCCTCCAGGTTTACCAAAACCATGTAGTGCAAGGGCCTGCCTGATTGCATACAAATTAAAACTCCTAGGGTTTGACTTCATATTATATGGTTTTGGTAAATCTGAAGGAAAAACTCAGCAGAAAAACTGATAGTGTGTATGGGGCTTTAGCATAAAACGAAATGTCCTCCAGCGGCACACTGTCACCACTACAGAGACACCTATCTTTACCCGGTCTTCCTTCTGGGTTCAAAGGCTTCGCTGTCTGAATGGCCAGGCCACGATGACATCACTCACAGCTTTGAATGGACTGCACCGCCCACTCAAGAGCTCAGTGAGCCCATGACATCACCAGTTGCTACTAAAGTAAATATCTTCTAAACGGTGCAAGTTTAGGAGTCATTTGCTGTGTCCACAGGTAAGCATTATTATAGGCTCAGGTGGCTTTACTACCACTTTATCGCGGTTCTAAGGTCTAGGTATTTTTTCACCGTAATGAATTCCCTGCATTAAGGTCAAGAACACCCATTAATTGTCTCTACCAAACACTTACCCAACACCTCGTGACCCAGCGCTGTCCAAACCGGCAGTCCTGCTCTTCTCTCTTCCTGGGTTAATAGACATCACTGAGAACAGTGGGCACTAAGAGGAGAGGAGTAGACAGCGCCAGTGGGGGACCACCAAAGAACAGGAAATATTGTTGGGCAGATAAGTAGATCTTTTTTTATTTTAAGAAAATATTTGACTTTAAAGCGGTTCTGCACATTTAAAAAAAAATATATTAAAAGCCAGCAGCTACAAATATTGCAGCTGCTGACTTTTAATAAATTCACACTTACCTGTCCCAGGGTCCAGCGATGTCGGCGGCAGACGACAAGCGATCTGTCAGGGAATCGGGAAGTGAAGCATTGCGGCTTCACTGCCCGGTTCCCTACTGTGCACGCGCGTCTCTGCTGGTCCCCGCTGTGTCCTGGGAACAGTGTGTTTCCCAGAACACAACGGGGGGGGGCTGTATCTGCACCCACTTCTGCGGCGGTCTGTCCCGGAAGTGGGTGCAGATACCTGGATTATACAGGTAACTGCACCCCCACCCCCCCTGAAAGGTGCCGATTGTGACACCGGAGGGGGGGGGGGAAATCACATGAGCGGAACTTCCACTTTAGGGTGGAGAACCGCTTTAATGATTGCTACGAGCATTTACTGTCAGCGATTTACAGGTCTGTAGCTAGTGACTTAAAGCAGGACTAAACCCTCCTATCCTTTACAACCAAAAAAGGCTGCCATCTTACCCTCTGTTTGCTTTGCAGCTGCCATAGTGCTGCACATGTGATCAGTTATGACACTAGCGATTTAATGGCTTGATCGTACAGTTGAGAGCAAAGCAACTATGAGAGTCATTAAAGGCATGCCTTGAGTGTAACTGTTTTGGGAACGTTAAAGTGGATGTAAACCCCATTCATGAAATCTGACCTGGGCATCAATATGCGTAGTGTTTACTTATCTCTCTCCAAAGCCCAAAGTCTGATGTCTTTCTGCTGCTCCATTCCTCTGTTACCAGCATAACTTCTGGAAAGTTCTCCAACACAAGAGATAAAATCAGCTTGAAATTTGTGTTGGGGAGGGAACTTAGAGACAGATAAGCAGAGAGCTTCTCCATTTATAGCACAGCAAGTTTCTGCATTCCTCTGCCTATGTGGAGGGGGGTGTGCCTTTCATCCAGTCAGCTCACACACAGTGCATGTTCACCCCTCCCACTGCTGACTGAGGAAACAAAATTTGTAACACATTGCACTTTATAAAGAGTCTAGAACAGGGGTCTCAAACTGGCGGCCCTCCAGCTGTTGAAAAACTACAAGTCCCATCATGCCTCTGCCTGTGAGAGTCAAGCTTGTAACTGTCAAGCCCTGCAATGCCTCATGGGACTTGTAGTTTTGCAACAGCTGGAGGGCCGCCAGTTTGAGACCCCTGGTCTAGAAAGCTGAAGACTGCATATATACATTAAACACTTATGTAGGGAGATTTGTTTCATCCCCGGGTATCATCTGAGGCTGTTCACTTCACTGGGTATATGTGAGGGTTTCCATCCACTTTAATTTGTTGAGTTTAGCTTTGCTTTAATCATTATAGCTGCAGCCAATTTGTCGCCAAGAAGTGATTTGTTGCTGCCACATATTAACCACTTGCGTACCAGCCTGTAATACCCCTTAACAACCAGGCAGTTTTTCAGGGTTGTGATAGTTTGACAGACAATTACACAATCTAATCGTGAAAGGATGTGCTCAAATGAATTGTATATCATTTTGAGACAAAAAGCTTTCTTTTGGTGGTAATAAAAACTGGGTCTTTTATTTTTGTTCCTATAGAAGGAACATTTTAGAAAAAGCTAGAGCATTATGAACACCCCCAAAATTACCTTTTTGAAAAGTAGACACCCCACACTGTAAAGACATGCTGGTAGGTTAATCAGATCCTGTCTAAAAATTGGCCCTAGTATATGTATAAATGTGTGTTAGGGACCTTAGGTTGTAAACCCCTTGAGTGTAGGGACCGTATGTGAATGTAAAACGTATATGTAAAGCTCTGCGTAAACTGACGGCTCTATAAAAAGTACCTGAAATAATAATGAATCCAAGCCCTGCAAGCTGAGATAACATGCACAGCATTCATACAATTTCCCAGTAACCACGAGATAAAACAAGGTTCAGGAATATTTCTTTATCCCACTGTTTTGCAAACCTATGTACACTAAAAACTGTATGATTTAATCGGTTCGCCATTTTGCAAACCTGACAGCTTTTGATTCTAAATAGGAAATCTTCATTTTATTTGCAAATAGTAAAGATTCTAACTACCAGCAAGAATAAGTCCTTACATTTAAAGAGAACCTGTAATTTCAGATCCATCAGGGCAGCGACTGTTAGCGGGGCATCCACTCACCTGCTGCCGCCACGTCCCTCACCTTGTTGTGTCACTGCTGCATCACCAGCCGTCCCATTAAAGTGAATGAATGGGACTGTCGGTGAGTCAACAGCGGATCAGAGGAGCCGCCGCTGCGGGACAGATGACAGCTGCTCTGATTATGATTTAAATCAAACCTTTTTACTAGCGATCATAAATTGCGATCTAAATCAAATCCACTCTATCCATAATGAATTAAAAACAAAAAAAAAAGTTTTGCCTATAGCTCTACTAAAGTGGATGTAAACCCAATTCATGAAATTTGAGCTGGGCACATACATCTACAGTGTTTTTCCTATCTCTCTCCAAAGCACTGAGCCTGGTGGGTTTCGCCTGCTCTGTTCTTCTGACAATTTCTCTGACACATGAGATAAAAGCAGGCTGAATTTTGTGTCGGGGAGGAAGCTATTAATAGATTAGCAGGTAGCTTGCCGTGTCACAGAACACTTCTGAGAGTCTTTGCCTATGTGGAGTACCCCCACTCCCCCACCGTGTGCCTTTCCACCAATCAGCTGTCTTGGCTGTATGCCCATGCTTCACTGCAGTGCTAACCAGGAAGAGAAAATCTCCTAACATGATGTGAACTTTCTAAACTGTATATAAAGCTGAAGACAGCAGTTATACATGTAAAAACTTATGTAGGGAGATTTGTTTCATCTGTGTGTATCATCTGAGGCTGTTCACTTCACTGGGTATATGCAAGGGTTTACATCCACTTTAAACACTTAAAGACCAGCTGCCACAGTTGAACTGCAGCAGGTTGGCACTATTACATGAATTGCTGTCATTGTACATTGCTTTGTATGATATAGCAGGCACGCCTGGAGCCCATATGCGTGGTTGGTGGGCTCGATGTCCGCCAGGCCAACCAAGATAGCTCCACAGAGGCAGAACAGGGATCTGCCAGTGTAAACATGGCAGATCACCTTTCTGATTTGGGAGCTGAGAGTGATCCTCTGTTCCTGGTGATTAAGAACAGCAATCTCTCGCCTCCTCCAGTCAGCTCAACCCCTAGTTAGAAACACCTCTCAGGGAACACATTTAACCCTTCCCTGCCAGTGACATTTATACAGTAACCAGTGCATTTTTAGAGCCCTGATCGCTGTATAAATGTCACTGGTCCCCAAAAAAAAGTGTCCGATCTACCCTCCCTCCCCCAATCCTGCTACAAATCAGATATCCGCCATTACTAGTAAAAAAATAAAAAAAAAAAAAAAGCCAAAAAATCTATCCCCCAATTTATAGACACTATAACTTTTGCACAAACCAATATTGCGATTTACTTTTTCCAAAAATATGTAGAATACAAATTGGCCTAAACTGAGGAAATTTTTTTTTATATATATATATATATATATATATAATTTTTTGCGGATATTATAGCAAAAAATCATTTTTTAATTTTCAAAATCGTTAGTTTTTTTGTTTATAGTGCAACAAAAAATGCAGGGGTGATCAAATACAGTGATGGTGAAGATTACCCCCCCCCCCCCAGATGTTTTGGAACTACATTTCCCACAATGCTCATCTACACTGCTGAGTGCACGAGCACCATGGGAAATGTAGTTCCAAAACATTTGGAGCGCCAACGTACCCTGTCACCAGCAAAGAAAATATACTGGATTTCATTTGTGGGGGGGAAAGGAAGAAGAAGGAGGGGGGGGGACTGCTGCAAATAACTCGCCCTCTGCCGTGGCTTTTACTCTTCTCAGTTTTGCCACATATAGCACAGGACTAGCGGTCACAGCAGTGCCCTCCACCATAGGGCTCTGGAGATGGGAGGGACAGGCTGCAGCACCCTGGGGTGGGAGAAGTATACACCCCTCCACTAGTAAAACAGGTACAGTACTATATTCTTCACTGCTATTGGTTGGAATTCCACTTTAAATAGTACATTTGTCTAGCAGTCTATACATAAAACCAAAAGGAGGAACAACTGATAAAGAAGGGAGCTCAGCTATGCACTGGGAGATAGACTACTGGAGGCTGGACTCATAATACACTTCTGTTCAATCCCTAGACATGCAATACACCTCAGAGCGGTGTGTTCAGAGACTCTGATACTGTCAGACACTGAGGTCCTCCCTTAGTCATCTAGAAAGCGAGCGCTGAATCCCCCTCAATGGCTCTCCTAACGCTGCCGTTACGTCACCTCGGTGTAAAACGTAGAAAACGCATCTTCCGCCGAAAACGACGACCCACCGGCCTCGGGTGCCGCCATGTTGCCGCCAAGCCAATCGATGTGTACGTCAGACGCAACGCACGCTGCAAGCCGGGGCGGTACATCCTTACGTCACGTACTGAGCATTGGAGTTTTTGATAGGTTGGAGATTATGACAGAACACTAGTTAGCTTCCGACGATGTGAAACACGTGGTCTTGCTGATGTTTGCCAAGGGGCTCTGGCTGCAGAGTGGAGCTCCACCATGACAGGAAGCAGAAGTACGTGTCCTCCACTTCTTTTTTTTTTCTGAACTTTATTGTGACTCTCTGCCGCTGGAGCTCCACTGTCACAGGAAACATGTAACCTCCACAACTCCACCTTTTTCATTTTTAAATGAACTTTAATGTAACAAACAATAAATAGACAATGCTACAGGAAGTGGAGCCTGGAATTTGCAGAAATAGAAGATATTTTTGGGAGGTTTTGTACTTACTGTTAAAGTACTGTCCTTAAAGAGGGATTTCACTGTAAAAAAAAAAAATATTAAAAGCCAGCAGCTACAAATACTGCAGCTGCTGACTTTTAATAAATGGACACTCACCTGTCCCGGGATCTAGTGATGTCGGCAGCCGAGGCCGGTCAATCGCTCAGCTGCTGCCGCCATTCTAGGTGAGGGAATCAGGAAGTGAAGCATTGCGGCTTCACTTCCCGGTCCCCTACTGCGCATGCGCGAGTCGAGCACCGCAATAGGAATGGTCTGCGCTGTCTCTGGGACCCTTGTGTGTCCCAGCAGACAGCCCGCCGGTACAGGAAGAGGCATAGACTCCTGTGGGAGTCTATGCCCGGAAGTGGGTGCAAATACCTGTCTTTGACAGGTATCTGCACCCCCCTCCCCCCTGAAAGATGCCAACTGTGACACCGGGGGGGAGGGTTCCGATGAGGGGAAGTTCAAATTTAGGGTGGAACCCCGCTTTAAAGTGGAGTTCCACTCAAAAATTTAACTTCTGCTTTAAGAGCAGGTGACCCCCTGACATGCAACATTTGGCATGTCATATTTTTTTGAGGGGGGAGCAGATACCTTGTTTTTAGATCCCTGGCGCCGGTGTTTCATTAGATTTGGCAACCCGTCAGAACGCGTAACGGAAGGTACTTTTCATCGTCAACATCTTACTACACCCTGCTAGGGATGAGCTCCGGCGTGTTCGCACACTCCACGTGTAGAGCCCACCAAGAAGTCGGCGCAGAGCTGTGCTAATCACAGGCAGTGAGACATTTCCCGATCTCTGCAGCCGCGCATCAGGGTAATGTCTCACTGCCTGTCATTAGCGCAGCGCTGCACCGACTTCCTGGCGGGCTCTGCACGTGGAGTATGCGAACACACCTGAGCTCATCCTTACACCCCGCACTCTTCCATAGTAAGGATACACTGAGAAGGGGGAAAGCGGACATCTTGTTACAACCACCGGAGTTTTTTCATTTTACACTTATTTTTAACAGTAAACTGAGGTTATATCATGAAATACAGTACTTAGAACTCCATATGAATGTTTAGATGTTTTATTTTAAAAGCAGCCTGTCAGATTAGCAAACCTGTGAGATCAGCAGGCTTGCCGCTGCTTTTAAAATTCAACATATAAACAAATAAAGATGGAGATCTAAGTACTGTATTTCACTATATAACCTTAGTTTACTGTTAAAAATAAGTGTAAAATGCAAAACTCCATTGGGTGCACCCATGTGCATCCGAGTGCATCTGAGCGCCTCAGACTATCACTGGCGCTGCACACCGCAGAGGCTTGAATCCTGCTTGGGACTGTGACAGTGCGATATGACACTAACTGCCGCTGGGGGAAACTGACTAATTGTCACTGACATCACCAATGACACTAGTACAGTGATCAGTGCTAAAAATATGACACTGGCTGGGAAGGTGTTAACATCTAGGCAGATGAAGGGGTTAAACATGTTTCTTAACTAGGTGTAATGTGTGCAAAGTGTGTTGCTTTATACTAATGATCACTGGCAGATCACTCGCAATTTACAGAGCTTTGTGTTTAATTTAAAGCGGGAGTAAACCCTGTTTCAAAGAACACTTACATTCCCGGCATGCCGGAAATGCTAACTTTCACATTGGTTGTGCTCTCAACCAAACTTTCAAACCATCCAATGGCTGGTTTCATAACTGATCACATTATGGCAGCATTATGGCAGTTGAAGAATCATTAGAGGCCAAGATGGCAGCTTCCTTGACTGAAAACGATAGAAGGGTTTACTTCCACTTTAACCTGGGAGTAGGCATGCAGCGTAGCAGCACATCGCTTTGCCTACAGTGGCCACCCATCCTCAGTACAATGCGGCTGGGTATTAAGTGGAAAATATTTGCATCAGAACATATATGATTTTCAAGAAGATGGAGGTTTAATGCCGACATACCATTGAAGCGTAATACATTTTTTGTGTGGATATCTATATGTGTCTTAATCTTGGCCCTGTTAGTTGGCATGAAAGTGGGCAAAAAAGGACATGGGTAGTATAGTTCCAACATAAACATGAACTTCCATGATCATCAAAATTATGTGTAGCAATACCCAGGGCAGCTGTTAGAAATCATGGGGCCCTGTACAGCCTACCTGACGGGGCCCCCTTCAACCACCCTCGACCCCATCCCTGATCCCGGCTTGAAACAAAATGCAGGTTTGTTGCCATTTACATATGCGTGTGGAGCCAATGCATACTTTTGCAATTAATAAGCACGAAGGGGGGGGCAGTTTAAAATTATTTAAAATTGTATTTTAGTACAAATAAAAAATAAAAAATCTTACACTGCATCTTTACATTACTTGTGATAGCAAGGGCCATGACAGGTCCTCTTTATGGAGAGATATGAGGTCTTTTAGACCCCATATCTGTCCTCTGGCCTCCAAAGCATCTGATCAAACTAAGATCAGTTTGATTAGATGCTTGTTCAAGCCAGTGATGGCTTCTTTACATAACCGGCAGTGACAACATCCTTGTCACTTCCGGTTTCTGACATCACACAGTGGGAAGAACAATATCCATCCCTCTCACTGTGTCCCTGGAACCGGATGCTACTGGTCACATCTTAACCGCTTCCCACCCGCCCTATGGCCGAATGACGGCCTTAGAGCGGGCGGCTTCCTTCGCCTGGCCGTCCCTGGACGGCCTGGTGTTTACTTCCGCAATGCGCGCCGCCGGGGGCGCGCATCGCGGAAGTATTGTATTTGCCGTGTCTCCCGGAGACAGGCGAATACAGATCGCCGTGAACGGCCAATCAAAGCGGCCGTTCACAGCGCGATCGCACCTGCCAATGTAAATAATATGTAAACAGTGAATTGTGGGAAAAAGATGACAACATCAAAAACCTCACCATGCATCTTAGTAAATACCTTGGAATGTCTACTTTCCAAAAAGGGGTCATTTGGGGGGTATTTGTACTTTCCTGACTTGTTCGGGTCACAAGAAGTGAGATAGGTCACCAGTACATCAGATGTGATCAATTTTGTGCGATTCGCACCACAGCTTGTAGACTCGCTAACTTTCACAAAGACCAAATAATATCCACTAATTTGGGTTATTTTTACCAAAGATATGTAGCAGTATAAATTGTGGCCATAATTTATGAAAAAAAAAATTATAATTTGCAAAATTTTATCACAGAAACAAAGAAATATGCGTTTTTTTTCAAAATTTTCGGTCTTTTTTCATTTATAGCGCAAAAAATAAAAACCCCAGAGGTGATCAAATACCACCAAAAGAAAGCTCTATTTGTGGGAAAAAAAGGACACAAAATTCATTTGGGTACAGTGTTGCATGACTGAGTAATTGTCATTCAAAGTGTGAGAGCACCAAAAGCTGAAAATTGGTCTGGGCAGGAAGGGTGTTTAAGTGCCCAGTAAGCAAGTGGTTAAAAGCAGTAAAGGTGGTGATGGGACCCCCTTCCACTGCCTGTAAAAGTAATCCAGTGTCTTCTTAGCCATTAGGATTACTTTACTTTGTGCAGAATTGCTGGGACTAAAAAAATGATATCTTGATCATTGCTGTAGTGATGATCAAGATATCATCCGTCTATCCCAGCGATTTACTGGTACGTTGCTGGATGGGAAGCAGTTAAAGGGGATTGGTTTGGGGAGCCGTAAAAATGTAGCTCTGCTGCATGTTTACTGCTCCCCCAAATGAAGTGTAAGGGTCGGTTCACACTAGGACAACTTGTAGCATCCCGTTCTGTACAATGGAACCGTTCTATTTGGAGTGACACAAGTCGCTCCGACTTAGAAAAAGGTTCCTGAACGACTTTGGGGGCGACTTGCATTGACTTCTATACAGAAGTCATTTTGCAAGTCGCTGCAGCAGTCGCGTCTGGGTCGCCTGAGGCAGTAGCGCTGTAAGTTGCGCTGCCTCAGTGTGAAACGACCCTCAAGTAGCATCTCGTTGTTTCTTATGATCATCAGCATTACAATTATCACAGGTAACACAATAAGCAGGTGCTCTGTCATGGCTCTATCATTGCTCTAGGTCACATTGCTTTTGGGTGCTCACTGAGTTAACTTATGGCTGTACTGTATGTAACAGACTGTAACAAAGCACAGCCATAATACAGTGAGCACCCAAAAGCAATGTGACCTAGAGCCATGACAGAGCCATGACAGAGCACCTGCTTATTGTGCTACCTGTTGTAATTGTAATGCTGATAACCTACTGAGCTGTGAGATATATGATAGGACACAGTGAGTATTCTAACCTCTATTCCCCACTCACTGTGTCCAGTGCAGCCAACGCTGTCCTCCTCCTCTCCCCTGTCAGCCGATCAACTTCTATATAACTCATGAGGAATGCAGCCGGGAGACGAACGGAGAATCACTGTATCACTCCGCCAGCCGGGACTAATAAAATAGTGGGGCGGCATGATGTACATGTGCCCGAAAATAAAGAAATAGTCCCTCTGCTGCGCCTGCACTCCCCTCCTGGAAAATTATTTAACCCCCCCTATGTAAGCAAGTAGGAGCGGGAGGGGAATTTAGGAAACTTTATTTTTATTTTTTTAAATGCAGTAACAAACTGTAAGATGCCCGGGCCCCACTGTGTAGCTGATGGGGGCGGGCCCCGTACAATGGGGCTGGTTGTACTGCCCTATCAGCGGCCCTGGCAATACCCCCCGAAGGAGCTGCTTAAGTTTGTTCAGCCCGTTACTCTGCCTCTCAACCCCAGGAATGGCCTCAGCCCCTCTGGCACACCCGACAACGTGATTAATAGAATACCACAGTAATGACACACAGTTCAAGTATCAATATTTTCTTCAATTTACCGCAGGCCATACTATTACCCATTAACTGTAATGAATGGTCTGACCCCTTTCACCCTAGAGGTGTTTTGCAGGAGCTACAGTGCTAAAAATAGTGCCTGAAAAAATCCTCAGCTGCAAACCCAGTGTGAAAGCCCGACCTGATTCACACTGGGGCGCTGGCAGGGTGTCACAAAAAGTCCTGCCAGAAGCTTCTTTGCAGCGGTGGAGGAGTGATGATTACACCACTCCTACACTGCTCCTGCCCATTGAAAACAATGGGGCAGTGCCGCCATACCGCTGGCAAAGCGCCACTGCAGCTGCATTTTGCGGGCAGATCTAACCTCTTTTAGGCCACTAGCAGTGGGTTAAAATAACTGATAGCGCCTCTAAAACGACGATTTGCCGCTGACGCCTGGGGCAGCTCAGTGTGAAAAGGGTCTAAAGGTAAAGGTATAAGGGCCCTATAACAGTAATGTCCCTGTTGCAGATCTGATGTTCTTCAACGGCATGTAGGAGCTCATTAACTGTAATCCAGTAAGGTGTAGTAGCAATCAATAGGTTTCTTATAATTAGGAAGATTAAAGGTGTCTATGCACAGTGTTCAAAGTAGATTTAGTATAGGATCCTAAGGTGTAGATGTGTGTGCAAAGTGTCTCAGTGAAACTGTGAGGAAAGATTTGTAAAGGCTTAGTGATTCCCCTCTCACCAACGATCAAGGCGATTTGTAGGGACACTCATGCAGCAGATCTGCCGTATCGATCTCCCGATGTGAAGATTGACACACACCGTCTGGCATGCGACCGGAGTGGTGCTGGATGGATGTCAGACGAACAGCGAACAGCCAGGCCCCTCTCATTCGGGTTGGAATGTCGTATTCTGCATGGTAGGCAGCAATCCCCCTCTCACAGAGGCAGGATGGCAACCACATGAGGGGATTCAGGAAGCGAAGGGAGATAAGCCTAGTCTGCCCTGTACTTTTATAGATTCTCTAAAAATTCTCACGCTCCCTGCAGTGCAGTCTGGGATCTGCAGTCCTGTCACCTCAAAAGTCAGTCAGGCTGCTCTGTGCTAGGACTTCATATCCCACAGTTCTCTGCTGCTGCTGCTCTATGATGATTGTCTCTCAGTCTCTGCCAATAAGGAGGCAGGGGAAAGAGCAGAGTGGGTGGATACCTGTGTATGTGTCGCTCTGCACAAAGGGAAACGAGGGTGAGAGAAAAAGACCACGCAGGAGCTGACAGGCATATCAGTGCCTGTGTCAGTTTCTGCTTGGCGGCCACTGGTGGGAATAACAGTATGGGAGCCGCGGGTGGCAGAGCAGACCCCCACTACACACTCCCCCACCAAAGAACCTTTGGTCCTCCAAAGGTGGTAGAAAGTCTGTAACCTGTTACATGCTGATATACTGGGATTCCTTTGTTTGCAAACAACATAGGGCTGCAACTTCCAGCGGTTAGCCAACTTGTGCTTTCCAGGGACACCCAAGTTTCTAAGTGTAGCGCTGATGTTTTTGCCTACTAATGCTTTAATATGTAAACCTATGGACAGAGTTATTACTTAGTATTTGGCGCCATCTAGTGACCAAAACTGGAAATGGACTTGGATGATTTTCCTTTTCATAGTGTTGGAAAGATAACAGGAAGTGAATTGAAAGTGGAATTCACTGTTCGAGAATGCAGCCTGCCACTTCAGGAGCTGCGTCTTGGCTCTTTCTCTCCATTCGGGTGAAAGAGGAGTGTTCTTCGGATAGAACTCCTCGACAGGGATCTCATCCTTTTCTCCCCCCACCAAATTAGACGGTGGGACTGGGGTAGCCAGATTTACTTGTCCAAGGAACATCCGAGCTGGCATGTTCACTGGCGAGGCCGTTATGTTGCGGACACTAACCAAGATCCTCCCATGACTTCTCTGCAAGGCTTTGGTTGGAGCCACTTTGGGAATCATCTCCATTACCATGTCTTCTCTCTGTCTGTCACTTCAAGGACAATGAAAGGGCTTGGTTGTTTCCAATTTAGTTTGAGAGATGCCCGTAAACAGGCCACTTCATCAGGCTGTAACACCTTCTCTCTCCGTTCCAAGCTTCAGATCTTTCCCACTCCTTCAGCTGGGGCCTTCTGTTCTTGTACCAGGCGCTGATAGGCTTGTCTCATCATGGGGTGCACACTTGTAGTTGAAGTGTCCGGCTCTTGGACAAGAGGTGTTGACAGTCTTCTGACAAGATCAGTATTAGTCCCGATGATGAGAGAACTCTTACTGGCCCCTCGTGGGCGAGAGCAGACCACTGCCAAAATGTGAAAGGTCTCAGCTTTCCCAGTTACGGAGGGATCGAAGGTCAGCTTGACTGGTATATAGCCATCATAGGGGAAGTTATGAGTCCCAATGCCCCATATCTATAGCTCTTCCAACTTCTGCAATGACAAGTGTTTGAGATGCCTGTCATAGAAATCTCTGTAGAGGAGGGTCACTTGAGCTCCGGTATCCAGAAGAGCCTTGGTGTAGATTCCCTCTGCTTGGATGGAGACAACGGGAGAAGGTCCCATTATCTTGGCAGTGAATTTGTGGGAAGTGTGCATTGACTCTCCAATGCCAGGTAGCATGGGTCAAAGGGAGAGGGACACTGGGTCACTCCGAGGCAACAACCGGAGCCCTCTGCAAGGGTTTGGACTTTTGCTGCAGTCTCTTTGCGTCGTTGGTTTTTCTGGAGCTAGCTAATGTAGATGGGCACGCGGTTGACTCCTTCACCGGGGCCCTCTGGTGTTTCCCGGCTGCTTTTGGCACTATGCTTCAGGCTTCACTGGGCTTGGGCATACTTGTCGATAATGTCCAACTCCTCTGCAGTTGAAACAGACTTCATAATTCATTGGCCTCTGGCCAGAAGCAGTAGATAGAGTCGGATGCACTCTTGACTCTGTGACACTCTCATCTGTTGTCTTAGTGATTTTCGCTGCCAACAAGGTCATCATCTCCATTATCTGTGCCTTTTGAGACTTCAGGGCAGCTATTTCAGAGTTTTGCTCCACTGCCCCCACAGACCCGACTTCAGTCTGGGGCGCAGAGGCTTGACAAACAGCTACTCACTTGTCATCGAACATGGCCCCCTCTTCTCTCACCACTTTGATGAGTTCTGGGTATTTTAGGGACATAAAACCTGCAGAAATCTTTAGCTGAAGCCAGACTGGGTCAGAGTGTAGGGCCCCCTTTAAGATTTGTTGTATTCTGGCCTGGTCTATGGTAGAAAGCATCATTCTTTTTTTATCACAATCTAGTATAGCATCTTGTTCAGCCGTCTGATGTATTCAGACAGGTGTTCACCTTGGTTTTGAAGGGAATGTTCAAATTGATAGATTAGGTCAACTGCTTTCTCTGTCCGCCCAAATGCCTCCTGTAAGTGCCGCCAGGTAATTATAAGCTATATAGGTCATGTTACTAAATCTCAAGTTCCTGATAGCCTCAGCAGTGGCTCCTCGCAAACTCTCACTGATGCGTTTTTCTTTTGGGCCTCTGGCAGGTCCCACTGTTCTAGGGCCTTCATGGCCTGTTCCATCCAGATTCATACTCTTCCTCTCCAGTGGGTGAGGGCTGCTTTCCCGAGAAGATCCTCAGTAGGGATGAGCCAAACACCCCCCAGTTCGGCTCGCAGCAGAACACGCGAATAGGCAAACAATTTGTTCGAACACGCAAACACCATTAAAGTCTATGGGACACGAACGTGAAAAATCAAAAGTGCTAATTTTAAAGGCTTAGATGCAAGTTTAAAAATATGTGCAGCACTCAAGCATGTAACCATAAAGATGGGAACATGACATACAGTGAATTGTAAATAAAACACTACAAATAATAGAAATAATCATACAGTTGTGATAAAACAAGAAATGTGAGTGCAAACAAGGTACAGAAACTCAAATTGTGCGGTTGAGACACAATAAGATATAGGAACTAGTCCATATGTTGAATACAAAGGTAATGTAGAGAGTTCTTATGGTCCCGCTTCCAGATAGATTTGACTGGAGTGAAGTCTGGATGGACCAATGGATGTGCCAATAAACTTTTTCCAGAGATAGAGTGAACACAAAAAGGTACTCTTACCGACTGTGGTGGACGCACATACCATACGTCAGTGAGTCTAAAAAGCTTGGAAACCTCCCAATGTTATCACATTGGGTGCGATGGTAGGCAACTCCAAGGTAAAGGACCAGACAAGACCAACGACCAAGAGCTAAAACACTGTCTGAGTTGTTAGCAAAGCATTACGATTGCGAAAAACGCCATAAATCTCACCCAGACAGGCCATTAGAAACAGAAGTTGGGGTGTGGCCGGCACCGGACAAGCATGGAAGCTTGAATACTGTGCTCTCTCATAGCCCCAGCTACAGCAGCCAGATAAAGGCACCCACACTACCATAACATGGGCGGCTCCAGGACATCCCACTCTGCCAAGTCCCGGGGGTCTTCCCAACCCCCCCGGGCACATCCTCGACCCTCTGGGGCTATTTTACTCCGTCGGAGGCTCCGCCTGGACGCACGGCCAAGTTGGCGCCAGCCGGCGCTGTGGAGCAGGCCATAGCCTTCCATTGCGGCTCCTCGCCGCCACCGAGGGACCCCCTGCATCCACCTGATGTACCCCAGCCGATGGAGGAGGCTTTCCAGGACCGGGGTGTGGTGAGTCCTCTGTTTGGGCCTGTACACCGGCCTGAGGCCGCCCTCCCTGTGTTCCCGGTGGCCATCTTGGGACTCCAATTGAAGCCACAGCCATACACCCAGTGCTCTGAGGCCTTTCCGCGCTTGCTGCGCACAGCCTCAGACCCAGGTCTAGTGGGAATGGACTCTGGATCACCTACTCCAACAGGGGGAGAGGAGGACTTCCCATCCCTGCCCAGTCAGCCCCACCAGTCCCCGCCATACGGGCGCATGGATGCCTTTGCCTTCAACGGCTCCTCCCGCTCAGGCCCCCCTCACCCGGGGCGCAGAGGCCCCCAAGTTTGGGGCGCCGTGGCTTACAACTCCCCCTTGCCGCACCAGCCTTCTCTTACGCCCAGGCGACCAGCTCCTCAGCCCTGGCCCAGCCACCTCAAGTGTTCGATGGTGGCCACCTACCCTCGCGAAGCCCAATCTGAACTGAGCCCTGGAAAAACACAGCTCCCCCGCCTACTACTCCGAATCCCCCCGGGGAACACCGGAAGACGCCCTCACTCTCCACCTGACACCATCCACCAGGCATGGGGGCGAGAGCCGCACTCCCCGATACCCTCATTATGGCACGCGTATCTTCAAGCGATGCCGACCAAGGACGATTTCAGACACCTAATTGAGGACGTGAAATCCACCTGCAGATCAGAAATACAGATCCTCCAATGAGGCCTTAAACATCTAGCGGACAGAGTGGAGATGGCGGAGGAAGAAATCCAAGAAACTAAGCTTGCAGTTCACCGTACTCAGATTCAGGGATCGGAACACCCCACCCTCCTCAGGGATATGCAACGCCACTTGGAAGACCTGGACAATCGGGGGCGCATAAATAACATTCGCATCCGAGGGATCCCTGAATCGGAGGCCCCGGAGAACGTCCATAACGTACTGAGATCTCTCTTTAACGACCTTCTCGGGGAGGCCCACACCCATAATATTGACATGGACAGAGCTCATCGTGCATTGCGGCCTAAAGGCTCTACAGCCCGACCCCGCAATGTCATTTGCAGGCTGACATCATATCCTTTGAAGGAAGATATCATGAGGCAAGCCTGCCTCGTCCACAATGTGACCCATGGAGATCACCCAGTTCAGCTGTTCCCGGACCTGTCCTGGATCACCCTGCAAAAGCGTTGACTACTCCAACCACTGCTATGAATCCTCCAAGATGAGAATATTCCGTACCGCTGGGGGTTCCCCTTTAGCCTCACGGCCAGGCATCAAGGCAGGACGGCGATCTTGAAATACCCGAAGGACTTAGAGCCGTTTTGCGACACTCTGGAGCTTAGAACCCCCCAGCTGCCGGACTGGGACCTTATCGCCACCCCCCCACCGCCTACAGGGTGGCAGAAGGTCCCCCCACCCAAGACCGTGATTACGCCTTCCTTGGGATTGACCATTTTCCTGAGAGGGCATGTGCTTCTTGTTATTTCTTTTCTTCCTTTTTTTCCTGGGCGTTTTGCTGCCCTCTCTACTGGAGCAACCCTGGCGATTGGCCACAAGTGATATTGCCTATGGCACCCTGCCACTGATGTGTTGAACATTATGGGCTAGTCTCGGAGGAGACTTTAGAGAGACATTGTCCACGTATCCCTTCCCACCCCCCCACCCCCCCTTAGACTGCTGGACTCCTAGTGCAAGCGGTCTATAAGGTCTCGCATGTTTGTCTTAGGATTCCCCTGGGCCCCTCTGGCCCACCCTACCCGAGTGGGGCAGGAGGTTCACACGGGAAGCCTGTTAGACCTAGGCCAGTTGGCCTCTACAGGTCCACTACTGATGATACTGTTGTTTATGTTTGGTTTTACCATCCTCACTGTTTTTCTTTTTTTCCTAGCTTTTCCTCGTCCCTCCCCTACATGTGAAGGCGCTTGGCTCTACAGCATTGGCCGCCTACCCACCTGGATTACCTCCCGTGCGGTGCCTGCTGCGCGGCCACCCCAGATGAGTATATACACCCCCCACCTGAGTACTCATGACTAAGTATTTATCCTTAAATGTCCATGGTTTAAACTCCAACCATAAAAGGCAGCTGGCATTGGGGGAGTTCAGGCAGTCGGGAGCGAGTGTCGTAGTGGTGCAGGAAACTCACTTCAATCGGGAGGGCACGTTTACGTTCACCTCCCGGTATTACCCACAGATTTACCATGCGTCGGGTCCCCATAAGCGAGCGGGAGTAGCCATCCTGATTAAACAAGGGTCCCCTTTTACGTACTCGTCCCATTGCGCCGATCCCTTAGGCCATTTTATTATTCTTCGGGGACTCTGGCTGGACAAGGAGGTTACATTCTGTTCAGTCTATGCCCTAAATGATAAGCAAACCGGTTTCCTGAGCAGGGTACTGAACCGCCTCTTCCGAGTGGAACATGGGGTATTGGTGGTAGGAGGGGTCTTTAACCTTGCCCACTTGTTGCTGTTGGATCGCCAGGGCGTGGGTCCCAGGGCACCCACTGCTCGAGCTCTTAGGGACTTGAAACAGTTTCGCCAACTTACTAGAAAGTATGTCTTTGATGCCTGGCGGACCCTCCATCCGAGCGATCGGCAGTAAACGCACCCACTCCCGCATAGACTACCTATTTGTCAATAGTACCGCCTTGCGTATGACCCAAACGGGTCAGATACTACCGATCTCCTGGTCGGACCGTGCCCCGGTGGAAATTACCCTGGACCTGGGCTCTCCCGCACACAGGCCCTATAACTGGCGTCTAAACACGTTTCTGCTTCAACACCACCCCTCCAAAACTGAATTGCTTACTACCCTGAGAAACTATCTCAAGGAAAATTATACTGGGGAGGTGTCCATGTCCACCTTGTGGGAGGCCCATAAGGCGGTGATGAGGGGCAGATGTCTGGCCCTCTCTTCCGCCTTAAAGAGGGATGCGAAGGCCATGCAGACGCACACGGAGAGGGAGCTTAGAACCCTTGAGAAGCAATTGCAAACCGCACCCACCCTCACTCTCCTGAAGAAAATTACATCCCTCAGAGCAACTTTAGGCAACCTTGCCCTGGGTCGTGATAAGAGGGCCCTAATCAAATTAAAGCAAATGTTCTAAGATGACACCCCGTCCAATCCCCCCTCGCCTGACCCTACTGGGCGACTTCAGCAGTACCTAGACCATAGTGGAATAGCGAGGCTTCCAGCTGCAGATCTAGACTCCCTAAATTCCCCGATCACCCAGGAGGAAATAGAGAAGACCATCAAATCCCTACGCAATCGTAAATCCCCGGGCCCGGACGGTTTTCCGTATGAGTATTATAAGGAATTTCTCCTGTCCCTGCTCCCCGCCATGTGTCGGTTGTTTAATGCCTTCCTACGGGATACCCCCGATCCCGAGAGACATGCAGAGCTCCTTTATCACGGTAATCCCCAAACCAGGGAAGGGCCCCGCCATGTGTGCCAGCTATAGGCCGATGGCCCTGCTGAACTCGGACCTTAAAATATTTACTAAACTCCTGTCCACTCGCTTGAATATGGTCCTCCCGTCGCTAATCCACAAAGACCAGGTAGGCTTTGTCCCCCTACGCCAAGCAGGGGACAACACCAGAAAGATAATTGACCTGGTGGAGGTGGTGAATAGGGAGGGCGGCCAGGCTCTGTTATTGGGTTTAGACGCGGAGAAGGTGTTTG
Organism: Lithobates pipiens; assembly: GCF_037356315.1. Taxonomy (NCBI): domain Eukaryota; kingdom Metazoa; phylum Chordata; class Amphibia; order Anura; family Ranidae; genus Lithobates; species Lithobates pipiens. Next base: position 208,674,270 of record NW_027507748.1, read on the forward strand.
ATCGTCTGGGGTGGCCCTTCCTTTTCGCCACGCTGCACCACACAGGGATCAGAGGACACTTCTTCAGGGCTATCCAACATCTGTACTCGCACCCCTCCTCCCAAGTCAAGACCCCCTTTCCCTCTCTGCCCCACTACCAGTAATGAATGGCACTAGACAGGGGTATCCGCTATCACCCCTGCTTTTTGCACTTTGTGTCGAACCTCTGGCAGCCACAATCCGGATAACCCAGACATTAAAGGCATAATGGTGAGGGACAGAGAGTTTAAAATTTCCCTGTTTGCAGACGACATTATTCTCTCGCTAACACAACCTAGGACATTCCTCCCTATTCTTCACGCGGAACTGGAACGCTTTGGGGCTTTATCGGGCTATAAAATAAATACTTCTAAGGCGGAAGCCCTCCCCATTAACATTCCGGTAAGGGAGGTAGCACATCTTTCAACCAATTTCCCTTACAGCTGGAGAACTAAGGCACTAAAATAGTTGGGAATTAATATCACCCCACAGTATTCCACCCTGTATCAAGAAAACTCCCCCCCCCCTCCTTCATAACATAAGAACCCTCCTCCAACAGTGGAAAAAACAACATATCTCATTGCTCTGGAGGATCGCGTCCGTAAAGATGACGATCCTCCCGAAACTATTATACCTCTTCCAGACCCTACCCATACCAGTCCCCTATGGCCAACTAAATCAACTACAATCTGACTTACTGAACTACACCTGGAACTACATGAGGCATAGGATCCCACATTCTGTATTGCAGGCAGCCGTCTGGATGGTGGCCTGGCCTTCCCTACCCTCATTAAGTACTATCAGGCAGCACAACTGAGGGCGATAACTTCTTGGTTCACACTCCGTTCATATAATAAATGGACTGAGATAGAGAAGTTATAGCTAGCCCCAATACATTCCAACAATTTATTGTGGAATGCGAATGCGGAGGTTGAACAGGCACGACTTCTAGGCCTGATGGCGCTGCTCCGGAAGCTCTGGCGCTCATTGTCACGTCAACATAAGCTTCGATCGGAGAGCTCCCTCCTGACCTCCTTTGCCTATTACCACAAAATGCCAGACAGTCTGACCCATCGGATGTCCTCCCCCTGGACCACCAGAAATCTTTTCCATTACGGACATCTGGTCAATCCTTGCACCCGTAAACTGCATTCCTTTGCCGAACTATAGCCCAAATTTGATCTCCCAAAGCAGGTTTTCTACGGGTATCTCCAAATCCGACATTATGCCTTAAGATTTGTGCCGAGTCTGCAATTCTCCACACCAACCCCCTTTGAAAACCTCATCCTAGCAGGCTCGGCTCAAAGAGGTCTGATTTCGGACATCTATAAAATACTCAATGACAGGCCCGCTGTCTTCATGGGCAAGCATAAATATGTGATTAAATGGGAAAAGGCACTGGGTGAGGAGATACCCGTGGATCAATGGCGGGTCATATGGATCCAGGCATCCAAGGCTTCGCTATGCACGCTCTACAAAGAAAATATTTATAAGATACTCTATTTCTGGTACATGATCCCTGACGTGCTCCATGCCATCCATCCGACCAGTTCCGACCGTTGCTGGAGATGCCTGGGAGCCAGGGGTACACTGTACCATGTCTACTGGGCATGCCCCTTGATAGTACCTTACTGGGAGTCAGTTCGGCTACTCCTGAATCACCTCCTTGAGAGGGAGATCCCCATCACCCCTAAATTTTTCCTGCTGGGGCTGTCACCTTTGAAAATCCCAACCCCACAGGGGAAACTAGTCAGGCATGTCCTCACGGCAGCTCGCTGCCTAGTAGCATTGCACTGGAAGAGTCACTTCAGGAATCAGGTACTGGTTGAGATTGGCCGAGCCTTCCTTTTCCCTCCCCCCCCCTTGTTTTCCCCCATCCCCTCTTTTTTTTCCCTCCCTTTTCCGTTTTTCTTTTCTCCCTTTCGTTGGGTGCCCGTTAGGGACCTATATATCCACCCACTACACCAGCTGGATGGTATGTTTAACAGCATTTGCATTAGTTGTTTATATAACCTGATTTGAACAGCCTTGAGAAGTATACAATAAAACATGGAAAGCAGATAAATAGTGCACACAAACTTGGGACACTTGCATAACCATGTAATTTCAAGGTCAAAGTTTTTTTTTCTTTGTATTGTTGGTCAAAAGACCATTGCACTTCAACTGTATGTGAAATATCTTTCAATAAAAAGTTATTTATAAAAAAAAAGAAACAGAAGTTACTAGCCTTTGAGAACAAACCCGAGAGCATTCCCTATTTCAAGCTAAGAAGAGACTATTGAGGATGCGCAGATCCTTTTACGAATACGGGGACAAATGCAGCAGAGCCCTAGCGAAAGGCCATACGAATCCAGCGCAACTTATCCTACATCCCCGTCCCCCTACCACCACAGGAACCAGAACTCATGATTTCGTGGAAATGGCGGAGTCCTTCCGGGCTTTCTACGAAACTCTTTATGATTTGCATTCCCCTCCCTCAGGGGATCGGTCCCAGGACAGAGTGGACACATTAGAGAGCTACCTTGATGCGGCAAATCTGCCCTCCCTAAATGAAGAGGAAGTGGATTTGTTCTCACAACAGGTAACAGCTGACGAACTTACGAACGCCTTGGCGGGGTCACCGGGGGGGAAAGAGCCTGGCCCAGACGGCTTTATGATTTCCTATTACAAAACTTTCCAAACCCAACTAACAACTCATTTTGTTACGGCCTTTGATGCAATTTTAGACAATCATGTCATGCCTCCAGATCTTCTACAAGCCAGTATCACTGCCATCCCTAAGCCTGAGAAGGATCTGCTTCTTTGCACAAGCTACAGGCCCATTTCTTTACTTAATTGTGACCTTAAGTTGTTCACAAAAATTATGGCCGAATGACTGGGCTCTGTCCTCCAACGTGTAATCTCCCTGGACCAGGTAGGATTCATCCTCATTAGAGAGGCACGGGATAACACAACAAGAACAATTGAAGTGATAGCAAGGGCCAAGCGCCTTAATATTCAGTTTATCCTGCTGTCCACAGATGGCAAAAAGGTGTTAGCCCCTGTACACACGGTCGGAGATTTCCACAACCAAATCCGTCGGATTTTGCCCGTCGGATTTTGTCCGTCGGATCTTGTCCGAAACTGTTGCATACACACGGTCAGACAAAGTTGGCGAAAAATCCGATCTTTCAGAACGTGATGACGTAATTTCGTTACGATGGGACTATATTCAGGCTAGTAGCCAATAGCTTTGATGTAGGAATTTGATCTGAGCATGCGTGGCACTTGGTCCGATCAAAATTCTCTACACATGATCGGAGTATGTCCGATCGGCCCAGCTGGTCAGGAAATATTTCCAACATGTTGGAAAATTGGGTCCGACGGATATTCCGACGGAATCAGTCAGATGCATACCACACACAGTCGGATTATCCGACGACACGGTCCGATAGGACACATTCCGACGGATTCTCCGACCGTGTGTACAAGGGCTAAGACAGGGTGGACTGGACGTTCCTTCTGGCCACCTTGCGACGCCTTGGCATGCCGACGTCCATTCTGTCCTGTGTATCTGCCATGTAATCTTCCCCTGCAGCATCGGTCAGAGTAAATGGAGTAGTTTCCAACCCCTTTAAGATTAGTAACAGGATGAGACAGGGGTGTCCACTTTCCCCGCTCCTCTTTATAATTACCCTTGAACCCCTACTGCAGCATATTAGGCTTAACCCTGACATTAGAGGACTGGAAACAAGTTCATACCATCATAAAATTGCGGCCTACACAGACGACCTGCTGTTTTACATCTCAGAACCGCATACCTCCCTTTCGATCCTTCGCCAATACGGGGACTTATCAAATTTTAAAATTAACCTGCAAAAGTCAAAGGCCCTTAACGTCTCCCTTACTCCACATTCTCAGACTCGCCTGTGTGCCAATTTCCCCTTCCGATGGACTCCCAAGGCAATTCAATATTTTGGCACCAAGATTCCTTCGGATCTACCTCTAATCTACCAACTTTTCTTCCAGGCCCTCCACTGTATTTTCTCTTCAGATCTAGACAGATGGAAGAACTTGGCAGTTTCATGGTTTGGTAGATGCAATGTCTTAAAGATGAACATTATGCCAAGGTTGCTTTACCTTTTACAAGCCCTGCTGATCAGGATACCGCAGACCTTCTTCCGTAAATTACAGACGATCTTCATTAACTATGTGTGGCAGGGTAAACCTGCATGACTTAAAAGATCATTATTATAGCGACTAAAATCCAGAGGAGGGGTTGGCCTCCCGGATCCAGTCTTGTACTATACAACTGTTCATATGAATAGAGTGGTAGATTGGTGCAGACACCAACCTCATAAGTTATGGGTCTGCCTGGAACAGGAAACTGTGCCATTTCCCCTTGAGGGACTGCCCTGGAGCGGGACTCAATTCCCCAGAATCTCCTCTCCTCACCCATTAATCGAGCCCACACTACAGGAGCTAAACAGATATTTTAAGTTGGCAAAAACGCCCTGCTTCCCCTCTCCTTTAACACATATAACTGGACACCTGGATTTTTTACCCGGTATCTCTGATAGATTCTTCCGGCTTTACCCAGACAAGAGTTTAGCTAGAGCCTCCTCTTTTATTGGACCTTCGGGATGGAGTGACCTCTCAGGCATATACCCTAGCTCAGGTACCTCCATCTTGGGCAGATGAAGCGCTTTGCAACTCTCACACTTCCTCAGATCCCTCCCAGAAGCTGGAGGTTTCTGCAGAGAAACAACGTCCTTTGAGGACTTGTGCCTGGGAGAGGAGCCTATACGGAAATCCCTCTCAAGTTCATATAACATATTACTGGCACATACAGTCGAACATAGTCCCCCGTATTTGAGGAAATGAGAGAGGGATCTTAATGCTACGTTTACGGATGATCAAAAGAATCGTATACTCCTCGCACATAAGTTTTCTCTATGTAGCAAATACCAGGAAGTAACATACAAAATCCTGACGCGCTGGTATAGGACGCCCTCCGTCTTAGTGTCCATATTCCCAGGTCACAGTCCTCTGTATTGGAGATGTAGTACACAGATTGAAACATTACTTCACATCTTCTGGGAATGCCCAGTTCTGACCCTTTTCTGGAGACAAGTGTTACAGATCATCCGCAAGCTTATTGACATTGATCTCCAGGATAGCCCAGCAGCAGTACTTCTAAATTTGACTTTTATGTCTTGTAGGCGCTATCATAAATCCCTTTTGAAACACCTCTTGAGCGCAGCCAGGGCGTGTGTCCCCAGCAGGTGGAAGCAGCAAACCCTGCCGACAGTGTCACAATGGTTCACTAGGGTTAGCGATATCCAGAGGATGGAACGTCTCACATCTGCTTTGGAGGACAGGGAGGAGGAGCACAACACCCGTTGGACACATTGGAATCTGTTCCGATTTTCAGACGAGTACAAGTCCTTCACCTAAGTAGCTTGACTAATGATAATTTGGAGTCTAGGGTCGTCGGCCTTGCCGGAACTCCATATCCCCCCTCCTTCCCCTTTTACTTCCCCTCTTTTATCCCCCATTTACTGTTTTCTTTTATTTCCCCTATTGACACCCTAGGTGTCACCCACTTTCTACCCCCACAAAAGGAAAAATATACCTGGTTTGCGGTTACCTGGTTTGCAGTTACCTCTTAACACCATTCCTGCTAATCGAGGACTAAGAGCTACAACCTATATGTACTATAAAGAATATATTTAGTCCTCTAAAATTCAAGGGCTTTGCACCTGATCAATAGAGTTAAGCGTACTTTGCTTCCCAGATGGTATCCCCCCTCCCCACTAATTTTACTTAATAGAAAGCAAGTGTTCATTACATCTATGTTTAATGATGGTTGGGAGGTTTCTTCTATGGTTCCAGTTAATCCATAGGGTATAAATGTGATAGAGTCTTTAGACCGCAGCTCTATGTTTCACTGTAACGAGGTATTGGAATCTAGACCGGGTTCATTCTTTTGTTTCTCTTATTCAGGTACAGAGACCCGATTGAAAAGTTGCTATCACTACTTAATAATGGAAATGGCTGGTTTGACATGTTTGATTTTTTGTTTCTTACCTATTGTAAAAGCCGCATTCCTTAAATAAAGATTATTAAAATGTTTTAAAAAAGACCAACAACCAACAGCAGCGGGTAGCCCAGGCACATCCACGTATAGATGATGGAAAGATGGTCAGGAGTTGCAGAATGTAAAATATGGAGGAAAAGAAAAACAGGTGCTCCACATGGTGCAGATCAACCAATTAAGGTTTATTGGGCATAAAAAATCTTACAACGACTTGCAAGATAAATCATAAAAAAGTGATCACAAATACAATAAAAATGGATACATTCTTATTTTTATTTATTATTATTTTTATTATTAAAAAATAAAATAAATAAATAAAAAAAAAATATTATTTTATTTTTATCATTTATCTAATTTTTTTATCCATATCCATTTTTATTGTATTTGTGATCACTTTTTTATGATTTATCTTGCAAGTCGTAAGATTTTTTTATGCCCAATAAACCTTAATTGGTTGATCTGCACCATGTGGAGCGTCTGTTTTTCTTTTCCTCCATATTTTACATTCTGCCACTCCTGACCATCTTTCCATCATCTATGCGTGGATGTGCCTGGGCTACCCGCTGCTGCTGGTTGTTGGTCTTGTCTGGTCCTGTATCTTGGAGTTGCCTACCATCGCACCAAATGTGATAACATCAGGAGGTTTCCAAGCTTTTTAGGCTCACTGCCGTATGGTATGTGCATCCACCACCATCGGTAAGACTATCTTATTGTGTTCACTCTAGAAAAAGTTTATTGGCACATCCATTGGTCCATCCAGACTTCACTCCAGTGAAATCTATCTGGAAGTGGGGGCCATAATGTCCCGTACACACGGTCGGACATTCCAGCGACAAAATCCGTCAGATTTTTTCTGACGGATTTTGGCCCAAACTTGTCTTGCATACACACGGTCTCACAAAGTTGTCGGAAAATCCGATCGTTCAGAATGATGTGACGTAACCCACGTACGAGGGAACTATAAAGAGGGCAGTAGCCAATAGCTTTTGTCTCGTAATTTATTCTGAGCATGCGTGGCACTTTGTCCGTCGGAATTGACTACACACAATAGGAATTTAAACGATCGGATTTTGTTGTCGGAAAATTTTAGATCATGCTCTCAAACTTTGTGTGTCAGAAATTCAGACAGAAAAAGTCTGATGGAGGCCACACATGACCTGATTTTCCGACAACAAGATCCGATCGCACATTTTTCGTCGGAAAGTCCGACCGTGTGTACAGGGCATAAGAACTCTCTACATTACCTTTGTATTCAACATGTGGACTAGGTCCTATATCTTATTGTGTCTCAACAGCACAATCTGAGTTTCTATACCTTGTTTGCACTCAAATTTTTTGTTTTATCACAACTGAATGATTATTTATATTATTTGCAGTGTATTATTTACAATTCACTGTATGTCATGTTCCTATCTTTATGGTTACATGCTTGAGCGCTGCACATATTTTTCCGATCGTTCTACTTTGAACTTTGTTTGTTTGCATGTCAGCTGCCATATTAAGGGAAATTGTTGCCCATACTTACCGTAATTTTCCTTTCCTGGATCCTCCCCATGTCAGCCTACTATGGGTCAGCTCCGCCCCCTCTGACCCCTCCAGGACCACCTTTTCCCTAGCCCATAAAGGGCGGCTGTCTGCCCACACCAGTGTTAAAAAAATACCTGCCTCGCGACGGATAAACTGGGTGGGAATCCTCCAGCTGACATGGGGAGGATTCAGGAAAGGAAAATTACGGTAAGTATGGGCAACAGTTTTCCTTATTCCTGGACCTCCCCATGTCAGCCTACTATGGGATGTAGCATGCAATATTAAAAAGGGAGGGAAGACAAAAAATAAGCCAAACCCTCAATGCTACTCAAATTTTTAATAATAACCATAGAGCCAAATGTCTCCTCAGGCGGGCAAGCCAATTAAGCCTGTAATGCCTAATAAAAGGTGTTGGGCTTGCTCCAGCTTGCTTCTCTGCAAACTACCTCAGGGGCGACCTTTGCGTATGCTGCCCGGGATGCTGCCATACCCTTCATCGAATGTGCTTTGATCTCTGAAGGAGGAGGAAGGCACAGCATTTTGTATGCAATATCATGGTCTTTGACAAATCTGGAAGAAAAAACTCTGGATGTTGCCTGCATACCCTTTTAGGCCCCATTGGGAAAAAACTACAGCTGATCTACTTTAAGACCTAAGGTCTAACCTACTCCACTCATCATCAGCTGTATCCGCCGGAAAGGCTGGGAGAATGACCTCCCAGTTCATACGAAATCATATGGCAACCTTAGGTAGTAAGCTTGGAATCGGCCCATCATGTCTGGGAGCACCAAACAATATGGTTCTTTAAATGAGAAGGCGCACAACTCGGAGACCCCTCTGGCCGAAGCAATGGCTAGTAAAAAACAAAAAACTGTTAAAAGAAATAACGAACAAGAGAAAGCTTGATCAAATGGAGGAACCAGCGATGTTCCCAAGACTAGTGTTAAGTCCTCTTTTTGAAAAAATGATTTCAATGGAAGTCTGATTTCTATGGCTGCCCTAAAAATCTGATCACCAATGGATGTAGAGCATATCTTGTACACGACATAGCCAACAAAGTGGGGATTTGACCCTTCAGGGAATTATAAGCTAACCCGTAGAGACCACTCTGAAGAAACTCCAAAATGTTAGACACTGAAGGAGATCCAAGGTCCCAACCCCTTTCTGTAGTATTCCAGATCTGGTGATAGGTTACATTCGTGGACCTCTTACGAGCCTGTAATAATGTCTCCACTACACCGCCTGAGAGACCCAAGCCAGTTAAAGCCTCCCTCTCACTTTCGAGTTATTAACTTCATCCTCCTGCAGTTCGGGTGTCAGGCCCCACTCCGCAGAAGGAGATTTTGACAAGGAGGCAGTGGGATGGGCAAGCCCAACTTTATCCTCCAAGCCAGAGGAAACCACGGCTCCCTAAGCCAGTAAGGTAAGACAACTATTGCTGTGATCCTTCTTGCTGCATCTTCAGCAGGATTTTGAGAGCCAATGGAAGCAGCAGGGACACATAAACCAAGGGGAAGTTCCAAGACCTAGACAGAGCACCCTGACCCAACGCCTGTGGATGCTAGGTCCGGGAGAATAAGCAAGGCAGTTGACAATTCCCTTTGAGGCTGGAATGCTGATTAGGAACCTCTTTGCGGGCGTTTAGCTCACACTGGGCCCTTCTCTCTGTAAAACAGAGGATGTGCTCTCTTTTAAATAAATAAATAAATAAAATAAACTTCTCCATCTGAATCTTCAGTGCTAAGGCAGCTAGGCAGGCAGGCAAAACTCCCCAGATCTACAGTGCCTTGCAAAAGTATTCGGCCCCCTTGAACTTTTCAACCTTTTGCCACATTTCAGGCTTCAAACATAAAGATATAAAATTTTTATTTTTTGTGAAGAATCACCAACAAGTGGGACACAATTGTGAAGTGGAACGAAATCTATTGGATAATTTAAACTTTTTTAGCAAATAAAAAACTGAAAAGTGGTGCGTGCAAAATTATTCGCAAACTCACTCCAGAAGTTCAGCGAGGATCTCTGAATGATCCAATGTTGTCCTAAATGACTGATGGTGATAAATAGAATCCACCTGTGTGTAATCAAGTCTCTGTATAAATTCACCTGCTCTGTGATAGTCTCAGGGTTCTGTTGAAAGCGCAGAGAGCATCATGAAGACAAAGGAACACACCATGCAGGTCCATAATACTGTTGTGGAGAAGTTTAAAGCCGGATTTGGATACAAAAAGATTTCCCAAGCTTTAAACATCCCAAGCAGCACTGTGCAAGCGATCATTTTGAAATGGAAGGAGTATCAAACCACTGCAAATCTACCAAGACCTGGCCGTCCCTCTAAACTTTCAGCTCAGACAAGGAGAAGACTTATCAGAGATGCAGCCAAGAGGCCCATGATCACTCTGGATGAACTGCAGAGAACTACAGCTGAGGTGGGAGAGTCTGTCCATAGGACAACAATCAGTCGTACACTGCACAAATCTGGCCTTTATGGAAGAGTGGCAAGAAGAAAGCCATTTCTCAAAGATATCCATAAAAAGTCTTGTCTAAAGTTTGCCACAAGCCACCTGGGAGAAACACCAAACAAGTGGAAGAAGGTGCTCTGGTCAGATGAAACCAAAATCGAACTTTTTGCCCACAATGCAAAATGATATGTTTGGCGTAAAAGCAACACAGCTCATCACCCTCAACACACCATCCCCACTGTCAAACATGGTGGTGGCAGCATCATGGTTTGGGCCTGCTTTTCTTCAGCAGGGACAGGGAAGATGGTTAAAATTGAGGGGAAGATGGATGCAGCCAAATACAGGACCATTTTGGATGAAAACCTGTTGGAGTCTGCAAAAGACCTGAAACTGGGACGGAGATTTATCTTCCAACAAGACAATGATCCCAAACATACAGCAAAACGTATCCAGGATTTAGAATGGCCAAGTCAAAGTCCAGACCTGAATCCAATCGAGAATCTGTGGAAAGAGCTGAAAACTGCTGTTCACAAACGCTCTCCATCCAACCTCACTGAGCTCGAGCTGTTTTGCAAGGAAGAATGGGCAAGAATTTCAGTCTCTCGATGTGCAAAACTGATAGAGACATACCCCAAGCGACTTGCAGCTGTAATCGCAGCAAAAGGTGGTTCTACAAAGTATTAACGCAAGGGGGCCAAATAAATTTGCACGCCCCACTTTTCATTTTTTTATTAGTTAAAAAAGTTTCAAAAATCCAATAGATTTCGTTCCACTTCACAATTGTATCCCACTTGTTAGTGATTCTTCACAAAAAATAAAAAATGTATCTTTATGTTTGAAGCCTGAAATGTGGCAAAAGGTTGAAAAGTTCAAGGGGGCCGAATACTTTCGCAAGGCATTGTATAAAGGCACAGGATAATAAAAACACTCTGAAAGACAAGTAACACAGCAGTAAGAAATGAGAGTCCTGGAAACCAGGCTTAACAGAGCAGAGTAGCAGATTGATCAGCTGGAGAGTGAGATTAGCCTAGAGGACAGAGCCTGCTGCAAATCAGCAGTGAGCATTCTGGTGTTTGCTAGGCAATCCAAGAGGAAGCTACCTCTGACCTCACCTGCTCAACTGAGCTCCATGAAAGGAATACATGTAGAGGTGGTGAACTACAAGTCCCAGCGAGCCAAATCACTGCCTGAACACATAAAACATGGAAGGAGAGAGTACCAGCACCTGTCTAACCAAGGTATATACAGTCATTTATACTGCCAATGACCTTTGCCAGTAATACACAGTAATTTATACTGAACTTTTTTATCCCAGCACCAAGGGAACCCACCTCCTCAGGAGATTTACTGCCTCTATGGGAAGGTCTTCTGATATGGGAGAGGCTGAACCCGAACAGGTTGGATGGTGGATGGAGAAAAAAATAAAAAATAAATAAAAACAAAATAAAAATAAATAAACTTTAAAAGGCGCCCGGAGCAAGGACGAAAAAAGAACACTGGTGTGGGCAGACAGACGCCCTTTATGGGCTAGGAAAAAGGTGGTCCTGGAGGGGTCAGAGGGGGTGGAGCTGACCCATAGTAGGCTGACATGGGGAGGTCCAGGAAATATATTTATTAGTGTTCACTGAGGTTTAGAGCAGTTTTTTCCCCCTTTTTTTCACTTGTATGCAAGTTATTGCCATAAAAAGTGTTTGGGGGCCTGGGTCCTGCCCTAGGGGACATGTATCAATGCAAAAAAAAAGTTTTAAAAAAGGCAGTTTTTTTAGAAGCAGTGATTTTAATAATGCTTCAAGTGAAACAATAAAAATCAAATATTCCTTAAATATCGTGCTTGGGAATTGTCCTTAGTATGCCTGTAAAGTAATGCATTTTTACCATGTTTAGAACAATACCACAGCAAAATTACATTTCTAAAGGAAAAAATGTCATGTAAAACTACTAGCTGTAATATATTGTCGGGTCCCGGCAATATAGATAAAAATCATTGAAAAAAAACAGCATGGGTTCAGTTAATTCAGAGGTGAACCAGAAATAACATTGTGTTCACAGCACCCTCTGCTGGTATAATGTCCAGCAGGCGGATGAGTCCAGGTACCCAGATAAGAGTCCTTTTAAAGCAGCATCAGTCCTGTTGTTTCGTCAGATTAGGCAACCCATCAGAATTTGTAACGGAAGTGACGTCTCGTCGCCGCCATCTTGTCATGAAAACATCTTTCCTCAGTTTACATCCACTTTTAAACTGTCTTTTTTTGTTTTTTTTGTTGTTGAAGACCAAAAGTAAAAACAAAACAAATATGTTTCTTGCCTATAAGGCCCCTTTCACATGGAGAGGATCCGCTAGACGTACTCCACCAGCTCAGCAGGAGATCGCTCAGTTGATCCCCACTGAGCAGGCAGATGACAGGTCTGTCTCTGCTCACTGTGCAGGGATGGACCTGTCATATTCCTGCTGTCCTCTATGGCGAGATCGGATGAAGATGGACAGCCTGTCTGTTTTCATCCGGATGGCAGGCGGGTGTCAGCGGACACATCTCCGCTGATATCCGCCTGCCCATAGAAGTCAATTGGTGGCCCGCTCGGATCCACCTGAAAAACGGACAAGCGTATCCGAACAGGCCAATCGTGTGAAAGGGGCCCAAGTCTGCATTCCCACCTCAGCAGAGCATGTTCAGGCATATTTCAAGCATATACGAGCATTTTAGAAGTGTTTTACATATATATTTAAGCGAAAAGTGTTTTTATTTTAGCCAATAGAAAGCACTAGGGGTGGAGATAAGGTGACCACGTGTCCCCGATTGCCCGGGATAGCCTCTCATTTTACAGGTCTGTCCTGGGTCCTGGGCACCTTCATTCCACAACAGTGTCCCAGAATGACTGTCCCAGAATAAAAACTGACACAGTCAGACTGGGCCCAGGGGGCAGGCCGCCGCATCGCCACTCACTGACAGTACTTGTCTTGGCCAGCCAAGATACTTTTTACCTTGTTCTAAAGCTGGCTCTCCACTGTCCGAACTGGTTGCTAGGACTGCCTGGCGTCTAGCAACCAGTGATATCACGTTACCACAGAGCAAGCCAGAGGCCCTAGCATTCAAAAAGGAGGATTTAACTTCCTCCTCTTCAACGCCAAATGCTTTAGCACCACCCGCCTCCTCCTCAATCTTCTCCGGCAGCATGCTCAGCGGGAAGGGAACTGTCAGGATTTGAGAGCAACTCCCAACACACCGAGGTGCGGGTGGGCGCCAGGGATGGATGGAACACCATGTGGATGTGTGTCATGAGGCACTGACTGCAGAGATGTTGACAGATGAGCTGGCAGCAGGGTCCAGATGACACCCTCAGAGGGATGGGAGGAGAACACATCCTTAGATCTCAGGGGTTCATGCTGGAACTTGTAGTCCTTCACTTTTGGGGACTGTGACCCCCCCCAAAAGTGAAAGACTACAGGTCCCAGCATGAACCTCTCAGGGCTGAAGATGGGACACCCCCACAAAATTGAAGGGCTACAAGTCCCAGCATGAACCCCCGAGATCTAAGGGTGTGACCCCATAGATTTAAAAAGTTCATGCTGGGACCTGTAGTTCTTCACTAGTGAGGGGGGTGTTCCTGAATGGCAGTTTGGAAATGTGGTCACTGCTGGTGGAGAGCTGCTGTTTGCCCAGACAATGACTGACAAAACACAGGCGTTCCCATTAAAGTCTACAGGGCTAAAAACACTCCAATCTGCCTAAAAGGAGCTCATGTACTTTTTTGGAGTGACAGACATTTTGCTACAGGTGACAAAGCACTTAGATGTGAACAGGGACCGTTGAAATAAATGGGGTTTTGTATGTTGAGCTTCTTGGAGCTTAAAGCAGAAAATTGCTCAGTTGTGAACAGGGCCTTAACAGACATTCCTCCATTTATAAAGAAATAAGCTGCGCTGAGTGAAATAAATGAATTATAGTGACAAATATTCACATATAAATAATCACATATGAGTAATGTCTGTATCAATGGAGGCTATGCTAGCTCCCAAACCACTCGACAATAAATGATAAAAAAATATTACTGCAAAATGTGAACGTATAACTGAAACCATTATAGTTATGATGCTTAAAACATAAAAACAAGGATCACAGTTCTTTGAGGGCTGAAAAACTCTATTGAAAAGCTACTGAAGACACCAAAAGTTCCACGGTTAAGTAATGCTTCCAGAGAAAGTTCTTATAAGAGATCTTCAATTCACTGATCACTGGTGACTTAAAACAATGAACACCCAAGGAATAGTAATTGATTGGGATAGATAGATTCCTCCACCTGAGAAACAACTGGCGCTTACCAGCTGTATTGATCTCTTTTTTAGGGAGATCAAAATCGCCTGTGGCTTATACCTCAGCCCGAGTCTCTGTGCTTGCCGGCAAGATGTCCCCATTTCTCTGCCCAAAGTATCCTTGGAGTTGCCTGCGATCAGTAATTCCCCATATTTACTTACTACTTATTACTTCAATTTAATAATAGTAAAAAAGCAGAGTTTGCACTTATATTTAATAAAGAGTAAAATAGCGTTGTCTTTAAAATCGAATTGAGCCAGCTGGCTCTCGAAATACAGCCTGTTCTTTCTGGGACCTTGCGTTATTTGCGGTCATGTCAGCACGCCGCTCCTCCCTACGCCGTTTCGTCATAGATGACGTTGTCTAGCCCCTATATATTAGCAGCTTCTGGACATGGCTCTGCTGGGTATTGCTGTGTAGTGGATAGTGTAGTAATACAGACAGAGTGCTTGGGAAGCACCTGATGCAAGGACGGAGTGCTGGGGAAGCACCTGATGCAAGGACGGAGTGCTGGGGAGGCACCTGATGCAATGACGGAGTGCTGGGGAGGCACCTGATGCAAGGACGGAGTGCTGAGGAGGCACCTGATGCAAGGATGGAGTGCTGGGGAGGCACCTGATGCAAGGACAGAGTGCTGGAGAAGCACCTGATGCAAGAACGGAGTGCTGGGGAAGCACCTGATGCAAGGACGGAGTGCTGGGGAAGCACCTGATGCAAGGACGGACTCTGCTGGCATCTGGTGGCAGGTGACACACTCAGGGCTTCCACTGATTCTGCATTATGGCGAGTTGAATGATTTAATTTTACATTACAATGTACAATTGATAAACTTCCACGCAACCTAAATATGAACAAAATCTGACCCATGAGGAGTAACAAGCTCGTAAGGACCTTTCAAACAATTTCCCCCTAACCATTAAACAGTCAGATAAGGGAGGCAATATTGTGCTAATGGATAATGAACAATATGTACATATGTGTAGAAAGATTCTGGATAACTCCCAGTGGTATAGACCTATTTCCTATAGATTGGTCGACAGGTTAAATACTACATTTTTTGAATTGGTCGACAATGCTTTTGCTAATGGCACCATCACCAAAAATACATGGGACTACATACGCACCAATTTTTCTAAGGTCTCCACCTTTTATTCCCTTCCAAACGTTCATAAAAACCCTGCCAATCCACCTGGGAGACCCATTATCTCGGCTAACAGAAAACCTAAGCCGCCTTATTGACGACTATCTAAGACCCCACGTAATGAGCCTTCCCTCACATATAAAGATACTATACATTTTCTAAAAATCCTTGAACATATCTGTATTCCCACACATTCCTTTCTGGTTACCATAGAGGTTGAGGCTCTGTACAACTCAGTCCCCCATAGCCTCGGTCTGGCCACCATTAAACCTGGCTGCCATTCTCAAGCAGAGAACACACGATGGCTGGGCTTACAATGACTTTATTGTGCAATCTCTGGACTTTGTACTCAACCATAATGTGTTTGCTTTTGACGGTTCCCTGTTCTTCCAGGTGTAGGGGGTTGTGATGTGGACTTGCTGTGCCCCATCATATGCCAACCTGTACCTGGGGGGATGGGAAAACATGATCAAGTCAGATGAACGACTCGGGATGTATGTGGACCACATAGCTATGCGGTATCGTTACATCAATGACATTTTCATGATCTGGGATGGCCCTGAAGATCGTCTACAATTTTTTTGGGGCAATTTGAACAAAAATGAATTTAATCTCATGTTCACCATGCTTTACCATCCCCATGAGTTTACCTTCCTGGACGTTACGATAATACACGATGTGCACGATATACTCCAAGGCCGCTTATATCGCAAGCCCACGGCTGGCAACTCTCTCCTACACGCCTCCAGTTTTCATCCCAAGCCCCTACTGATATCACTCCCTTATAGCCAATATTTCAGAACCAGAAGAAATTGCTCTGACGAATTATCATTTCATCAGGAAGCATCAATATTAAGGGATCAACTTTTAGAAAGAGGCTACACTCGAACATGTTTAACCACTTACCCACCGCCGGCCGTCTTATGACGTCCTTGTCAGAAACCATAAACCAGACCGAGACAGAAGTACAATTAAATCACACTTGTTTATTAATAAAAAAATAAAAAGGTAAATAGAGTAAGCATACTCAAAGCATAGCCAGAGTCCAGTAACCAAATTGAGTAGTCAGCCAGGCCAGAGTTCAGTAACCAAATCGGGTAATCAGCCATGCCAGAAGTCAGGGATCCAAGTAGAGGAACAGAAAGCAGGATAAGGAGCCAGAAGGGATGCCAGCAAGCCAGTCTTTAAACAGGAATGCAGGAGATGGTTTCTTGTGATGTGACCAAGGCGAAGGCAGAGATGAAGTGAGCTGGACAGCTTTAAGTAGGCAGGTCAGACGAGCAGGATGGGCAGCTGGGTAACTGTGAGAGAGATGAGAGCTGGCAATTAGCCGACAGCTGAGCAGCCAGCCCAGAGAAGGAAGGGGTAAGCCAGCACAGACAGTACCCCCTCCTCAATGACCCCTCTGCCTCGGAGGGCCACCGGGCTTGAGGGGAAAACGTCTATGGATATCGCGGAGGAGGGCAGGGGCATGTACGTCCGAGGTTGAAACCCAGGAGCGTTCCTCCCGACCGTACCCCTTCCAATGCACCAGGTACTGTATGCACCCACGGAACCTATGGGAGTCAAAAATGGATTGTACCTCATACTCCTCATGGTTTTCAACTTGTATAGGGTGAGGACATGGCACCGAGGTGGTAAAGCGGTTGCAGACCAACGGTTTCAATAAGAAGACATGAAACACATTTGAGATACTAGGAGGAAGGTCCAACGCTTAAGCCACTGGGTTAATCCTGCGAAGGATACGGAAAGGCCCAATAAATCGAGGTGCAAACTTCAGTGAGGGAACACGAAGTTGGAGGTCCCCAATCTGGTAGGAAGGAGCAGGCAGGTGTCTGCGGTCAGCATGGAGTCTGTACCTATCATTAGCATGACACAAAGCCTCCTGGGCATGTACCCAAGTGGAACGAAGACCACGGAGATGCTCCTCTAACACAGGAATACTCTGCGGAACCAACATGGCAAGTTGGAAACAGGGCCGTCTTTAGTATAGATTGGACCCTGGGCAAAAAATTTCTTAGGGCCCCCCCATGCAATTTCCCTCTCCACCTACTCTGAGACATACAATAAATAGCAGCTAGACTTAAAATCAATTTTCTGTATCAGATCAGGCAGCAATTGAGATTGGTTGCCAGCAGTTACAGCATATCATTACTGCTTACTGACTAGTTGCTAGAGGTTACAGCACACATTACGGCTCACTGATTAGTTGCTAGAGGTTACAGCACATCACCTCCTCACAGCAGGGGAGCATGATATACATAGGAATGCTGCCTTTATTTGCATACCAATGCTGCCGGCCGCAGCTATTTACTTAGTATTGTTGTCGCTATTTACATACGAATGCCGGTTATTTACATGTAAACACAGGGTCTGCAGGTGATTCATCTACACACAATAGGGCAGAGCTGGGCAGCATTAGTACCAGCACTGCACACTGAGATATTGGGACACAGCACAGGAATAAAACTTCAAGGGACAAGGGAATTTAAACCTGGATAGTTGGCAAGTATGAGGCAGCTGTTTTGGGCCCCACAACAATGACAGGGTCCAGGGCAGCTGCCCCTTTTTCCCTGCCTTAAAGACGGCCCTGGTTGGAAACCATAATTTGCCATAAATGGAGACAATCGGGAGGCAGAATTCAAGGCACTGTTGTGAGAAAACTCTGCCCATGGTAATAGGTCTGACCAGTTGTTATGGTGGTCAAAAATATAGCAATGTAGGAATTGCTCCAAGGACTGATTGGCCCCATTAGACTGCGGGCGATATGCAGAAGAGAAAGCAAGCTGAATTCCCAACTGTTCACAAAAGGCTCACCAGAACCGTGAGACAAACTGACTGTCCCTGTCCGAGACAATCACCTTGGGTAGCCCATGTAAGCAAAAGATCTCCCGAGCATAAATGGAAGCCAGATTCTTAGAAGTAGGCAACTTCTTAAGTGGAATACAATGACACATCTTTGAGAACTGGTCAACCACCATAAGGATAACAGTGTTGCCTTGGGAGTTGGGCAACTCCACAATAAAATCAATAGAAAGGTGGGTCCAGGGCCCCTCTCCATTCGGTATGGGTTGTAGGAGGCCCACTGGAAGGTGTCATGGAGTCTTAATCTGAGCACACACGGAACAAGCAGCTACAAAGGCAGTTACATCCGCCCGTAGACTAGGCCACCAGAATTGTTGGGAAATGGCCCAAATGAGTTGATTCTTCCCAGGATGGCCAGCTGCCTTAAGAGAATGGTAAGTCTGGACCACGGCAGTACGGAGACTATCTGGGACAAAAGAGCGGTCACAAGGTTTCTCAGGAGGAGCATGGACCTGAGCAGCAAGAATTTTGTCACCCAAAGGAAAAGTGAGACTGGTGCGAACCGTAGCCAAGATCGGATCAGGAGGAATCACAGGAACCAGAACCGACTGTGACTTGGAAGTGGAGGACAATTATTGTGACAAGGCATCAGCCCTTACATTCTTAGTACTGGGTAAGAATGAGACAATGTAATTAAAACGAGAAAAGAGCCCATCGCGCCCTTCTGGGAGATAGGCGCTTAGCCTCAGACAAGAATGTGAGATTCTTATGGTCAGTAAGAATGAGAACCGGCACAGTGGTACCTTCAAGGAGATGTCTCCATTCTTTCAGGTCTAAAATGATCGCCAACAGCTTTCTGTCACCAATCTCGTAATTGCACTCAGCAGGTGACAATTTCTTGGAAAAGTAGCCACAACGGATGCATATCACTCTCAGAGTTAGGACGCTGAAACAGAAAGGCACCAACTCCAATCTCAGAAGCATCAACATCTAGGATAAAAGGCAACATAGGATCAGGATGTGTCAACACCGGAGAAGAAACAAAGGCAGCCTTGAGAGTCTCAAAGGACTTAATGGACTCCGGAGACTAACTCTGTGGGTTACCGTCCTTTCTGGTCATATCAGTCAGGGGCTTGACCAGAGACGAGAAGTTACGAATAAACTTCCGATAGTAGTTGGCAAAGCCCAGGAAACGCTGCAGAGGACGTAAACCCATGGGTTGAGGCCACTGTAGGACTGTTGAAAGTTTCTCTGGGTCCATCGAAAAACCAGCAGTGTAAATGGAATATAACCTGTTCACGATGGAACTCGCACTTCTCCAGTTTACAATAGAGATTGTTCTCTCTTAGTTTCTGAAGCATACGACAGACATCTGTGTGGTGGCTCTCCATGGACTTGAAAAATATGAGGATATCAGCGAGACAAACCACCACACATAACTGCAACAAATCTTGTAGGACATCGTTAATAAATTCCTGGAAAACTGCCAGGGCGTTACAAAGGCCAAAAGGCATTACCAGGTACTCATAATGGCCTGTTCAGATATTAAACACAGTTTTACACTCATCGCCCTCCTTAATCCGCACAA
Source organism: Lithobates pipiens (assembly GCF_037356315.1). Lineage (NCBI taxonomy): Eukaryota > Metazoa > Chordata > Amphibia > Anura > Ranidae > Lithobates > Lithobates pipiens. Next base: position 208,694,197 of record NW_027507748.1, read on the forward strand.
GATTGTATGACCCTCTCAAATCAAGCCTCGTTGCTCCCTTGAGGTGGTCAAATAACTCTGTAATCAACGGAATTGGGTAGGCATTCTTAATCGTGACACGATTGAGACCTCTATAATCAATACAAGGTCTCAGTTCACCACTCCTCTTCTTCACAAAGAAGAAGCCAGCACCAGCAGGAGACGAAGATTTGCAGATACCTAGAGAAAGTTTGTCTGCAACATACTCCTCCATGGCCTTATCCTCCAAGACCGACAAAGGGAAAACCCAGCCACGAAGGGGTATGGCACCAGGTTGAAGGTCAATTGCGCAATCATAAGACCGGTGTGGAGGCAAACTACCGGCTTGACCTTTGTCAAAAACATCACTAAAATCGCAGTACTCCTTCGGCAGGCAGGAGAGTGAAGAGGTGCACAGGACCTTGGATACCTTCAGGAAGCTTGTCCCACTGCATTGTGGTGACCAGGAAAGAACCTCAGCACAGAGCCAATCAAAAGAGGGGTTCTGCTTCTGTAACCAAGGATAACCAATAACCAGCAGAAACCTGGGTGAGGAAATAACTTGGAATTGGATTATCTCATGGTAAAGAGCCCCTATGGCCATGGACAATGGAACCGTCTCATGAGTCACATGGGCAGGCTGTAGAGGTCTCCCGTCAAGAGCCTCAATGGCAAGTGGAGTGTCACGCAGCTGCAGCGGAATCGAGTACTTCGATACAAAGGCAGAATCAATGTACAGGCCTGCAGCCCCAGAGTCAATTAGATCCTGTATCTCGACGGATGACTCAGCCCAAGAAAGGGTGACCAAAACTAGGGGCTTATCAATCAAACACAGCCACTCCGCCCATCAAATGCAGCCACTTATGCCCATCATATGCAGCCATTGTGCCGATTAAACGCAGCCACTGTACCCATCATATGCAGCCACTTGTGCTCATCAAATGCAGCCACGTGTGCCCATCAAATGCAGCCATTTGTGCACATCATATGCAGCCATTTGTGTCCATCATATATAGCCATTTGTGCCCATCAAATGCAGCCACTTGTGCCTACTATATGCAGCCACTGTGCACACGGCTCGCAGTTCTGGCAGAACCCCCAACCTCCCTCGCATGCGGCTCTGACAGACCCCCCGGCACTTACTGCCAGGTAGCAGCTCCTCTTCAAGTGCACCAGAGTGGTGATGACCTCCGCTCCTCTTCTTAAGCGCCAGGCATCCAATAGGGTGGCCTGGCACTTTGGCCAATCAGGAAACAGGTCTGACACCATGCCTCCTGATTGGTGGGGAGGAAGGTTAGTGTGAAAATAGCGAAAATTAATTCGCTATCGTCTCTGCGCCCCCCGAGCCCACCCTATTTTGAAGCCTATTAGAGCCTCTGGCTCTAATCAGATGCTTCAAAAAGTACCAAACCCTCCGCCACTGCCATAGGAATCAGTGCGTCCAGCGTCCTGAAAGGGGCCAGACGCATGGCTGAGGGGCGGCTCCTGTGCACCCACAATGCGTGGGCTGCCACTGTTAGTTGGTCTTCAAAAGAAAATGGCAGAAGGTCCTCAAACTCCAGCAAGGAACAAGATCCCACTACATGCAAAACTGCTGTAACAGGAAATTGGAGATAAGACTAAGAAAATTGAGGATGGAAGTAAATATCTGTCCATCTGCATATCTATTTCTGTGACTTTAACTGGACTTTGAGGCACACTAGTGCCAATTGGATGTGGAATTACCCGCATCCTCTTTGCATGATAGGAGTTTATGACTGGCTCTCAATGGAGCCGTTTCACACATCTCTGTGACGGCTGCAGAGCAAATTGCACAGGGGCCCTGTGCATTTTTGGCTCCATTTCAGGTCCGAATTCAGGCAAATATTTTCATAAGTCACATGGGCAGGCTGTAGAGGTCTCCTGTCAAGAGCCTCAATGGCAAGTGAAGTGTCACGCAGCTGCAGTGGAATCTAGTGCTTTGATACAAAGGCAGCATCAATGAACAGGCCTGTAGCCCCAGAGTCAATTAGAGCCTGTATCTCGTTGGACGACTCAGCCCAAGAAAGGGTGACTGAAACCAGGGGCTTATCCTTCTGGATAACTGGGGACGAAACAATGTACTTTCTAAATTTAAACCCTTGAAATAGTTCATCCAAGTGTGATAATTCCCCAATCGTAGTTCATCTCGAGCTCTATTAACCACTTCCCGACCGCCGCACGACGATGTACGTCGACAGAATGGCACGGGCAGGCATAAGGGCTTACATGTACGTCCTTGCCTGCCCGCGGGTCGGGGGCCCGATCGGGCCCCCGCCCGGTGCCTGCGGCGGTCGGTATTCGTTCGGGAGCGATCCCGGACGAGGGGACGGCCATTCATTCATGGCCACCCCCTCGCGATCGCTCCCGACGAAAGAAAATGCTCCGTGACATCACTTCCTCTCCTGTAATGTAAACACAGGAGAGGAAGTGATGTAATCTCTCCTCCGTGTCAGTATTTTTCGTTCTGACACCGAGGAGAGAGGATCAGTGAGTTGCACCAACACGACACTACACAGTAGAACATGCCAGGCACACTCACACCCCCCCGATCACCCCCCCAATTACCCCTGCCCCCCAGTCACAGTGACACCAATGTCATTTTTTTTTGGTGTCATTTGTGACTGTAATAACTGTTAGGGCAGTTAGGGTTAGCCCCCTTTAGTTCTAATGTACCCCCCTAACCCCCCCAATAAAGGTTTAACCCCGTGATCACCCCCCGTCGCCAGTGTCACTAAGGCTGGGTTCACATTGCAGCGGTTTATGAGAACGAATGTGATTCGCACTGCAGTGCAAATCACATCCGATCTCTGTGCGATTCGAGTTCAGCCATACAGATAGTACTGCTGAATTCGCATCGCACCCGCCGCACCCGCCGCAAATTCGCACGGGACCCTTTTTTTGGCCCGCAGCAGAATCGGATCGCATGGGTGTTCACACCATGCGATCCGAGTTTGCAGATCGCACTGCGATATGCGAACTGATCTGGGGGTGTCATTAACATTTCACTGACACTCCCAGCAGTTCGCATAGGGCAGTGTGAACTGCCGCCGGGAGGCATGCGATGCGGGAACCCGCCGCGGATTCGTGGCGTTCCCGCATCGCTCCAGTGTGAACCCAGCCTAATAAGCGATCGTTTTTCTGATCGCTGTATTAGTGTCACAGGTGACGCTAGTTAGGCAGGTAGGTATTTAGGTTCGCCGCAGCTTTTTATAGCGCCAGGGACCCCCATATACTACCGCATAAAGCCCCCTGATTGCCCCCTAGTTAACCCTTTCACCAGTGATCACCATATAACTGTTACAGGTGACGCTGGTTGGTTAGTTATTTTTTTATAGTTTCAGGGCACCCGCCATTTATTACCTAATAAAGGTTTAACCCCCTGATCACCCGGCGGGTGTCATTTGTGACTGTAATAACTGTTAGGGCAGTTAGGGTTAGCCCCCTTTAGTTCTAAGGTACCCCCTAACCCCCCCAATAAAGGTTTAACCCCGTGATCACCCCCCGTCGCCAGTGTCACTAAGGCTGGGTTCACATTGCAGCGGTTTATGAGAACGGATGTGATTCGCACCGCACTGCAGTGCAAATCACATCCGATCTCTGTGCGATTCGAGTTCAGCCATACAGATAGTATGGCTGAATTCGTGTCGCACCCGCCGCACCCGCCGCAAACTCGCACGGGACCCTTTTTTTGGTCCGCAGCAGAATCGGATCGCATGGGTGTTCACACCATGCGATCCGAGTTTGCAGATCGCACTGCGATATGCGAACTGATCTGGGGGTGTCATTAACATTTCACTGACACTCCCAGCAGTTCGCATAGGGCAGTGTGAACTGCCGCCGGGAGGCATGTGATGCGGGAACCCGCCGCGGGTTCGTGGCGTTCCCGCATCGCTCCAGTGTGAACCCAGCCTAATAAGCGATCGTTTTTCTGATCGCTGTATTAGTGTCACAGGTGACGCTAGTTAGGCAGGTAGGTATTTAGGTTCGCCGCACCTTTTTATAGCGCCAGGGACCCCCATATACTACCGCATAAAGCCCCCTGATTGCCCCCTAGTTAACCCTTTCACCAGTGATCACCATATAACTGTTACAGGTGACGCTGGTTGGTTAGTTATTTTTTTATAGTTTCAGGGCACCCGCCATTTATTACCTAGTCTCACTAGTGTACCCCTAAATTTAGGGGTGTCTACTTTCCAAAATGGGGTCATTTGGGGGGGGGTTTGTGCCATCTTGGCATTTTATGGCCTTCAAAACTGTAACGCCCTTAGAAAGCCTGAAGGCGGTGCTCGGTTTTCGGGGCCCCGTACGCGGCTAGGCTCCCAAAAAGTCCCACATATGTGGTATCCCCGTACTCAGGAGAAGCAGCAGAATTTATTTTGGGGTGTCATTTCACATATGCCCATGGCATGCGTGAGCATTATATCATTTAGTGACAACTTTGTGAAAAAAAAAAAAAAAAATTAAAGTTTGTAATTTTCCCGCAACTTGTGGCAAAATATAAAATATTCCATGGACTCAAAATGCCTCTCAGCAAATAGCTTGGGGTGTCTACTTTCTAAAATGGGATCATTTGTGGGGGTTTTGTGCCATCTTGGCATTTTATGGCCTTCAAAACTGTAATAGGTAGTGAGGAGTGAAGTCAAATATTTACGCCCTTAGAAAACCTGAAGGCGGTTCTTGGTTTTCGGGGCCCCGTACGCGGCTAGGCTCCCAAAAAGTCCCACATATGTGGTATCCCCGTACTCAGGAGAAGCAGCAGAATTTATTTTGGGGTGTCATTTCACATATGCCCATAGCATGTGTGAGCAATATATCATTTAGTGACAACTTTGTGTAAAAAAAAAAAAATATATTTTTTTTTTGTCATTATTCAATCGCTTGAGGCAAAAAAATAAAATATTCAATGGGCTCAACATGCCACTTATCAATTTCCTTAGGGTGTCTACTTTCCAAAATGGGGTCATTTGGGGGGGTTTTGTACTGCCCTGCCATTTTAGCACCCCAAGAAATGAGATAGACAGTCGTAAACTAAAAGCTGCGTAAATTCCAGAAAACGTACCTTAGTTTGTAGATGTGACAACTTTTGCGCAAACCAATAAATATACAATTATTGACTTTTTTTTTTACCAAAGACATGTGGCTGAATACATTTTGGCCTAAATGTATGACTAAAATTGAGTTTATTGGATTTTTCTAATAACAAAAAGTAGAAAATATCATTTTTTTTCAAAATTTGCGGTCTTTTTACGTTTATATCGCAAAAAATAAAAATCGCAGAGGCAATCAAATACCATCAAAAGAAAGCTCTCTTTGTGGGAAGAAAAGGACGCAAATTTTGTTTGGGTACAACATTGCATGACCGCGCAATTACCAGTTAAAGCAGCGCAGTGCCAAATTGTAAAAAGACCTCTGGTCATTTACCAGCAAAATGGTCCGGTCTGAAAGTGGTTAATTTGAATGTGATAAGATAGTGTAGAGAAAGCACATTGAGTAATGTTTATGAACTTTTGATTAGCTTTCCACAACTCCAAACTGGCTAGTGCTGTGTGATTAACCATAATATTGAGATATTTAGTTAACTGTACCTGGCTAATTTGTGTTTCAAATGTTGTAGGTAACCATTTGCTTGTGATTATTAAACTATCAGCTATGTGACTTCCTGCACGTTTCCACTTATTTTGTATCATTTCCATCTATATCCCATTCATTACTCCCATTCCGGTTCCTGCAGCTCCCAGAACTGTATCATACCATTCTCGTTGATACCTACACTCTGGTAGCTGGGGAAAAGTTACATTAAATTTGATTTTTGTTTTCTGTTGAGATACCGAAACATTTATGCAAGATTTAGGAATAGGAGTTAATACAGAGGATTCAAAGATGGTGGGTAGAGCGTCCTCTATCTTTATATCGAAACCATAATGTTGACATTGTATATATCCTCCTGTTGTTTTACCTGATTTCCTTATTGGTACAAAATACCATGCTGCACAAATATAAGTTGCAGATTGATTTGTACTAATAGGACCTGTTAGATTGAATTGTTCACTTCCACTTACTGGTCTGGGACCCTTTCCCCTCTGTTGGTCCTCAAAGTTACGGGAATTTGGGGTAAAAAGTAGCATTCGTGTTTTGTCAAATACTTCCCTCCATGTTTCAGATGGACCTAACTTATGACATTTATGTGGTGTGTTATTAAAGGGCCATGTTAAATTGTCCCTCCAATGGAAAGTTATGTTTACTTGTGCTTGTGACTTAGCTTTTATCCACACTACTGGTGAATCCACATTCTGCATCATGTAAAAAGGACCCTCCTGCCCTAACACCGTGAAATTTCCCACAGTATACCATTCATAGTAAGGATATTGCGTTATACTCTTATCCTGATTTATCCATCTAAGATCAGTACTGTTTTCATGAACTGTTACATTGATACCGGGAGTCCATGTGTAAACAAACATTTGAAAACATTCAAGCACTATTATCATAGTTAGAAAGATCGTCATTCTGTTTCTCTCAGTTGAGGACTCTTTTTGCAGTGTGATGCGTGGATCCAGGCTGCTTTTCCCTCCAACTTGACCGATGTGGGAGTGGTCAGCAGTACTTGATATGGTCCTTCAAACCGTGGCTCTAAAGCTTTTCTGGTATGTTTCTTTACATAGACCCAATCTCTGGGGCTCAGTGAATGAGTACCTGCTATAGAGTTGGGATCTGGAAGGGAAGAATACACATTCTTGTGGATCTTGGTTAGATGCGATAATATGTTATATGTGATAATTGTATCACATATGCAGTCAAACTATCACATTGCAATTGCATACTCTGTGGAAAGTATAAACCTAATCTAGGTGCATTCCCAAAAAGTATCTCATATGGAGACAACCCCGTTTTTCTTGTTGGGGTATATCTTATGGAGAACAAAGCCAAAGGCAGGCATTCTGGCCATGGCTTGTTTAACTCTTGCATGGCTTTCTGTATTTTTAGCTTTATTGTCCCATTTACTCTTTCTACTGATCCTGAACTCTGTGGGTGATAAGGGGTGTGGAAACTCTGTTGAACCCCTAACATGGTCATCACATTCTGCATTACTTCACCTGTAAAGTGTGTCCCCCTATCTGATTCTATTGTTTCAGGTAATCCGAACCTTGGTATTAACTCAGTGATCAGTTTCTTAGCTGTGGCTTTTGCCGTGGCTGATTTTAACGAATAGCCATCTGGCCAGCCTGAAAATAAATCGATGCACACAAATACAAATTCAAAGGGGCCACTTTTTGGCAACTGTATGTAGTCAATTTGCAGCCTTTGAAAGGGGTACTGGGCCCGAGCTTGGTGTTTTCGTGGCGTTTTTACCTTTTGTCCTGGATTATTCAGGAGACAGATTTGGCATGCTGCACAGTAGTTTTTGGCCATACTACTGAATCCTGGTGCAAGCCATCCTTGGTTCACAATTCTATACATGGAATTGGAACTGACATGGGTAGGTAGGTGGATTGCCGTGGCCATGGCTGGGTACAGAGAGGCCAGTAGGCATACTTTACTTCCTGCCCTCCATACATTGTCAGGGTCAATTTGGGCTCCCATCCTTACCCACTTGTCTCTTTCACTGTCCGCCGCTTGCTCCTGTAGCTTGCTCAACTGTTGCCATGAAGGCTTTACTGTACTTACCTCTGCCACTGCCACTGTCTCAGGGTACATCTCTTTCTGGGCTGCCTGTTTCGCAGTTAAATCTGCAAAGGCATTTCCTTTTGCTTCCCTTGTCTTTGCACTTGTGTGTGCCGCTATCTTCAAGATGGCTACCCTTTTAACTTTTTGAAGATGTGTCAAAACCCGTTTTATTCCTTCCGCATGCTTTACTGGTGTGCCTGCTGCTGTCAGATATCCTCAAGCTCTCCATATATGGCCGAAATCGTGTGCTACGCCGTAAGCGTAGGCAGAGTCAGTGTAAATATTTCCTTCTTGTCCTTGCAAATATTCTAAGGCTTGTTCTAAAGCTTTTAATTCTGCTTCCTGTGCTGACATGTGGGCTGGTAAGGGCTGTGCTTCAATCACCTGTGTATCAGTTACTACTGCATATCCTGTGTGATATCTTCCTTTATCATCAGCAAATCTGTTGCCATCTATATACAAAGTGTGCTCAGCGTCTAAAATTGGTGTATCTATAACATGAGGGAACCCCATTGTCTCTTGTTCCATGAGCTGAAAACAGTCGTGCTCAACTATCTCTTTAAACAGAAGAGTGTCAGTTTCCTCATTTCCTTCCTCCTTATTCCCCCTTGTCAAATCTGGTGACTGAAGAGGCAAAAGGGTGGCCAAATTTAAATTTGTACAGCGCTGAAAAGTGACATTTGGAGGTAAAAGTAAAGTACACTGTAACCTTAGTTGCCTAGCCATTGAAATGTGTTTGGGCTGTACTTGAGACAAGATTGCATGTATGTCATGTGTGGTGTGCACTACAACTGGATTGTCTAGAACAATTTCTGATGACTTATCTATGATTATTGACACTGCTGTTACCGCCCGTACACAGGACGGTGAACCTCTGGACACTGGATCTAGAGCTGCTGAGAAGTAAGCAATGGGCCTTTGTTTTATATGTGACTGTGTCAAAATTCCTGTTGCGTGTCCGGTGATCTCAGCAATGTATAGATGGAATGTCTTTGTATAATCGGGGATACCTAGAGCCGGTGCAGAAATCAACAACTGTTTCAAAGTGACAAACGACTCATAAGCTACTTCTGTAAGCATATACGGTACGATTTTCAAACAATCGTATAATGGCTGCATCAAAGAGCTAGCGTGGGGTATCCATTGTCTACAATATGACACGATACCCAGAAACATACGCAATTGTTTGACATTTCGTGGGGGTAAGATTCCCTTTATCGCCTGTACTCTCTCATCTGTGAGATGTCTTGTTCCTTGTGATATGCAATGTCCTAAGCAGACAACTTTTTCCTGACACACTTGTAACTTTTTCCTGTTAACCTTGCAACCCTTTTTTGCCAAGAATTGCAAAAGTGCCAAAGTGGCATGGAGACATGTTTCCCTATCTGGACAGCATAGCAATAGGTCATCCACATATTGTAGCAATACACAAGAGTCTGGAAGCAGGCTGTGCGAAGCTCCACTGTCCACTAAACATGAGATGTTTTTATTGTCTATTTGTATTGGGATGTGTAACATTTTTGTATGTGATTTTCCTAAGACAGGAGCGAGTCATGCCCTCTGATCCTCCGATTGATTAGGAGGTCTGAGGTCTGTCTAGATCCATATCTAGTATCAAACCTGGCTGGAGATGAAAAGTCGTCTCCCTCATCTCTCATTCTTTACCTACAATGGTGTTTCACGTGGCCAATTTTGTTGCAGTAGTGACAAGTCAAAGGTTTTCGATACTGTCCTTTTTCCCTATCTTGTGGGGTGGTTATGGCATTAACTGTAGGGTGTCTTCGGGTTTTCGTCTACACCAGGTCAGCCTCTATTCCCTGTGCTTTTTGCAACAATGTTCCTCTAGCTCTAGTTGCTCTCCACTCCGGTGTACAGGCTTTCAGTCTTTCACTTATCTGTGCAATTAATCCTTCCATAAATTGTCTATTGAAGGCTCGGATCGTAGTTGGCTGAGCAAAAACCAATCCTTCATCTGCCATCATACTTTCCATAGACAAGTAAAAGTCTGATACTGTCTGTCCTGGAGTTTGTTTCATGGGTGATATGGACCCTCTCTCTATTTGTTTTGCCGTACAGAAAGCTTCCAACCTAACATCAAATGGGCCCTTGAATCTATGTGTCTGACGTGTCCTGCCTGTTGGTTGCCGTCTGTGTGAAACCGGTCTATAGGTCGGTGCGGACCTATTTCTGTCACAAATTGCTGAAACAGAGTAGGAGTCATTTTATGTCTACACAAATCTTCCCCATCTTGCCATGTTGCATCATGTGTATCCATCAACTGTCTTACAAATCTACAAAACGCGGCTGGTTTCGCTACTGGGTCTGGGGCATTCTGTATTAGTGCCATAAGGGCGTCTGGTGTCCATGGTGCCCAGGTCCTTATCTGCATCCTACGAGTAACAGTAGGTGGGGCATTTGGATGGGCTACTTGTCCAAATTCCGGATTATTTACCTGTACAATGTGTGTATCAGTGCGTACAGGGGCTACAGTTTCTGGATGAGGTTTTTGTGCCCCACAATGCACACACTCTATTGCCCATTCTGGGTTTTGTGTTCCACAAACCTGACAAACCCATCCCCTGCCTTGGAGTGAAGGATATATCTTATGTGGTTTATATTCTATGTCAGTGTATGGGGGTGGAATGGCTGAGCTGGGGTCAACCAGAGCCTCAGCATTTTTTGTTCTTCTATCCTTTATGTCCCAACCATCACAATCTGGGTTATATTTCCACCCCTCCTCTTTCGCTCTATTGGAGACCTTAATTAAGCACTGAACCTGACGCATCCATTGCTTTTCTAACACCTCTCCTTGTCTGTCCCTTTTTATTTCCTTCCACACGTCTGGGTATAAACCCGCTGCTCCTTTTACTTTGAATTTATGAAGTATGGTTTTTAAATTTTGTGCTTCATCTGTCCCATATATGTTTTTAATTATCTGCGGCACCGTATAGTGGGCCACAGTTCCTTGATGGGGTTTTGTGTACCTCTGACCCATTCTAACAGTCCGTGCCTAGGTAGCGTGTGGGACACTGTTATATGTCCCAAAATAAAAAATAAAAAAGTGTATATGCGAGACCCTACAACAGTTCCTCGTTGCCTTCCTCCTAGGGTGCTAGAATACTAAAAACCTCTCCGGGATGAGATTTCTGAAATCAAATTACTTTATATGCTAGCCAACTTACAAATATTATAACCAGAATGGCGGCTACAACATATACAATCATTCCTTTAAGTGGTCAGGTATCCGACTAGATCTCCGGGCTTATGGAGACCTTATTCCCCCCCGTATCTGGGATCCCTCTCGTGCACTCTTATCCCTGCTTTATGGAGCAGACAGGGCTTATACTTTCAACCAGTCTTATGGTTTATGACTTAGATGTGAAGGTTAAGCATAGGCGTGTGACCCCCCCGAAAGGGTGCTTTCACTTGCCTAGTTCGTCAATCCTCCTTCTAATTCATACCATCCTTAACATGGCTCATTCTTTTATTCCAACAGACAGACAAAAAGGACATACAACAATTTATCAGCAAAACAAAGGTATTACTTATAATAGTTCAAGACTCACCCCTACAGAGGTTGCAGTTAATATGCTGCGTGGAGACCCGTTTCTGACAGAACTGGCTAAAGGCACAAATCAGGGAAGCTCAGAGTATAAAGAGAAATAAAGGCTTTCTCTTACCTGGCCAGGCTTCGTGGTCTGTGGTTCCCGAAGTGCCCCAGTCTTATGGTTCCGTCAGCTCCGTTCGTCCACCTCTAGTAGGATCATTGATGAGTCCATGTTCGGGCGCCAAAATTGTTAAGTGCAATTCTCAAACCAATTGCTTTTCCTCTTTGTAATGCTGAGTTTGAATCTTATGCTTCTGATAGAAATGAGGTACAGGAGACCTTTTCTGTAGCTCAAATCCAAGCTCAATGGCCCAAAAACGTTTATTGTTGCACAGTTTTTTATACACTCAAAAATGACGAGTCATACACAAAAATACCAGATAAGGAGAAAACAGCCTTTCCCCATCTTGTGGTTAGCAAAAGGGCGTAGTCTGAGTGACTTTACACTTTTCACAATACCTATCTCTTAACACAGTTGTTTTGTACAAATAACGTCAAGTCATAACTTAAGCTAGAACTCTGATCCTATCAGCTATGAAAGGAAATCCCCCTTGGATGGGACTTTGAAAGACCACCAACACCAAAATACAATTAAAACATACTTATATTTTATTAATAGTTAACAAGATAATAAAAAGAGACATGCATGCCTACAGTGTCTCTAATATGCAGATACAGTCACATGAATTGTTACAATAGACCAACATCTATACAGTTATAATGAATACTCTCCTAGGTATCCTACACCCGACGCGTTTCCAGTTGCTGTTGTCACAGAACTTTCATCAGGGGTAGAGAGCAGGAAATTTATAACATAGTAGTATTCCTATAACGTAAAAAAGATTTGAAAAACCACACCAAACACAACGGGGGGGGGGGGGGGGGGGGGGATAAAGAGAGAAAAAAAAAAGGGGGGGTTAGCATAGAGTATATGTATATGAAACTACTGATTCGGTTGCTATAAAGATAGTATATATATATATATATATATATATATATATATATATATGAAACCACCTAAGGCCCACCTGATTAGTCGCATGTATAATAAAACCACTTGAATAATATCAAAGTGAATCACGTGTCGTAGTCTACTAATAGAAGATGATATAGTATTGCCGGACGACGTCCTCTTTACAAGATCCAAATATGGACTACCACTCCGTCATTCACCAATCCTAAAGCCAGAAAGTAATAAAACATATAAAAAGACAGGGTAACAACCCTGGGCGGGTCTCAGAGCAGACCTATATGTAATAGAATGGCTGGATAGCGGTGTAAGGTACCTCTGATTCCCTACACATAGAACAGGGCAACAAAAAGACACTGCGTGCAAAAGCATTAAATAATAGTAATGTGCCTGCAGGATAGTACTCAAAACAAAAAGACAACAGACCACAGAGAAAAGCTTACCCAATGGCACATAGAGTTTTTTTTTTTACTTAATAGCAAGCACCCCCATTGGACATACTTGTCCCCCCCAAGTGGGGTTATCAGCAATGCCTGTAGATTTGTATGCCTATAGAAATAAAGTTGCCATGAGCCAAACCAACCAGCAGGTTAGCCAATAAAGATTCCTAATAACCAGTATAATTACCCGAGAGTGGATTGGCGTTGTCTGACGTCTAGGGCATATAGGTGTCACTCACCTGTGTACAGCTGATGAGGTTTAAATAGCCCGCTGGTGTGTGAGCGTTGGTCGTCAGTACTGACGTATGAGGAAGTGCGGCGGTGCGTCCAGAGGGGGCGGAGTGTTAGCCCGCACGGCCAGGAACGTCACTGCAGCGTCACTACTATAATCAGTGCCTGCCGTGATTGGAGACGTCAGTGTCCCTACACAGGCGGCGTGTAATGGAACGCAGCGTTGGGAGCGGAAGTGACGTCATGTCCTATACGAAGATGTGCCGAAGGCGGTCTAATGCATGAAACTATCTCATCATCCATAACTAGAGGATGAAATGTAAATTTCAGAAGTGTTATACAAAAGAAAAATGCAACCGATAGGTAATAAAAGTGAATGTGAATGGAAAATACAAATAAAAAAAAAAAAAATAAAAGTAAAAAAAAAAAATATATATAGTACAAAGTATATATAATAATGACATAATGGGAAAAACAATAAGGATAATGAAAACATAAATTTGGGTAACTGTGAGAGAGATGAGAGCTGGCAATTAGCCGACAGCTGAGCAGCCAGCCCACAGAAGGAAGGGCTGAATGATGGCAGCATCTACAGACATCATTCAGATACTGTCTTTTTCAGCCGGCGATTCCCTACACCATAAGAATGATCATAATGGCTGGTCAGCCGCTTGATCGTTTTTACGGACGGTGAGAGGGGACATCCCCCCTCCTGCCATCCTCTGGTGCTTCTACCGACTCACTGCCATGTTCGGTGAGTCAGAGAATGGATCCGCAGGCCCAGGATGTTTACCATAGAGATTTCTGGTGGACCAGATGGTTGCCGGAGTCTCTATGATCGTTCGGAGGCCGGGCGTGATGTTATGACGTCACGCCCGGCTTCTACATTCGAGCAAACGGCGCTGCCTCAGCTGGGAAGCCGAGATCGTTTTTTTTTCGTTTTTTTTTTATTTAGCCGTCCCAGCCTAGAGGTGAGATGTGGAGTCTTATTCCCAATCATGTCATATTCCTATTACAAGGGATTTTGACATTCCTTGTAATAGGAATAAAAGTGATCAAAATTTTTTTTTGTTTTTAAACAGTGTGAAACAAAAAAAGTAAAATTAACAATAAAAAAATTAAATAATTTAAAGTGCTCCTCCCCCCGTGTGCCAGCACGCAGTAGCGAATGCATAAGTAAGTCCCGCCCACATATGAAAACAGTGTTCAAACCGCACATGTCAGGTGTCGCCATGAATGTTACAGTGCGAGCAATAATTCTAGCCCTAGCCCTCCTCTGTAAATCAAAACATGTAACCGGTAAAAAAGCGTTGCCTATGGGGAAGTACCGAAGTTTGGCACCATTCCACGAGCAATTTTGAAACGTGACATGTTAGGTATTTATTTACTCGGCATAACATCATCTTTTACATTGTGCAAAAAAGTTGGGCTAACTTTATGTTTTTTTGTTTTTTTTAAAGCATGAAACTGTTTTTTTAAAACGCATTTGAAAAATTGCTGCGGAAATACTGTGCGAGATAAAAATTTGAAATGACTGGCATTGTATTCTCTATGGTCTCTGCTAAAAAAATATATATAATGTTTGGGGGTTTTATGTAATTTTCTAGCAAAAAAAGATGATTTCTACATGTAGGAGAGAAATATCAGAATTGGCCTGGTTGTCAAGTGTTTAAAAAAAGCCTATAAAAAAGGTAATAACTTTCACTAGGAGCAAACTATTCTATGGGATGAAAACAACTAAGAAGCAGAACCATTCCACTAGAATCATCATTATTTTTTAGGGCATCATGAAAGTCATACAGTTTATAAAACACTGACATCTCCTGGCCTTGGATTCCAATATAGGAAAATTTGTCTCACAAATCCCTCAAATTACATTTAGGCACCCACTGTCACTCAGGGACTCCCTTACCCAGACTGAATATAAAGGGGATAATAGGAAAGATCCATGTAAATATAGGGATGCATATACCTATGTTGGCTGTAACCACTGCAGATATATATCCCCTTCCCACCGAGCGTACGCAGATATGCGGCCTCAGCTTTCGGGGGTTATACCGAGATGATTCCCGCAGCTGCAGGCATCTTCCTGGTACTGTTTTTTTAGAGCGGCGATCGGCTTTCCAAGACTAACAACTGATGCGGCTAAAAACTGCTCAACTGTTATCCTGGAGGAGTGGGAAGGGACGTCCTCTCCCCCTCCCGCCGCTATCACCGGTCCTCCTGTCCCACCGGGAGACCCAATCCTCGATCCGCCACTTCCGGCAGCTAGAGACAGACTGGCATGAAGCCGGAAACGGCTTCGTTCCAGTCTCCTGAATGTAAACACGGAAGTGATGTTACAACGTCACTGTCCCTGTCATGCACAAGGGGTTGTGTCCAAAAGTTCAATTCTGGGCTCTTGATCGGATCCACCCTAGGAGGAGATTGGAACAAACTTCGTCTGCAAGGGGGACTGAGGTGGATCCACCTACTCAAAGCCACCATTTTCCCAGGCCTCAATGAGGCCACCAATTATAACCCCTTTTTGGTGGGCTTTGCTTCTGGTGACATGGAACAGTAACATGCCTGCTGCTCCATCCCTTGTTCTTCTTTACATCCCTGCTGTCCTATAGCTACACGTTTCCTATGCCTGTGCCTTGGGTGGATACACAAGTCCCCTTAATGGCTTAGGTTCATCATTATCATTATGAGTGTCTCAGGATAGATAGGATATATATATATATATATATATATATATATATATATATATATATATATATATATATATATATATATATATATACTTCCCAATATGACCAACCTTTATTATCAATATTTAAAAAAATTGTTTATTTTCATCAATATCTATATTTTCACATTTTTTCTTTTTTTCTATTTTCTTTTCATTTCATAATTTAATTTATTTTGTTTTTAATTCATTTTTTGTTGCTGTTTTTCTTTTAAAGTCCTCTGTTAGGTGCTGGGCGGCTGGTTTGATCAGTACACCCGGCACACCCAGGCCGATGGGATTCAGGCGATTCCTTGACACTTGGGGTTGTGTCACTCTTGCTTGCATCGCATCAGCCCTGTTCTGCCACCCACTTCCAGGTCTTGCTATGCGTGACCCACATGACCCTCTGATGATGCTTTCTTCTGCCCTCTACTCCACCTCTGGTGCCGTTGGTCACATCTATGGGTCAGGGTGCCCATTGTGTCACTGGATCCTGCTCCCGCATGAGGTCACCGTGCACACCACGCCCCCCTGTAGGAGAGGTGCGCTCTGCTCGCAGGGGATCTACCAAAATGGTGTGCATACAGCATGCTGCTGGACAGTGGGCCAACGTTTGGGCTCAGTACTATTGTGGCTCCTCCCCTCCTCACTGGTGGCCCCAATATTTTAATTTACACCCTTATAAATGAAGAACCTCCTCCCCCCGCTGCATGATCTGGTTTCTGTCCTCCGGCTGCAGTGTGGGGTGAGGAGTTGCACCATGAGGTAGGTCCCAGGCCCTGGATGCCACAGCTAAGGGGAATATGTTGGCTAGGGGGTCCTGAGTTGGGGAGTGCAGGTGCTGGAGCCTGGGCTTTGCCTCTCTACCCCCTATAACCGTATTCCTTGTTCAATTGTACTCATTATGCCGCATACATGCATGTGCATTTATGTGCATGATATACATATGCATACTATATTATATATATATACATACATTTATATCTGTTTCTTTACACAGAGCTTTAAAGCTTTAAACTTAACATCCGGTGCCTGGATAATGTCCCCTTGTGGACAATCTATACTTTAGAGTAGTTCATCATGTTTGGCCACATTCTAATCTCTTTCTCTCTGTGGATGAAGGAGCCCTATCAAGAGACTTACCAATAACCTGTCTAGTTGAAGCTCTCCCGGTTTAGGACGGGTGAATTCTCTCTATGACAAGGTATGTGAGGTCTAATTATTGCATTGTAATTTTATTCAAACCACTATATTTATACTTATACTCCTGCCCTTTTCTCTGCCCCGATCAATACCAGGTGATCCCTGTGTGCCCTATATGACTGTCCAGTAGCCAAGAGGGCCCCATACCCCTCTTCTTTTTTCTGCTTCTGCTTTGTTTGTTTTTATTTTGGTTGGATTCACCACAAATTTTGATTCCACCATTGGTCAACCGTGTGTTCTATCCCATGACTCAGGCATAGTGAGCAGTTGTTGATGTGTAGTTCTATCTTCATTTCATCTTTACCCCTATGCCCCAATGATTAATGAATATTCTAATATATGTTCTGTTTTATAGATTGTATTTACTAAGATTATAAAAAACTCTCCCTGAAGAAGGAACTCTTCTGACTCCGAAACATGTTGGTGTATGTTTTTTTGTAACATCACTGAGCGCTACGAATTAGTTTGTGGTTTTTGACCAACTTTTTCATGTATTTATCATGTAATTTTGTATTGAATTGATGATACCCCTCTTTTTTAAATCATATTTTTTAATATATACCTTTGATACTAATAAAAATGTTTTATACAATATTAAATGTTTGCACCTTTTTCAAGCCTTTAAAGTCCCATTTGTGAGGGGAGTTTTTCTTTTCTCTCTAAGTACCAGGGATGTGGCCGTTACATTAGCAGAGTTCAACCCTCTTTCTAGACTATATGAAGCAGTAGCGGTCAAATAACTTCATGTGTCCCTCGGGTGAGGCCCCCAATATCACCAAAGGGCCACACTTAATATTTAGGGCCCATTCAGATGGGAATGCATGCAAAAGTGCAAATTTTTTCACATATTCCCTAAAATGAGCCAAAACGCACATCACGCTTGTGGTGCCATTATTTCCTAATGACACCTTAAAGACGGCTAGTGGATGAGAATTTTCTGGCTCACTGCCAAAAAAAGTTGCTGGAGCTACTTTGGCATATATAGGGCAGCCTATTTAAGTGAATATGTGCCCTATGCTGTCGTGTGTCAAACACACAAAAAAAGTGCTAGGAAAAATGCCCATGTGCGTGTTGCGCAGATGAGAATGGGACCTTGGTAACTATAAGGTTACAGACATGATACAGGAGATGGCTTAAGACTATTGGCATGCAACAGGAGATAATCAGAGGCTAATGGCATGCCACAGGAGATGGTCAGAGGCTATGGGCATGCCACAGGAGATGGTCAGAGAATAGGGGCATGCTACAGGAGCATCTTGCTCCCCCCAGGAAGCGTCACCAGAGACTCTGATGACGCTTTCTGGAAGGAGCGAAATGCATAAGGCAGGTGAGAACTTCCAGGTGACGTCACATCCGGCATTTGGAGTGCAAACCGTGGACACTATGTTCCAAAGCAGCGTTTTACATGCTTTTATTCAAGAAAGGATCCTGTGACTGTTCAATCAGCTTAAAAAAAACGGAAATCACACTATGGATTTCTCTTGGTTCTCTTTTCATAACAACATACTTGAGAGACCCTCTTAAAGCGGTTGTATTGTCCGCTTGGTTATTTTTACCTACAGGTAAGCCTGGAATAAGGCTTGCTTCTAGGTAAAATTAATATCTCCTAAACCTGTATGGTTTAGGAGATATTCACCTTGTATGCAGCCGCTGACGTCAGTGGTGCATGCACAGTGAAGGTCCGGTGAAGGTCTGGCGTATCGTGCCGGAACGGAGGGCTCCCACACGCATGCATGGTAGTGACGTCATCGCGGCTCTAGCCACTCACAGCGCCGGAGCTGCGAACCCAGAAGAAACGCAGAGGGAACATCTCAGCAGTGACCGGGCGGCCCAGTGGGAGCTTCCTTCTAATATAAGTATTTCATAATGAGCTAGTATGCGATGCATACTAGCACATTATGCCTTTGCCTTACAGGTTTTTTTTTTTTTTGGCATACAACTGCTTTAACCTGTTGGAGCATAAAAAAGAAAAGTGGACCATCCGTCCTAAAAATCTGAAGACTGAAAGTTGGTGAGTAAGGGCACAGAAGGAAGGGGGCACAGCACTTTATTTTACTACTGGCACAGGAATATAGACAAGAACAGCACTTTAAAGGACTTACTTATTCATTCATTTGTCGGCACTATATACAAGTTGAAACTGGGTGTGGTAGTCATGTTCCCTGTATTGCTTTTTTTTATGTGATCACGCTTTTTATTTTAAATATTTTATACATTTTGTATTTGCTGAGTTTATGCTATTACACTATGGGAAGCTGTTCTTTTTTGTCCTTTATGTGATCTTCTATACGAGTTTGGAGTCACTCACCATTCCTGGTTTTTGTTGGAGTTGAGCTTCTTTTCCGTCCATTCCATCGGGACCCTGGAGAAACAGGCACCTTGGGGACGATAAGGATCATTCCTCCTATGACCAGAGGTCCTCCGGGAATTTCAATGGCTGGTAGACCTACGGAGATCCACCTATCTTTATATGCACTTATGACCTCATGGTTCTGGTAAGAGTACCCATCTTGTTTACTTTCACCGAGAATCTACTGCTTCAAGATGTCTTTATGATCACCTTTTAGCGTTTATTTTATGTGATTTATCACAATTCTTGTCCTGTGAGGACTCTAAAGACTTTTTGTACTTACTGAATAGTTGGACTTTTATTCATATATTTTCTTTTCTTTTTCACTATTTGTCACAAGTGCTTTTCACAGCCTGTTTTTAGCGCTACATTATATTGTTGGAGCTATATACAAGTTGCACTTTAAGAATTTCAAATGGGGGGGGGCGTTTCCAAGATGGAGCTGTGAGCGGATGCTCCCTTCTGAGCTCCGCCGGAATCTCAACAGCCACCCGATCCAGCCGCACCAAAAAAAAAACACAATCTACTGGAGGAGGTAGCCCACAGCCCGGCCACCCTAGTGAACCTGCCAGCGGACTGTGGCTCACTCCGCGGTGGCTATTCTTCCTTCTCCCCCAGCTCTGGTTCCTCCACAAGGCGAGCACATGAGACGTCTGGCAAGACCGCGGCCCGGCCTGATGTGCCGAGCGAGGGGGCCCCCCATCGCTGCCGGCCCGGAGGACCACATAGCGGGCCGGTCTGGACCCACAGCAGCAGCCAACCACCCCTCCGCATCTCGCTCTGGCAGGACACGTGGAGCCGGCGTCTACAGTGCCCTCGGCGGAGCAGTGGCCTTGCCTGAATACTGGAGGGGAGAGCCCTGAACACGGGTGGCCCGGGAGCCACCACAGGCACTGCCTCAATCCCTGGAGGACACCAGCCACCTCCTCTCCAGCACTCCTCATGGGACACAGAGGTTGGGGACGCTCCCAGACTCCCTGAGCGAGGCAGTGATAGTTGTGATCCCCAAGCCAGGCAAGGAATTGTCCTTATGTTCCTCCTACCGTCCCATCTCATTGATAAATGTTGACGCAAAACTCCTGGCTAAAGTCTTAGCCATGAGACTTAATACAGTCATAATCACTTTAGTACATCCGAAACAGATCGGGTTCATGCCAGGGAGGGGAACAAACATCAATATCAGAAGGCTTTTCACACACATGGATAGGGCACGGCCGGAGTCGGCAGGAGTGGCGGCTTCACCCGATGCCAAAAAAGCCTTTGATTCGGTGGAGTGGGGGTTCCTGTGGGGGGGGCGTTTTGAAGTTCAGATTTGGGCCGAAGTTCATAACATGGTTGAGGATGCTTTATGCCGGCCCAAGAGCGAGGGTCCGCACGAATGGCACACTCTCTGAAACCTTTCCACTAGGCAGAGGCACCAGCCAGGGTTGCCCTCTATCACCGGGCCTATTCGCTCTGAGGGCCGAAACAGGAGTAAAGGGCATAACAGTTGGCTCAATAGAAGAAAAGCTGTCCCTATACGCTGGCGACACCCTACTTTATCTTGCGGATGCCTCACAATCGCTGCAGAAGGCACTACACCTATTTGAAGACTTTGGTCGGTTCTCTGGCATCCGCATAAACTGGGGCAAGCCGGTCTTATTCCCGTTGCACCCCTCGCTTCCCAGGGCGGACACCGGAACCCCACTCCAATGGATGGATGAGTTATTACCTATTTAGGCACTAAAATTAGTAACACCACGCACAAATTTATAGAAAGAAATATGCAACCTCTCCTCTCCCTGCTTACAGTTAAATGCACAGCCTGGCGCACCCTACCACTCACCCGGTGGGCAGAACTTGCTAAAAATGGTATTCCTTCCAAAGTTACAAGTAGCACCCCTTCCCACATACTCAGATCATTTTTTAGACGCCTGGAGGGAGTCTTGACCTCCATTTTGGCCGGGAGGCCATCTAGGGTGGCAAAGCAGATACTATATCTTTTGGCTCTCCTTAATATTTTGTTTTTTTCTGCCGTTTTGGTCACGGTGCGCTGGTGGTTCTCCCAGCCCAGACAGAATCTGGTGGTGAGACTTGAGGCGGCCATCCTGGGATCTTACGTTGCCTTGACCAATCTATTATATAGGTGACCCAAAGCCGCCCCCCCCCCCCGACAGTTCTCATGAAGACAACCATTAAGAGTATGGAGGGAGGCCAGGCGATACTATGCTAAACCAAACTACATTTCCCCACACACCCCGCTATGGGGCAACCCTGCCCTCCCCCACCTCTACGAAATACCAGACCTTTCACAATAGGCCAAGTGGGGGATCACGACTCTCAAACACATATTAGTAAGTGGCAAGATTATGCCTTTCCGGAAAATGAAACGACAATACTCCCTGCCCAATTCCTTTGAGTTTAAAGTTTGGCAACTGAGACACTCAACAAGGGCTCAATTCCCAGACGAGTTAATTATGGAACCAGACTCAATTGAGTGATTGTTGACTTGGGTGAGATGGGGGGGCCTCTTTCCACTCTGTACCTATACCTGATGGTAGCCCACGATGTCAAACCCACCCGGTCAATGGACAAATGGAGGGAGGACATCCCAGCTCTGGGGGAGGATGAGTGGGAAGACTGAGTTTCCACTTACATCCCATGTATGATAGCAGCCAAAGACAGGTTTATCCAGCTCAAATTTCTACATAGGGCCTACTACACCCCGCATAGAATGGCCAGGGTATACCCACATCTGGACCCGTACTGTCCCAGATGTAGGACTCAGGAAGGAACATTCTGGCATATGGTATGGACATGCTCAAGGCTCAGAACATACTGGGAGGGGGTGGCAGAGATGCTTAGTGACATGGGTGGGACTAAGATGCCACTGGATCCCATGGTACTCCTGCTGAGCTACTTGGGCGAGGTGGAGGGGGATATATACACTAAGCTCTGCATTACATTAGGAGGGAGATAATGTTGCGCTGGAAGTCAGCCAAACGCCCAACCCTCAACTCCTGGAAAAAGGATTCAATGTTACCCCTATACCAGAGATGGCGAACCTTGGCACTCCAGATGTTTTGGAACTACATTTTCCATGATGCTCCACTACACTGCAGAGTGCATGAGCATCATGGGAAATGTAGTTCCAAAACATCTGGGGTGCCAAGGTTCGCCATCACTGCCCTATACAAACTCACCTACGAGAGTAAATAATGCCCTGCCAAATTCGACAAAGTTTGGTTGGCTTGGGTGGATGAACATTGATGAGGGACCGGGGAGGTAGGGGACCAAGTGATGGATTCCCCCCTACTCGGTTGGGGGCTACTCATCCCCCCCTCCTGCACGGAACTCTGCCCAATCTTGCCAAAATACAGATTTAATTTCAATTAACAATCCTGTTATGTACATGAAGGTCTCCCAGAGGGAAAGTGATTAAATACCCTACTGAACTAGCGAGTGGGCACTAGATAAGAACAAGCTTGGAATTGACCGGTTAAGAAATGTAAGGGAAATTATATCATGGACTTGTGAGATGTAAAATTCTGAAAATGTATATCTCAAACTGACATTGTAACTACAAATACTTGAATATCGACTGTTGAATACATTGTAATGCTGATTTGTTAATAAAAACTCTTTTCTGGTAAAAAAAAAATAATAATCTCACATTGTCTCTATATAAGACTGATTTTGTATTATTTATTTTTATTACATTTGCAGTAGAGATTACAGCCCTAAGTCAGTGGGGAGTGAGAATCAACAGGATTGCATACGTTTTTTGTTTTGATTAGACAGCGCAGAGTTTATATATCACAATTTTAGAGGACTTTACACCTTATACCCCAGGAGCAGTCATCTTTTGTAAATTGTTACACACACCGCAGCATGGGGACAACAATACTCAATCGCTATTGGGTTGATTTACTAAATCTGGTGCAGCTGTGCATGGTAGCTTCCAGGTTTTATTGTTAAAGCTTAACCACTTTCCGACCGCCTCACGCATATATACTGCTGCAGAATGGCACGGGCAGGCAAAGTAACGTATGGGTATGTTATCGTTCCATGCTGAGGGGGGGGGGGGGGGCACTGATTCATGGCCACACCCTTGCCATTGCTCTAGGTCAGTGATAGTGAACCAGATGTTTTGGAATTACATTTCCCATGATGCTCCACTACACTGCAGAGTGCATGAGCATCATGGGAAATGTAGTTCCAAAACATCTGGGGTGCCAAGGTTCGCCATCGCTGCTCTAGGTGAATGGAATCCTTCCTCTGCTCCTGTAATGTAAACGGAGGAAGTGATGTCATCTCCCCTCATGTCGGTCTTTTGATTCCGGCACTGAGGAGAGAAGACATCAAGTAAGACTGAACCAACACTACACTTACAGTAGAACACGCAGGCACACTTTTCATCCCCCAATCACCCCCCTGCAGCCCCTGTCACAGTGACACCATTAGCAGTTTTTATTTTTTTACCGATTACTGCATTGTCATTTGCGACTGTTATAAGTGGTAGGGCAGTTAGTGTTAGGCCCCTTTAGGTCTAGGGTACCCCCTTATAAAGGTTTTAACCCCTTAATCACCCCCGTCGACAGTGTCACTAAGCAATCTTTTTTCTGATCACTGTATTAGTGTCACAGGTGACGCTAGTTAGGCAGGTAAGTATTTAGGTTCGCTGTCAGCTTTTTATAGCGTCAGGTACCCCCATATACTACCTAGTAAATGTTTTAACCCCCTGATTGCCCCCTAGTTAACCCTTTCACCAGTGATCACCATATAACGGTTATGGGTGACGCTGGTTAGTTTGTTTTTTATAGTGTCAGGGCACCTGTCGTTTATTACCTAATAAAGGTTTAACCACCTGATCGCCTGGCGGGTGATATAAGTTAGGTTTTAAGGTCAGATGGGGTCTGCATCGCCCCAGGCAGCGTCAGGTTAGTGCCAGTACCGCTAAAACCCACACACGCAGCATACACCTCCCTTAGTGGTACAGTATCTGAACGGATCAATATCAGATCTATACTAGCGTCCCCAGCAGTTTAGGGTTCTCAAGAACCACAGGTCCCTCATATGGAGCAGAGAAGTACTAGTGCCGCTCATCCTTCTGGTGAACTGGCAAGCACCATCGGCTTAGTACACCCCCTGGTCGTAGTCAAACCAGCACTGCAGTATCACGTGGTGACATGGCGAGTCCCATAAGTGCAGTTCAAGCTGGTGAGGTGGCAAGCACAAGTAGTGTCCCACTGCCACCAAGAAGAAGACAAACACAGGCCCGTCGTGCCCATAGAGCCCTTCCTGCTGCATTCGCCAATCCTAATTGGGAACCCACCACTTCTGCAGTACCCGTACTTCCCCCATTGACTGGACAACCCGACATTCAGGTGGAAACAGTTGATGTTATGTCACTTGATTTTTGAAAATGATAAAAAAATAAAAAAAAAGGACCCCTGTCCCCCCCCCTGCTCTCACGTAAAGGGGAAAGCAAGTGTTGGTCTGGCGTCAAATGTAAAACTGCAATTGCACCATGCATTTGAGGTATCCCCGCGAAGGTCAGATCGAGGCCAGTAGACCTCCTCTGTAAATCGGAAGTAGTAACCTGTAAAGGCTTTTAAAAATGTATGTAGTTTATCGCCACTGCACGTTTGTGCGCAATTTTAAAGCATGTCGTGTTTGGTATCCATGTACTCGGCCTAAGATCATCTTTTTTATTTCATCAAACATTTGGGCAATATAGTGAGTTTTAGTGCATTAAAATTTAAAAAAAATTGTTTTTTTCCCTCAAAAAATGCATTAAAAAAAATCACTGTGCAGATACTGTGTGAAAAAAAAAATGAAACACCCACCATTTTAATCTAATATATAATGTTTGGGGGTTCAAAGTAAATTTTCTTGTTAAAAAAAAAAAATGTAAACAAAAAGTGGCAGAAAGGGCTTTGTCTTCAAGTGGTTAGAAGAGTGGGTGATGTGTGACATAAGCTTCTAAATGTTGTGAATAAAATGCCAGGACAGTTCAAACCCCCCCCCCCCCCAAATGATCGCATTTTGGAAAGCAGACACCCCAAGCGATTTGCTGAGAGGCATGTAGGGTCCATGGAATATTTTATATTGTGACAAGTTGGCGGGAAAAATATTTATTTATTTATTTATTTTTTTGCACAAAGTTGTCACTAAATGATATATTGCTAAAACATGCCATGGGCATATATGAAATTACACCCCAAAATACATTCTGTTGCTTCTCCTGAGTACGGGGATACCACATGTGTAAGACTTTTTGGGAGCCTAGCTACGTATGGGATCCCAAAAACCAAGCATTGCCTTCAGGCTTTCTAAGGGTGTACATTTTTGATTTCACTCCTCACTGCCTATCACAGTTTCGGAGGCCAGGGAATGCTGCCGCCCCCCCCCCCCCCCATGACCCCATTTTGGAAAGTAGACACCCCAAGCTATTTGCTGATCGGTATGGTATTTTGCAGACCTCGCTTTTTGTCACAAAGTTTTGAAAATTGAAAAAAGAGAAAAAAAAAATATTTTTCTTTTCTTTCTTCATTTTCAAGGACAAATGAGAGCTGCAAAATACTCACCATAAAAACCGGGGTGAACAGCGGCGCTAGATATGGTGATAACATAAAATTATATAACAACTGGAATATAGGTATACATAAATGTGTGTGAATAAGCACACATAATATTAAAACATTTTTTTAAAACATAATGTCCATAAATGATCCGAGATCTTGTATGATTAGCACCTGGAGGCAGATCCCTTAGAGTGAAGCGATGAGCTCTGTGTAGAAATGGGAACAGAGGGGCGCCAGACTGAGTGCAGTATAAATCATATATTTAATAAAAACAAGTAGTAACTCACAGGTTAAATTAGATGAGTTCAGTATGTGGTGAAATCACCAGTCCTGGAGTCTCAAATGTCTTCCCTTTGCAGCCTGGGGCACTGGTGTGATCTTACAGCGATCCAGAGAATGCTGGGAACCAGGAGGCAGGAAACAAGAAGCAGCTGGTCGTGACTTCACAGGAACAGGAAAATGGGATTTTATATACAGCTTACCTGTAAAATCCTTTTCTTGAGAGTACATCACGAGACACAGGAGCTTCATTAAGCACCTCTGGTGATTGGACACTGGTTGACCCCAATTAAGGAGAATTCCTCCCCTATATGACCCCTCCCATATGGGAGGCACCTCAGTTTTGTAGCAAAGCAATAAGAAACCATGTAAAACCCAAGAGGGGCGGGAGCCCTGTGTCCCGTGATGTACTCTCAAGAAAAGGATTTTACAGGTAAGCTGTATATAAAAATCCAATTTTCTTGATCATACATCACGGGACACAGGAGCTTCATTACATAGTGGGATGTCCCAAAGCAATGCTCAGATTGAGGGGAGGGAGACACAGATCATAATTATAGACCGCCAGGGACCGGAGGACCTAAACTGCAGCCTGCAGTACACTGCGCCCAAAGGCGATATCCTCTTGCCCTCTGGCATCCACCTGATAGAATCTGGTGAATATGTGGACTGATGACCAAGTTGCAACCTTACAGATCTGAGCCAGGGAGTCCTGGTGATGCACTGCCCAAGAAGCACTTACAGCCCTAGTAGAGTGCGCTTTCACTGGAAAAGGAGGGATTTTCCCTTTAACACTATAGGCCTGAGAAATAATCTGTCTAATCCACCTTGAGAGAGTGAATTTTGACGCCGCCTGGTCCTTCCTAGGGCCTTCCGACAAAATAAACAAGCAATCAGTTTTCCTTATCCGAGCAGTTGCTTGAAGATATATACTGATTGCCCTAACCACATCCAAAGTGTGCAAAGATTCTTCTTCTGCGGACTGCGGGTCCGGAAAAAAGGATGGTAGGATTACATCTTGATTCAAATGGAATCCCGAAACCACCTTAGGTAGAAAGGACCTGTTGGGACGCATGACCAGCCGGTCCTTGTGAATAATTAGATACGGCTCCTTGCTGGAAAGAGCTGCTAGCTCTGATACTCTTCTAGCCGTGGATATGGCTACTAAGAAAACCAATTTTTTAGGCAGGAGAACTAATGAACCCAGATGCAAAGGTTCAAATGGTTGTCCCTGCAAAGCCGAGAGAACCAAATTCAGATCCCATGGGCATACCGGAGATTTGACTGGCGGTCTTATCCGCATGGCACCCTGGATAAAAGCCCACACCAGGGAATGCGATGCAAGTGGCTTCTGAAAAAACACTGACAGGGCCGAAATCTGCACCTTGATAGTGCTTATGGCCAAATTAATTTCTAGGCCTGACTGGAGAAAGGCCAAGATCCTGCTAATGACATACTTTCTAGGATGCCATTTCCTGAGTTCACACCAGGAAACATATGCCCTCCAGATTTTGTAATAAATAAGCCTGGAGGCCGGCTTTCTGGCATTGACCAGAGTAGAAAGGACTGGCCCCGAAAGGCCACGGTCTCTCAGAATGTGGGTCTCAAACTGTCAAATTTAGACTGTGTAAAGCAGGATGGTAAATTGGACCCTGTGAGAGCAGATCTGGCCGGAGAGGGAGGATCCATGGACTGCCTACTGCCAACTTCATGATCTCTGCATACCACGGTCGCCTCGGCCAAGCCGGAGCCACTAAAAGGACCGATTTTGTCTCCCTCCTGACTCTTCCCAGGAACCGAGACAGAAGCGGGCTCAGGGGGAAGGCATAGATCAGATTGTACTGATCCCAGGGAACTGTCAGAGCATCTGACCCCTGAGCAAGTGCATCCCTTGTCCTTGACACAAAATTGTCCAGTTTCCTGTTGAACCTGGATGCAAACAGATCTACATCTGGAGTACCCCACCTGTGACATATGTTCTGAAACACGTCGGGGTGCAGAGCCCATTCTCCTGGGCACAAATGCTGGTGGCTCAGAAAATCCGCCTGCCAATTTTCCACTCCTGGAATGAAGACTGCAGAAAGACACGGAACATGCTTTTCTACCCAGACAAGTATGCAATTCACCTCTTTTTGCGCAACCAGACTCCTGGTACCGCCCTGGTGATTGATATAAGCCACTGCCGTGGCATTGTCGGACTGAACCCGAACAGGGAGACCTCGTAGTCTGTAAGACCACTTTATGAGAGCCATATAAACTGCCCGGATCTCCAAGATATTTATGGGCAATAGCCTCTTGATCGCAGACCATTTCCCCTGCGAGCACGTCTCCTCCAACACTGCTCCCCAGCCTGTCAGGCTGGCATCTGTCGTGATAATCTTCCATGGAAGAGGAAGAAAAGTTTTGCCCTTCAGCAAATTCTTGGTTTGTAACCACCAGACGAGACTCTTGCGTGTCCCTGGGGATAGACGCATAGGAAGATCCAAGGATTGGGGCTTCCTGTTCCAAACCGCAAGGATGCATCTTTGCAGAGGCCTTGAGTGGAACTGGGCAAATGGGATGGCCTCGAAGGAGGCGACCATTTTTCCTAACAGTCTCATGCACAATCGAATGGGGGATGATCTCATGCCCAGAATTAGGCGCACCAGATCCCCAATGGCCAAGGCTTTTGGCCTTGGAAGAAACACCTTGCCCTGAGCGGTGTCGATGATCATACCCAGGTATTCCAACCTGGTGGCAGGCTGTAGGGATGACTTTTCTAGGTTTATAATCCAACCTAGGCGTTCCAGGTGTTCTAGCGTTCTGGTAAGGCTGTGGTTCAGGAACGCTACTGTTTTCTCCATGAGAAGTAAATCGTCTAGATAAGCCATGACGGCTATACCCTGAGCTCTTAGGTTTGCCAAGAGAGGGTCCAGAATCTTTGTGAAGACTCGAGGGGCCGTAGCAAGCCCAAACGGCAAGGCCGCAAATTGAAAATGGCGCCGCTCTACAGCGAACCTTAGAAATCTTTGGTGTGCGGGAAAAATTGTCACATGGAGATATGCATCTTTGATGTCTATTGATGCCATAAATTCTCCCCCTTGCAGGGAGGAGACCACAGTGCGGATTGACTGCATTCGGAAGGACCGGATGCGTAAAAACCGGTTCAGATCCTTCAGATCTAGGATAGGTCTGACACTTCCATTTGGCTTCGGAACGGTGAAGAGATTCGAGTAAAACCCTGAACCCTGTTCTTTTGGGTCCACTTCTACTATCACCCCCTGGGATAGTAAGTGATCTAAGGCCAGAAATAGCAGTTTTTGCTTTACTGGATCCCTGGGGATCCTTGACCTTAGAAAGCGAGAAGGTAGAATCTCCTGAAACTCTAGCTTGTAGCCCAGAGATACCGAAGAGATCACCCACTTGTCCCGGATCTCTTCCCGCCAGGCTCCTGCAAACTGCAGGAGCCTTCCCCCCACTCGGCCAAGCAGGGGCGCCCCTTCACAAGGAAGCTTTTGGGCTCTGCTTGGCAGGCTTTCGCCCCCAAGTCTTTTTCTGCCCCTGGGCTCGGCCCTGAGCCTTTCCTGTAGAGGAGGGTTGAGAAGGCCATCGCCACTGCTTAGAGCTTGATGCTCCGGGAGAGAGAGCACACCTAAATGAAGGACGCTTGCTCCTTTTGACTGGAAGGAGAGTAGATTTACCTCCTGAAATTTTTTGGATGAATTTGTCTAATTCTTCTCCAAACAAACGTTCCCCTTTAAACGAGAACCCAATCAAATGCTTCTTGCATGACAGCGCAGCTGCCCAATTCTTTAGCCATAGGGCCCTTTGCATGTGTACCAACATGAGAGACAAACGTGATGCTTGTTGGACAGAATCCAAAATCGCATCAATCATGAAACACAGAATATGAGGCAATTCTGCATAATTTTCTACTTCCTCACTGGGAAGGAGCCCAAGCATCTGCTTAACCTGTTCCTTGAGGAACTGACACAACCCCACGGCTGCGACTGTAGGTTGCACAACAACGCTAGTCATAGAAAAGGAGGCTTTTAATAAGGTTTCCAGCTTCTTTAAATACCTGCGCATTATCCAAAGGACAAGTCAGGTTTTTATTCACGCAAGAAACCGCCGCATCAACAGATGGGACCTCCCACTTCTTGGTGAAACTTTCCTCCAGAGGATAATGCATAGAAAACCTTTTAGGAGGAGCAAACAGTTTATCAGGATGTCCCCAATCCTCATACAACAATTCATCCATTAAGGGATGAATTGGGAAGGAATAGGCAGTCTGTGGGGTTTGCCTGACTCCCAGGGAAGAAACAGAGGACGTAGCGACTTCAGCAGCAGGCATTCTGAATGTGGTACGCACCAATTCAGTATAATACTGCACTTGCTTCCTGAGCGCCTGGGAGGAGGGGACTCTCTCCTCTTCCTCTGCCTCATCGGACTGCTCATGATCCCTGTCCCAAGATAGGGATCTCTCCTCATTGTCAGAAGAATAATCTGAGAGAGGAATTTCAGCAGAGGGAGGGGATCTACCCCTTTTCCTGCTATCTTTCAGGGAAGCAGAAATAAAATTCATTATTCTCCCTTCAAAACCCTCCAATGTAGCCCTAAGTGAGTCCTCAGTGACATAAACTGGGGCTGGGACATTAGGAGAGGCTGCAAAACCTGACAGGGGCACTGACTCGTCCTGAGAGGCTGGCTCCAGTCTTGCAGGGGGGGATGGTAACTTACAGGCACTTTTAGAACCCCTGAACCTAGGCGGTGATTTACCAGTGCTCTTGTTACCTCCCCCTGAGACCCTCTTACGAGGAGACATAGTCCTAAGCTACAAAGCAGAGGTACTAGTACAAAGTGCAATCACTGTTGTGCTTAAAGTCTCACAATAAATATATATGCTTAAACTGCACAACCTGATGCTGAGTAGGTGTCTAAGGTTTGCCTGGATCCAATCCCCTGGGATGCTTACTGCCCACAGCTCCTGTGCCTCACACTTACAGCCCCCTGACGCTCTGGGCTTTTTAAAACTGCCACCTGGCGCCTGCGCAGTACAGCGCCGTGCACACTGACGTGCACGGCTCACAACCACACTCCCCCCTCCTCCATTAGGCTGGGAACGCGCCCGGCGCACGTGCATGAGGACCGCGGAATACAGGGGGAAAGGAAAACTCCATTGGAGCTGCGTGGGACCCCCAGACTACGTGGGACCCCTGTATTACCTCTATTGTGGCAGGGACTGCAGTGGAGACGTGAGACAGCTGGAGAACCAGGCTTCACTGAGCGTGTGTACTGAAAGGCATGTAAGTATGCATCAGGCTGCTCTTACTCCCTCTAGTGGTGGAAACCAGATAAGACATGCAACTACTCAAAATGAAGAAATCCATCATATAAATATATATAGGATTAACTTCCCTTACCTGTCCCCGCCGCAGGAATTGCTGAAACAGACAAATTCCAGCCTTCACCCATCACGGCGGGCAGTGTTAGCCAACCTTCAGGTTTATCTGGGGCTCCTTCTCGGAAGAGCCTCCTACCTGGACCATGTAAAAGACTCTGCCAGAACTTTCGTGCGCTCTGGGTAAACAGTACACCAAGTCTGGGTTTCCCAGAGCCCAGTCTTCCAATAGGAGAGGACTTACAGGCCAAACCTTGTTTCTTCGGCTGACAAGGCCCGGGTACCATACCATCTTGGGAGTCAAATATCGGCCCAAGATATGGATCCGGTTTGTTGTAGCCCTTAGGCCCCCGCAGGGACCTGCACAGAGCTAAAGTTTTACGTGACCAACCACCATAGACACTGGCGAAAAAACTGAGGTGCCTCCCATATGGGAGGGGTTATATAGGGGAGGAATTCTCCTTAATTGGGGTCAACCAGTGTCCAATCACCAGAGGTGCCTATATAACCCACTATGTAATGAAGCTCCTGTGTCCCGTGATGTATGATCAAGAAATGTGATTATTCACAGTGGCAAGGAATGGTAATGCATTTCAAAGCTACAGCTTCTTCATCAGACCATGATTGGCTGGCAAACCTGGCAGTCTTAAATACAGAGGAAATAGAAACAGAGAGATCTGATGGGCTGGCCAGCCCGTTAATCAAATAGACAGATTTAAAGAGGTAGATGGTTGGAAACCAAAATGAATATAAATATGAGTAAGAAGCTTGCTGATTAATAGTGGAAGATGATAATTTTATGATGTTTGCAGAAATCAATCAAATAATTAATTGATTAAATACATAAATATAAAACTTATAATTATACCTCAGATTTAAAAGGAATACATTTTTATGAGTAAATTAACTAAAAAATTAATTAAAAAATGATTAGCAATTCATAATCAATCAATTATTATAAATTATAATGAATTAATAAAATGGTGAGAATGGAGGCAGGAAAGGACTCTATGCTAGATATAATATTAAAAAGGAAGTAAACCCTGATGAGTTTACTTCCTCTTTCATTCCCTGCAAAGGCAAAGCATAATGGACTACTATGCATCGCATAGTAGTCCATTATGTGTCACTTACCTGACACAGGAGCCAGCGAAGTCACCGCTGTCCCCTGTAGTCCGGTGCATCCATCTTCTTGGTGGGGTCTCGGTGCTCTGCCGCTGTCATTCGGCGAAGCCGCGATGACGTCACTCCCGCGCATGCGCATGGGAGCCGACACGCGCGGCAGCTCCGTCGTTGAGAATGCTGCGCTCAGTGCGCCTGCGCGCCGCTGTCTATGGCGCATGCGGCGTAGACAGCGGTGCCTGTCTTCGGGCAAATATCTCCTAAACCATATAGGTTTAGGAGATATTTCTTGGACCTACAGGTAAGCCTTAATCTAGGCTTACCTGTAGGTCAAAGTGTGTTGTAAGGGTTTACAACCACTTTAAGGTTCTAAGTTATATCATGACCAAAAATACTTCTCAAAAGGATAAAATCAAATCTATAGATAATAAATGGTTAATGATGGTGATACCTACTGTGTATATATGTGTGCACACATATAATCATACATATACACAAATACAATAACAGCTCATGCATATACATACCTGCACGTACGTGGAGTTGTAAACATATACATGTGCAAAAAACGCATGTATATACAAACATCTTTCTGTCCCAATACTCTCTAGAGTGAACACAATATTGTACAAAAAAGGGAAGGGGGGCAAAAAGGAAAAAAAAACAAAAAAAGAGGGGGTGGGTGGTAAAAACAAAAAGGCGACATGGTATCCAAAGTGAAAATCCAATACGTTTCCTGACGACACAGCCTTTTGAAACGTTTTGCTGGGGGAAATTTATCTGGAATTGATTCAAGGACCCAAACTTTTAGCTCTTTGGATGATTGTTTATGATATTCTAGAAGTGGCGGGGGACACTATGTTTAGGGAGACCAGCATCGACAAATCTGAGATGTTCCCCAAATCTGGCTCTAAGGGCTCTGATTGTACGGCCCACATATAGCATGCCACAAGGGCAAGCTAGACAGTAAACCACAAACATGGAAGAACAGTTATGGAAGGTGTTGAATGTGTATGTCTTACCCTTATGAGCAAAGGATTTTTGACCATGTTCAATATGAGCACAAGTCAGGCACAGAGATTTTTTTACACTGAAACATGCACACCAGAGGAATGAGTGTTAGTTGAATGTTATTGGATATAGATTGGGCAGATTTAATTTTTCTAGGAGCGACTTTCCCTTTTATATTTGGAGCCTTCCTATAGGCAAATTGTGGCACTGTAGGAATAGTGGTTTTTAAGTGTGGGTCTTGCTGTTGTATAGACCAGTGTTTTTTAAAAATGCTCTCCATTTTCCAGTGTTTGTTGTGATATTGAGTTATAAATCTTGTACCTACATTTTCTTGTGATCGCTGTTTTGATTTTGGAATATCATTGGTATTGTAAACCATATGAGCCTGATCAATGAGGTCTGCCTTTCTCTATAAATTTCTGTTTGAGATGAACACTTTGTGCATTATAATCCTCCAACCTAGTGCAATTGTGCCATAACCGGCAAAATTGACTTTTCGGGAAATTTTTAACCCATCTCGGATGGTGACAGCTGGTGAAATGTAAAAAGGAGTTCCCTGATGTGGGCTTGGTGTAACCTTTAGCTATAATTGTGGACTCTTGGTGACTGAGTTCCAGGTCCAAAAAACAAAGAGGTGGAATTTATTTCTGAGGCAAAAGAAAGACCAAAAGTGTTGGAGTTGCAGTGTGATAGAAATTTCTGTACAGTATGAAGAGGGCCATCTCAGATGATAAAAATGTCATCGATGTAGCACCCATAGAAGACCAGGTGCGCTGCGAATGGGTTATGTTCCCATTTGTACCTGGTCTCCCATAGGCCCATTGTGAGATTTGCATAACTGGGGGCAAAATTTGCCCCCATAGCAGTCCCAGTATTCTGAAGGTAATAATCATCCTCAAAATTGAAGTAATTATGTTCCAGGCAGAATCTGGTCGCTTTCAGAATAAACTGACGTCCATGGAAAGTATAACCACCAGTTATTCTCTCTACATATCTCGTATATCCGGGATGGTACCCATCTCCTAGAGTTATTACAACCATATACTTGGGAACCAATATATCTGTGGGTATCGTTGGATGTGTGTTCATTGTACACCTCGATCCCGCATGAGGTTGGACTACAGGCGGTTCTGCATTTTTTATCTGAGGACAGTCACATCAATTCCAGACAGTCACAGTTTATTCTGAAAGCGACCAGATTCTGCCTGGAACATAATTACTTCAATTTTGAGGATGATTATTACATTCAGAATACTGGGACTGCTATGGGGGCAAATTTTGCCCCCAGTTATGCAAATCTCACGATAGGCCTATGGGAGACCAGGTGCATATGGGAACATAACCCATTCGCAGCGCACCTGGTCTTCTATGCAGGGGCGTACCTAGGGTCTCCAGCACCCTTGGCGAAAATCTGCATCTCCTAGAGTTATTACAACCATATACTTGGGAACCAATATATCTGTGGGTATCGTTGGATGTGTGTTCATTGTACACCTCGATCCCACATGAGGTTGGACTACAGGCGGTTTCTGCATTTTTTATCCGAGGACAGTCACATCAATTCCAGACAGTCACAGTTTATTCTGAAAGCGACCAGATTCTGCCTGGAACATAATTACTTCAATTTTGAGGATGATTATTACATTCAGAATACTGGGACTGCTATGGGGGCAAATTTTGCCCCCAGTTATGCAAATCTCACGATAGGCCTATGGGAGACCAGGTGCATATGGGAACATAACCCATTTTCAGCGCACCTGGTCTTCTATGCAGGGGCGTACCTAGGGTCTCCAGCGCCCTTGGCGAAAATCTGTATCGGCACCCCCCCATTATACATTGTCATCCCCTGTATTTTTGAATATGTTCAGGTGTTTTTAACTAGCCTTGCAGGATAAATGCAATTTTTGCATGTGTGCGCTGTAATCTGTTTTGTATTATACATTGTCAGTCCACATTTTTAAGAGTAATCATTATCTCAAATCTGCCTCTTCCCCTACACTACACACTGACCACTACACTACACTGCACACTGACCACTACACTACACACTGACCACTACACTACACTGCACACTGACCGCTACACTACACTGCACACTGACCACTACACTGCACACTGACCACTACACTACACTGCACACTGACCGCTACACTACACTGCAGACTGACCACTACACTGCACACTGACCACTACACTACACTGCACACTGACCACTACACTGCACACTGACCAGACCACCACACACACTGACCAGACCACCACACACACACACACACTGACCAGGCCACCACACACACACTGACCAGGCCACCACACACACACTGACCAGACCACCACACACACACTGACCAGACCACCACACACACTGACCAGACCACCACACACACTGACCAGACCACAACACACACTGACCAGACCACCACACACACACTGACCAGACCACCCACCACACTACACATTGACCAGACTCACTGACTGCCCCCTCTCCCCAGACCATGTCCAATCCCCCTGGCCAGCAACACGACTCCCAAGGGCCAGCCTGAAATTTAAACATGGTGGCCCAAAGCGCGGGACACAGATCAAAATTAGGAGGACAGAGCCGGGTGGAGGACACTCACTGGTGCGGAATGTGGCCCCCCCCAAAAGTTGCGCCTGGCCCCACGGCCC